>NC_133332.1:102201947-102836947 GCF_042186555.1 Aquarana catesbeiana | reverse complement strand
ACTGTACCCGCACCACCAGAGAGCCACGCTGTACCCGCACCACCAGAGAGCCACGCTGTACCTGCACCACCAGAGAGCCACGCTGTACCCGCACTACCAGAGAGCCACGCTGTACCCCCACCACCAGAAAGCCACGCTGTACCCACACCACCAGAAAGCCACACTGTACCCGCACCACCAGAGAGCCACGCTGTACCCCACCACCAGAAAGCCACGCTGTACCCACACCACCAGAAAGCCACACTGTACCCGCACCACCAGAAAGCCACGCTGTACCCGCACTACCAGAAAGCCACGCTGTATCCGCACCACCAGAACCACACTGTACCCGCACCACCAGAAAGCCACGCTGTACCCGCACCACCAGAAAGCCACGCTGTATCCGCACCACCAGAGCCATGCTGTACCCGCACCACCAGAGCCACGCTGTACCCTCACCACCAGAGAGCCACGCTGTACCCGCACCACCAGAGCCATGCTGTACCCGCACCACCAGAGCCACGCTGTACCCGCACCACCAGAGAGCCACGCTGTACCCGCACCACCAGAGCCACGCTGTACCTGCACCACCAGAGAGCCACGCTGTACCCGCACCACCAGAGCCACACTGTACCCACACCACCAGAGCCATGCTGTACCTGCACCACCAGAGAGCCACGCTGTACCCGCACCACCAGAGAGGGAGCCACGTACCACCAGAGAGAGCCACGCTGTTCCCGCACCACCAGAGAGCCACGCTGTTCCCGCACCACCAGAGAGCCACGTTGTTCCCGCACCACCAGAGAGACGTTGTTCCCGCAACACCAGAGAGCCACGCTGTACCCGCACCACCAGAGGGGGAGAAAGATGAAGCCACTGCCAGGGTAGAGATGTTACACTACTGACTAGAGTTGGCCTGGGCAACCCAGAGTGAGTGAACGTCCAGCCGAAGGGATCACTGTTGCAGTTTCACCGGGTCTGGTAAGAGAGCCTGTTGGCCATTATCCATTACTGTTCCCAGGAACTGAGCCATTAGGAAGTACCTAACCTGATATCCTCTAGGCCAACCCTAGTGACGCCACTGTCCCAGAGCCCACAACAAGTTACGGCACTGAGTTTCGGTAACTGGCCAGACAGGGATGCGCCAGCGTGGGCACCCAGGACATCTGCCGCCCGGAGTCCCACAATCGGCGATGGGCTTTCAGTAGCAGCCCACACCTCTCTCCCCACTGTCAGCCACACACACTCAGTACACAGGAGGAGGAGGAGCCACAGAGGAGGGACACGACTTCAGTGCAAGAACCTCCCAAAGCACCCAGCACATATCCCCTTACCCCCAAATGAAAAGATGCTGTATCGCTCACTGTCCTCCTCCCGCGGCATCCCTTTGTCCTCTTCCCGTGGCGTCCCTCTGTCCTCCCATGAAGATGACAGGGCGGATCTTAAAAAGGAAGGGGTGTGGCCTTGATAGGAAGGGGTGGGTCATAGTTAAATTAGGGGGGTGCGCGAGCTTAGTCAGGCCTAGGGCAGCACAAAACCTAAATACACCACTGCCTAGTAGATGATAGGCTCAGCAATGGCATGCAATGCCAAGCTGCTGCTAACAAAGCAAACAGAATATTGGCATGCATTAAAAAGGGGATCAACTCCAGAGATAAAACGATAATTCTCCCACTCTACAAGACTCTGGTCCAGCCGCACCTGGAGTATGCTGTCCAGTTCTGGGCACCAGTCCTCTAGAAGGATGTACTGGAAATGGAGTGAGTACAAAGAAGGGCAACAAAGCTAATAAAGGGTCTGGAGGATCTTAGTTATGAGGAAAGGTTGCGAGCACTGAACGTATTCTCTCTGGAGAAGAGACGCTTGAGAGGGGATATGATTCCAATATACAAATACCATACTGGTGACCCTACAATAGAAATAAAACTTCTTTGCAGAAGAGAGTTTAACAAGACTCGCGGCCACTCATTAAAATTAGAAGAAAAGAGGTTTAACCTTAAACTATGTAGAGGGTTCTTTACTGTAAGAGCAGCAAGGATGTGGAATTCCCTTCCACAGGCGGTGGTCTTAGCGGGGAGCATCGATAGCTTCAAGAAACTATTAGATAAGCACCTGAGTGACCGCAACATACAGGAATATATAATGTAATACTGACACATAATCACACACATAGGTTGGACTTGATGGACTTGTGTCCTTTTTCAACCTCACCTACTATGTAACTATGTAACACACTTATAACTGCCTCCGGTATAGTTGCCTCTGAACCGCACAGCGTCACTTCTCAGTGAAGTATAGGCTTGAGGCCTGCTTAAACTCAGTCTGATTGAATGAGACCCCTCTGCGGAACTACAGGTCTCAGTAACTCTGTAGTATGAGTCTAAATGTGTAAAGTGCGTTAAGGAAGGTTGGGCGACAGCCCTCTCACCACACCAGGCCTGGAAAGTTGGATCCCTCCGCTCCACAAGATCTCAGTCTGTTTGATGCGGCCACGCCGTCATGCTGCTCCGTTCCGCAAGATGACCGGGATCCTCAAATGGCTCCGTCAGGTGTCACTGGATCCTTCCCGATCCGATCACACTGCTTCTCCAGCACACTGGGGTAAGACAGAGTCAGTACTTGTTCCGCTCCGCACGATGTAGGCTGCAGCTCTCTGGACCACCTCCTCACAAATCCTCACAGGCAGGCCACGTGTCCAGAAGTGTAAGAAAATGGCCACACTGGGGCTTTTATATCCTACCCAGCATGCAGGTCAGTTACTCAGTGTTCATGGGTAGGTCAGTGAGCATTGTGGGTAGGTGAAACCTTTCACAGGGTAAACATTAAGTCACTTCCTGTCAGGCTCTGTCAATTTCCTTGTGTGAAAATGTGAAAATAAGCAAAGTCTCTTTCACATTTATACTGCTAGAGGGAGCCAAATACCAGCGCTACATATATATATATATATATCAGAACAGTGGTGAATGGAGCAGGGAGTGCTGACTAAAGCCGCGTACACATGAGCGGAATGTCCGACAGAAAAAGTCAGACGGAAGCTTTTCATCGTCTATTCCAATCGTGTGTATGCCTCATTGGACTTTTTTTTTTTAAAATTCTGACGGACCTAGAAATGGAACATGTTCTAAATATTTCCGACAGAACCAATTCCTATCGGAAAACCGCTCGTCTGTATGCTGTTCCGACGGACCAAAAACGACACATGCTCTGAAGCAAGTACGAGACGGAAGCTATTGGCTACTGGCTATTGAACTTCCTTTTACTAGTCCCGTCGTACGTGCTGTATGTCACCGCGTTCTGGACGGTCGGACTTTGTTCGGACTTTGGTTTGACCGTGTGTAGGCAAGACCGCTTGAATGGAATTCCGTCAGAGTTCCGTCAGAGAAACCTTCGGAGTTTATTCCGACGGCAAAACCGGTCGTGTGTACGCGGCATAAGTCTTCACCCAAAGCCCAGTGATGTCTACACATAGCTATTATAACACATGTTTTACATGGCATAGGTGTTTTTCACAGCTAATATCAAAATACAGCGATGGAAATGCTATGATCCTAACTATGAATGATGATTATTAATCCTTAGAAACTTTAGCATCCACAGGATTTATAAGCTATACCGTATGAAGAACATAATGACTTTACCTATGGCTGAAGCTTACTGGGCAGAGATGGTAAAGCCACTGGTGAAAGATACTATAGTTTTTGCTGCTGATATGTTCATGCTGATAATAACCTACTTCACTAGTTTTAACGAGACTCTCACTATCACCACCTTAAAAAAAGTTTCACAGAACAGTGAATCAAACATTTTAAATGCTTACTTGCAGCATTTTTCTGTCCATAAAGTATTTTTTTTAAAGCAGAAATTAAGCCAGCAACTTGATAACTCCTTGGTATTATCCTTTATTTGGGTACATCATATACACAGGATCATTGCTGACATGTGTCAGCTATTGCAGCCTTACTCATAGCATTTATTGACTTGCAATGTGTCTCTGAAGTTTCTGGCAAATTTGACTTCTTCAGAAAGAGTGAATTCCCTAGCACTGTCTCCTTCCACATCATAGTCCTCTCCGCTTCTGGAAGTGTCTAAACAGGGCTGGACTGGGACACAAATTTGGCCCTGGACTTCATCATGACCGGCCCACTTTTGAATGTCCCCAACAGCGCCCCCCTTACATCAGAGAGTCCCCATCAGAAGTCCCCTTTACATCAGAGCCCCCATCAGAAGTCCCCTTCACATCAGAGTCTCCACCAGCAGTCCCCATCAGAAGTCCCCTTCATATCAGAGTCCCCACCAGCAGTCCCCATCAGAAGTCCCCTTCACATCAGAGTCCCCATCAGAAGTCCCCATCAGAAGTCCCCTTCACATCAGAGAGCCCCCATCAGAAGTCCCCTTTACATCAGAGTCCCCATCAGAAGTCCCCTTCACATCAGAGAGTCCCCATCAGAAGCCCCCTTACATCAGAGAGTCCCCATCAGAAGCCCCCTTCACATCAGAGTCCCCATCAGAAGTCCCCTTCACATCAGAGTCCCCACCAGAAGTCCCCTTCACATCAGAGAGTCCCCATCAGAAGCCCCTTCACATCAGAGTCCCCACCAGCAGAAGTCCCCTTCACATCAGAGAGTCCCCTCCAGCAGTCCCCTTCACATCAGAGTCCCCATCAGAAGTCCCTTCACATCAGAGAGTCCCCATCAGAGGTCCCTTCACATCAGAGAGTCACCATCAGAAGTCCCCTTTACATCAGAGTCCCCATCAGAAGTCCCCTTCACATCAGAGTCCCCACCAGCAGTCCCCATCAGAAGTCCCCTTTACATCAGAGTCCCCATCAGAAGTCCCCTTCACATCAGAGTCCCCACCAGCAGTCCCCATCAGAAGTCATCTTCACATCAGAGTCCCCACCAGCAGTCCCCATCAGAAGTCCCCTTCACATCAGAGTCCCCATCAGAAACCCCATCAGAAGTCCCCTTCACATCAAAGAGTCCCCATCAGAAGCCCCCTTCATATCAGAGTCCCCACCAGCAGAAGTCCCCTTCACATCAGAGTCCCCACCAGCAGAAGTCCCCTTTACATCAGAGTCCCCATCAGAAGTCCCTTCACATCAGAGTCCCCATCAGAAGTCCCCTTCACATCAGAGTCCCCATCAGCAGTCCCCTTCACATCAGAGTCCCCATCAGCAGTCCCCTTCACATCAGAGTGCCCATCAGAAGTCCCTTCACATCAGAGTCCCCACCAGCAGTCCCCTTCACATCAGAGTCCCCATCAGAAGCCCCTTCACATCAGAGTCCCCATCAGAAGTCCCTTCACATCAGAGTCCCCACCAGCAGTCCCCTTCACATCAGAGAGTCCCCATCAGAAGTCCTCTTCACATCAGAGAGTCCCCCTCAGAAGTCCCCTTCACATCAGAGGGTCCCCATCAGAAGTCCCCTTCACATCAGAGAGTCCCCATCAGAAGTCACTTCACATCAGAGTCCCCATCAGAAGCCCCTTCACTTCAGAGTCCCCATCAGAAGTCCCTTCACATCAGAGTCCCCATCAGAAGTCCCCTTCACATCAGAGAGTCCCCATCAGAAGTTCCTTCACATCAGAGTTCCCACCAGCAGTCCCCTTCACATCAGAGTGTCCTCCCTCTCCTCCCCCTCCCACATGTACTCACCGTTTTGAAGGCAGCTTCCCGTTCCTCTCTCCAGTCATGTGATAACAAGTGATAAGGGGAGAGAGGAAGGAAAGTCTGCCAGCTGTCCATCTCCCCCTGCAGGCTGGAGGGAGCATAACGCCTAATGCTCTCTCCAGCAAGTGACGGAAGCAACTCCACCTGACAGGAGTGAAATCGCGATCACTCACTGTCAGTGAGGAGCGGCTCCAGGACCGCACCTGACTGGCCTACTGTGCCATCGGCCCACCGGGAAACTCCCGGTAATCCCGATGGCCACTCCATGCCTGTGTCTAAAAATCTTTGCTGGCCCAGCCCCTCCACTCCTCCCCTCATCTCCATACATACTGCTTTATGTAGCAGTAAGGAAAGGAGAGAAGGGGAATAATATAGAATGTCACTTGAGTGACTTGAGTGACAGCTCTCAGTCTGCTGAGGCTACTGAAATCATAATGAAGATGGCGTCATCCAGCAACAGCGTCATGGATTTTAGATGTCTACACAAAGGAGGGCTTTACAGGTAAATGAACCAAATACGTGAAATGTACATATGATATTATGGAAAGATTATTGATGAAATGAATGGTTTGGCAACTTGTTAATCTGAAGTGGGGGTGGTTGTATTCATTAGCAGGGCAATAATGTCTTTGAATATATGATCAGCCTCAGCAAAAAACCATGTCATGTTATTCACTTTGCTAGGGTTAATATTAGTAAGGGGTAAAAGTCTCATTCACTTCATCCCTTTCCCTGCATCATCTTCAGTGTGAAGAATAGTCGGAAATCAGTGTTTTGTATTCCTATCAGTGATGGAATGTAAAGTGTGCATAAAAGTCTTCTGTAAATGCCAAGAGGATCATTCTCTACATTATTACTCAGTGTTCAATGTTGATGAAATGAGATGTGCCCTTTAACCAGAATGTCTGGTTTTTAAGCAGAACTAATGCATTTTTTCTATCTGTACATCACTTTGACTGGTGTCACAGTTCCAGTTCAAGGACAGTACACCCTTCCAGATACTTCCTTTATGTCCTGCAACTGACAGCTGGAAATAAACTATGAGGTCAGGAGCTAACATCTGGTTGATAGGTGGTGTCACAGAATTGCATTAATAAATAAAACTAGGTTATGTTATGCAGTCATATATGCTATCAATATATTGCTTGCTTCTGATTATGTTTGTTGCAATAACATATACTGACTGCATGGAATGAGATTCAGGTAAAATAATGCAGCTTGATAATAGTAAAAGTGCTAAACCAGAAGTGAATTTACTGTAGATTTATTACAGTTGTTCAGTTATGAGCATAAAAATACCAAGGAGATTAGTGTGTCGATTTCCATAGACATTCTTTCTCCTTGCAAAATAAACAAAACAAACCAAACTGACCTGTCCTACAGAGTCTACTGTTCTATATTACCATTGCAATAAATGCCTAGGCATTTGGCCGCGTGAGTTTAGCTACAGAGGTCAGCAGCATGGTGTGCAGAGTTAAAAGTTTAGTAGTAAGAAATGCAGAGTGTAGGGGGTTGGCAGGTTTGCGATTTATGGCTCCCGTGGCCTTGATCGATGGGTAGATCATGATTGATCTGTTGCAGACCCCTGATCTATTCACTGTATGCATAAATGTCCCATTATCTGTGACTTTGTTGATTTATATGTAGCACCCTCTGGTGCGCTAGTGTATATAGTGGTAGTGTAGAAAAATTTGACCTGGCTGAGAGCCTGGGTTGAATCTGGGTCAGGGCTGAGTGACTCAGGCAGACTGAATGACTCAGCAAGCAGCATCTTTGATACCTCACCCTACTGCTAAAAAAAACTGCTATAACATGGTACAATATAAACAAGTAGCCATTTTATATATAAAAAAAATAAAATGTTTTAATCCATACATGTAATACATACAAGCATCATAGCATAATAACATAGTAATACATGATTATGTCAGACTCTTTTGATCCATATGAATAGTATAAAAATAAAACATATACAATGGTTACAGCATAATACAGTATAGAGTTGAAAATTGTTGCTATGATGTAAACATGTAGTTAGTAACAAATAGCTTGACACTTTTCGTGGAATATATACACTCATCAGGAGCAGATGCAATATAAGTATTGTAAATGGATAGATAAATGGGGCTCCCTATAGTTGGTGGTAATGGGCATAAGTAAGTGTAAGGAAAACTTTTTACAGGTTGAAGGAGGGCCACTATGCGGGCTCCACAGCGGGGGGGGGGGGCACCCACCTAATTCCAAATTTATATATATAGAAAACCAAGTGTGCTGTTGCATGTGCAATCTTTCCACAGTGAGTAATTAATTATACTGATGATAACACCACTACTATGTGTAAACACCCCAAAAAATTATACACTCATAAATAGTGTCCCTATAAGTACCAAAAAGTGACTCACATGTGTGTGCACTTATTAGCATATGTGTACACTTATTAACAAAAGTGCAACAATTAGTGATGCATAAGCAATACACTTCAGTGATTTGAGTTCATAGAATTATTCAAAGTGACTTAATTAGTAGTCCATAATAAAAAACAAACAGCAAAATTAATTAGTAGTCTGTAATAAATTGGTCCTTAATAAATTAATCTCCAACACAGTGAAAAGAATATTCAAAAGCGTGACTTGAGTGCTCTCAGTATCCTGGTGATTCAGTGCTCCCCCTCAAGGGTCCCCACTCACCGGATCCAATCACCCCTAAGGGCAATGTGCATATAGATATGGCCCCTACGATCTCCTTGTCAGCGTGGTCACTTGGGGTTCCCGGGGTGGTCTTTAACTTTCATAAGGAACTCGATCATTTCTTGCCATTCACAAAGAAGCTAAGTTCATCGGATTCCATGCCTTTCCTCTTAGCTGTAGACATCCAGCTGTAGTTGCAGCTCTAGATCCAAGTAACCTACACACACATGTGAGTCACTTTTTGGTACTTATAGGGACACTATTTATGAGTGTATAATTTTTTGGGGTGTTTACAGATAGTAGTGGTGTTATCATCAGTATAATTAATTACTCACTGTGGAAAGATTGCACATGCAACAGCACACTTGGTTTTCTATATATATAAATTTGGAATTAGGTGGGTGGCCCCCTGCTGTGGAGCCTGCATAGTGGCCCTCCTTCAACCTGTAAATAGTTTTCCTTACACTTACTTATGCCCATTACCACCAACTATAGGGAGCGCCATTACCCCATTTATCTATCCATTTATCCTTGAAGTACCTCTAGGGGAGCTTCTTTGGGGGGCAGCATACCTACATTGTCTTAAGCGCAGTCATTACAACTTATAAATATAAGTATTGTAGCAGAGCGTCTCAGAGAGAGACAGGAAAAGTCCTGTTCGGAGTTTATACATCTCCCAGGGTCCTCTCATATACGTTCAGGGATCTCTGATCCATGGTCCAGTTCGGGTCTTGGTCCTCTCCCCCATTCTAATTTAAGCTCACCTGAGCAGACAGCCTTTGCTCTTGGCCTGGGAACCTCAGACAACTTCTGTCTAGGTGAGCAAAAGGTTGGTAAAAGCTATTAAGCTGTGAATGTGGAAGCTGACAAGCTGTAGGCTTGCTCAGCCTTGTAGTTAGGCTCTGTAAATTTCGTATAGTTAGTGCCTAGACACGGCTAGGTTTTTGGTTGGCTATTTTTGTTCCAATTTGTTTTGGAACACTGTACAGCACCTGTATATAGACTTGTATATATCACAAATAAACACTGCATCGTTTGTCACTACCTCACTGGATATGGTATCTGTGTCTGAAAGACTGCTCATCCCAGGGAGCTTTGAACCTGCTACCTGTCCCACAGGTTACATATGGTGGAGACTGCGACCAGCTGTAGTAAGTTACTATTTAAATGGCCAGTACCTAGAGTGACTAAACATGGAGGAAATCCTAAAACAATTGGTGTTATTCAACGCTGCACAGCAGCAAGCAAACGCTGCACAACAGCAAGCCAACGCTATAGCACAGGAGCAAACCAAGGCGCTACACCAACAGATTGGTGCTGTACAGGAGCAATTGCGGAGGCTGTTTGAACAGCTATCCACTGATGCAAAAGCGGATTGGAAAACCGCTAGCACAGTGGTCATCTGCTAAAGTTGATGTTGTTGGAGACAAGCCCCCAGCCATCCATGTGGGTCGCTTTCTTTCTAAGATGACTGCAGATGATAATCCAGAGGCCTTTCTCCTAATGTTTGAACAGACTGCTGACAGGGAAGGTTGGCCTAAAACCCAGTGGGCAGGACTGGTCGCCCCCTTGCTGTCTGGAGAATCGCAGAAGGCCTACTATGATTTGGAGTCAGCAGAAGTTATAGACTATGAAGAGGTCAAGAGGGAAATCCTGGCACGACTTGGTGTCACCTTGGCAGTTATAGAACAGCGGGTCCACAGCTGGTTCTTCCAAGACGAGAGGCCCACAAGATTGCAGATGTTTGACCTAATTCACCTGGTGAGGAAATGGCTACAGCCGGAGTCCCTGTCTGGGCCACAAATAGTGAAGCGTGTGGTCATGGACCGGTTCCTGAGGTCACTACCAATTCCCCTGCAGAAGTGGGTGAGTCAAGGAGACCCCAACTCGGCAGACAACCTTGTGGAACTCGTTGAAAGGTACTTTGCTGCAGAGAGCCTGGTCACCACCCCTACAGCCGCACGGACTTTCCACCCAAAGCCACGGTCTCCCCAGGCAACCAGTAAGACTGTTTCAGGGGAAGTGGGTGGTAAGCATGGCAAGGAAATAGGGGGGAGGATTTTTGGTGCAAGGACTGAAGTTTGGCGTCCCAAACAAGGGAAGCCACTGCCTGTCAGCAAACCAAAGTGGGGGAAACATCAGGTGTTTTCGTTGCCAAGAACTGGGACATGTTGAAGCAAACTGTCCTTTGACAGATGAACCAGTGCAGTGTGATCTATCTATTAGAAGGCAGTCTATGTTTGCTGCTGTTTCATGCACTGCAGCGCCAAATATGGGAAAACACATGTGCCAAATGACTGTTAATAATAAGCCTATTACGGCCTTGCTGGACTCTGGAAGTCTAGTGACTTTGGTTACAGCTGAGATGGTTGAAACTGTGAATTTTCATGCTAAAAAAGTTGCTGTGATCTGTGTACATGGGGATACCCAGGAGTATCCTATAGCCACTGTTCAGTTTAAAACTGGCTTAGGTATGGTGACCCATCTGGTCGGACTTGTGCCCCACTTGGTGCACGCTGCCATTGTTGGTAGGGACTTGCCTAAGTTTCGGGAATTGTGGGATCGTCCCGACCCTGTCGCAGTAGCTGACTCAGTGACAGAGCCATAACTCCTGGCCACTACTGACAATGTGGGTTCAGGGGACTCTTCTCAGGGCTCCCCGGGTTTTCCTTTCTCAGTGAGAGCTGGAGCAGCCTGAGGAGGTCCCCACAACCAGTGGAGCTGGACAGCCAACTGCTGAATCTGAGCCTACGTTGGAGTTTGCTGACCTTAATGTACACAAGGAAAATTTTGGTACCAAGCAGAGAAAAGACCAAACCCTTGCCAGGGCCTGGGAAAATGTAATAGTGATTAATGATGTACCCGTCGAACCAGGGGACAGGCTCTGTTTTCCTTATTTCAGCAGCAATGAGGATTTACTGTATCATGTATGTAAAAAGAATGATGAAGTGGTTGAACAGTTGGTGGTCCCTAAGCCATACAGATGGGTGGTGTTGGAACTTGCCCATGGGCACTTGCTAGGAGGCCATTTAGGGGTTGAGAAAACTACTGAAAGTGTGCTGCGCAGATTTTACTGGCCCAGGATACAGAAGGATATTGAGAATTATTGTCAATCCTGTCCTGTGTGTCAGATGTCAGCCCCAGTACCCCACTTCCGAAGTCCTTTAGTGCCCTTGCCAATTTTTGAAGTGCCCTTTGAGAGGATTGCCATGGACCTTGTGGGTCCACTCCCCAAGTCTGCCCGGGGGCATCAGCATATCCTTGTAATCATGGATTATGCTACCCGTTAACCCGAGGCAGTTCCCTTACACACCGCGTCTGCTAAAAAATATTACCAAAGAGCTGTTTATGGTGTTCAGTTGTGTTGGCATCCCTAAAGAGGTCCTTACAGGCCAGGGCACCCCATTTATGTCACGAATAACTAGGGAGCTCTGCAAGTTATTTAAGGTAACGCAGTTGCGAACCTCTGTGTACCATCCTCAAATGGATGGTTTGGTGGAACGCTTCAGTAAGACATTAAAGAGCATGTTAAAAAAGGTTGTTGACAAGGATGGGAAAAACTGGGACTTCCTGATACCATACTTGATGTTTGCCATCAGGGAGGTTCCCCAGTCCTCTATGGGGTACTCTCCATTTGAGTTGCTTTATGGGAGACACCCTCAGGGACTCTTAGACGTAGCCAAAGAAACTTGGGAGGGGGAGCAGACACCCCATAAAAATGTGATTGAGCATATCGCTCAAATGCAGGACAGGATTGCAGCAATCATGCTGATGGTAAAAGAACACTTACTGCAGGCCCAAGCAGCTCAACAGAGGATATACAACAGGGGGGCCCAACTCCGTGTTTTCTCACCTGGTGACAGGATCCTGCTATTAGTTCCCACTGTTGAGAGCAAGTTCCTGGCTAAGTGGCAGGGCCCCTTTGAAGTAATTGAAGAGTTGGGGAGGTCAATTACAAAGTGTACCATCCAGGAAAAAGGAAGCCCGAACAGATTTACCACATAAACCTGTTAAAGGCCTGGAAGGATAGACTTGCGTTAACTGCGAGGTCCCTCCCAGTAACGCCTAAGGGGACTGAGTCCCCTCTGATCCCTGAGGTCATGCTTCCAGACACCCTGTCATATTCCCAAAAACAGGAAGCTAGAGAGTTCCTGATAAGGAATAAAGAGAAATTTTCAGAGTTACCTGGCACGACTTCAGCAGTTCAGCATGATATTGTTACTGAACCTGGGGTCCGTGTCAAACTCAAACCGTACCAAATTCCTAAAGCGAGGAGAAAGGACATCAGTGATGAAGTTAAAAGAATGTTGGAGCTAGATGTCATTGAGGAATCCAATAGTGACTGGTCTAGCCCCATCGTATTAGTCCCAAAACCGCATGGCACTTGGAGGTTCTGTAAGGACTTCAGGAAGCTTAATGCAGTGACAAAGTTTGACACATACCCAATGCCCAGAGTAGATGAACTTATATACCAACTTGGCAAGGCTCGCTATCTGACCACTTTGGACTTGATAAAAGGTTATTGGCAAATACCCCTGACTGGTAGCGCCAAAGAGAAGACTTCATTTGTGACCCCTGGAGGGTTCCTTTCAGTATAAAAAAATGCCTTTTGGATTGCAAAATGCCCCTGCGACATTTCAGAGGGCCATGGACAGGACCCTAAGACCCCACCGATGATATGCAGCAGCCTATCTAGATGACGTAGTGGTACATAGCACTGACTGGGAGTCTCACTTGACCCGTGTCCAGGCTGTCCTTGAGTCCCTCTTCAAAGAAGGTTTTACGGCAAATCCAAAAAAATGTGCCATTGGTCTAGAGGAAGCCAAGTATTTGGGCTACACTATTGGCCGTGGTGTCATAAAACCTCAAGTGAGTAAAATAGAAGCCATCCAGGAGTGGCCACGTCCTGCAAACAAGAAGCAGGTCAGGGCCTTTCTTGGCATTGCTGGGTAATCAAGAAGGTTTATCCCAAATTTTGCAACTGTAGCTGCCCCACTGACAGACCTTACGAAAGGGAAAGACTCTGTAATGGTGAAATGGTCCTCAGTAGCAGAGGAATCTTTCCAAGTCCTGAAGAAGGCTCTTTCTGCACAGCCAGTACTGTACTCCCCCGATTTCTCCAAAGATTTTTTGGTTCAGACGGATGCGTCTGATGTTGGTATCGGGGCAGTACTATCACAGGTATACAATGGGGAAGAACACCCTGTGGTGTACCTAAGCAGAAAGCTCAATGACCATGAGAAAAGGTATGCAGTCATTGAAAAGGAGTGTTTAGCCATAAAGTGGGCCATGGACGCGCTCAGGTACTATTTGTTAGGGCGCCAGTTTGAGTTAATAACTGACCATGCTCCCCTGAAATGGATGGGCCAAAAGAAGGAGACTAATAGACGGGTGAACCGGTGGTTTTTGGCTCTACAGCATTACTCCTTCACTGTAAAACACAGGCCAGGTGTTGAGATGGGGAATGTAGATGCCCTGTCCCGTGTCCACTCCTGTTGGGCCACAGGTATTCCAACCCTGGGGTTGAAACAAGGGGGGAGGATATGTAGCTGAGCGTCTCAGAGAGAGACAGGAAAAGTCCTGTTCGGGGTTTATACATCTCCCAGGTTCCTCTCATATACGTTCAGGGATCTCTGATCCATGGTCCAGTTCGGGTCTTGGTCCTCTCCCCCATTCTAATTTAAGCTCACCTGAGCAGACAGCCTTTGCTCTTGGCCTGGGAGCCTCAGACAACTTCTGTCTAGGAGAGCACAAGGTTGGTAAAAGCTATTAAGCTGTGAATGTGGAAGGTGACAAGCTGTAGGCTTGCTCAGCCTGGTAGTTAGGCTCTGTAAATATTTTATAGTTAGTGCCGAGACACGGCTAGGTTTTTGGTTGGCTATTTTTGTTCCTATTTGTTTTGGAACACTGTACAGAACCTGTATATAGACTTGTATATATCACAAATAAACACTGCACTGTTTGTCACTACCTCACTGGATTTGGTATCTGTGCCTGAAAGACTGCTCATCCCAGGGAGCTTTGTACCTGCTACCTGTCCCCCAGGTTGCAGTATCTAAAGATATTAATAGATGATAAAGATTATTATCCATGGATATCAGCATAGGAGAGGGGGGTAAAAAGGGAAGAGGGCAATGAACAAGGAACCATTTAGGGGTTGAGAAAACTACTGAAAGTGTGCTGCGCAGGTTTTACTGGCCCAGGATACAGAAGGATATTGAGAATTATTGTCAATCCTATCCTGTGTGTCAGATGTCAGCCCCAGTACCCCACTTCCGAAGTCCTTTAGTGCTCTTGCCAATTTTTGAAGTGCCCTTTGAGAGGATTGCCATGGACCTTGTGGGTCCACTCCCCAAGTCTGCCCGGGGGCATCAGCATATCCTTGTAATCATTGATTATGCTACCCGTTACCCGGAGGCAGTTCCCTTACACACCGCGTCTGCTAAAAATATTGCCAAAGAGCTGTTTATGGTGTTCAGTTGTGTTGGCATCCCTAAAGAGGTCCTTACAGGCCAGGGCACCCCATTTATGTCACGAATAACTAGGGAGCTCTGCAAGTTATTTAAGGTAACGCAGTTGCGAACCTCTGTGTACCATCCTCAAATGGATGGTTTGGTGGAACACTTCAGTAAGACATTAAAGAGCATGTTAAAAAAGGTTGTTGACAAGGATGGGAAAAACTGGGACTTCCTGATACCATACTTGATGTTTGCCATCAGGGAGGTTCCCCAGTCCTCTATGGGGTACTCTCCATTTGAGTTGCTTTATGGGAGACACCCTCAGGGACTCTTAGACGTAGCCAAAGAAACTTGGGAGGGGGAGCAGACACCCCATAAAAATGTGATTGAGCATATCGCTCAAATGCAGGACAGGATTGCAGCAATCATGCTGATGGTAAAAGAACACTTACTGCAGGCCCAAGCAGCTCAACAGAGGATATACAACAGGGGGGCCCAACTCCGTGTTTTCTCACCTGGTGACAGGTTCCTGCTGTTAGCTCCCACTGTTGAGAGCAAGTTCCTGGCTAAGTGGCAGGGTCCCTTTGAAGTAATTGAAGAGTTGGGGAGGTCAATTACAAAGTGTACCAACCAGGAAAAAGGAAGCCCGAACAGATTTACCACATAAACCTGTTAAAGGCCTGGAAGGATAGACTTGCGTTAACTGCGAGGTCCCTCCCGGTAACGCCTAAGGGGACTGAGTCCCCTCTAATCCCTGGGGTCACGCTTCAAGACACCCTGTCATATTCCCAAAAACAGGAAGCTAGAGAGTTCCTGATAAGGAATAAAGAGAAATTTTCAGAGTTACCTGGCACGACTTCAGCAGTTCAGCATGATATTGTTACTGAACCTGGGGTCCGTGTCAAACTCAAACCGTACCAAATTCCTAAAGCGAGGAGAAAGGACATCAGTGATGAAGTTAAAAGAATGTTGGAGCTAGATGTCATTGAGGAATCCAATAGTGACTGGTCTAGCCCCATCGTATTAGTCCCAAAACCCCATGGCACTTGGAGGTTCTGTAAGGACTTCAGGAAGCTTAATGCAGTGACAAAGTTTGACACATACCCAATGCCCAGAGTAGATGAACTTATATACCAACTTGGCAAGGCTCGCTATCTGACCACTTTGGACTTGACAAAAGGTTATTGGCAAATACCCCTGACTGGTAGCGCCAAAGAGAAGACTGCATTTGTGACCCCTGGAGGGTTACTTTCAGTATAAAAAAATGCCTTTTGGATTGCAAAACGCCCCTGCGACATTTCAGAGGGCCATGGACAGGAGCCTAAGACCCCACCGACGATATGCAGCAGCCTATCTAGATGATGTAGTGGTACATAGCACTGACTGGGAGTCTCACTTGACCCGTGTCCAGGCTGTCCTTGAGTCCCTCTTCAAAGAAGGTTTTACGGCAAATCCAAAAAAATGTGCCATTGGTCTAGAGGAAGCCAAGTATTTGGGCTACACTATTGGCCGTGGTGTCATAAAACCTCAAGTGAGTAAAATAGAAGCCATCCAGGAGTGGCCACGTCCTGCAAACAAGAAGCAGGTCAGGGCCTTTCTTGGCATTGCTGGGTAATCTAGAAGGTTTATCCCAAATTTTGCAACTGTAGCTGCCCCACTGACAGACCTTACGAAAGGGAAAGACTCTGTAATGGTGAAATGGTCCTCAGTAGCAGAGGAATCTTTCCAAGTCCTGAAGAAGGCTCTTTCTGCACAGCCAGTACTGTACTCCCCCGATTTCTCCAAAGATTTTTTGGTTCAGACGGATGCGTCTGATGTTGGTATCGGGGCAGTACTATCACAGGTACACAATGGGCAAGAACACCCTGTGGTGTACCTAAGCAGAAAGCTCAATGACCATGAGAAAAGGTATGCAGTCATTGAAAAGGAGTGTTTAGCCATAAAGTGGGCCATGGACGCGCTCAGGTACTATTTGTTAGGGCGCCAGTTTGAGTTAATAACTGACCATGCTCCCCTGAAATGGATGGGCCAAAAGAAGGAGACTAATAGACGGGTGAACCGGTGGTTTTTGGCTCTACAGCATTACTCCTTCACTGTAAAACACAGGCCAGGTGTTGAGATGGGGAATGTAGATGCCCTGTCCCGTGTCCACTCCTGTTGGGCCACAGGTGTTCCAACCCTGGGGTTGAAACAAGGGGGGAGGATATGTAGCTGAGCGTCCCAGAGAGAGACAGGAAAAGTCCTGTTCGGGGTTTATACATCTCCCAGGTTCCTCTCATATACGTTCAGGGATCTCTGATCCATGGTCCAGTTCGGGTCTTGGTCCTCTCCCCCATTCTAATTTAAGCTCACCTGAGCAGACAGCCTTTGCTCTTGGCCTGGGAGAGCACAAGGTTGGTAAAAGCTATTAAGCTGTGAATGTGGAAGCTGACAAGCTGTAGGCTTGCTCAGCCTGGTAGTTAGGCTCTGTAAATATTTTATAGTTAGTGCCGAGACACGGCTAGGTTTTTGGTTGGCTATTTTTGTTCCTATTTGTTTTGGAACACTGTACAGCACCTGTATATAGACTTGTATATATCACAAATAAACAATGCACTGTTTGTCACTACCTCACTGGATTTGGTATCTGTGCCTGAAAGACTGCTCATCCCAGGGAGCTTTGTACCTGCTACATGTCCCCCAGGTTACAGTATCTAAAGATATTAATAGATGATAAAGATTATTATCCATGGATATCAGCATAGGAGAGGGGGGTAAAAAGGGAAGAGGGCAATGAACAAGGAACCCACCCTGCTAAGGAACAAGTAGGAGTCTACGTGTGAAGAGATGAAGGCTGAGGTCCAGCCGGAATGTTCATCAGTCCCGGGAGCTAAAGTGGTATGACCCAAGGTGCAATGATGACAGACCAGCAGGGGACAGACCTTCCAGGGAGTGTGGTATGCCTTGGATACGAGTGCTATAGGTGACATCACCATAAACCATAAACATAAATGTAAATAGATAAAAATGTTAATGGGACACGTCACAGTATAGTGTACCTAATAAAATTGTAGATGATGAACCACGGCTGGTTCCAAATAGTGATAGAAAGTGAGGTTGACACAATTTAATAGGTATAGCCTGAATGCATTTAGGAAACAGATATTGTAAAAAGTGACACAATATAACCTAAAACAAGAAATAAATAAACCACAATCAAACCCACAGTGTGTGAAGCCAAGTAAGCAGAAGAGAAAAGAAAGGGGCCAAAGTATTACCTTGGGATCTAAATCAATACATGATCCATTGGTGCACAGTGTCCACAAAAAAAAAAAACAGCCACAAGGATTGTCTGGACACACTGAGGGGAGTATATGTACTCAGATACCAACCAATTGGTGACCACCAACGTCATGCATAATGGGAGGGGAGTCGTCAATAACCAGGCAGATATCTGCTAGGCGTTAGGCGCCAAATCCCCATCACTAGAAAACACCAATGGAATTACTCAACGTCGGCACAGTGACGTCAGAGTAGTTCAAAATATTTTACAGCGCACACATACAAGAATGACATTTCCTGCAAGGCTAGTTAAAAACACCTGAACATATTCAAAAAATATGGGGGTTTGGTCAAACTATATGGTCATATAGTGCTAAGCCCACTTACTGCGACAAAGTACCCCGAATTAGTGGGTCCTACTCTAGTAATAGAATGGAAGATCCTTTGTCTCAACCATGGGAGCTAAACTCCTCTATGTGGGAGAACTGAAGGGGATACATCCTATACACTGGTGGCCACTAAATAAGAGGTAATGAGGAGGGGGAGGGGTGCTCCAGCCCAAAAAAATCTGGTTAGGGTCTATTCCAATATACAAGTACATATTTGGGGGGCACACCCTACAATGCGTTTAAATTCAAGATGGTGCTGCTATAAGACCTACAAACAGTACAAAATATTTTACAGCGCACACATACAAGAATGACATTTCCTGCAAGGCTAGTTAAAAACACCTGAAAATATTCAAAAAATACGGGGGTTTGGTCACACTATATGGTCATATAGTGCTAAGCCCACTTACTGCGACAAAGTACCCCGAATTAGTGGGTTCTACTCTAGTAATAGAATGAAAGATCCTTTGTCTCAACCATGAGAGCTAAACTCCTCTATGTGGGAGAACTGAAGGGGATACATCCTATACACTGGTGGCCACTAAATAAGAGGTAATGAGGAGGGGGAGGGGTGCTCCAGCCCAAAAAAACCTGGTCAGGGTCTATTCCAATATAATTTGTCGCAGTAAGTGGGCTTAGCACTATATGACCATATAGTGTGACCAAACCCCCGTATTTTTTGAATATGTTCAGGTGTTTTTAACTAGCCTTGCAGGAAATGTCATTCTTGTATGTGTGCGCTGTAAAATATTTTGTACTGTTTGTAGGTCTTATAGCAGCACCAACTTGAATTTAAACGCATTGTAGGGTGTGCCCCCCAAATATGTACTTGTATATTGGAATAGACCCAAAGCAATTGCCACAAGGACCAGGAACCAACAGAGGACTTAAGTTCTGATGTGGTACATAATATTTCTACTATGTCTTTGAATGCTACAGAGATTCATGTCTTAAATAAAAGCCTGAATTTCTGTCCTAAAGAAAAAATGGATGTATTTAGACTAAAACAGGACTTGTATCGCTTATATAGAAATGTACGTTTAAAAGCATTTTATTCAACTCGACCCTTGGTGAATAGTGCTAGTGAGCCGGCACTAATCAATTTCCAATTTGGAATCAAGAAATAAAAGCACTTTTGTACCTCCTACCTCTTGTGCTGCCATGGAACTATTCATCAATAGAGTTGAGACCGATGTTAAACTATTTTTGAGTGACCAATCGAAAAGAGACCATATACAGAACAATTTGAGTCAGGAGGAAATCGCCGCATTATCTTCTCTTTCAAATAAAAAGGAGATCACAATAAAGCCGGCGGATAAAGGCGGTTCCATAGTTATTATGGATACCGCCAAATATGAAAGTGAAATATACAGACAATTAGCTGATACTCAGATCTATAAGCGATTGGATAGTAATCCTACCATACGGATTTCTAATAGAATAAAAAAAGTGACTAAACAGGCGGTGCAGACAGGATTAATAGATAACAATACTCAAACATTTATGACTGCAGATTTTCCCATTACTCCTGTTTTTTATGTATTACCCAAAATACATAAAGACCCTAAAAACCCCCCAGGTCACCCAATCGTTTCGAGCATTAATTCCATTACTATGCCAATAGCTAAATATTTGGATAAATGTCTGACTCCTCTCGTTCTGAACACACGATCATATATCCGTGACACCCAAGAATTTTTGGAAAAAGTAGAGACACTCAATTTACCACCATGGGCTATGTTAGTTACCTTGGATGTAGCCAATCTGTATACTGTGATTCCCCACACTTTAGGTATCGAAGTGCGTCGATGGTTATTGTATCAATCTAAACAATACGATCCATCCCAAATAGCATTTATTTTAGAACTACTCAAAATAGTTTTGGAAGAAAACTTTTTTCTTTTTAAAGATACATACTATTTACAGCTGACTGGCACAGCGATGGGTTCTAATGTCACCCCCCATATGCCAATTAATTCATGGACATGTTAGAACATGCATTTGTCTATCATTGCAGACTATTTGAAGATAACTGCATGGCATGGTTTAGATTTATTGATGACGCATTTGGCATATGGGTGGGCGACCAAGACTTGTTACGGCTATTCAATTAATTTTTGAAACAGTTATTTCCTGGTTTAAAGTTTAATATGTCGGTTTCGACTGAGATGACACTGTTCCTGGATACACTATTATATATGCAGGATGGTCAGATTGTCAGTGACCTCTATCGTAAACCGACAGATCATAATCAATTGCTACATTTTTCTAGCTTTCTTCCCCCGGGTGTATTTAAGTCAATACTGAGAAGCCAGCTAAAATGAGTATCAAGAATTACTCATAGATCCATTCACAAAGAGGATAGACTGGACGAAATGGAAGGTAGACTCTGTCAACGAGGTTACCCTGGTGATGTGATACACCAGGAGTCGATTAATTTACATAAAGATAGAGAAAAAACTAGAGATCGCAGACTACCTTTCATTTCCCAATATCATCCCTTTTCTATCAAGGTTAACAATATCATTAAAAAACATTGGTCCATATTAAATGAAAATTATCCTGCTGTCCCTGAATTCCAACATTTACCATTACCATCTTACCGTAAGGGGAGAACCATACACAGCAGATTGGTCAAATGTGACCAACTTAGCACTTCTGCTCCTTGTGTAACATTTTTGGGTCCACCAAATTTTGGCTCATTCCCGTGCCTTTCTTGCATTCAGTGTTCCAGTATGATAAAGGGTAAGAGCTTTAGCCATCCACATAAAGGATATAATATCACTATTAAAGATCACTTTACATGTGAATCGGCTTATGTGATATATATTATCAAATGTCCATGTGGATTGGTTTATGTAGGTGAAAGGATTGCAAGACAAAAATATTCTATACGTGACAAAATTGGTAAGTTACCACTATCTAGGCACTTTGTAGAAATGAATCATACAGTTTCACAACTCAGGTATATGGTAATTGACGGTATCCCAAACAATAGGCGAGGAGGTAACAGAGAACTTGAATTAAAAAAGAGGCAAGTATATTGGATTAATCGCTTAGACACTTTACAACCTAAGGGTTTAAATACGGATTTTGATTTGTATCTGTTTCTTTGAAATGTTCATTTTTTGTTATGTTCTTTTAGGATTTCAGTCATTTGACGGTAGATCAGTCAATTGATCGGTCGGCTGTGTATTGACTGATTTTAGTATTACACTGCAGTTTTTGTTGCAGTGGTTTTAACATTCATCATTAATCGATGGTGGATAATGATTTGGCTATCATTGATTATGCTTTTTTATATATATATATATTTTTTTTTTTGTAGATTAACTATTCTATCAAGCATATCATTATGTAGTGAAGGATCTATTCCACTTGTGTCCAAAAATCGTTCCAATCTCTGTAACTGAATGAATTACTAAGGATAGGAATGTGTCTCTTGTATAATCTAATTGATTCCAGCTGACTTTAATTGATTAATGGGTAGCTTTCACAAGCTACCCATATATATAGATTCTTGTATATGATCAGTTGTAGGTATGAGGTCGTGAGGAAGGGTGATATCATTGCTAGCCCAAAACGTCCTGAAAATACCTCTTTGATGTACTTTTTTATTAATACATTTTCACCTTTTGTGCAGCAATCCCTTTTCTATATTTTATTTATATATATATATATATATATATATATATATATATATATATATATATATATATATATATATGTATATGTATATCACATGTCTCTGAAGGCGCAAAATATACATGATAAGGAAGGATCAAATAGCAGTATAGTTACATACGAATACATCATCATTTTAAAAAGAAGAATTGTTGAGAATCCAATAAGAATGAAGGGAAAAGGGAGGAAAACAGTTTCGAACACACCCCTTACCTCATGGGATTGCGGAAGCTGAGTTTCAAGTATCCCCTTAACTTAGAAATTGTGGGAAGGTGTGCTATTTGTCACCTTCCCCTGTATAGGTCAGGTCACCTAGTATCCAGGCAGTTTGAGATAAGAGCGGGAAGGTGCTCTATTAGTCACCTTTTCCCAGGTAGGTCAGGTGATCTAGTATCCATGCAGTTTGGAAAAAGAGCGGGAGGAATTTGAAATAAAAAAGGGGGTTCTGAGTCCCTGAGGTTCAGTGGCCCAGTAAGCACAAGCTGTGGTGTTCTAGGAGCTTGCTCCATTGAGCAAACAACGCTTACTGTGGCTGAAGATGTTCCTCCTGAGACAGCTGATAGAGAGAGCCAGTGAAGGAGCAGGGGATGACTGGATGCGGAGGTGCCTGGATCTGCCAAAGGCTTTGGGTCAAGAACCAGGTGGAAGAACCGGCATCACCCCTGGGATGTCTGTCCCTCGTATCCCGCCATCGTCTCCGCCGGCTCTGCTGCCACTACCTCTGCAGCTGTGTCCGTCAGAGAGGCTTCCCCATCATTGGACAGAGAAAACTTGACCCCGGCAGAGTTTCTGGAGGAAGAGGAGCGGCTGATCCTGAGGGAAGATACGGATAACCAGGAGGTCCAGCGTATCACCTCCCATCCGGCCGGGGGGGCGTTAAAGAGGAGGTGCCGTAAAGGCAGAAGATACTCACTGCCCCGCACTGTCTCCGCTAAACGCAGTACGACTGGCAGCAGGGCATTGGAGCCACCGTCCAGGAGGAAAGCCCTGTTGAAGTCGGTGCCGCCCAGGAAACAAGGGGCACCGGAGAAGGACAACACACCAGAGGACCAGCATCTGCACAGCAACCCCCTCAAGAGCACGGACAGCAGCAAATTTGGCAAGGGGAATTTTTGGTTTTATTGTCCTTACTCCCCTCATCCAAAGAATTCATACACAAGCTTAGTGGTAAGGAGGATGAGAAAACAGACGAAGATAGAAGAAGGCCTGTAACCAAGTCTTTTAACAATTGGCTACAGGCTTTCTGCATCTTTGCTAGTGTTTTATGTATAAGAACAGCCAGGAAAAATTTCAGGTCTTTTTCAACATTTAGATATGGTTTTAGAAGCATATAAAAATTTTGGAGGTGTTGCTTGGTTTACTTACGACAAATCTTTTTGACAGAAAATTACGGTGAACCTGTCATTACTCTGGGGTACAAAGGATGTCGGATTATGGTTAAATCTTTTTCTTCCCCAGCAACCACATTTGTCAGATGAGCAACACCATCAAATCAATTGTCACACACCTCCGGTTACAAAAAAGGGGTGTGTTTTAACTTTAATGACACACAATGTAGGTGGCCTAAGACATTCAAATATAGGCACGAATGCGCATTTTGCCGTGGAACACACCCTATCTCAAAATGTTTCAAATATGCAAATAACCAGTCAGGTAGGGATTTCTTTCCTAAAGGCAGAAACACCAGTGAGACTACGCGCAATAATACCTTGGCTTCAGGTTTTCCCAGACAAACAGAAGGCCCTATTACTAATTAAGGGTTTCTCGTAGGGTTTTATGTTACCCAGGTTCATCGGGAAAGGGTGTATTATCCAAAAAAAATTAACGTCAACAGTGGGAATGGATAGGGTTGTTGAGAAAAAAATATTTATGAACTTAGCTTAGGCAGAGTGGTGGGCCCTATTAGGTACCCTCCATTCCAGGACTTCAGGATTTCCCCATTGGGAATAGTTCCCAAAAAAAGAACAAATACTTTTCATTTGATCCTCCATTTATCTTACCCACCAGGTATCTCCCTCAATGACCAAATTCTGGAAGAATTGTCTTCAGTGTCCTATGCATCGTTTGAGGACGCTTTGGCAATTTTGCAAAGTTTGGGTCAGGGCACCTTATTAGCTAAAGCAAACATAAAATACCAATTAACCCTGAATCTTTTAATTCTCTAGGTTTTTTCTTTAAAGGTCAGTATTATTTTGACAAGTGTCTGCCTATGGGCTGCTCACTATCCTGTTTTTATTTTGAGTCTTTTGCTTCATTTTTAGAATGGGTAACCTGCAAAGTGGTAGATTCCAGTTCTATGGTTCACTATTTAGATGATTTTTTGTTTTTAGGCCCAGCCGATTCTCCCTCGTGCTTAAATTTTTTAAATACATTTTTAAATATATGTGAATAATTTGGTGTACTGTTAGCTCAAGAAAAGACGGTCTATCTGACCGTCTGTCTGGAATTCCTGGGGATTACAATAGACACTCTGAACATGGAATTTATGTTGCCTGGGGAAAAAAATCATTAAACTGCAGGGTTGTTTGTTTATTATAATCAGAAAAAAAAAGGTTACACTTAAGGAAGTACAATCTCTTTTAGGCCAGTTAGCAGATTAATGCCCATTGGAAAAATCCTCTCTCGTAGACTTTATTTAGCTATTTTTGGGCTGAAATGCCCTTACTCACACATTCACATTTCTCACGATATCAGGGAAGATTTATTGGTTTCGCTGCGATTTCTAGAATATTTTAATGGGAGAGCGGTTTGGAAGTAAGACTTTATATCTGATCATGATTTTTGCTTTCAGACAGATGCATCAGAGTCCCTGGGTTTCTCTGCCATATGGAAAACACATTGGTGTGCGGAACGCTGGGATCTGGCATGGAAATATAAAGGTTATTTAAAGAATGGCATTCTTTTAGAATTGTTCCCAATAGTTGTTGCTATTGAAATTTTGGGGGATAATTTTAAAAACAAACATATTCTGTTCAGCACAGATAATAAAGGTGTAATGTACGCTTTAAACTATCTAACTTCAACGTCTCCGCCGGTTATTGCTTTGCTAAGATACTTGATTTTCAGATGCCTGAGTCCGAACATTTGGATGAAGGTTAGGTATATACCTGGCAAAGCAAATGACTTGGCGGATGCACTGTCTCATTTTCAGATGCAGCGTTTCAACTGCCTTTTGCCAAACGCGGATCCTGTGGGTTTGGCCTGCCCGGAAAGTTTATGGAAGCTCATTTGACACAGGTGTTGATAAATGTAAATATTTAATTTGCCCCCTCCATCATGGCAGGATATCAGTCAGCCTGGTGGTTATGGACTTCTTTTCAAAATACGTTTGGTTTTGACCACAATATGGTTTCAGAAGGCTTGGTTTTGTTATTTCTAGACTCATTGTTCGTTGTTTAGCAAAGGTTATTCATGGGCACACATTAATAAAATCGTTTCGGGCATTTCATTCTTCATGAAATTTAACAATCTTCCATTTCTATTGAGTTTTTCCACTGTAAAACAAGCATTAAAACGGTATAGAAAAATGAAAAAGGTTAAAGACACCAGGACTCCAATCATTCCAGAGATTTTAGAGAATCTTTGCAAGGTAACAGAATCTGTCTGCTGGTCAGATTTTGAGGCAAGGTTGTTCAAAGCAGCATTTTCAGTGGCCTTTTTCGCTGTCCTCAGAATCTCTGAACAAGTTCCGCTCCCAAAAAAGCAACTTGGGGGCATTCAGATGTCAGATGTACTGGTAAGTGATGGGGAAGTAAAGATTTTGTTGAAACGGTCGAAAACGGACCAGAGGGGGAAAGGAGCTTGGATTGTCTTGAAAGCTTGTAAACAGAAGTCAATATGCCCAGTGGCATTGTTACAAACTTATAATAAGGTAAGGCTGGATAGTATAGGACATCTTTTTCTGCATTCTGATGGAACACCTCTGAGTAAATTTCAATTCACTGGTGTTCTCAACAAATGCACAAAGAGGTTAAATTTAAGTAATGCACACATTACTTCATACTCATTCAGAATAGGGGCTGCCACGGAAGCAGCTAGATTAATTAGGTCTCTCCGAAGGTTTAATAAAAAAATATTGGTAGATGGAAGTCAGACAGTTTCCGCTTATATGTTTGCCCTAATGCACTTATTTAAATTATTGCAGGTTTACAGAAAATAGTGTGGATTGTCAGATACTCCATCCATTGGGCCAACCAGTGAGCAGGTAATCAAATCTACACTGAGAACCTGGGTTTAGAGCATGATAAGTTTAGAGTATTTTGGCATGGGAAGCAGGGTATGTTTGGGCAGATTTATTTGTGGTTTTGGGTAAAGTATACCAGAGTTGTCCTCCATCAGACATTTTGCTTTTACTTTTAGGTGGTAATGATTTGGGCAAAGTCAAATCTCTTAATTTAATTTTTTCTATACATAACGATATTGTGAGGTTTCTCTTATCCTCCCCTAATACGATTTTAGTCTTCTCAGAAATAATTCCTAGACTGAGGTGGTTGAATCCTGCTTCTTTACGCCCACTCGATAAGGTTAGAAAGAGGTTAAATAGATCAGTGGAAAAGTTTTTAGGTCCATTTGCAGGATTTTCATACCGCCACACCGAATTGGAATGTGGTCTCCCTGGGCTATATAGGCCTGATGGGGTCCACTTATCCGATATTGAATTGGATATTCAATGCGGGTTTCAATACGTGCATTGAAATGGCCGCAATGTGGAGGTCTGGATGACAGGCGTTTTTTCACTTGTCTTCTGGGTCTCGCAAGGGTAGGGTCTTTTCTCTGCTCAGTACCAAAATTTTGCTTGTGCACATTAAGGTCAGCAATCTCCAATGTAGGCTCAGATTCAGAAGACGGATGTCTAGTTCTACTGTTTGTGGGGACTTCCTCAGACTCTTCCAGCTCTCCTGCCATACCTGAGAAAGGAAAACCCGGGGAGCCCTGAGAGGAGTCCCCTGAACCCACATTGTCAGTATTGGCCAGGAGTTCTGGCTCTGCCACTGAGTCAGCTACTGCGACCAGGTCGGGACGATCCCACAGTTCCCAAAATTTAGGGAAGTCCCTACCAACGATGGCCTCGTGCACCAAGTGGGGCACAAGTCTGACTGGATGGGTCACTGTTACTAAGCGAGTTTTAAACTGAACAGTGGCTATAGGATACTCCCGGGTATCTCCATGTACACAGATCACAGCACTTTTTTAGCATGAAAATTCACAGTTTCAACCATCTCAGCTGCAACCAAAGTCACTAGACTTCCAGAGTCTAGCAAGGCCGTAATAGGCTTATTATTAACAGTCATTTGGCACATGTCTTTTCCCATATTTGGCGCTGCAGCACATGCAACAGCCGCAAACATAGACTGCCTTCTAATAGATAGATCACACTGCATTGGTTCATCTGTCAAAGGACAGTTTGCTGCAACATGTCCCAGTTCTTGGCAACAAAAACACCTGATGTTTCCCCAGTTTGGTTTACTGACAGGCAGTGGCTTCCCTTGTTTGGGACGCCAAACTTCAGTCCTAGCACCAAAAATCCTCCCCCCTATTTCCTTGCCATGCTTACCACCCACTTCCCCTGAAACAGTCTTACCAGTTCCCTGGGGAGACCGTGGCTTTGGGTGGAAAGTCCGTGCTGCTGTAGGGGTGATGACCAGGCTCTCTGCAGCAAAGTACCTTTCAACGAGTTCCACCAGGTTGTCTGCCAAGTTGGGGTCTCCTCACCCACTTCTGCAGGGGAACTGGTAGTGACCACAGGAACCGGTCCATGACCACACGCTCCACTATTTGTGGCCCAGACAGGGACTCTGGCTGCAGCCATTTCCTCACCAGGTGAATTAGGTTGAACATCTGTGATCTTGGGGGCCTCTTGTCTTGGAAGAACCAGCTGTGGACCCGCTGTGCTCGAACTGCCAAGGTGACACCAAGTCGTGCCAGGATTTCCCGCTTGACCTTTTCATAGTTTCCCGCTTCTGCTGACTCAAAATCATAGTAGGCCTTCTGTGATTCTCCAGACAGCAAGGGCGCAACCAGTCCTGCCCACTGGGTTTTAGGTCAACCTTCCCTCTCAGCGGTCCGTTCAAACATTAGCAGAAAGGCCTCTGAATCATCATCTGCAGTCATCTTAGAAAGAAAGCAACCCACATGGATGGTTGAGGGCTTGTCTCCAACATCATCAACTTTAGCAGATGACCACTGTGCTAGCGTTTCCACAACCTCAGTCAAGGTTTTCCTATCCGCTTTTGCATCAGTGGCTAGCTATTCAAACAGCCTCTGCGATTGCTCCTGTACAGCATGAATCTGTTGGCACAGCTCCTTGGTTTGCTCCTGTGCAATAGTGTTTGCTTGCTGCTGTGCAGCGTTGGATAACACCAATTGTTTTAGGATTTCCTCCATGTTTAGTCACGCTAGGTACTGGCCTTTTAAGTAGTAACTTACTACAGCTGGTCACAGCCTCCATCATATGTAACCTGGGGGACAGATAGCAGGTACAAAAGCTTCCTGGGACAAGCAGGCTTTCAGGCACAGATACCAGAACAAGTGAAGTAGTGACAAACAGTGAAGTGTTTAACGGTGATATTTACAAGCCTATACTGTACAGTGTTCAAAACAAACAAACAGAACAAAATAGCCAAACAAAAACCTAGCCGTGTCTCGGCTCTAACTATACACTATGCAGGCCCTAACTACCAGGCTGAGCAAGCCTACCGCTTGTCAGTTTCCACATAAACTGCTTAACAGCTTTTTACCAACACTTTTGCTCTCACAGACCAGCATTGTCTGTGTTTCCCAGGCAGAGAGCAAAGACTGTCTGCTCAGGTGAGCTTAAATTAGCCTGGGGAAGAGGACCAAGACCCGAACTGGATCATGGATCAGAGATTCTTGAATGTGTACGAGAGGAGCCTGGAAGACGTATAAACTCCAAACAGGACTTTTCCTGGCTCTCTCTGGGACGCTCTGCTACAATATATATGTATATATAAAACAAAGTCCATGGCCAGCTATTGAGCATAAACAAAAGAAAATTACATATACATATATATAAAATAAGAAAACTGAACTGCGCTAATCAAAAATTAAATATGGTACATTGAAATATATGTAAATGACATCCCATATACCAAGAAAACAAATGTCTATAGTGACATAAAAATTGGATGATCTGAAATAATCCAAATAAGGTGAAAAAATAATGCCAAGAGTGATGAATAAAGGAAAGTCCCAATTGAACCCAATTGATATCCGATATTAATAGCAGAAAAAACTCTTCTGATGAAACCAAGTGATAAATCCACCACCAAGAGTAATGCGCGCTTACCAGAGGCAAGCTACAAGACAGCTTGTACACATAAGGTATCCGATCAATGGAGGCGTCCTGGTCCGACTTTACCATGGAGAGGAAGAAGCAGGAAAGGCTCCATCCAATAGGCAGGGATGGTTACCAGGGAGGACGCACAGAAACAAAAGATTTGCACTTACATAGATGGCGTAAAAAGAAACATAACAAGGATAAAATAAGCCGGCTGGCCTGCATACTCCCGTTCGCGTCGATAAGACTCCGATAACGTCAGCGCGTCAGCCTTCCAACGTACGTTTCGTCCAAACAGACGTTGTCTAGGGAACAGGTTATGCAGGCCAGCCGGCTTATTTTATCCTTGTTATGCTTCTTTTTACGCCACCTATGTAAGTGCAAATCTTTTTAAAAAAATAAATTGTGGTTACCGATTTACACTATGGAGTTCCTATCTTTTGTTTCTGTGGGTCCTCCCTGGTAACCATCCCTGCCTATTGGACGGAGCCTTTCCTGCTTCTTCCTCTCCATGGTGAAGTCGGACCAGGATGCCTCCATTGATCGGATACCTTATGTGTACAAGCTGTCTTGTAGCTTGCCTCTGGTAAGCGCGCATTACTCTTGGTGGTGGATTTATCACTTGGTGTCATCAGAAGAGTTTTTTCTGCTATTAATATCGGATATCAATTGGGTTCAATTGGGACTTTCCTTTATTCATTACTCTTGGCATTATTTTTTCACCTTATTTGGATTATTTCAGATCATCCAATTTTTATGTCACTATAGACATTTGTTTTCTTGGTATATGGGATGTCATTCAATGTACCATATTTTGTATTTCTGCGTTTGTGTATGCCTCACAAATAGGGACTGCAGCTTTTCATTTGCTTTTTGAGTTTGTGAAGCACGGTAATTTTTTCTATTTTGTCTTTTATATATATATATATATATATATATATATATATATATATATATATATATATATATATATATGCCATATATATCATATATATCTCTGAAGGCGCAAAATGTACATGCATAATGAAGGATCAAATAGCAATATAAATATATTCGAATACATCATCATTGTGAAGGGAATTACTGAGAATCCAATCAGAGTGGCTCAATCACATGCAGTATCTCACAAAAGTGAGTACACCCCTCACATTTTTGTAAATATTTTATTATATCTTTTCATGTGACAACACTAAAGAAAGTACACTTTACTACAATGTAAAGTAGTGAGTGTACAGCTTGTATAACAGTGTAAACTTGCTGTCCCCTCAAAATAACTCACCATACAGCCATTAATGTCTAAACCGCTGGCAACAAAAGTGAGTACACCCTAAGTGAAAATGTCCAAATTGTGCCCAATTAGCCATTTCCCTCCCCGGTGTCAGGTAATTCGTTAGTGTTACGAGGTCTCAGGTGTGAATGTGTTGCAGGTGTGTTAAATTTAGTGTTATCGCTCTTACTCTCTCATACTGGTCACTGGAAGTTCAACACGGCACCTCATATCAAAGAACTCTCTGAGGATCTGAAAAAAAAAATTTGTTCTACATAAAGATGGCCTAGGCTATAAGAAGATTGCCAAGATCATGAAACTGAGCTGCAACACGATGGCCAAGACCATAAAGCGATTTAAGAGGACAGGTTTCACTCAGAAAAAGCCTCGCCATGGTCGACCAAAGAAGTTGAGTGCACGTGCTCAGCGTCATATCCAGAGGTTGTCTTTGAGAAAAAGACTTATGAGTGCTGCAAGCATTGCTGCAAAGGTTGAAGGGGTGGGGGGTCAGCAAACTGCATAAAATTGGTCTACATGGCTGTCGTCCCAGAAGGAAGCCTCTTCTAAAGATGATGCACAAGAAAGCCCACAAACAGACAAGCAGACTAAGGACATGGATTACTGGAACCATGTGCTGTGGTCTGATGAGACCAAGATAAACTTATTTGGTTTAGATGGTGTCAAGCGTGTGTGGCGGGAACCAGGTAAGGAGTACAAAGACAAGTGCGTCTTGCCTACAGTCAAGCATGGTGGTGGGTGTGTCATGGTCTGGTGCTGCATGAGTGCTGCCGTCACTGGGGAGCTACAGTTCATTGAGGGAACCATGAATGCCAACATGTACTGTGACATACTGAACCAGAGCATGATCCCCTCCCTTCAGACACTGGGCAGCAGGGCAGTATTTCAACATAACGACCCCAAACACACCTCCAAGATGACCACTGCCTTGCTAAAAAAAGCTGAGGGTAAAGGTGATGGACTGGCCAAGCATGTCTCAAGACCTAAACCCTATTGAGCATCTGTGGGGCATCCTCTAATGGAAGGTGAAGGAGCGCAAGTCTCTGACATCCACCAGCTCTGTGATGTCGTTATGGAGGAGTGGAAGAGGACTCTATTGGCAACCTGTGATGCTCTGGTGAACTCCATGCCCAAGAGGGTTAAGGCAGTGCTGGAAAATAATGGTGGCCACACACAATTTTGACACTTTGGGCCCAATTTGGACATTTTCACTTAGGGGTGTACTCACTTTTGTTGCCAGCAGTTTAGACATTGATGGCTGTGTGTTTAGTTATTTTGACGGGACAGCAAATTTATACTGTTATACAAGCTGTACACTCACTATTTTACACTGTAGCAAAGTGTAATTTCTTCAGTGTTGTCACATAAAAAGATATAATAAAATATTTATAAAAATGTGAGGGGTGTACTCACTTTTGTGAGATACTGTATATGTGTGTGTATCCACAACCAGCACCACACAAACCCCACACATGCTGTGTGTGGTAAGAAAGCAGTATAAGTCTAGGACACACACACACAGACATATGTTGGAATTCAAAAACATCTATAGACTTCAATCATAAAAGTGAGTCAGATCCCACTCGATGTTCAAACCCTTAGGAATTCTAGACTGCAAACTGAATATCCAAAAGACTTCACGTTTGCATAGGATCCTAAAGCTATCGCCCCCTTGGTCTAACAAATTTTTCAATACCTTGTATTTGTATTAGTGATGTGTTTCCATTGTGCATCTCAATAAAATGCCTAGCAACATTAGTTGCATGTTCCTTCTCCGTGTCAAGAACATGATCATTCAATAGATCTCTCAATCTTCTAGTGGTACGACCCACATAATAAATGTTGCACTCTTTACACCTGATTAACTAGATCAAATTTCTGGTATTACAATTAATGAATGTGTCGACACTGTAGGATGTGCCACTAAAGTTTGATGAAAACTTGTCCCCCTTAATAATACGTGGACAGCATGGACATATGTTCCCTCCACATTTATAGTAGCCTAAAAAATCAAGCCAAGTTCTACTCTGAATGCGGGAACAAAAATCACTGGGTGACAAAGCGTTGCTAAGAGAGGGAGAACAAAATAAAATATTACAGCGCACACATGCAAAAAAGACATTTACCTCCTGCAAGGCTTATTTAAAACACCTAGACATTTTCAAAAAACATTATAAAAAAATATGGGAATTTGGTCACACCATATTGCTATATGGTGCTTAAGCCCACTTACTGTGACAAAGTACCCCATGATTAGTGGGTCCTACACTATCCATAGACTGGGAGATCATGCTTCTCTGAACCATGAGAGCAATACACTCCTCTAAATGGGAGAACTAGAGGTCTCCACCCATGACACAGGTGGACACTAATGAGAGGCACTGATGAGGGAGTGGGGTGCTCCTCACCCAAAAGGATTTGGTCAGAATCCATACAATAGACAAACAAGATATTTGGGGGGAACACCCTAAAAGATGCATTAAAGATGGTGCAGCCGTAAGACCATACAACAGAACAAAATTTTACAGCCAGATATTTTGTTCTGTTGTATGGTCTTATGGCTACACCATCTTTATTGCATCTTTTAGGGTGTGCCCCCCAAATATCTTGTTTGACTAAGAGAGGGAGCACGCCAGGATACAGTTTTTACCCCCTTGGACAGAATATTGGCACAGACATCATCCTCATATAAAATGGGGATGTGTCGTTCCACTATTCTCCTAATTTCGTTGAATTCCATACTGTAAGGGGTAGAGAAAACTGGAGTACTAACTAAGGGTGCAAGCAAGTCCCAACTTTCTCCCCTTCTAGTTAGTTGCAATTCAGGGATGGAGGCTGGGAACTGTCTATTGTCCTATGTCGCACACAAAGTCCCACATGTTTTTATTCTCATATCAATTCCAGAAGTAGAAGGTGGAGTCTAGGATGAGCTGCTTGAAGCATTGATGAGGGCCGCAGCCAATCCCCAGCAAAATGGGCTGGCAGGGGGCAGGCCACCTCATAAATACTCATGAGTCAAGCCAGCAGGGGCAGTCAGGTGGAAGATGGAGAAGGAGTGCTGAGGAGGCTGTCAGTGGCCCTTGAGGGTGCCCCCTAGTCTGGGGAGGGGGGTGACCTCGGACCTGGGGCTCGGGTGCTGAAGGGACCCTCTACAACACACAGAGGAATCCTTCCTGGAGGCACGGGAGCAGGGACAGGACAGCAGGAGCAGGTCAGCACATCCAGGACTTTTCTAGAGAAGTCAGCCGGGTGGGTTGGTGAGTGAGCAGTCTGGGTGGATTGTGGAGAGAGAGAGAGAGAGTGTCAGTCTGGGAGGACTGTGGAGAAGTAGCTTGAAGGGCTAGTGAAAGGGGCAGCTGCAGGCAGGCAGGTGGGCTGGCAGTGCCTGAAGAGGTGGTGCTGGGATCAGTAGCCACAAGTATGTAAGCTGGACTCAGACTTTTGCTACACACTAAAGGGGCCTCGGGTTCCTGCCTAAAACAGGCTTTTGCTCAAAAATCTGACTGAGTGCTGTGTCAGGTCATTTTTTATCAGTGTGCCAGTGGAGCTCTGCAAGCAAGTGTGCTGGAGGGCCCAGAGGATTGTATATAGACTGTATATAGAAAAAGTTGTCCCTAAAGTTGTCTAATGCCCTGTACACATGGTCGGACATTGATCGGACATTCCGACAAGAAAATCCATGGATTTTTTCCGACAGATGTTGGCTCAAACTTGTCTTGCATAAAAACGGTCTCACAAAGTTGTCGGAATTTCCGAAGGCCAAGAACGCGGTGACATACACCACGTACGACGAGACTATAAAAGGGCAGTTCAGTAACAAGCGCGGCACATTTTGGGCTCCTTTTGCTAATCTCGTGGAGTTGAAAACAATGTTGTGTTGCTTGGACAAGTCAGTGAACCACCTAGTAAATGGACTGAATGCTGATCACTGATGATCTGGGCAATGCAGGAAGTACAGAAGTTATCTGTGTGTTAAAGGAGCTGTAGACAAGAGGGAATGCAAATGGTGGGTCCCAAACCATGCTGAAGATTCAATTTATTCAAATTTATGATTACAGGTGTATCGTGTAACAGGTATGTCATCGAATTTCCCCCAAGAGTCACATGAGTCCATGAGAACTTTAATTGTTTGTTCAACTGTGTCTCAAAAATCTTTCAGCTTCAGACATTCCCAGAAAATGTGAATGAGAGTACCTTCAGATTCTCAACATTGCCAGCAGGAGCATAGAACCCCTAAGAACTGTGATTGGTTAAGAATTCTGACCCTTCCTCTTTCAATGTGAATGTGCCTGTGTCTGAGATTGTAGGCTGAAAACAAGCATATTCAGGCAATATTCAGATATCAAGTTTGCATCAACCCCTGAGGAAGTGAACAGGTGTTCACGAAATGCGTCGGATCACTAGGATGCATTCTTGACAAGTGAGCGCTTCCCCCCCTCTACCAGGTGGATAACTTGGACTGCGCCAGGCTGGAGACGCTGAACACAGCAACAAGGCTGGACGGCTGCGCTTCAAGATCCCTCCAGAGGGTTAGATCTGCCTGCCTGAAAGACCTTGCTATAAGGGAGGTCCACCATTTGCGGTAAGGGTTCATTTTTAATACTCTTTCTGGAGTCATCTCAGCAAGAGCCACATCTGTATGCCCTTTTTCTTCTCCCACATTTATGTGGGTTATGGTTGGATGGAATGTGGATATGTCTCCTTACCTGCATGAAGTTGTCCTGGATTTGCATTTATGAACGTTTTCTTGATTTTGGGTTTTTTGTGCTAAGTTTATGGACTTATATCACTTTTATATATACATTGCTTTTGGTGTCTCAATACTGAGATATTTTATTCGGTTCAGCGTTTGTTCAATGTGATCAATCATTTAACATCTGATATATCTGCACCGCCTTAAATAATCATTTATCACTTTATCCAGTTTCATGATTATTTTTGATTCCACCACTATACCACATTTTTTTGATCAATCAATGTCACTAATTTTTATATATAAAGCTGTGAGCGCACTTATTTTTTGATTTTTTAACAATGTATTTTGTCAGCTCCATAGTAGTGCTTTACCCTAAACACCCCCTAAAATGTGTAAAAATGTGATTTGTGCTTGAAATTCTGGCAGAGTGCCAGAGGGTTTTTTTTGGGTCCCAAAATCATTTGGAACCCTCCCTCCCCTCAACTGCTAACTCAGCTGATACCAATCCTTTATCTATCCTCAATCCTCTATCTGCTGACTTTGCCAAACCCATACACACTATACCCACCTCTTTTGTGGTCATATTTATGGATGAATTCCCCAAAGCATGTAGTGCAAGGGCCTGCCTGAATACTTTCAAATGGTAATGTTCAACGTTTTTTTATCCTATTATTATCTTGATAGGTAATATCAGAATGTAAAAATGTGCTAAAATGTATACAGTGTGTATTTACCTCTTTGTATTATGACACTTCTTACCTGTCCAGTGGGCTGCCAATAGTGTAAGTAAGGAGGGGCTGGCCAAAGTAATACACATTATTTAGGCATTCATCTCTCAATGAAGTGGAGAGGGTTACCTGTCCAAAACACCCCCCCCTAAAATTTATAAAATGGCCCATGAAAGGGGGGGAGGAATCTGATAGCTGGACCTTATACCTTTGTCTTTAAATACTCCCTAAAATAAATGTTATACTGTTGTTGTCCAAGAATGTTTGTGTCTAATCGGCTTTCCATGTTTATGTGCAAAATTATTAATTTCTTTTTCTTGTTTGACTCCACAGTTTCCTTCCAACCCACAGGAATGGCAGACTGTGGCCTCCCACTTTGCCCAGCGGTGGGACTTTTCTAACTGCGGAGGGGCAATTGATGGGAAACACGTCCACATCGTCCCACCCCCCAACTCGGAGTCATACTATTACAACTACAAGGGGTTCAATATTATTGTGATGTTGGCGGTGGTGTCGGCTACTTAAGAGTTCCTGTATGTGGACGTGGGGAAGAATGGCCGGATGTCAGATGTTGGAGTCATCACCCACACGGAGTTCTACAGGCATCTCCAGAATGGCAGCTTGGACTTGCCACCTCCAGAAGACAATGCGGAAGGACTTCCATTTGTCTTTGTTGCGGATGAAGCGTTTGCGCTAGGGGACCATCTTATGCGGCCATTCCCTATGAGGACCCCCCCCCCCGGACCAGAGGGTTTTTAATTACCGGCTGGCCAGAGCCAAAAGAGTGGTGGAGAAAACATTTGGAATAATGGCCAGCCGGTTCCGCCTATTTCTTACACCGATACACATGGCGGAATATAAACTCAATCACATCATCCTGGCTTGCTGTGTTCTCCACAACTTTTTAAGGAAAAATTCTGTGAACTATGCTGGCTCAGTTGGGCCTGAAGCCAGAATTAATCCAAATGAATTAACCCTGACCGCGCTTGAAGCTGGCCGTCCTGGCTTGCCACCCCCCCAGAGTACCCACGAGGTCCGTCTAAGATACATGGAATACTTTGCGGGTAGGGGGGCCATCAATATGCCAGACAATGTCTGAGACATTTTTTAAATAAAAATATATTTTAAACTAAACAAATATTTGCTTAGCTTTACTGTATGGCTTTCTTTTAGCTGACCCTGACTGAGTCTTAACAAATTGTGTGATTGTGTAAAATTAGAAAGCACTGTTAAGTGTTATTTACTAAAGGCAAATAGACTTTGCACTACAAGTGCACTTGAGACTGCACTGAAACTGCACTTGTAGTGCAAAGTGGATTTGCCTTTAGTAAATAACCCCCATTGTCACTGAAAACACCAACTTTACAACAAAAAATGCGTTTGAGCATTGAAAGAAGAAGCCACACATTGTTGATTATCAATCTTTTAAATCAAAGCACAATCACATGTGCATTTATAAAAGGTTTTTAAAACAAACCAACATGTTTGTTGTATAACAATTTTTTAGGTCACATTAAAAGTAAAAATTTTGCATGTTTCAAACCAACAAGAAATACACAACTCTGGAACTTACAAAGTTCAACTTTTGCAGAAATTGAAGGCAATATCAGACATGAGTATTTATAAACTGCGTTTGATATTGCGTTTAGCAGATGGGGTGAAGTCACCCCTGGAAAAGCCAAATTTTGAAGATGCACACAAATTGCCGAATGTCAACATGCGCTAGCTGCCATCATGGGGGATTAATAGACGTGTTTTGTGGGTGCAACCCCTTCCTCTCAGCTACTTTATTATTGAGGAAGGGGTTGCACCCCCAAAACACGTACATTGATCTCCGGTGATGGCAGATAGCACATGTTGACACAGCGTGTGCATCTTCAAAATTTGGCTTTTCTAGAATATGTCAAAAAATGTTCAAAAAATTGTCAGAAAAAAAAAGCAGAAATAAGTTAGGGATTTTTAGGGGTTTTAAACTCTCCCTAAAACATCAATGATTGTCTTCATTTTGTTTTGAATATCATTGATGTTTTGCTTGATGTTTTCCAAGTCCCTATTACACCCCATGATCTCCTCGATCAGGATCTGGGCACTTTAACTGGTGAACTGACCTTTATCCACAACATCACGATCACCTAAAAATATATATAAAAAAAACATGTATTATAAATATGCCAGCATCCATCTCTTACCTGAGCCTGTGGTCACAGACATTCACCTGTTGTGGTGACAATTTCCACAACATCTCCCTCCTCCTCCTCCTTCTGTTGTGTTTGCGGGATTTCCACTTCTTCCTGAGGTGGGGGGTCTGTTGTCTCCTGTAATGAGTGGTGTCCTCCGAGTCTTTTCTCTCCTATGTAAACAAAAAAAGTATACTTAGCACACAGATATTTGATGGCAGAAATAGGAATATGAAACATTGCTTGGAAGTGGGGTACAATTGTCTATTTTGGCAGAGTTGCAAGATGAAGAAATATTTTCCTTTGTCAAGCTTGAATACTTACCTGTTTTGTACAAGCTTCACAGATGGAGTCACCCCTATAGTATACACTGGAGCACCTGTGAGGGCCCCCTAATAAAAAGGGTGTTCTGGTGTCCCACACTAGTGCTCCAGCGTCCAGATGTGTAAACAGCTGCTGAGTGTCCTCTCATTACACAGAATGTAGTTTGCATTTCATTCTAGTTACAAACCCATCTAGACAACAAACTTATATTAAGAGAAGTAGGCCAGAAAAAAATTATTGAAATGCATCTGGACAAAACATGGTGTTTTATTGGCCGAACGAACAATGTTTCCTATGAACGAATAATGTGTCCATGATCATGAAAGTTGCCATTTTAAACTGTACAACAGTAAAGAAAAACACATGGAGCAGCACAAACGTAATAAAAATAAAGAATAGGAACATAGGACAACTACTTACTTTTTTGCAGCACTCTCCTGATCCTCCTATACTGATCGTGCTCCCTGATTCTGAGGTCCAACCACCGTTTCCTGAGTTGATCCTTGGATCGTCGTACTCCAAAATTTCTGTGCAGACTCTTCACAACTTTCGCCATGATTTTGGCCTTTCTGACATTGGGGTTGGGGTAAGGTCCATACTTCCCGTCATAGTCGGCCCTCTTCAGTATGTCGACCATCTCCACCATCTCCACAAAGGACATATTTGATGCCTTAAATCGTCTCCTTCTTCTGGCTGCGGGCTTTTCTCCTCCTCCTCCCCGTTGCTGTAATTAGCACGCACCTCTTGTGTCTCCGCCATGTGCTCTTCCCCACTCGGCCAAACGAGAAGGGTCGGGGAATAGACTAGAAAGAATGTCAGGGACGGGCGAAGTTTCACGTATGCGCAGTGTATATAAAGCGTAACACGCGTGCGTAGTACGTACGATCTGTGAGCGGAGGAAGGAGTATAGGAAGCGCCGATCGTGATAACGAAGGTCACATTTAAACTTGGGCCTATACTGCTTATAGATTGAGGCCTATATTGGGTACAAGATTAGGAGACTTTAGCCTGACATTAGGGTTTGTCTTGTGTATTGCAGATAAAATGGATGGCTTCAATTACCACAACTTCCTCCCCCTGTTCATAGACAAGTACAGGGAGCTGCCCTGTCTGTGGCAGGTGAAACATCCGCATTATAATCATAAACAAAAGAGGCAGGCAGCGCTGGAGAAACTGCTGGAGTTGGTGAAGCCGGTGGTCCCCACAGCAACCATCCCCAATTTAAAAGCCAAAATTGGTGGCCTGAGGAGCACATATCTTAGGGAGCGCAAGGAGGTCCAGGATTCCCAGAGATCAGGAGCTGCAGCAGATGACATTTATGTCCCCAGGCTGTGGTACTATGAGAGACTGTGGTTTCTGTCAGACCAGACTGAAGTCAGGGAATCCCTCTCAACCCTACCTTCCACCCTACCTTCCACTCTTCCTTCCACCCTACCTTCCACCCCAGCTGAGGCTTCCGATGTCCAACCTGGGACTTCAGCCAGGAAGAAGTGGAGGAGACCAGCTTGAGCCAGGTATAGCATTCTTCTACAGATTTCTGGGCAAAACATAAATGATGTTTACTAGATGTTATTATTGATCACTAATTAAAGATTAAATAAAGGCGTTTACATATCAATAGACAGTAGTAGGCAAAAATAATTGGGACAAGAATAAAAAATGCTGGGGTCAGAATGATAATCTTTTATATTTGTTAACATTCAATTTACAACAGTCATGAGATGTAAATTGTGTGTGATTGATGAAGAAAAAACTAAAACTATGTCCCTTTTACATACACAGGAAGAGGCCGTGGAATGTGGCACACAGGAGGAGGTGGGGGTTAGTGGCAGTCAGGAGGAGGCGGGGGTAAGTGGCAGCCAGGAGAAGGCACAGGCCCAGTAGGAGCCCTCACAGAATCCCTGGTCCCTCCCCTCCGCCTTCCAAACAAAAGACCCAGGAAGGGGAGTAACGTGGAGGATTCAGCACTCAGGCTGATTCAGGAGGCTTCTGCATCCCTCAGAGCCACCCCCACTCGTGAAGAAGCCTTTGCCTCTATGGCTGCCACAAAACTGCAGGACATGCAGGAGGGCCAACACCTCATGTGTGAGGACATCCTTTATGAAACATTAACTAAGGGGGGTGAGGGGCGAAATCACACCCAATACCCACCTGTGTGAGTTGCATCATCCTCCTCCTCCTCCTACCACAACTCCACCACCACAGACATAGCGTGGAAGGAAGCGTGGAAGGAAGACAAGAGAGTGAAGGCCTGGGTTCAGTCTGGTCTGACAAAAGATGCAGGCTCTTGTATAACCACAGCCTGGGGACATACATGTCATCTGTTGCTGTTCATGAGCTCTTGGACTTCTGGATCAGATTGTACTCCCTTATATATGGACTCCTCAGGCCACCAATTTTGCAGTAAAATAATTGATGCGTGCCCTGGGGGCCAAAGGCTTCGCCAATTTCTCCTGTCTCTCCAGCGTTGCCTCCCTCTTTATTTGGTTAGGACCCCTTAATAAATTTTTGCTTTGTTTCATTATACTCGCCTATGTGTGTTTTCCTTCAAAAAGGACAGTTTGTTTGTGAGGAGGCAGGTATATTTCAAAAATACAATGTGAAATTAACAAGAGACACCAACACCAAGCGATCTCCTTGAGATTAAATAATAAGATATTATTGGTGTTGTGGTAACTTGACACACAAAACACACCCAAAACTATTCTGGAGTTAAAAAAAAATAAAAAAAACACAAGATCAGGATTTAAAAAATAAAAAATACATTTTTTTTTCTAAAAACATCAAAAACAAAAATTTTTTTTCGGTAGATGTGACAAATAAAAATATTATATTGATGAAATCATGATAAATAATAAAGAAAGAAGTTTGTGAGAACTCTGTGTGAATATGAGCAGCAAAACAACTTCATTCTTCATTATAAAGAAGAAGAGAGTGCGCTGCATTAAACAATTTAAAACATTGCAGCGTGACGAAAGTGCTATATCCATTACGAACGCTAATTTTACCAGACCGAGCAGTTCCGACTCGGAATTTATTCTGAGCATGCGTGGCACTTTGTGCGTCGGAATTGGCCACACGTGGTCGGAATTAATGCGATCGGATTTTGTTGTCGGAAAATTTTACAGCCTGCTCTCAAACTTTGTGTGTCGAAAATTCGATGGAAAAAGTCCGATGGAGCCCACACACAGTCAGAATTTCCGACAACAAGCTCCAATCGCACATTTTCCATCAGAAAATTCGACCGTGTGTACAGGGCATAAGTCAAGTGGGCTTCCAATAATACCCCTACTTCCCAACCAAGTTTTAATCCCCTCAATAAAAGAACAAAACAAAGTCCTGGACTGTTTTTTGACTCTGGGAGACTGTGAAAATTAGTTGTGTTTGGCTGTGCAGGGTGGGGGATCCCATTTCCCCTGCGGCTCCTTAGGGGGTGTTCTACATATGTAGCGGGCACCTACTTTGGGTAGGTGACCCTTTTCCTGGTAGTTTCTATGTCAGGTAAATTTAGACAGGCTTGTGCTATTACAGCAGGCCTGTCTGTTGTTTTATTTTCCTTTGAGTGGCAGGTAGTTTGTATGCTAATCTCGACCAATCATTAATTTGCTTGGTAACCCCGGGACTCTCATATAAAAAGGGAGTCACGTGGTTCCGGGAGGGGGGGAGTGGAAGTTTTCCTCTCCGGGGAACCGACGGAGTCTCACCCCTGCAATAAGGGTGAAGAACGGGTCCTCATGGACCAACAGACGACATCTCACAGCATGTAGTTGCTTGTGTCGATGGCCGCCCCTGTGGGGAGGGAGCGGGCCATAAAAGAAAAAGGGAACTAAGAATCATTGCGGAAGAAGTCGCGACAAAGCGGAAGGAAACTGGGCGATCAATCGTTTATGAGTGGCACATGGACTATTGATCACGTGAGTGAAAGCCCAAGGGAAGGGTACTACCAGAGGCTGAAGGTTGTTGGTACGCAAGTCAGTGAGATGGGCGGTGATGGCCTATTACTTTGGGTTTAGCAATACCCCGGGATTCCAATCAGTCAAGCTGGAAGAAGTTATTCAGAGTGACTTTTCTTTAGCTCAGCTTGGAAGTACCATGTAAATGGGAAGTAGTGGTAAAAAGGTAGCGGTGAAGCTGCAAGCACACATATAGAGATACAGACTGTTCTTTAAAAGTCATGCAGATGAAGAAGTTATTCAGAGTGACTCTTTATCAATTATTCTCTATTAAATCTGCTTCCATCTTCCCTGATTGAAGAAATCACACAAAGTGATTTCCCAACTATCCACAATTGATTATAGTTTTCCTGTAAGAGCAATTAGAAGATGATAATGTACCAAAGAGCATCTCAAAGGAAGTCCTTCTCCCATCCCAGTTTATGTTTATGAATAAAGCAAGAGACAAAGCATTAAGGACTGTGAGTTTTGAATCTATGGGGTGCAAGGGTTGGGTGGTGAACGTGAATTACGGATATAATGTTTTAATCAGCCGCTAATTCGGGGGTAAGCGCTACATGTGGGGGCGTCGTCCGGGATATCTGTTTCACGTTAGCCGCTAACCATCTCCCATAGCAACGAAGTCTGCATTTCAGTAACTGTTGCCAAGATAGCCTGCAGCATAATAGTACCTGCCACCAGGTGTCGCTGGGGAGGACTTTGAAAATGTGCAGCTACAATTCCTCGCGCACTGAACCAACATGTGGGGGGTGGAGCCACGCCCCAGAGGAAAAGCTTTCAGCTTTCAGTGTGCCACCAGCCAGAGCGAGAAAGGCGGCGGAAGATAGCAGGTGTTGGGAATACACTTGCCATGCAGCGATTACCTGATCTGCAGGACCGGGTTCTGATTGACACCGGTGTTCGGTTGGAGCTAACCAGAGGACTGGCGTTGGGAGTGATTGACGAAGTGGAGAGGCTCTGTATGTTATGTCCTGGATGTCGGAGGCCTACAGTTGGAGTCACCGCCTGGGCTCAGTGTGGACATTGTGGTGTCCAGTTGATGCGATTGGGACCTGTTCAACAAGAGGTCAAATACTATGCTGCTAATATTGCAATGGGAACAGGTGATTCGGAAAGCCAGAGAGGTTGTGAATCGCCTGCAGCAGCAGTGGAGAAGCTCCTGTCTGATTCGGCTGAATCGGAGCCACCAGGAGATCAAGTAGGATCTGCTGGAAAAGCCTGTAGCCTGGCTGGGGACCCAGGGACTGTTGAAGTTGTTGCCCAGTCTTTGGAAGAAACCCCTGAGGAGCCAGTTAGCAGTAAGCCCTTTGTTTTGCCCGTCCGGAAGGAGCCTAAGTTAGAGGAGGGGGATCCCTCGGGTGAGCCGGACATGGTAGACGGAGGCCGGGCTGAAGATTGGGGATCACCACAGATTCTGCAAAAGTATGGATCGATGGACAATCTCTTTGCATGGTCATCTCCAGAAGAGTTTGATTCAAGTAGTGAGGAGGAATATTTCTTGGAAAGTTCAACTTCAGTGGAGGAGGAAAAGTTATCTGGAACAGTTAAAACTCCAGTACCCCCGTTTAATGTGTCAAGTACTACCCTTCCTACTTGGCCAGCTACGTTTCAGCAATGGGTCAGCAGGGCTACTGACGCCTGTGTTCTGCCTAGTAGAGGAAAGGCTAAGGACTTGCCTAGACTCTCAAGATTCCAGAGAGAGGTTCAGCGAAAGGTAGCTCAAGAATGGGGCTTTGACTACCCTTATGTTCCAGAATATGTTATGGATATTATTGAAAGTTCCCGGGAAACATGGGAGGATGAACTTGTGTGGGACTATCTTCACGTTCCTAAGCCAAAAAGGACACCTGACAGTGAGGTTTGGGTCCGGTTCAAGGATATTCATCGTGAGTGGAGGCTTGGAAGAGCGATTCACAAAGATAGAGTATTAGTGGTAAAGGCTGGACAGAATACCCGTAGCTACTCTATTTCGGTGAGAGGACAGTCGGAGGAGGTTGCCTGACCCGAGGTACTATTTGTGAGCAGGATTGTTGCTAGTGTATTCACAAATATATCTTTTCTACCCAGATTGACTGCAGGATGGCAGATGGGTTAGGCTGGGTTTTCCCCCTAATAAACTGTTAAGCAGGAGACTCCCATTCATGGTGCCTAACAAGGACAAAGTTAAGGACACTAGAGTGCGCTGTTTATGCTAAGTCCCTTTGTAGCACAAGTACTTCTCCAAGAACTCTTGTTTAAGAGCCAAACAGAAAGTTTATTTGCCAACGGGCAGACGGATCCATTTGCTGAGCATGTCTGTTTGGGATGCGCTTTGCAGGAGTACTGCTGGACTCCTTTTGAGGGAGCGATTATCTCAACAGGAACACACATGCCATAAGGGATTGTATGTTTGTTCAATTACCCGGTAGAGGATGATAACCCCCTCTGTTTGGTAATGTTTGTATAGTAGTCAGTATAAGTTCGAAATATTTTGTGTCTTCTTTTAGGTGTATTGAAGATGTGACGGCTGTCTATCTTACAGATGAAGGCCTGTGGTAAGCAGAGTATTCCTGCTTACCAATGCTTTGGTTCCGCTTGTATGGAATGTTAGATATAGGGATCTACAGTCGGGCCATGTAAATACTATTGTGCTGATATTGTGTACAGTGACAATTGATGTTATCCCTGTTTTAAGTTCATTTCCTTTTCCCCATTCCATGTGATGTATTGAGATGCTCTTTCCTCTTTAAACTTAAGGGGTTACTCTGAATTCATTCCCTACAACTGGGGACAGTTGTGATTCAAGTGGGGGGTGTATGTAGCGGGCACCTACTTTCGGTAGGTGACCCTTTTCCTGGTAGTTTCTATGTCAGGTAAATTTAGACAGGCTTGTGCTATTACAGCAGGCCTGTCTGTTGTTTCATTTTCCTTTGAGTGGCGGGTATTTTGTATGCTAATCTCGGCCAATCATTAATAAGCTTGGTAACCCCGGGACTCTCATATAAAAGGGAGTCACGTGGTTCCGGGAGGAGTTCGAGGAGAGTCCTGCTCTGAGGAGCGAGGGAAGCCAGCCTGGTTCCCGGAGGGGGGAGTGGAGGTGAAGACATCTCACACCATGTAGTTGCTAGTGTCGATGGCCGCCCCTGCGGGGAGGGGAGCGGGCCATAAAGGAGAAAGGGAACTAAGAATCATTGCGGAAGAAGTAGCAACAAAGCGGAAGGAAACTGGGCGATCGATCGTTTATGAGTGGCACATGGACTATTGATCACATTAGTGAAAGCCCAAGGGAAGGGTACTACCAGAGGCTGAGGGTTGTTGGTACGCAAGTCAGTGAGATGGGTGGTGATGGCCTATGACTTTGGGTTCAGCAATACCCCGGGATTCCAATCAGTCAAGCGGGAAGAAGTTATTCGGAGTGACTTTTCTTTAGCTCAGCTTGGAAGTACCATGTAGATGGGAAGTAGTGGTAAAAAGGTAGCGGTGAAGCTGCAAGCACAGATATAGAGATACGGACTGTTCTTTAAAAGTCATGCAGATGAAGAAGTTATTCAGAGTGACTATCAATTATTCTCTATTAAATCTACTTCCATCTTCCCTGATTGAAGAAATCACACAAAATGATTTCCCAACTATCCACAATTGATTATAGTTTTCCTGTAAGAGCAATTGGGAGATGATAATGTACCAAACAGCATCTCAAAGGAAGTTCTTCTCCCATCCCAGTTTATGTTTATGAATAAAACAAGAGAAAAAGCATTAAGGACTGTGAGTTTTGAATCTATGGGCTGCGAGGGTTGGGTGGTGAACGTGAATTACGGATATAATGTTTTAATCAGCCGCTCCTTCAAGGGTAAGTGCTACACATATATTACTTACTTTTTTTAGCACTATTACAGTATAACTTTTGATCTGGATGGAGTTCATTATTATTTTACATTTTTGCTATCCCTTACTTTTCTTAAACACACAATTGACAATTGAAGGAGTTTCCTGAAACAGGACTACTCCTAGAAAGCTCTGCAGTCCTCTCCCCCAGTGTTCTCTCCTAAAATAACCTCCATTGTGACTACTTCTGTCCCTATCTCTGCAGACAGGCACTTTAATGTCACATGTCAAACTTGAACTCCAAACAGTAAGATAGAAAAGTGAACAGCTGAGGTTACATGACAGGGTAACGAAATTTCCAAAACATTCCTGACTAAAAACCCTAGGCGGACAGTCTGCAGTGATTAAGCCTCTTAAAGCAAAAATATTTGAGATAATTTATGTTATTTATGCTCTTATGGCAAAGGCTGCAAATGGTGCTTCTGTTAGCCATAAGAGGCATGTAACATGGCTCTTGACATTCCTGTATGGCAGATGGTAGCAAGCTGTTTTATTGCAGATACTGACAAACAGCATATGGAAAAGCATCCCTATCACTTTAAGCCAGTATTAACCACTTCAGCCCCGAAAGAATTGACCCCCTTCCTGACAAGAGCATTTTTTGCGATTCGGCACTGCGTCGCCTTAACTGACAATTGCGCGGTCGTGCAACGTAGCTCCCAAACAAAATTGACTTCCTTTTTTTTCCCACAAATAGAGCTTTCTTTTGGTGGTATTTGATCACCTCTACAGTTTTTATTTTTTGCGCTATAAACAAAAAAATAGCGCCAATTTTGAAAAAAATGCATTTTTTTACTTTTTGCTATAACAAATATCCCCCAAAAATATATAAAAAAACATTTTTTCCTCAGTTTAGGCCGATACGTATTCTTCTACATATTTTTGGTAAAAAAAAATCGCAATAAGCGTTTATTTAGTTGTTTGCGCAAAAGTTATAGCGTCTACAAAATAGGGGATAGTTTTATGGCATTTTTATTGATAATTTTTTTTTTTACTAGTAATGGGCGTGATCATCGATTTTTATCGTGACTGCGGCATTATGGCGGACACATCGGACAATCTTGACACATTTTTGGGACCATTGGCATTAATACAGCGATCAGTGCTATAAAATTGCATTAATTCCTGTTGGTAATTCAAGAAAAACTCGCCACCACTCAAAATACCACCACTGCGCCACAGGACAGGAGACCTATCTAGAAGCTGCCACTTTAAAAGAAATCAAATGTGAGCTGTATTTTACACATTTCTCAAAGAAAAATGATATATATGACAATAGGCAAAAATAGTGGGGCTAAATGTGTGCTAAAGCAGGTGTTTAATCACCCCAAGGTGACATATAACTGAAAAGCACAAAATATACATATACATAGTGAAAAGTAGAAATAACGAATAATAAATACTGATTACACCCTGTGACAAGTGAAAAAATAAGAATAATCAGAAATAATTAACGCAAAAAAATAGTCCATAAAGTGTTCAAATGAATCCAGAATCAATGTCAAATCCTTCTATTCCATCCACCACACCAGTTTATCAGTGATTCCACTCCCCTAAAGAAACGCACTCACTGAATTCCAATGCCTACACTCTCACGTTAGGCTAAGACGCTTTTAAACCACAGGGTTTCAAACGAGTATCCAAATTCCAACCGTGTGTATCAAAAAATTCTCCACATGTAAATAATAAAAGTGCACCAATAGTGTAATAACAGTTTATTAAAATACACTTTAAATCTTCAACCTTTGCACTCACATTGTGAAACTTTAAAACCAGCAAAAGTGATCACAGCAAGACTTTCAATCTCTCCAAAGCAGCGGATCTTGCGGTCACGGCGGACCCGAGGTGTGCAGGCGTGTAAACAAATCTCACCCCTTCCTTGGTCCTGGATCTTAACTCCCTCATCCACTTCCTAGTCCAACATACAGCGTCCTACGTCAGTGATGATGATTGCCCTACAGCCACGCCCTCGACATGTTTCGTCACAAGGACTTAATCATGCAATCCCATTGTCATATATATAATTTTTCTTTGACAACTGGTTAAAATACAGCTCACATATAAAATTACATTGATTACTGTAAAAATATCACTGGCAGTATAGGGGTTAACCACTAGGTGGCGCTGTAGGGGATATGTGTGTCCTAGGGAGTGATTCTAACTGTGGGGGGGAGGGGCTGTGTGCGACACATTACTGATCACTGCTCCCGATTACAGGGAGTGTGATCAGTGTCAGTGTCATTAGACAGAATGGGGAGATGCTTGTTTACATTAGCACCTCCCTGTTCTTCCTCACCGTGAGACGATCGCGGGTATGCCCACGGACATCGAGTCCGTGGGACCCGCGATCCCGGTCACGGAGCTCCCGGCGTGCGCGCGACCGCGAGCCACCTTTTTGAAAGGGTAATGTACAGGTACGTTAATCTGCCTGTACGTGCCCTTCTGCCACAGTATATCTGCGTGAGATGGTCGGGAAGCTGTTAAACTCCAAACCAAAAATGTAATATACTGGAGCTTGCCAATCAATAGATGTGGTTGTTTAGGCTATTTTCACTCTTTTTTTCACCTGGTGATCTAATTCCCCTCCTGTATTAGAGTGCCACTACTCTGAATTAGGGATGAGCTTCGTGTTCGAGTCGAACCCATGTTCGACTCGAACATCGGCTGTTCGATCGTTCGCCGAATTGCGAACGTTATGGGCCGTTCGCGCTAAATTCGTGTGGCGCGTCACGGCCCATAATTCACTGCGGCATCGCAGTGCATTGCTGGCTGATGATTGGCCAAGCATGCACTATGACCCGCATGCTTGGCCAATCACAGCGCCGTCAGTAGAGAGAGCTGTAATTGGCCAAAGCCAGGGTGGCTTTGGCCAATTATGGCTCAGGGGATTTAGTACACACCCCACACTATATAAGGCCGCCTGCACGGCGGAGAGATAGAGAGAGAGAGAGAGAGTGTCATTTGATTTGAGTTAGATAGATTAGGCAGAACAGTCAGTCAGTTAGCTGCACTTACAGTGTATTGTGTATATATATGCATCCCAGGTGTTGCATATATATATATATACACTGTATTCAGTTTAGCTAGATCCGTTCCTGTTATCTTCTATCTAGACTATTTACATTTAATGCAGTGCGTCCTGCTCACAGTGTTCAGCTAGATCCGTTCCTGCTATTTACATTTAGTGCAGTGCGTCCTACTCACAGTGTTCAGCTAGATCCGTTCCTGTTATCTTCTAGACTATTTACATTTAGTGCAGTGCGTCCTGCTCACAGTGTTCAGCTAGATCCGTTCCTGCAATTTACATTTAGTGCAGTGCGTCCTGCTCACAGTGTTCAGCTAGATCCGTTCCTGCTATTTACATTTAGTGCAGTGCGTCCTGCTCACAGTGTTCAGCTAGATCCGTTCCTGCTATTTACATTTAGTGCAGTGCGTCCTGCTCACAGTGTTCAGCTAGATCCGTTCCTGCTATTTACATTCAGTGCAGTGCGTCCTGCTCACAGTGTTCAGCTAGATCCGTTCCTGCTATTTACATTTAGTGCAGTGCGTCCTGCTCACAGTGTTCAGCTAGATCCGTTCCTGCTATTTACATTTAGTGCAGTGCGTCCTGCTCACAGTGTTCAGCTAGATCCGTTCCTGCTATTTACATTTAGTGCAGTGCGTCCTGCGCACAGTGTTCAGCTAGAGCCGTTCCTGCTATTTACATTTAGTGCAGTGCGTCCTGCTCACAGTGTTCAGCTAGATCCGTTCCTGTTATCTTCTAGACTATTTACATTTAGTGCAGTGCGTCCTGCTCACAGTGTTCAGCTAGATCCGTTCCTGCTATTTACATTTAGTGCAGTGCGTCCTGCTCACAGTGTTCAGCTAGATCCGTTCCTGTTATCTTCTAGACTATTTACATTTAGTGCAGTGCGTCCTGCTCACAGTGTTCAGCTAGATCCGTTCCTGTTATCTTCTAGACTATTTACATTTAGTGCAGTGTGTCCTGCTCACAGTGTTCAGCTAGATCCGTTCCTGCTATTTACATTTAGTGCAGTGCGTCCTGCTCACAGTGTTCAGCTAGATCCGTTCCTGTTATCTTCTAGACTATTTACATTTAGTGCAGTGCGTCCTGCTCACAGTGTTCAGCTAGATCCGTTCCTGTTATCTTCTAGACTATTTACATTTAGTGCAGTGCGTCCTGCTCACAGTGTTCAGCTAGATCCGTTCCTGCTATTTACATTTAGTGCAGTGCGTCCTGCTCACAGTGTTCAGCTAGATCCGTTCCTGTTAAATTCCTACTGACCGGCAGGCTTGTCTGGTTACAGTATATAAAGCTACCTGAAGAAAATTACAGGTGTTCTATTTGATCCTATTAGTACCACGGTCAGGCAGCTAGACTATTTACATTTAGTACAGTGCGTCCTGCTCACAGTGTTCAGCTAGATCCGTTCCTGTTATCTTCCTACTGACAGGCAGGCTTGTCTGGTTACAGTATATAAAGCTACTTGAAGAAAATTACAGGTGTTCTATCCCAGCTTAGTGCAGCTACAGGCCATTAGTATGTCTGGAAGGCCAAGAAGGAGAGGCAGACAGTCACAAGCCAATAAGAGAGGGCAAGCAGGCTCTGTGTCTAGTGCTGGTCGTGGAGACGGTGCATCCTCATCAGCACGTGGCCATGGGACACGCTTGGCCTTTTTTTCGGCAGCTGGCCATGTTGAGCCGCAACATGCGGAAGACTTGGTCGAGTGGATGACCAAGCCGTCCTCATCCTCCTCATCCTCTCTCACCCATGCCCAGGGTGCTTTGTCTGGCAAAGCAGCGGCCTCTTCCCTCAGCTCAATGTCATCAGTGACTCCTTCCCTAGCTCCACCATGTCCTCATGAGGATTCCCTCGAACTGTTTGACCACAGTGTTGGGTACATGCTCCAGGAGGATGCCCAGCGTTTGGAAGGCTCTGATGACGATACTGAGCTCGATGAAGGCAGTAACATGAGCGCGGACAGAGGGGGTGCCCAAGAAGGACAGCAATCTGGCAGTCATGCTCCCCCTGCTGCAGCATACTGCCAGGTTTGCTCCAGTGATGAGGAGGGAGGGGATGATGAGGTCACTGACTCAACGTGGGTGCCTGATAGGAGAGAGGAGGAGGAGGAGGAGGAGGAGGAGGAGGCGGCAGCACATCACCAACGAGGCAGGATGCCCTCCAGGGGCCAGCCTAAGGGCAGCACATTGACTGCATCACACCCCAAAGCTCCACATGTGCAGGGCGCTGCAGTCTCTGCGCGTTATTCAAAAAGTTCTTTGGTGTGGGCCTTTTTTGAGACGAGTGCATCAGATCGCACCGCTGCTATTTGCAACATATGTCTCAAGCGTATCTCGCGTGGCCAAAATATCTCCCGCTTGGGTACCACATGCTTGACCAGACATATGTTGACCTGCCATGCAGTTCGTTGGCAAGCGTATCTAAAAGACCCACACCAAAGAACAAAGAGGATCTCTCCTTGCTCCTCATCAGCTGAGATTTCCAACCCCACTAGACCTTCAGTCCTCTCTGAGACCTGCAGTGAGAGGAATGAAGGTGTAGAATTAGGTGTGTCACAGCCAAGTACTTGTGGGCAATCTGCTTTTGGTACACCGACGTCAGATTGTACCAGGCAAATTTCCCTGCCCCAGCTGCTGCACCGCCGAAAGAAGTTTGCTCCCAGCCATCCACATGCCCAGCGGTTGAATGCTAGCTTGGCAAAATTGCTAGCACTTCAACTGCTGCCTTTTCAGTTGGTAGACTCTGCCCCCTTCCGTGAGTTTGTGGAATGTGCGGTTCCTCAGTGGCAGGTACCCAAACGCCACTTTTTCTCACGGAAGGCGATTCCGGCTCTCTACCGGCATGTGGAAGGCAATGTCCATGCCTCGCTGGACAGGGCGGTCAGCGGTAAGGTGCATATTACCGCTGACTCATGGTCCAGCAGGCATGGACAGGGACGTTACCTAAGTTTCACGGCGCATTGGGTGACTCTGCTGGCAGCTGGGAAGGATGCAGGACAAGGTGCAGTAGTGTTGGAGGTTGTTCCGCCACCACGCCTCCAAAATGCTGATTGTGACACACCTCTCTCCTCCACCCCCTCCTCTTCTTCTTCCTCCATGGCCTCTTCCTCGGAACCAGCGGTGCTCCGTAGGCGTTCAAGGGGCTACGCAAGTACGCAGGCCAAAAGATGCCATGCGGTGCTTGAGCTGGTGTGCTTGGGGGACAGGAGCCACACTGGGGCAGAGGTTCTGTCAGCTCTGCAGGGGCAGGTTCAGAGGTGGTTGACGCCACGCCAACTTAAGGCAGGAATGGTGGTTTGCGACAATGGCACCAACCTCCTCTCTGCCCTCCGACAGGGACAAATGACCCATGTGCCCTGTTTGGCTCACGTCCTTAACTTGGTGGTGCAGCGGTTCTTGGGCAGGTACCCGGGCTTACAGGATGTCCTGAGGCAGGCCAGGAAAGTCTGTGTGCATTTCCGCCGGTCATATAATGCCAGTGCTCGGCTGACGGACCTCCAAAAGGAGTTTAACCTGCCCAAGAACCGCCTAATCTGTGACATGCCCACCAGGTGGAACTCAACGTTGGCCATGCTGCAGCGGCTGCACACGCAGCAGAGGGCCATCAATGAGTACCTGTGCGACTATGGCACCAGGACAGGGTCAGGGGAGCTTGGTTTTTTTTCCCCACGCCAGTGGGCCATGATCAGGGATGCATGCACTGTCCTGTCACCATTCGAGGAGGCCACGAGGATGGTGAGCAGTGACAGTGCATGCATCAGTGACACTGTCCCCCTTGTCCACCTGTTGGAGCACACGCTGCGTGGAATAATGGACAGGGCACTTGAGGCAGAACAGAGGCAGGAAGAGGAGGACTTCCTTAGCTCTCAAGGCCCCCTTTATCCAGACAGTGTTCCTGCGTGCCCGCCGATCACACAGGAAGAGGACGAGGAGGAAGAGGAGGAGGAGGAAGATTGTGTCAGTATGGAGGTGGAGCCTGGCACTCAGCATCAGCAGCAGTCTTTAAGGGATCAGTCCCAAGAAACACATGGACTTGTACGTGGCTGGGAGGAGGTGGCTGCGGACCATGTCGTTCTTAGTGACCCAGAGGACTCCGGACCGAATGCCTCAGCAAACCTACGCTGCATGGCCTCCCTGATCCTGCAAAGCCTGCGTAAGGATCCTCGTATTCGTGGTATCAAGGAGAAGGACCAATACTGGCTGGCAACCCTCCTTGATCCACGTTACAAGGGTAAGGTTGCGGACCTTATCTTGCCATCGCAGAGGGAGCAGAGGATGAAACATCTTCGGGAGGCCTTGCAGAAAGGTCTGTGCAACGCGTTCCCAGAGACTGGGAGGTTACAAACTCCTGTTTCTGGACAACGTGTTGCTGAGGCTTCGGTCAGTCAAAGAAGGAGCGGTGGAGAAGGTGGCCGTCTGACCGATGCGTTCAGACAATTTTTTGGTCCGCAGCCCCAAGGTATGATCGGTTCCAGCAACCATCGCCAGCGTCTGTTTTACATGGTGCAGGAATACCTAGGGGCAAGATCAGACTTGGACACCTTTCCCACCGAAAATCCTCTGGGTTACTGGGTCTTGAGGATGGATCACTGGCCAGAGCTTGCACAGTATGCAATTGAGCTACTGGCCTGTCCTGCATCCAGTGTTCTTTCGGGAACGCACATTCAGTGCTGCTGGAGGCGTGGTAACCGATCACAGGGTGCGTCTGTCCACCGACTCGGTCGATCGGCTGACCTTCATAAAAATGAATGAGTCTTGGATCACCACCAGCTACCAAGCACCTGATGCTGATGTAACCGAATAATTTTTTTTGAAATCTCAGATCCCTTCAAAGACTGCCTATGCTGATGCTGAGTGACTATCCCTGAGTAATTATCCTCTTCCTCCTCAATCATCACGCTGATAGCTTGTAAGAACATTTTTGGTTCTGGGCGCCACCACCAGTGCCTAAGGCACAATTTTTCAGCCCCTGTTTAACAGGGGCGTGTAATTACAATTTTTGATGTAATACTTTGCAGCAGGGCTCGTTCCTGCATTCCAACTAGAGTGTCTGTGAGGGGTTGCAGTGTTGTGGCACCAGCACCAGTGCCTAGGGCCCAATTTTTCTGCCCCTGTCTAACAGGGGCGTGTAATTACAATTTTTGATGCAATACTTTGCAGCAGGGCTCGTTCCTGCGTTCCAACTAGAGTGTCTGTGAGGGGTTGCAGTGTTGTGGCACCAGCACCAGTGCCTAAGGCCCAATTTTTCTGCCCCTGTCTAACAGGGGCGTGTAATTACAATTTTTGATGCAATACTTTGCAGCAGGGCTCGTTCCTGCATTCCAACTAGAGTGTCTGTGAGGGGTTGCAGTGTTGTGGCACCAGCACCAGTGCCTAAGGCCCAATTTTTCTGCCCCTGTCTAACAGGGGCGTGTAATTACAATTTTTGAAGCAATACTTTGCAGCAGGGCTCGTTCCTGCGTTCCAACTAGAGTGTCTGTGAGGGGTTGCAGTGTTGTGGCACCAGCACCAGTGCCTAAGGCCTAATTTTTCAGCTCCTGTTCAACAGGGGCATGTAATTACAATTCTTGATCTAATATTTCACAGCAGGGCCCTGTGAGGGCTTACAGTGTTGTGGCCACAGCAACACCTAAGGCCCAAATTTCTGCTGAGTATATAGGGCAGGACCCTACTTTCAAACATCTAACTTACAAACGACTCCTACTTGCAAACGGAAGGAGACAACAGGAAGTGAGATGAAATCTACCCCTAGGAAGGGAAATTCTCTCCTGTAAGAGTTAATATGGGAAAACAATTTCTCCTTTCCACTGATGCTTTCCAATCCTTGTTCCACAAAAAAAACCAAATTTTCAAAAAACATTTTTCATTGGGACAAAAAAGTGAGGTGAAATCTTCTGAAGAGGAGGAAAGACAGCAAAACAAATGTCACAGGGGTGATAACCCTTCCCTATGTTTTCCAAAAAGCTTAGAAAAGATTTTTTGGCTGGAGCTAAACACGTTAAAAATGTTCAAAATTACAAACAGATTCTACTTAACAACAAACCTACAGTCCCTGTCTTGTTTGCACCGCCTGTATACTGCTGTTCAGAGTATATAGGGCCTGGTGGCCCCACACCTTTCCTTATTTTAATTTGGGTGCGGGGTTCCCCTTAATATCCATACAAGACCCAAAGGGCCTGGTAATGGACTGGGGGGTACCCATGCCGTTTGTCTCACTGATTTTCATCCATATTGCCATGACCCGACATGACATTAAACCCGCAAGCAGTTTTAAATGAGATTTTTTCCTTTAAAAATGACATTTGGTGCAGGGACTGTTCTAAACATGGGAAACACGCGTCACTTTACAGGCATACTATAGACACCCCCCAGGTACGATATTTAAAGGAATATTTCACTTTTTTTTTTTTACTTTAAGCATCATTAAAATCACTGCTCCCGAAAAAACGGCCGTTTTTAAAAGTTTTTTTTGCATTGATACATGTCCCCTGGGGTAGGACCCGGGTCCCCAAACCCTTTTTAGGACAATACCATGCAAATTAGCCTTTAAAATGAGCACTTTTGATTTCGAACGTTCGAGTCCCATAGACGTCAATGGGGTTCTAACGTTCGTGCGAACTTTCGGTCCGTTCGCGGGTTCTGGTGCGAACCGAACCGGGGGGTGTTCGGCTCATCCCTACTCTGAATGAAGGAGAAGAGGGGACACATTTGGACAGCAGCATTGCCAGTCTGGGGAGAGAGGAGTATTTGACCTAGCAGGTTTAAACTAACAAATTGAAGCTGAACTTCAGCTTACGTTGCCACTACACAAACATTTACAGCAACAGGTTTTTTTGCTTTTGGGATAAAGGTTTTACACAAATTAAATCTAATAATTGTAAGCATCCCTAACAGTGGTAAATGGTTTGTTTCAACACTCTAACTGATACATTTGCAGGAGAGCTTGCTTTGCTGAAAAATAACAGACTTACTGGCTGGATTGCCAGGTTAAAATAGAGGAAAGAAAGCCTTAAAAAGTAAACAAATACAGCCATCATATCTAAAAATATAAGCTGTACTATATTAAATGTTTGCTTTTGGGCTTAATACTGCTTTAATGTATGCAGCGCACCCCACATAGGAACCGCAAGTTAAAAGGGACCCCCCCCCCCCCGCACAGACAGGCACACTGAATTTTCACAGGCTTATAAAGTCAGAAAACAGTCTTGTGCTTTGTTTTTGTATTTTATTGAGGGGATAAGGGTATTATGGGATGCCCACTTGACTTCAGAAAACTCTTAAGGGACAACTATTTCTCTACACAGCTATATACACTCCTCACTTCCTCCAGCACACATGCTTGCAGAACTTCAGACTCAGCTGAACCTAAGCACCCCCTGAAGGAGTGCGATTCCTCTAGCGGGACTTTTTTCACGGGGTTACCTCTAATAAAGTAGAAAGTAGTAGAAGTTTATAGTTTTTGTATAAAAGTATTGTAGTTTATTAATTTAGCATCTAAAAATCATTGCACATGACCTAACCATATATACAATAAAATGGATGCATGTAAATGGGAAAAAGTAATTCTACAAATAAATGACCAAATGCAATGATACAGGTAGTAAAGAACCAATGATCATAGAACCCGACGTTTCGAGGTAAGCAAAAGGGGTTGACCTCTTCTTCAGGGGTAACGACAATTGGTCAAAATGGATATTTCATCTAGAAAATTAACAAAAAGCAGAGCATACATAAATGGATGAATATCTCAGGCATTCACAGCAGGAGGCAGTAGAGAGCATCTAGTTTACATTATAAAGGTCAATAGACATTAACATATGTTACATCTTTAGTAAGTTCCAGGCATATACATGCAGAGATTTCATACTGACCCCTTAAGATTCATATAAACACTCCCAGGGACATTATCAGCATCCAATGCGAATCAAGAATTTGCCGCCCGTCAAGGCCACACAGGGATCACAGAACCGAGGCTCAAGAAGATAGGGAAGATACCAGGTGAATCACAGGAAAAAGAACCAGGGTGGACTGAGGTTGCTTCACAAAGGATATCCCAATATAAGAACAGACACAGTCCTCCCCTCACTGCGAAGGCTTGAGACAGCCTGTTTGATGGAGTTAGAGGGTGGGGGGTACAATCCTGCTGCAATGAAAATATTTCAATGAGAGTCTTAAAAAGAGAGCCTAGTATAAATACAATACTATTCTCAGAATTGTAAGGAGTATTGGGGTTAGCAGATTCACCCGAGATTGTAAATATAGAATAGGTACGTGTTATATATGTTCTATATTTACAATCTCGGGTGAATCTGCTAACCCCAATACTCCTTACAATTCTGAGAATAGTATTGTATTTATACTAGGCTCTCTTTTTAAGACTCTCATTGAAATATTTTCATTGCAGCAGGATTGTACCCCCCCACCCTCTAACTCCATCAAACAGGCTGTCTCAAGCCTTCGCAGTGAGGGGAGGACTGTGTCTGTTCTTATATTGGGGATATTCTTTGTGAAGCAACCTCAGTCCACCCTGGTTCTTTTTCCTGTGATTCACCTGGTATCTTCCCTATCTTCTTGAGCCTCGGTTCTGTGATCCCTGTGTGGCCTTGACGGGCGGCAAATTCTTGATTCGCATTGGATGCTGATAATGTCCCTGGGAGTGTTTATATGAATCTTAAGGGGTCAGTATGAAATCTCTGCATGTATATGCCTGGAACTTACTAAAGATGTAACATATGTTAATGTCTATTAACCTTTATAATGTAAACTAGATACTCTCTACTGCCTCCTGCTGTGAATGCCTGAGATATTCATCCTTTTATGTTTGCTCTGCTTTTTGTTAATTTTCTAGATGAAATATCCATTTTGGCCAATTGTCGTTACCCCTGAAGAAGAGGTCAACCCCTTTTGCTTACCTCGAAACGTTGGGTTCTATGATCATTGGTTCTTTACTACCTGTATCATTGCATTTGGTCATTTATTTGTAGAATTACTTTTTCCCATTTACATGCATCCATTTTATTGTATATATGGCTAGGTCATGTGCAATGATTTTTAGATGCTAAATTAATAAACTACAATACTTTTATACAAAAACTGTAAACTTCTACTACTTTCTACTTTATTAGAGGTAACCCCGTGAAAAAAGTCCCGTTAGAGGAATCGCACTCCTTCAGGGGGTGCTTAGGTTTGGCAAAAATTGGGATGGGAGCTTACCTCTAGAAAAATATACAGTGCCTACTGGGATGACACCTCCCTCCTTTCAGACTCAGCTGGGACACTTTAGTAAATCTGGCAAAGCACTCAGCCAGATCAAAGCAAGAATCCCTTTACAGGTAGGGCCCCTAGGTTGTGTAGCAAAGTCCAGTGTCCAGCTTACATCCCTGTGGCTACTGTTCTCAGCACCACCTCTTCAGACATTGCCAGCCCACCTGGCTGCAACTGCCCCTTTCACTAGCCCTCCTGGCTACTTCTCCACAGTCCTCCCAGACTGATCACTCACCAGCCAACCCGGCTGATTCCTCAGGAGATCTCCTGGACGTGCTGACTCTCTCCCGCTGTCCTTACAATCACTCCCGTGCATTCAAGACAGGATTCTTTTGCGTGTTGTAGGGGGTCCCTCTAGCACCCAAGCCCCAGACCCAAGGTCACCCCTCCCACAGACTTGGGGGGAATCTCAAGGGCCACCGACAGCCTCCTCAGAACTCCATCTCCATCTTCCACCCTACTGCCCCTTGCTGCCATGACCCAAGAGTATTTAAGAGGTGCCTGCCGGACCACTTGCTGGGGATTGGCTGGGGCCCTCCTCAATACTCCAAGCAGCTCCTCCTAGACTCCACCCTCTACTTCTGCAAGCTTCTCCAAGGTTCCAGAAAGCAGGGGGAGTTACCCAAGGTGCTGCTTGATGAGTCATCCAGCCTCCCTGAGTCACTTATCGCTGACCCAGAATCAACCCAGGCCTGGCTCTTAGCCAGGCCAAATTTTCCTAATCTATAGCTAACCTATTCTAGCACACTAGAGGGTGCTACATGTATAACATTTCTCAAGAACTGTATGTGACAACAAACACTATTTAATATATGTTTTATATACATCACTTATGTAGCAAGGTCTCCGGCCTCCTTCAGTCTAATGAGAACCTCCAGGGCCAGAGATAGCTGACATCCTTCAGTATGTGGTGGGTTGTGAGACATAGTGGGTGCAAGGTGGAAGTTATTGGGCACCAGACAATGCTTGAATACAAAAGAGATGCTTATTTCTCTTACAAACTGTTATGGGGGAAAGTGGGTTAGAGCCAGGACACCCTTGAGTAGTTCAATTAGCAGACTCCAAGACTTTAATAAGAGGATACCCATGTAGGGATAAGCCTCCAGCAAGAAGCCACATCTGTACGTACAGGGATGCTCTCACTTTAACTACAACTTTTCCTTGTAGTTCTTCAGCCCACTGAGCTCCTGGTCTCCCACTAGACCCTCTGATTCACTGCCACTGAATCCCTTGAACTCCTCCAATCTTTATGGTGGTATCTTCCTCAAGCGTCACCGCCGCTTCTCTGCTGGGTCCCTAGCTTGGCATTCCTGATACTTCTCAAGCTTCACTCCACTGGCCTGCTCGATCCCTGACTTGGCACACAAGGCTGCTCTGCAAGCATCACCTCCACTGGCCAGGTCTCTGACTTGATCACCGCCTGAAGTATCCCAATTCTCCACCGTGCCCATTCGGTGAGAATGTGACTCCGGTACTTGCTTCAGTTGCGCACTGTGGTCCCTGGTAATAAGGCAGATGGTCCCTTTGTGGAGACAACTTCCCCTCTACCTCCGACCACTGACAGGTTCTCCGGCCGGCAGAACCATCACTTCTGGTTGAACTGCAAGCCGCAATCCCAACCCTGCTCTGCTCTCTTGCTTCTGGATAGGCCTCAGACAGCCTAGTAGCCAGATGCCCCTGGGATAGACCCAATCTCCGGCCTAGCAGCCCGGGGCAACACGTCCACCCAGACAGCCGTTGGGGGGGCACAGAACATAGATCACCTGACTCCATCCGAATATATAGGTTCTCCCAGCAGGCCAAGGAATCCAAGAAAACCCCTGCCCATTGGCTGAGATACCCCATATATCCATAACCTGACCTTAAGTTGCCCTTCTCATATATAGTACCACCAAGTACCCGGCCACTTAGTGGTAGAATAGAAAAGTACAATAAGGCCAAACTTGGGGAGAAATCAATGGATCTCTAACAATCGACCAGGTGGGACTACTCCTGGTGAGTAAATTTGTGAGGAGCATCCCTGCCTAAACTCCAGGGTGCTACACTGATTTTTGTGATTTTTTTAGTTTTATCATGGAGTTAAAATGTTTGTTTGACAATGCAGTTATAGACAGTACCTAGATAGATACAGTAGATAGATAGATTAGTAAAGAAGCATAAAGCATAAATGGTGATACAACGAATAGAATCTTATCCTATCACTGCACCCTTTCCTTGCTAACTGAGGGATCCCCCTTCTGCAAGTGTGCAGCTTTTGATCTCCTCGGACTAAGATATACTTTTTGGGACTTTGCCTCATGCGTTTTATTTATGTATGTTTAATATGTACATTTTATGTGTATACATCTGACCTGTATTGAGCGCTGCACTGCTATATTTTGTGTATTCTGAAGAACGTGTCTGTCATACAGGGGAACCCCAAATACAATATAAATTTTCTTTTTGAGAAAAGTCTTTCCAGCCTCCGCTGTACGTCGCCTTCTGTGTTTGAGATCAACTCTGTCGACTCCTCTGATCATGTTGGACATGCTAGTCCACCCTTGTCCCCTTAGCGTGAAACAACAGTAGGCACAACATGTGCCTTTTCATTCCCTGTCTGTTTAACAGGGGTTTTCCAATGGCTGATAGGGGTGACTGCAGGAATTTATCAACACAAACTTGTGGGTAACCACAGACCTTTAAATATCGTACCTGTCTGGCCTGGATATGTTGCCCTGCATCCAGGAAGAGAAGACAAGTAGCATGCCCCAACCCCTGCACCACAAGCAGTGCACTTACTTGCATGTCTTCAAAACTTCCCATGCGGCACCTCCTTGCTTGCTAGTATGCACTCACAGCTTTCTGGGACCATTGAGTCACACCTTCTCTGGAATTTTTGTCTCCTGGCACCACACGTCCACCTGTTGCTAGAGAAGATGGCTTTTTCTTATAGAGGCTTACAGCCTTTCCCAATTTTGCTGGATTTTTTTTCCTCTAGAGGAATGTTGCCTTTAGTCAAGTCAAAGTCTTTAGTCAAAGTTGTTATTGTCTTGGCCCATAAATTGATAGCGTGCCCAAAACTTCAGTTAACAGAAAGGCTGTAGTAATTCAGACCAGCGTTATTTGGACTATGCTTCCTCCACAGCAACCCTGTCAAAAGCAACTAGAAAGTCTTTGTTATTATTAGAAGGCAAAAATCAGCTGGCCAAATTTAATCTGCTATGGGCAGCAGCAATCACCTTGTGTTCTGAACAGATATTGGCTTTCACAGCACTAAGCATTGAGTTGTCACCCTCTGTAGCTGGGATCACTACTGCTAAATGACATTTACACTAGTCTACAGCCACTTTGTGCCCACAGTAATTTATAAGAAAGATCCTGTTGAGATAAAGGAAAAGGAAGGGGGAGGCACCACCTAAGTGCAGTATTTTAAGTTAGGATTTTATTCACAATAGATTAAAAACACCCACAGAGTATCAGGTAAAAAGATTGCTCATTCCCCCGCTCATCCGGCTCTTGCTTCCTCCCAGTGATGTCCAGACTTGCTAGCACTGCATGGTTAGGCCCGATATTAACTCAGCCAGGCCTAAATGGATTGCCTTTTGCAGACAGGGGCTTTGGGCCCCTATGGTGTAGAAATAGTTCAGGTGCTAGCTGTCCTCTGCTCAGCTACTAATCCCAGATAGCTCTCTTCAGGCCCTGCCAGCCAGCCTGGCTGCAATGACCTCTCTCCACTGCCCTTCCCACAGTCCACTCTTCTGGTTCTACACCCATCTCAAACTGCAAACTCCCAGTTCTCTCAGGTGTGCCTCCCCAATCCTCCCGAATGTGCTTCACTCACCAGCCCTCCAGGCTGTGACCAGTTGTCCTCCCTGGAGTCTCTTAGCAGTGTTCTCTCCTGGTGTCCTCTCTTTGCGCTCTCATGTGCCTCTCTTCCAGGATCGCTTCTCTCCTCCTGGATGCACCCGAGCCCCGGCCTAAGGTCACTCCCCCCCAGACTGGGGAGCTCCCAGTGGGCCCTGACAGCCTCCACACTCTCTCACTCCAGCTCTGCCACTTGACAACTAATCCACAGCTGAGCTGACCCTAGGCATTTAAAAGAGGCCTGCCCCCTGCCAATCCAAGTTGGGAATTGGTCAAGGCTCCTTAAAATGCCCCAGGCAGCTCCACCTCTCCTCTCCGCCTCTCTTTCCAGTACCTTCTAGAAAGAAGAGGGAGATGACAGTGATGCTACCTGTGAGTCACCCAGCCCTGCCCTGAGCCACTCCCACCCCAGAATGAAAACAAACAGACCTAGCCACCAGCTAGGCCTGCCTAAATTTTCCTACTCTATCAGAAAAATCCTCACTCTAGCACCTAACTAACTAGAGGGTGCTACACTTGTTACACTTCTGCTGTCATTTAACAGATGGTAAGGGTGTTAATATTGCTTTCTTACTGCCTGCTTTAACCCCTTAAAAGCCCTTATGAGAGCACCTCAACCGCATGCATTGCATGTTGTTTTTGGACATCCCTATTTAGTTGAATGGGTTGTGTTCAGCATGCAGCATTACTATATGTCAAGTGTGCACTGCCTTATTCACTAGATGATAAAAGAAAACTAGTTACATATGCTCAAGAACCTTGTGAATTTCACTAATAAATAGTGAGAATCACTAATCACAGTAATGCCACGTACAGACGATCAGACATTCCGACAACAAAATCCTGGATTTATTTCCAACGGATGTTGGCTCAAACTTGTCTTGCATACATGCGGTCGCACAAATGTTGTCGGAAATTCCGATCACCAAGAACGCGGTGACGTACAACACATACGACGAGCCGAGAAAAATGAAGTTCAATAGCCAGTGCTGCTCTTCTAACAAGAAAAATTACTGCGCTATCCCAAAATCCCTATCTATAAAGATATATAATATATATTTGTGAAAAAAAGGGTGGTTTGTGCTGCTGCAACCATAAATGTGAGACACATCCAGTTATTAAACACTATGTACAAAAAAAGGCTGCGCTGCCACTTGAAAGTGAATACAAGAAAGAATAACCTTGATATCTATAGATTGTGCACCCATATACCATAAATAAACAGTGAAAGAATAATAAGAATTAAAATTATATAATCATAATCATAAATAAAATAAAATGAAATAAAAAAACTGAACATGAGCAGTCCAATTCAAAGCTTGATGGAGCAAGAAAAGTTCGTAGAGTAAAAAGTTCATTGATGGAAAAGTCTTTCAGAGGGGGAATATAACAGTCATCCAAGTGGTGTGAGACATGCAATGGAGCATGATGACAGTAAAGTTCCTCCACTTTAGAACAAACTGCCCCTTACCAGATCGAATGATCTCTTGTTAAGGAGATCGTATGAGCGTATGGCTGTGTCCCCCAGCCCAGGGTCTCTGCTGGGAGTGGATCCCAAAGGTATCACCTCTCAGGGGGTCCTCTAGATGGTGAAAAAACGCAATCAACTCTGACACGCTTCTTCTTCTGAGGTCAGAGGTGATCGCGTTTTTTCTAATGTGGAGGAACTTTACTGTCATCACGCTCCTCAGGGTGAAAAAAATTGCATGCCTCACACCACTTGGATGACTGTTATATTCCCCCTCTGAAAGACTTTTCCATCAATGAACTTTTTACTCTATGAACTTTTCTTGCTCCATCAAGCTTTCAATTGGACTGCTCATGTTCAGTTTTTTAATTTCATTTTATTTTATTTATGATGATTATATAATTTTAATTCCTATTATTCTTTCACTGTTTATTTATGGTATATGGGTGCACAATCTATAGATATCAAGGTTATTCTTTCTTGTATTCACTTTCAAGTGGCAGTGCTGCTCTTCTGCTTGATTCCGAGCATGCATGGAATTTTGTGTGTCGGAATTGTGTACACACGATCGGAATTTACGACAACGGATTTTGTTGTCGGAAAATTTGAGATCCAGCTCTCAGATTTTTATTATCGGAAATTCCAACTACAAATGTCTGATGGAGCCTATACACGGTCAGAATTTCCAACAACGAGCTCACATCAAACATTTGTTGTCGGAAATTCCGACCGTGTGTACGCGGCATTAGGCTCCATGTACACTGGACGTTTTTGCAGCTGCTTCTAGGGGGTTCAGGCATTTTTTTTTCCTGCCTGCATGTTAGCCTATGCGTTCATACACACATAGACTTTTAGCAGCATTTAGTAGCAGGGGCTTTTAGAGGCAGAAAAAAAAACCCACTGTCAGTGCATCTAGAAGCGGCAGAGTTTTGAAAGAAAAAATGCTTGACACTAGGCCCATTTAGCGCTTGAGCGTTAATTCATTTCAATGGCCAGAATAAATAATTGATCTGGCCAATGAAATGAATAAACGCCCAAGCACTTGATGCCTATAAACACTCCTAAAGGCATCTAAAAGCGTTACACACTTTTACAAGTGTCAGGCATTTTTTCTGCCAATGCACTGCTGCCAGGAGGAAAGACTATTAGGAAAGTTTGCAAAACGTCCAGTGTGCATTAGGCCTAATTGTCTTTTTAAAGGCAAAATTTGCAGTGCAAAGTGATTCAAATATATGCCAGTTTATTGCTGTCTGTGCCCCCATTAAGGAGATTCACCCTCTCTATTTGTTCTGCCTACTGCTATCATTGAAAGTGAAAGTAAAAGAAAATCCCACATTTTGGGTATCCCCAAAAAGGTAATATTGGGCAAATATTCTAATGGGGACACTAGCTCCGGTGACCTGGGGTTCCCCAAGGAATTCTCTTAATTTGCAGAGATTTCCTCTCACTTCCTGTTTGACTATGGGACAGGAAGTGAAGGGAAATCTCAATAATGGGGCACACACGGCAAAACAAAATCTGGCAGGGGTATGACCCTCCCTTGCTCTATCCAAAATGAAAAAAAAAAAAGTTTTGTCTATAGTTCTACAAGATACCCCCGCCCACCTCTCTCTGGTAACACGGTCTTATATTTTATTTGCTTCTCCACTGTTTCCACTGAAAAGGAATGCTTGTTTTAGCGCTCAGATACCCTAGTCAGAGATTACACAGGCTAACAATGTGACAGCACTAGGCCAAAAACCTAACACCAGCGCTGACACATGTTACATAATTACATAGTAGGTGAGGTCGAAAAAAAACACAAGTCCATCAAGTCCAACCTATGTATGTGATTATATGTCAGTATTACCTTGTATATCCCTGTAAGTTGTGGTCGTTCAGGTGCTTATCTAATAGTTTCTTATAACTATTGATGCCCCCCTGCTGAGACCACCGCCTGTTGAAGGGAATTCCACATCCTTGCCGCTCTTACAGTAAAGAGCCCTCTACGTAGTTTAAGGTTAAAACACTTTTCTTCTAATTTTAATGAGTGGCCATGTGTCTTGTTAAACTCCCTTCAGCAAAAAAGTTTTATCCCTATTGAGTGGTCACCAGTACGGTATTTGTAAATTGAAATCGTATCCCCTCTCAAGCGTCTCTTTTTCAGAGAGAATAAGTTCAGTGCTCGCAGCCTTTCCTCATAACTAATATCCTGCAGACCCTTTATTAGCTTTGTTGTCCTTCTTTGTACTCGCTCCATTTCCAGTACATCCTTCCTGAGGACTGGTGCTTAGAACTGGACAGCATACTCTAGGTGCGGCAGGACCAGAGTCTTGTAGAGAAGAGAATTATCGTTTTATCTCTGGAATTAATCCCCTTTTTAATGCATGCAAATATTCTGTTAGCTTTGTTAGCAGCAGCTTGGCATTGCATGCCATTGCTGAGCCTATCATCTACTAGAACCCCCAGGTCTTTTTCCATCCTAGATTCCCCCGGAGGTTCTCCCCCCAGTGTATAGATTGCATTCATATTTTTGCCACCCAAATGCATTATTTTACATTTTTCTACATTGAACCTCATTTGCCATGTAGTTGCCCACCCCATTACTTTGTTCAGATCTTTTTGCAAGGTTTCCACATGCTGTGGAGAAGTTATTGCCCTGCTTAGCTTAATATTGTCCACAAATACAGAGATTGAACTGTTTACCCCATCCTCCAGCTCGTTTATAAACAAATTAAACAGGACTGGTCCCAGCACAGAACCCTGGGGGACCCCACTACCCACCCCTGACCATTCCGAGTACTCCCCATTTATCACCATCCTCTGAACTCACCCTTGTAGCCAGTTTTCAATCCATGTACTATCCCTATGGTCCATGCCAACGGACCTTATTTTTTACAGTAAACGTTTATGGGGTACTGAGTCAAATGCTTTTTCAAAATCCAGATCCACCACGTCTACGGGCCTTCATTTATCTAGATGGCAACTGGTCTGTAATTCCCAGGGATGTATTTTGGGCCCTTTTTAAATATTAGTGCTACATTGGCTTTTCTCAAATCAGCTGGTACCATTCCAGTCAGTAGACTGTCAGTAAAAATTAGGAACAATGGTCTGGCAATTACTTGACTGAGTTCCCTAAGTACTCTCGGGTGCAAGCCATCTGGTCCCGGTGATTTATTAATGTTAAGTTTCCCAAGTCTAATTTTAATTCTGTCCTCTGTTAGCCATGGGGGTGCTTCTTGTGATGTGTCATAAGGATAAACACTGCAGTTTTGGTTACTGAAGCCCCCCAATTCCCTCATGAAGACTGAGGAGAAGAATAAATTCAATACCTTCGCCGTCTCCCCATTCTTTGTAACCAAATGTCCTTCCTTATTCTTTATGGGGCCAATATGGTCTGTCCTCCCTTTTTACTGTCTACATACTTGCTCTCCTCTGCTATGTGTCTTTCATGTTCTATCTTAGCCATCCTTATTTCACCCTTACATTTCTTGTTGCATTCTTTATAAAGTCTGAATGCTGATGATGATCCCTCAACCTTGTCTTTTATGAAGGTCTTCTCCTTTGCTTTTATATGCATTTTTACATTGGAGTTAAGCCATCCAGGACTTTTGTTCGCTCTTTTAAATTTATTACCAAATGGGATGAATTGGTTAATGTCCTTATTTAATATGCTCTTAAAGCAAACCCATCACTCCACCGTGTTTTTTGTTCCTAAGATTTTATCCCAATTTATGCCTTCTAGCAAGTTTCGTAGTTTATGGAAGTTGTCTCTTTTGAAATTCAGCGTCTTTGTATTCCCCTTATGTTTCCTATTTGTGTGATTTATACTGAAGCCAATTGACCTGTGATTGCTGTTACCTAAATTGCCCCATATTTCCACATCCGTGATCAGGTCTGTATTGTTGGTAATCAGTAGATCCAGTAATGCTTTATTTCTAGTTGGTACGTCTAACATCTGACCCATCAAATTGTCCTGCAAGACATTTAGGAACTGGCGAGCCTTAGACAAATGTGTGGTTTCCTCCGCCCAGTCTATGTCTGGATAATTAAAATCCCCCATTATGATAACACTTCCCATCCTTGCTGCTAATCCAAATTGTGATATGAGATCTGTCTCCCTTCCCTCCCTCAGGTTAGGGGGCCTATAGCAGTATTATTTTTCCCAGTATTATTTTTCCCTTAGCTTCATCCCTTTGGAGCTCTACCCATAAGGATTCCACCTCTTCCCTAGCTCCCTTAGTGATGTCATATCTCACATTCACATTTTTCTTGATATATAGGCATAACCCTCACCCTTTTTTACCCCCTCTATCCTTGCGCTAAAGGGTAAGTCTCATGCTATTCTATATTTGAAAGTACAAGCTATTTTCTCCTTCTGAATGGAGCAGTGAGGGGGTGAAAGAAAGGTGAGTATATGCTAGAAAAAGGGGGCAGTGTATTACACAAAATTGTGACTTTGCCCAGAAAGATCAAAATACAGGTTTGCTTTAAAGGAGAAGTGCGGGAAGTAAAATAAAAAAACACAAATACTCACCTATATGGCTGCAACATTGGTTCGATGCTGCAGCTGTCCCCCGCCAGCTCCAAGCCCAAGAACTGAGTGATCACATGACTGCTGATCACTCAGTTGTTGGGTTTGCTGTTAGCACAGAGCTGTGACTGGCAGTCACCGGCTTTCCGGGTTGTGGAGAGGGCAGGAGTGGCTGGTTCAGGCTCTCAGCGGATAGCTCTCAGACAGGCATCTGGGTGGATCTCAATATTATTGTCAGGATAGATCCAGAGACTGAAGCAGTGGCTGCACTGCTTCCAGCGCAGACAGGCCTAAAGGCTTTCTGGTGAAAAGGAGTAAAAAGTGCCCGTCGGTGTCCCTCGCTGAGGACGAGGACAGAGCACACCCCCCCAGCATGGATGGTATACACTGTGTCCGAGCAGAGGCCAGCTCCGTGCCCCATCGGAGGCTCTCCTCCCCTGGCCAGCCCCTACTGAGCTGCCCCAGCATCCCCCCTTGCATTGTGGGAAGGTTATAAAAGGACTCGGCGCGGCCATCTTAGGTCTCTTGGAAACGCATGACCAGCCTGGGAGGATCTGTGTGAGCTCTTCAGTGAAACGCGGCCTACCTCCACAGAAGAGCGATCCGAGCAGCAATCCTGTGACACATCAGTGAGCTGGACTGATGGCGAGGCAAGACTGGGAAGTAGCCAGAGAAGCCTGTCAGAGCCATCTGAGGGTCGAGTTGTGCCGAGCGTAGCAGTGTCGGCCAGCCGGAAACAGGACCCTGTACACCGGAGCAGAACTTTCCTACATCACATACCTGGTTGGGTGAGAGGGCTGCTGCCCAAAAGTTTCCTTGACGCACTTTCACACACCTGCCTGTATAATACAGAGTTGCTGGGACCTGTAGTCCCACAAAGGAAATTCAAAAGGATTAGACTGAGTTCAAAATAGGCCTCAAGCCTGTATCTCATTGCAATTCTGGTACTGTGTGATTGACATCAGAGGTAGTTTCAGTACTGCTGCATCATAACATTGATTCAATATTCAACTTGCTTTGACCAGGAGTTGTTAACCATTGGATACAATTCACTTTACTCATAGCTAGCAGAAGAAAGAAGAAAAGAAGAACTGTTTCGTAAAACACAAGGCTTTGTATTTCATTGCCCTATTAAAGTTACTATAATATAAAGTAATGGGAGCTCCCTAGGGATTGTACTATACTTTATTAAAATAGCATTCGCTTTCTTTACAGTTTCAAAGCGTGCAAAGGGTGGGACAGTGCCCATAGTGAAATCATTTCACTCTGTCATTTATCCCATTTCCTTGACACATTGCTAGTAGGTTAATTTAAACACGTTACATTTGTGTAATACCTTTGTGAGTTAAATCTGTTGTAATCTTTACTTTAAAGCAACTACAGTAAAACAAAACTCTCGTTTAAGTATTCTTGTGTGTAGTGTTACTTCTTTTGAACTGTTGACCAGGTGCAGGTAAAAGGTGAAAACAGAAGGTATATTATCATACATACAGTATACATTGTGAAATTTTCTTTAAGTTTTACCACACACTATTATTACACTACAGCTGTGTTAAGGGGACTGTGTCTGTGCTCTTACATGTAATGGAACCCGAAGTGTCAGAGGTAAAGGTAGCTCCGAGGGTTTGGGATAGCCAGTGGGAAAATGAACAACTTAGCAGCTCCTACGGGGGGTAGTGCGCTACAATCCTATTGCATAGAATGCATAAAGATAGAAAAACCTTCTGCCTTTACAACCCCTTTAAGGCTGCCCATAGATAAATTACTTGTTTCTCCCATCCACACACTCGATGTGGATGGGGAATCCTCCCCGCTGAGCTATTGTATTTTGGCATTGGGGAGACTTCCCCTTCATTAGAATACACTGATCAGTGTTGCAAATTATAGTCTGTAGTGCTGATCAAGTGAGGAAATTCAGACAAGTTGATTGGTAGATCGACTTCTGTTCACCCTCCCTGCCCATACATGGGTCAAAATTTGTCCAAATGTGCATATTGGCTGAAAAATCGATCTTCTGAGGGCCTTGAGTATGTGTCCCTTTAAATTCTGCAGCGCACATGAAACAATAGATAGATGATGTGTAGTTGATGAAAACAAGTCTGGAAAGCTTTGAACTGTAGCTGTGTTAAGTATAAATCACATTCAATCACCCAAAGCTATTGTGTGTCAGCATACAAAGTGAAAACTATATTTTGGGCTGTATTGTTCAAACCGCAGTTGTAACAGCTGGTCTTGATAAGATAAAACAAAGCAGCCTTCTGATAAGCGGGAAGTTGGGGCTGTTAAAAACGATAAACCAGTCAAAGACACGCCAACAATTCCTTGAGTCTAGTCCATAAAATTTGCACTGCCCTCTTTGCATCAGTATAACATATTGTTTAAAAACACAGATGCAAAAAGCTTGTCTTTTTCTTTTTCCCAATATGTTAAGTAAACAGTATCTGTGTCGAATTTTTGCATTAGGCATTTACATTTTTATCAGGAGTGTAACTACAAATCATGACACCCCATAACAACATTTTGATTGGGTCTCCTGGCTAATTATCTCTGTAGCAGCTGGTAGCATAGGCATGCGCACAGGGTGTGCCGGTTGTGCCTAGGCACACCCTAATCACCCCATGCGCATTAGCATTATCTCCCTCTTACCACCTCTGCCATAAGAGAAGTGTTTACGCACTTCTTTTTTTATTGTGCCGGCAGGAGATCAATGTGCCGGGGTCATATATTTGTAGACACACGCACACCCTAATGCAATAGTCTGCACACACCTATGGCTGGCAGTAGAAACTGTGACAATATGTGTGATTAGGAAATGTGGAGATGAGGAGAGAGGGAGGTGTTCTGTAGTCCTAACACACTTTCGGACTTAAAGCAATTGTAAACCTCTGACATGAAATATGAACAAAGCATATTCTTCTGTATGTGTCTCAGGAGCACTAGGTGTCATTTCTGTCTGCTGCTTCGTTCCTCTGCTATCAGCATGATTTATTTCTGACAAGTTTTCCTGACACCAAGAGAAAAAAGGTGACAAGGGAGAGACCCCCAGCTGATTGACAGCCTCAGGTCTGTTCCTGTGTGTTGTGCGACTCAGGGTGTGTACCTTCCATTCAATCAGCTGTCTGAGCTCTCCTTACTGAGCTCTGCAGTGTGCAGTTTCATCCCTCCGCCCCCTTTTTTCTGACAGCTCAGACAAGCTTTATACATTCTGGACTTTGAATGGATGTAGAGAAGAAAAAGACTGCAGAAAAGCAGGTAAAACATATGAAGGAGGATTTGTTTAATTTCTGTGCATCACCTGAGGCCAGTCACTTCACTGGGTATATGTAAGGGTTTACAACCCCTTTAACCGCTTCCAGACCGGCCCACGTACATTTACTGAGGCAGGGCGGCCCAGGTGCACAAAATCACGTACCTGTACGTGATTTTGTGCACGTGGTTTAGGCAATGGTTTAGGCAATGGCCTCCGTGACCTACCGATCGTTCTGAAGAGAACCGGAGCAGCAGTGTGCCAATGTAAACAAAGCACACTGCTGCTCTGTCAGGGAGGAAAAGTGAGAGATTGTGTTTCAGCTAAGCTGATTCACGTTCTTTCTTTTCCTCCAGTGAATCCACTCCCCCCCACAGTTAGAAACACCTCCCAGGGAACACATTTAACCCCTTGATCTCCCCTGGTGTTAACCCCTTCCCTGCCAGTGTCATTTATACATTGATCAGTGCATTTTTTTAGCACTGATCATTGTATTGGTGTCACTGGTCCCTAAAAAGTGTCACTTAGTGTCAGATTTGTCCGTCGCAATGTCGCAGTCTTGATAAAAATCGCAGATCGCCGCCATTACCAGTAAAAAAAAAATAAAAGTCCATAAATCTATCCTGTAGTTTGAAGACGCTATAACTTTTGCGCAAACCAATCGCTTATTGGGATTTTTTACCAAAAATATGTAGCAGAATACATATTGGCCTAAATTGATGAAGAAATTATTTTTTTTACATTTTTTGGGGGATATGGATTATAGCAGAAAGTTAAATTTTTTTTTTTTTTCAAAATTGTCGGTATTTTTTTGTTTATATTGCAAAAAATACAATTAGCAGAGGTGATCAAATACCACCAAATAAAAAGCTCTATTTGTGAAAAAAAAAGGACATCAATTTTATTTGAGTACAGAGTCGGACGACCGCTCAATTGTCAGTTAAAGCGACGCAGTGCTGTATTGCAAAAAATGGCCTAGTCAGGAAGTTGGTAAAACCTTCTGGGGCTGAAGTGGTTAATGTAACACTGCTGCACCTTGATAAATACAATACAGTGAGTATGCATTGTCACCCTAGAACAGGTAGTGTAATAGGCTGGCCATAATTTGGTTATTTTTTTTATTCAATTCAATCAGCATGTTGATCGAAAACAAAAATGAATCAATTCTATCATCCACACACTCGACGTGGATGGGGGAATCCTTTCAGCTATGCTATTGTATTCTGACAGAATACACTGATCATCATTGCTAGTAGGGATGAGCTTTATGTTCGGGTAGAACATGAGTTTGACTCGAACATTGGCTGTTCGAGCGTTCGTCGAAACACGAACATTATGGGACGTTCACGCCAAATTCGATCGGCGTGTCACGCCCCATAATGCACTGCGACAGTTAGTTGCAGTGTATTTAGTATATATACACATCCAGGCTTGTATATATATATATATATATATATATATATATATATATATATATATATATATATATATATATATACACAATGTATTCAGTTTAGCTAGATCTGACTACACTGTTCCTGGTGTACTGTTTCTAATATACTTCAGGCAGGCAGGTAATTCAGTTAGTTGCAGTCTATTTAATAAATATATATACAGTTAGTCTCATATATATATATATATATATATATATATATATATATATATATATATATCCACTGTATCCTGTTTAGCTAGATCTGACTGCAGTCTGTTCCTGGTGTACTGTTTCTAATATACTTCAGGTAGGCAGGTGATTCAGTTAGCTGCAGTGTATTTAATATACATATACAGTCAGTCTCATATATATATATACTGTATATATATATATATATATATATATATATATATATATATCCACTGCATACAGTTTACCTATATCTCCCTGCAGGCTGTTCCTGGTGTACTGTTTCTAAAATACTTCTGGCAGGCAGGTGATTCAGTGAGCTGCAGTGCATAAAATATATATACAGTCTCCTACATATATATACCCACTGTATTCCAGTCTAGCCAAGCCTATATCTGACTGCAGGCCATTCCTGGTGTACGTTTTCAAATATACTTTCAGGCAGGCAGGTGATTCAGTGATCTGCAGTGCATAAAATATATATACAGTCTCCTACATATATATCCACTGCATTCTAGTCTAGCCAAGCCTATATCTGACTGCAGGCCATTCCTGGTGTACTTTTTAAATAGACTTTCAGGCAGGCAGGTGATTCAGTTATCTGTAGTGCATTAAATATATATACAGTCTCCTACATATATATATATATATATATATATATCCACTGCATTCTAGTCTAGCCAATCCTATATCTGACTGCAGGCCATTCCTGGTGTACATTTTCAAATATACTTTCAGGCAGGCAGGTGATTCAGTGATCTGCAGTGCATTAAATATATATACAGTATCCTACATATATATCCACTGTATTCTAATCTAGCCAGGCCTATATCTGACTGCAGGCCATTCCTGGTGTACGTTTTCAAATACACTTTCAGGCAGGCAGGTGTTTCAGTGATCTGCAGTGCATTAAATATATATAGTCTCCTACATATATATCCACTGCATTCTAGTCTAGGCAAGCCTATATCTGACTGCAGGCCATTCCTGGTGTACGTTTTCAAATACACTTTCAGGCAGGCAGGCAGGTGATTCAGTGATCTGCAGTGCATTAAATATATATATAGTCTCCTACATATATATATATCCACTGCATTTTAGTCTAGGCAAGCCTATATCTGACTGCAGGCCATTCCTGGTGTACGTTTTCAAATACACTTTCAGGCAGACAGGCAGGTGATTCAGTGATCTGCAGTGCATTAAATATATATACAGTCTCCTACATATATATATCCACTGCATTCTAGTCTAGCCAATCCTATATCTGACTGCAGGCCATTCCTGGTGTACGTTTTCAAATATACTTTTAGGCAGGCAGGCGATTCAGTGATCTGCAGTGCATAAAATATATATACAGTCTCCTACATATATATCCACTGTATTCTAGTCTAGCCAGGCCTATATCTGACTGCAGGCCATTCCTGGTGTAGGTTTTCAAATACACTTTCAGGCAGGCAGGTGATTCAGTGATCTGCAGTGCATTAAATATATATAGTCTCCTACATATATATTCACTGCATTCTAGTCTAGGCAAGCCTATATCTGACTGCAGGCCATTCCTGGTGTACATTTTAAAATACACTTTCAGGCAGGCAGGTGATTCAGTGATCTGCAGTGCATTAAATATATATACAGTCTCCTACATATATATATCCACTGCATTCTAGTCTAGCCAAGCCTATATCTGCCTGCAGGCCATTCCCGGTGTACGTTTTCAAATACACTTTTAGGAAGGCAGGCAGGTGATTCAGTGATCTGCAGTGCATTAAATATATATATACAGTCTCCTACATATATATATATATATATATATATATATATATATATATATATATATATATATATCCTCTGCATTCCAGTCTAGCCAAGCCTATATCTGACTGCAGGCCATTCCTGGTGTACATTTTCAAATATTCTTTCAGGCAGGCAGGCGATTTAGTAATCTGCAGTGCATTAAATATATATACAGTTTCCTACATATATATATCCACTGCATTCTAATCTAGCCAAGCCTATATCTGACTGCAGGCCATTCCTGGTGTGCTTTTTCTAGTAAACTTCAGGCGCTGTTTTGCTAATAAAATTTTACAGCATGTCTGGAAGGCCACCAAGGAGAGGCAGATGCTTACAGGCCACTAAAAGAGGGCAAGCAGGCTCTGTGTCTACAGCTAACAGTGCTAGTCATGGACACGGTGCATCCTCAGCACGGGGCCGTGGGGCACACTTGTCCTTTTTTTCGGCAGTTGGCAATGTTGATTCACAACATGCAAAAGAGTTGGTAGAGTGAATAACTAAGCCGTCCTCATCCTCCTCATCCTCTGTCACCCAGGCTCAGAGTAGTTTGTCTGCCAATGCAGCTGCCAAAGCGGCCTATTCCATCGGCTCAATGTCATCAGTCACGCCTTCCCTAGCCCCACCATCATGCACGGGGGAGTCCCCTGAACTTTTCAACCACAGTTTTGGGTACATGCTGCAGGAGGATGTGCAGCGTTTTGAAGGCTCCGATGATGGTACCCGGGTTGAGGAAGGCAGTAACGTGAGCCCAGAGAGAAGGGGTGCCCAAGAAGGACAAGAAACTGGCAGTCATGTTCCCCCAGCTGCAGCATACTGCCAGGTTTGCTCCAGTGACGAGGAGGGAGGGGATGATGAGGTCACTGACTTTACGTGGGTGCCTGATAGAAGAGAGGAGGAGGAGGCACATCTCCAACGAGGCAGGATGTCCTCCAGGGGCCAGCTTAAGGGCAGCCACCCGACTACATTACACCGCAGAGCTCCGCATGTGCAGGGCGCTGCTGACTCCCCGCGTATTTTGAAAAGTTCTTTGGTGTGGGCCTTTTTTGATACGTGTGCAGCAGATAGCACCATTGCTGTCTGCAACATATGTCTGAAGCGTATCAAGCGTGGCCAAAAGAGCAGCCGCTTGGGTACCACATGCTTGACCAGACATATGTCGACCTCCCATGCAATCCGTTGGCAACAGTACTTAAAAGACCCACACCAAAGAACAAGGCAGATCTCTCTTTGCTCCTCATCAGCTGGGATCTCCAACCCCACTATACCTTCAGTCCTCTCTGAGACCTGCACTGAGAGGAATGAAGGTGTAGAATTAGGTGTGTCACAGCCAAGTACTTGGGGGCAATCTGCTATCGGTACACCAACATCCAATTGTAGCAGGCAAATTTCCCTACCCCAGTTGCTAAACTGTCAAAAGAAATTCGGCCCCAGCCATCCATATGATCAGCGACTGAATGCTAGCTTGGCTAAATTGCTAGCACTCCAACGGCTGCCTTTTCAGCTGGTAGACTCTGCCCCCTTTCGTGAATTTGTGGAATGTGCGCGGTACCTCTGTGGCAGGTTCCCAAACGCCATTTCTTTTCACGGAAGGCCATTCTGGCTCTCTACCGGCATGTGGAAGGCAATATCTTGGCCTCTTTGGACACAGCGGTCAGCGGTAAGGTGCATATTACCGCTGACTCATGGTCCAGCAGGCATGGACAGGGACGTTACCTTTCTTTCACGGTGCACTGGGTAACTCTGCTGGCAGCTGGGAAGGATGCAGGACAGGGTGCAGTATTGTTGGAGCTTGTTCCGCCACCACGCCTCCAAAATACTAGTAGTGGTGATTCTGCCACAACTCTCTCCTCCACCCCCTCCCCCCTTTGTCCTCGGAACCAGCGGTGCTCAGTAGGGCTTTCAAGGGACTACGCAACCACTCAGGCAAAAAGATGCCATGCGATGCTTGAGTTGGTCTGCTTAGGGGACAGGAGCCACACTGGGGCAGAGATTCTGTCAGCTCTGCAGGGGCAGACTCAGAGGTGGTTGACACCATGCCAGCTTCAGCCAGGAATGGTGGTTTGCGAAAATGGCACCAACCTCCTCTTCACCCTCCGACAGGGACACTTTACCCATGTTCCCTGTTTGGCTCACATCCTTAATTTGGTGGTGCAGCGGTTCTTGGGCAGGTACCCGGGCTTACAGGATCTCCTGAGGCAGGCCAGGAAAGTCTGTGGGCATTTCCGCTGGTCATATAATGCCAGTGCTCAGCTGGTTGACCTTCAAAAGGAATGCAACCTGCCCAAGAACCGCCTCATTTGTGAAATGCCCAGCAATGCTGCAGCGGGTGCACACACAGCAGAGGGCCATCAATGAGTACATTGGGCGGCACAGTGGTGTAGTGGGTAGCACTCTCGCCTAGCAGTAAGAAGGGTCGCTGGTTCAAATCCCGACCACGACACTACCTGCCTGGAGTTTGCATGTTCTCCCTGTGTCTGCGTGGGTTTCCTCCGGGTACTCCGGTTTCCTCCCACACTCCAAAGACATGCTGGTAGGTTAATTGGATCCTGTCTAAATTGACCCTAGTATGTATGAATGTGAGTTAGGGACCTTAGATTGTAAGCTCCTTGAGGGTGTAGGGACTGATGTGAATGTATAATGTATATGTAAAGCGCTGCGTAAATTGACAGCGCTATATAAGCACCTGAAATAAATAAATAAATAAAATACATGTGTGAGTATGGCACCACGACAGGGTCAGGGGAGCTTGGCTTTTTTTTTGCCACACCAGTGGCTACTGATCAAGGATGCATGCACTGTCCTGTCACCATTTGAGGAGGCCATGAGGATGGTGAGCAGTGACAGTGCATGCATCAGTGATACTGTCCCTCTTGTCTTCCTGTTGGAGCACATGGAATAATGGACAGGGCACTTGAGGCAGAACAGAGGGAGGAAGAGAAGGACTTCCTTACCTCTCAAGGCCCCCTTTATCCAGACAGTATTCCTGCGGGTCCGCTGATCACACAGCAAGTGGAGGAGGAAGAGGAGGAGGATGAGGATTGTGTCAACATGGAGGTGGAGCCTTGCACTCAGCATCGGCAGCAGTCTTCAAGGAATCGTTTACAGTCCCCAGAAACCCATGGACTTGTACGTGGCTGGGAGGAGGTGGCTGTGGATCATGTCATCCTTAGTGACCCAGAGGACTCTGGATCGAATGCCTCAGAAAACCTTCGCTGAGGCCTCCCTGATCCTGCAAAGCCTGCGAAAGGACCCTCGGATTTGTGGTATCAAGGAGAGGGATCATTACTGGCTGGCAACCCTTCTTGATCCACGTTACAAGGGTAAGGTTGCAGAACTTATCCAGCCTTCGCAGAGGGAGCAGAGGATGAAACATCTTCGGGAGGCCTTGCAGAAAGGTTTGTGCAATTTCCAGAGCCTGGGAGGTTATAATTTCCTGGACAACGTGTTGCTGAGGCTTCGGTCAGTCACAGAAGGAGCGGTGGAGAAGGTGGCCGTCTGACCGATGCGTTCAGACAATACTTTAGTCCGCAGCCCCAAGATCTGATCGGTTCCAGCAACCATCGCCATTGTCTGATTTACATGGTGTAGGAATACCTAGGGGCAAGATCAGACTTGGAGACCTTTCCAACCAAAGATCCACTGGGTTACTGGGTCTTGAGGATGGATCACTGGCCAGAATTTGCACAATATGCAATTGAGCTACTGGCCTGTCCTGCATCCAGCGTTCTTTCTGAACGCACATTCAGTGCTGCTGGAGGCTTTGTAACTGATCACAGAGTGCGCCTGTCCACAGACTTAGTTGATCGGCTCACCTTCATAAAAATGAACCAGTCTTGGATCACCAGCTACCAAGCACCTGATGCTGATGTAACCGATTTTTTCTATGAATGTAAGATCCCTTGAAGACTGCCTATGCTGAGTGACTATCCTGTTATGCTGAGTGACTATCCTATTGCTCCTCAATGTTCATGTTGATAGCTTCTAAGAACATTTTTGTTTCAGGTCACCACCACCAGTGCCTAAGGCCCAATTTTTCTGTCCCTGTTTAACAGGGGCGTATAATTATCATTTTGCTGTAATATTTCACAGCAAGGCTCGTTCTTGCGCTCAACTAGAGTATCTGTGAGGGGTTGCAGTGTTGTGGCACCACCACCAGTGTTTAAGGCCCAATTTTTCTGCCCCTGTTTAACAGGGGCATGTAATTACAATTTTTGCTGTAATATTTCACAGCAGGGCTCATTCCTGCACTCAACTAGAGTATCTGTGAGGAGTTGCAGTGTTGTGGCACCACCACCAGTGCCTAAGGCCCACTTTTTCTGCCCCTGTTTTAACAGGGGCATGTAATTACAATATTTGCTCTAATATTTCACAGCAAGGCCCGTTCTTGCGCTCAAAAAGAGTATCTGTGAGGCTTTACAGTGTTGTTCCACCACCACTGCCTAAGGCCCAATTTTTCTGCTCCTATTTAACAGGGGCATGTAATTACACTATTTGCTCTAATATTTCACAGCAGGGCTCGTTCCTGTGCTCAACAACAGAATGTGTGAGGGGTTACAGTGTTGTGGCACCACCACCACTGCCTAAGACCAAATTTTTCTGCCCCTATTTAACAGGGGCGTGTAATTACAATTTTTGATCTAATATTTCACAGCAGGGCCCTTTCCTGCGCCCACCAAGAGTAACTGTGAGGGCTTACAGTGTTGTGACACCACCACCAAAGGCCCAATTTTTCTGCCCCTGTTCAACAGGGGCATATAATTACAATTCTTGATATAATATTTCACAGCAGGCCCCATTCCAGCGCCCACCAAGAGTAACTGTGAGGGCTTACAGTGTTCTGGTACCACCAACACCTAAGGCCCAATTTTCTGCAGAATATATAGGGCAGGCCGTATAGTATATACAGGCGGTCCCCTACTTTCAAACATCCAACTTACAAACTACTCCTACTTACAAACGGAGGGAGACAACAGGAAGTGAGAGGAAATCTACCCCTAGAAAGGGAAAATTTTCTCCTGTAAGAGTTAATATGGGAAAAAGGTGTCTCCACTGATGCTTTATCACCAATCCTAGTTTCCCTATTAACCCAAAATTTTCAAAATCCAATTGTCATTGGGACAGAAAGTGAGGTGAAAACTTCTGAACAGGGGCACGGACAACAAAACAAATGTAACAGGGGTGATAACCCTTCCCTATGTTATCCAAAAAGCTTAAACATGTATTTTTTGGCTGGAGCTACACTTACAAAATGTACCTGTTCTAAATTACAAACAGATTCAACTTAAGAACAAACGTACAGTCCCTGTCTTGTTTGGACCGCCTATATACTGCTGTTCAGAGTATATAGGGCCTGGGGGCCCTACTCCTTTTCTTTTTTTAATTTGAATGCGGGGTTCCCCTTAATATCCATACAAGACCCAAAGGGCCTGGTAATGGGTTGGGGGGGTACCCATGCCGTTTTTCTCAATAATTTTCATCCATATTGCTGGGACCCGACATTACATTACAGCCGCAAGTAGTTTTAAGTTACTTTTATTCCTTTAGAAATGTTATTTTGTGCAGGGACTGTTCTAAACATGGGGGGAACATGCGACACTTTACAGGCATACTATAGTCACCCCCCAGGTATGATATTTAAAGGAATATTTCACTTTTATTTTTTCACTTTAAGCATTATTAAAATCACTGCTCCCAAAAAAACGGTAGTTTTTTAAAACTTTTTTTGCATTGATACATGTCCCCTGAGGCAGAACCCAGGTCCCCAAACACTTTTTAGGACAATAACTTGCATATTAGCCTTTAAAATTCGCACTTTTGATTTTTCACGTTCGGGTCCCATAGACTTTAACGGTGTTCAAATGTTCTTGCGAATTTTCGGTCCGTTCGCATGTTCTGCTGCGAACCGAACCGGGGGGTGTTCAGCTCATCCCTAATCACTAGCTATAACCTGTGTTGCTGATCAAAAGACAAATTTCAAACAGGCTGGTTGTGTGCAAGTCGATCGATAGATTGACTTGTGGACAACCAGAGTGCCCATACATTGTCTTTACCTCTAAAATAACTTTTTTTAAACTATACCTGCCTTGTAGATGACCCAAGTATCAGCATAATCCCGTACTGACATCTACTTCAAGATAAAAATGCACCAAAATGTGGGTCCTGAGATCACCCTATTTAAGAAAAACAGCATACTGTATATTACCTGATATATTAAAATTTGACAGCTTTTCCTTAATTGAAACAAGCCTTCGACATTTTAAAATGTGAATTGTTTGAATTATTACTCAACTAGAATTATAATTGCAGCATTCTAATGGACATACAGTAAGCACTTCTCTGAGTTTATTTGACCTTTCATAGCTGAAATTCTTCTCTAGGTTAACTATGTACATAAACATTTTATTGTGTTTCTTTATGTAGAGCTACTCTCAAAGGGGCCACTGTAAATTAGACAGGTTCTTTCCCAAACAGTGCAGAGGCAATGCAGAAAAAGAGGCTCTACTCAGTGGATTCTGGTACACAGACAGTCCACAGGTGTAACCTCTCACAAAGTAGTCCAATATTCAGTCCAAAGTGCTCTAGGGGCTTCCTTTCAGCTCACTGATTCATTCCCATGGAGAAAAAACATCTCCTCGGGGTTCCAGACTATTTACCAGCAGCCCAGCCACCATCTGGGCAATAACACCCCCTCCCCCATGGATTTGTTAGACCCTGCTTAATATTCGGGCTGGGCGTTTGAATTCTCCCTCCCTATGCTCTAGAAACTTCTCCCAGATGCAGGGGGAAACAATCAAACCCTCAGCCTGTAAAGCTCTAAACAGACCAGATGAAACAATTACTGCTCTTGTGACTACAGCAGAAACCAAAGTAACTAAATTTACCTAGCAGCCTCCGAGGAGGGCTGAGTTGCCCTCTGTCTTAGGCAACAGTTCAGTTTTTTTGGCTTCTCCTCGAGGATGGCCAGCTTACTGCATTGGTAATCATCCAAACAAAACTACTGTGTCCAATGTTTACCTGTAGAAATAAGGGTCGGACACCTGCACCATGTGGACCCCAGATATTATCTGCTCTCTCCTGGTCTTTACGACCAGCTTTCTGGATGACTACTCTGTCTTTGTAGATGCACCTACCCAGGCTCAAGTTATTCCTATTATCCAGGAATATATCCCAGAACCTAGTGGAACTAGGGTTCCTATGTACTTTTGGGAAACTAGGAAAGCTCCATATCTCCTCATCATACCAGTCCTGGCACTTCCTCTTGATCTCCTCCATCAGATCAACTGGAACATAAGGGTACTCATACCCATACTCTAGGACTACCCATTTTTGTGATCGGCTAGCCTGGTCCTGTTCTTCCCCTCAGAATCACTTGTGAGTGTCCTTCTTCCTTCCCGTCCACCTTACCTCCCAGGACCATTCCGATTCTTACCCCTCAGATAGATCCCAATCAGTTACTTCATCATTACTGGGTGTCCACATGAGTTTTGGGGACCTGGGGTCTGACTCTGTCTCTCCTTCTCCCTGTCACGGTCCCTACTGTGCCATGCAGACGACCAGGCGTGGTCACGCCCCAAGTGGCTCTAAGAGGTATTGAACCTATAACTGCCTGTTTAGTGCTCCTGTTGCTTTGCCTCTGAGCCACACCTCAGTTCCTTTCAGCCTGTTTTCCAGCTTTGCCTAGTTCTGCATCAAATACTAGGGCCATACTTTGGATCTTGTTGCAATTAGTACCTGTCACTCCTGGTTCGGCTGAGACAGTTTATCCAATCAGCTGGGTATAAAATACTGCCTCACTCTGAGGTCTTTGTCAGTTCATTGTCTCCTGTTTTGCCTAAGGTTTCAGTGTTCCTGTGTTTCAGTGTTCCCGTGTTTCAGTGTTCCTGTGTTTCAGTGTTCCTGTGTTTCAGTGTTCCTGTGTTTCAGTATTCCTGTGTTTCAGTCGTTTATTCTGACTTCTGGAATCCCTGACTACAGCTTTACTTCGACTATCCTTTGGCAAATTCCTGTCAAGCCCCCGTGCAGATTCACAGCCCAGGTAGCTTATCTCTTTGTTACTGTGGGCTGTGTGTATTTGCAAGGGTGAACGTACATCTCTGCGCCATGGACTTCAACCTAGGTAAGCCCTTACATAATGAACTGACCACCATGGACTCCACATAGATGTACAGGATGCTCACCTCCCTTGCTCTGCAAGTCTCCAGCCTGGGCCAGACCGTTGCTGAGTTGCAGCAAGAAGTCAGCTTGTTTAAAGGCACAGTATGCCCAACCCTGGAACCTGCATGTCCGGAACTGTTTTTTGTGATGTCTGAGAAGTTTGATGGGAATCGTGCATCATTCTTTGAACTTTAGGATGGATTGCGAGCTTCTTGTTCGCTCTTAAGCCTAGGACCTATGCCTGTGACTTTATAAAGGTCCGCGCATCCATCAATCTGCTCACTGGGCTAACCAGGATTTGCGCTTTTCAGCTATTACAGGAGAGGAGTCCAGTCTTGGACAGCTGGGAGGCTTTCATGTTTGCTCTGGACTCTTATATTACAGTTTCTAAGAAAACCAGTGTTCCCAAGTCTGCTCCTAGTTCACGTGGCCTACGGGTACCCAGGGACAGGAATACCCTGTACAGATACGACTCCAGGTCATGCCAGTCAGTTATGAAGCCCTAACCCCTCTAAGCCTAGACGCTCCTGAGGTTTTACCCACTCCTACCCTGGATGATGTGGAACCCATGGAGATCAGGTCCATCTGGTCCAAGCTGTCTAAGGGAGAGAGAGAGTGGAGGAGAGGCTGTGGACTCTGTTTCTATTGTGGAGTAAGAGGGCACCTTATCTCTCTCTGCCCAACTCATCCACCTCGGCCAAAGTTTCAACAAGTGGGTACTATTGGATCCTTCCTGACACCCCTGAATCAGTGCCTGCTACCCAGTCGGATGTTCCAGTACCTGCTGCCTGGTCTGATGTCCCTGTGCCCATATTCCAGCTAGAATTTCCTGTGCCATTGTCCCCGCATGAAGTTCCTGTGCCTGTGTCCCTGCTTAAAGTTCCTGTGCCTGTGTCCACGATTGAAGTTCCTGTGCCTGTGTCCCCGCTTGAAGTTCCTGTGCTTGTGTCCCCGCTACCTCCTGACTGTACGTATGCCTCGAATGGCACCATAGTTCGTAAGCAGGACCTGAAGATTTTTGAAAGAGCCTTGCGAGCGACGAATGTCTCCCGAGCTGGAACTTCTAAAACAAAGAAAGCCCAAAGGAAATAGGCTGTTCCATGCTCTGAGGGCATTCCTAAGGGGAGGGAACTGTCACGATCCCTACCATGCCATGCAGACAGCCAGGAGTGGTCACGCCCCACATGGCTCTAAGAGGTATTGAACCTATAACTGCCTGTTTAGTGCTCCTGTTGCTTTGCCTCTGAGGCACACCTCAGTTCCTTTCAGCCTGCTTTCCAGCTTTGCCTAGTTCTGCATCAAATACTAGGGCCATACTCTGGATCTTGTTGCAATTAGTACCTGTCACTCCTGGTTCAGCTGAGGCAATCTATCCAATCAGCTGGGTATAAAACACTGCCTCACTCTCAGGGCTGTTGTCATTTCATTGTCTCCTGTTTTGCCTAAGGTTCCAGTATTCCTGTATTCCAGTGTTCCTGTGTTCTAGTTACAGCGTTCCAAGACTGACTCCGGCTTCTGACCCTGGCTCTGCTTATAGTTTATTCTGACTTCTGGAATCCCTGACTGCAGCTTTACTTCGACTATCCTTTGGAAAATTCCTGTCAAGCCCCCGTGCACAGATTCACAGCCCAGGTAGCTTATCTCTTTGTTACTGTGGGCTGTGTGTATTTGCAAGGGTGAGCGTACATCTCTGCACCATGGACTCCAACCTAGGTAAGCCCTTACACTCCCCCAGCAGGCTCATTTTGCTCTTTGAAGCTCTCTGCCTTCGCAGCCCCATATGCCACTGCTTCTCTGATGCAAACTCTGTGAGTATAAGAGCAGGTGCCTCTAGCTCCCTCCAGATGGCTTCTCTCCAATGGCTGCAGGTGTAGCCTCCTGACTTCAGTCCCTGCCCCCATGTCAGATCAGCTGTCTCCTGTTGTACAGTGTTGGAAGGGCTTAGCGCTCCACAAGACCCTCTAGCCAGCGGGAAAAACTTGGTTACTTCCATGCAATACCCCATGCTCTGATTGACAGCATAGGATGTACGTGGCAGGGCACTAGGTATTAAATCCAGAAGAGGTTCACTACAATGCCTGCAGTGGACCCATGCCTTGACTAATGCCATCAGTTTCTGGAAGTTCATGCCCACCAGGCTTTGCCGCCTGGGTCCCTCCACTTTGCCAATTGCAAAACAGCCTCTGTGGACAAGCCGCACTCCCTAGTCTACCATCCTTTCTTGTCATTCGGCCAGCTGGCTCACATACTTCAAAGGCACCATCTCTGCCCAACATCCAAAAAACAAATGTGCTCTGCCATTTTGGTGCTCTCACCTCCACGTGCTACCTTGCTCTGCACACCACTTCCTGTGCCCACAGCAGCTCCACCTTCCTCCTCCCACTCTCTCAGGTGCCAAAAGCTCTCTTTAAGCAGCAATCCCATCCCACTGCACAAATTAACTTTCTGCTTCCCATCAGGAAATGCTCTTGAACTGGCAATTATTTCCTCAGTAGCAGTGTTAATTTTGGTAGTAAATTTAGTTTTAGTTTTAGTCTTTTGACTAAAATGCCATTTTAGTTTTAGTCCCATTCAAGTCATCTGCAATTGTTTTAGTTTTAGTCTTATTTATTTGATTAAAATGTCCTATAGTTTAGTCTACTACAATCTTCAGTACATTTTAGTCAACTAAAACTAATTAAATTGTAATGCAGTATTTCTTTACTATTTCTAAACTCTTTATATACTGCTGGAGTGAAAAATCGAATATTTTTATTATTAATGGCATTAAGGTTTGAACATGCACTACAGACAGATTTAGTCATTATATAATGTCTTTATTTAAGCAAAACCAAGTTTCGATACAATAATATTTCTTTTTTGACAGAAGTGTAATGTTAAAATAAAAAATAAATAAACTCTTTGCGTGATGATGACACCATGCAGTGCACATTTACATAAACTTTAACAGTTGAAGAAATGGAACAGAAGTTCTGTTCCTTTTCTTCAACTGTTAAAGTTCACGTAAATGTTCACTGCATGGTGGCACTGGCATCATCACGCAAAGAGTTTTTGGGGTTTTTAGAACACAGCAAAACATTTCAGCAGCTACAAGCACACAGCACAGGCACTGTCACTGGCAGTCTGGCACAGCATAATAAACCAATACTCAAGAGTAATGCTTATTTTTAAAATAAGAATCAGTTTACTGTCAGTTTATTATTTCAACAGTTCCAATTCTCAGATACATTCAAAGAAAAAGTGCACAGTCTATAATAATCTCATTAGTGTGTTGATTATAACAGTCACCACTTTTTATCAACTCCTCTCTCTCTCAGCATTCGCAATGACAATAGAATAAATATCACACTAAAAAGACTACTAGGGGCAGGGCCTTGACGTAAGGCTGCCCTTTTTGACAGTTACCAATCTATTTTTATTTTTCATTAGTGTGATATTTACCGCTATTGTCAAATTTGTCAATGCTAAGAAAGAGAGGAGTTGATAAAAAGTGGTGGTTGTTATAGTTCCACATACTAATGGCATTTGTTGTTGTTGCCTGTGCATTTTTCCTATGAATTTAAATTGACAGTTAAAACAGTTAAAAAGATTGATTCTTGCTATCGCAATAAGCGCAGCCCACAAATATTAGGTATGCTTCTTATGTTAGAAATAGAAATACCTTTAGAACAAAACACTTCTATTTGTTTTGATTCATTTTAAGGAAAGCACTTTGTGCCAATATGACCCTTGCTCTAATACAACAGCCTACAGAGAGGTCACCTGTGACACTGAATACCCTCTCTGTGTGTGGGGCAATGTGAATTGTCATACGGCATACTCCTCTGCCTTTATTTTAAGCAGTTCCTGAATATTCTCATCCGCCATATCAACAAGGGTTTAACAGACAGTAGGGTTGACTAAAACAAGCAGCTGCTGCAAGTGGGGAGAACACATCAGTTGGATCTAAAAATGAAGCAAAACACTGGTTTACATTCCCTTTCATTTTCTGTGCAATTGTGGCAAGGTTTTGGTAGCTAGTGTTCTGTTTAAAGTCCTCAAGGTGGCTGAGTAGATCAAAAAGTGCAGGGACAGCCAGAGACATGGACATGCTGTCACTGTGGAGGGTTTTAGTATGTTCGGCAAAAGGCAGGAGTAGGTCATGCAATGATATGAGCTTTTGCCATTCACTGTAATGCTGCACAGTGCTCTGGACAGTGATCTGAGGAGGCCTGTAATGCTGCACAGTGCTCTGGATGGTGGTCTGAGGAGGCCTGTTATGCTGCACAGTACTCTGGACGGTGGTCTGAGGAGGCCTGTAATGCTTCACAGTGGTCTGAGGAAGTCTGTAATGCTCCACAGTGCTCTGGACGGTGGTCTGAGGAGACCTGTAATGGTGCACAGTGCTAGATGGTGGTCTCAGATCTGAGAGATGGCCTGTAATACACATTGCTCTGAATGCTGGTGGTCAGAGGAAACTTGTAATGCTACACAGCGCTAGATGATAGTCTCAGGTCTAAAGGATGGCCAGTAATGCACAGTGCTCTGGATTCCGGTGGTCAGAGGAGGCCTGTAATGCTGCACAGTGCTGGATGGTGGCCTCAGGTCTGAGGGATGGCCTGTAATGCACAGTGCTCTGGATGCCAGTGGTCAGAGGAGGCCTGTAATGCTGCACAGTGCTGGATGGTGGTCTCAGGTCTAAGGAATGGACAGTAATGCACAGTGCTCTGGATGCCGGTGGTCACTGGTCAGAGGAGGCCTGTAATGTTGCACAGTGCTGGATGGTGGTCTCAGGTCTGACTGGGATGGCCTGTAATGCACAGTGCTCTAGATTCCAGTGTTCAGAGGAGGCCTGTAATGCTGCATAGTGTTGGATGATGGTCTCAGGTCTAAGGGATGGCCTGTAATGCACAGTGCTGTGGATGCCAGTGGTGGTGTCATATACCAGATAAGACCAGAACTGTGTGGACTGCAACAGAGTGAACCAGACATAAATAGGTGAAGGTAAGTTTATTAAGGTAAATGCATATACATGTGAACACACCACCAATACAGAGTGAACAACCCAAACAACCAAACAGTGATAATACACAACCAGCATATGTAGCAAAAGGGAGTACCAGAATTGTAGTCAAGCCAGGCCAGGGTCATAAACAGGAGATCAGTAGCTGGGAAGGGAAACAAACAGGACAAGAGAGGATGGATGGATCACAGGAGGGATGGGTCAGGTACAAGGCTCAGGGTCCAGGGTTCAGGTAACAGACAGGAAACAGGCTCAACAGGTTCCAGGAATCAGGGTTCAGGTTCAGGTTCAGGAATCAGGTTTCAGGAATCAGGTTTCAGGATCAGAGGAGCAGGCTGCAGGTCAGGGCTCAAAGACAATACCAGGGCAACATGAGTGTGCACTTGCCGGGTATTTATACTGCAGCTCTGCTAATTAAGGTCAGGTGACACCTGTCTGCAGAGGGGAATACCTGCTCCATACTGCCAGGATTCCTCCGCTGGTGGACGCCAGTACTGTGGCCCAAAGGTGACAGAATACCAGCAGGAAAAAGCTCTTCTGACAGCTCCAAACTGCCAGGAGACACCTGCTGGTGGACCTCAGTACTGCACGCCAAATGATCGATATTACCAGCGGAGGAGACCTTTTCTGACAGGCGGTCACTGAGCAGAGGAGGCCTGTAATGCTGCACAGTGCTGGATGGTGGTCTCAGGTCTGAGGGATGGCCTCTATTGCACAGTGCCCTGGATACTGGTGGTCAGAGGAGGCCTGTAATGCACACACAGTGTTCTAGGCGGACGGTGGTCTAGGGGGAGGCCTCAGGCCTGTAATTGTAATGTACACACTCACAGTGGGTGCTCTCTGCTCTGGACGGGTGTCGGACGTAATAGATTTTCATTATAGTTTTCATCAGTGGATGAAAATGTGGTGTACTTTTCGTTTAGTTTTCGTCACTGTAAAAATGCTGCTGATGAAAATTTTGGCAAACTTTTTCGTTGATAAAATTAACACTGCTCAACAGGTGAGACATTTTTCCTGTAATTAAACATGATCACCATTCTCCTTTGCAAGGGTATATATCAGATAGTCCCTACAGCTCTTTAATACCTGATCATCCTCAGTTTCCAATGACAACAGCAGCATGCACTGAGGGAAATCCTGGATGAGTCCCCCCATGTAGCCTTACCTCCGAAAGGGCCTCTGTAGATTAAAAAGGTTATTATTCCAAACAGTACAGTTACAGCCAGGCACACAGCAACAACGGTCCATTCACTCCAGCTCATTAAACAGTATAGGGGTTGTCTTTTCAATATGTATTGCATGTAAAAACCTATAATGGGAGAGAATAATGGGAAATGGGATACTCCAAATAGCTTGAGCACAATTATTCAGAGAATGCTTCTTACTAAGCAGCAGTAGCACTAATGTAGGTAGACTGGAACAGTACAGGGTTCCCTGCTAGGGACCATGAAGTAGTATGAGCACAGAGAAAGGCAGACATGGAACAGTCCACAGTTAATGGCTGAGGACCCTGAAATAGTTTCAATGCAGAAAAGAGGCTCTACCCACTGGATCCTGGTACACAGACAGTCCATAGATGCAAACGCTTGCAAAGTAGTCTCATATTCAGTCCAAAGGGCTTCAGGGGCAAGCAGCCCCTCTTCCTCTCAGGCCCCCAATCTATCCCCACAGGGAGAAAATACATGTCCCCAGGGCTCTAGACTATGTAACAGTAGCCCAGCCACCATCTGGGCACACTGCCACTCAGGGATTAGCTGGGCTCTGCTCAATTTTCAGGTTGGACATTTGAATCCTCCCACCCTAAGTTCTAGAAACATCTTCCAGGGGCAGGGGAAACAATCAAACTCTCAGCCTGTGAAGCTCTAAACAGACCAGACCAAACAATTACTGCTTCTGTGATGACAGCAGAAGACAAAGAAACTAAATTTACTTAGCAGCCTAACTAGGAGGGTGCAACATTTACACTAGCAAGTTTAACAATAAGGCTAATAAGGAAGTAGATTAAAATTTTAATAATGAACTGTAAAGAACAATTATAGAGAACACATGGCCATGGGCCCTACAAGGCAGTCAGATAGAAGATATGGATTTTCTTGACCAACGTAGGATTAAGTGATTGTTTGTGTGTAGGCCTGTGAAGATAGGCAAGAAAGGTGCAATGTGGACACCTCCAGTGCTGGTTGATTAGGCATAAGACAATATGTGTATCATAAATACACTTAGAGCTCCTCCAGGTTTGTGAATAAAAGCTGTAAAAAAAATTGCAAAAAAAGCTGGAAGGGGAGTCAAGTCCCAAGACCTCCAGAAGTGAAGTGTTAAAGCCCTGAATAAGCTCTAAGGGCTAGATCACACATAGTGAGGTGACTGGCATTTTTCCACATAGGATGATCGCCAGTCACTGCTTGGGCACATAGAAAACAATTTACAGGCGGTGCCCTGCAGTGAGCTGTAAAAACATGCAGATATGCTGCATTTTATCGCAGTGCACAGGTAGGCACCGAATGTCACTGCACAGCAGCGCAACATACCACACTTCTGTGCAACGACATGAATGAAGTGTCACTGTATGAACTTCAAATAAAGGGAAATTAAAAAAAAGTATACTGTGTAATGCCCTAAAACGTGCATCATACCTCCACCATGTGAATGGGCCCTAAGATACAACTAGAAGCTTACACAAGCCTATAACCCTCACTATTCCTATGAGACAGTGCTGGGTGTCTGAACAGCTAATCACCAAGCACCAGTACTGTCACATGGGAGGAAGGAGAAGTGAGTTCTGCTTCATATCTGGATGTAATGGTTATTCGTCTTCACTCCCAGTAGGCGAATGGTGCAGCAAGGGAGTGGTATGAGGAAAGCAAATCTTTACTAAAGCAGCTTAAAGTAGATGTAAACCCAATTACTAAATGTTATATTCTCATTTCATTCTGTTTGAAACTTTACCTTGTTAACATAATTTTAAAAATAATTTTCAACATCTTTAACGGCTAAATCTACCTTCCAGACCATATTACATATTACATCCATATTTAAGGTGTAACATGCAGCATGGTAGCATACATGACCCCAAGAAACATATTGCAATTGCACCCTTACCAGTAGTGCAGGGTGCTTCTTCTGCCTCATCTTATTTTTTTAAATTAGCGCGGCTGTACGGTCGATGCAATCTAATTCCTACAAGCCCTATCGACCCTCATGACAAATAGAACCACATACGGTAAACTCACATTCCCCCCTTCTTCCTCTGCATGAAGTCCCTTCCTCCATAAAGTGAAGTCATCATAGTTTATAAATGACCAGCCACCTGAGACAGACTGTATCCTTCTCATGTGCTAGGCACAGTTTTATTGGGAGGTGGGGCTTCAAGAAGCGGCTGTCAATATCCCCCATGGCATTCTTGTGGGGAAGACTTATGGCCAGCCATACTTCTTCTTCTCCAATAACAGATCTCAGCTTGGGAGAAGACTCTGTAGAAGCCTGAGCATTGCTCCCGTGTAGCACTAGTCAGTTTCAATGCTTTCCAGGCTACAATACAGAAAAATTAATAATTGCATATAATTTGTATTACTATGGGTGTATTTATGACAGTTATACGAAAGGTGGACTTAGCCTTAAAATTAGCATTTTTCATAAAAACTCAATACTTTGTAATCTTGTCATGAAGGTGCTGGTTTAGTACTACCTGTTATAGGGTTGTAGTGCTCTGTACCTGTTTCCTAATTGTGTTTCTGCCTTGTCACCCTGTCACATATACAGTGGACCTACACAGGCATAGTTCACTGTTGTCACTATCAAAAAAACCTGCCCTGACAGATGCCATGCATCCATCACTTAGTTGCATAAATGTATGTAAATGAGACATGGTTGCGGGAGATCAGCAGTGCTAACAGAGGATGAAAAAGTATTTTTTTTAAGGCAATTGTTTATGATATATGGTGCTTTCATTAAATACATTTCAGTGAATCAGGGTTTACAGTAACATTAATAGTGATGCTCATCCACTGAGCTTCTTATGCCTTACAGACCCCGGAGAGAACAAAATATCTATAAGCATTCTTACTCCTAAAATTGTAAGAAATGTTTTGTTTAGTTGCTATTTTTACATTTTGCTGTTTTTTCCCTAACCACAGAAAAGTATTCCAGTGTTCTTTCCACCTTAGAGGCCCCAATCTATTAGCTTTTACAGGAATTCTTGTAGCAAAAGTAGTTGTTTCCAAGGAAAATAAAAGCACTGCAGCCAGATCTCCACATCGTATGAATGAACCTCCATACTAGTGCTGAAAAGTATTTATGAAAAGAATGAGCTGAATGCACTTTCCACAGAGCAGAGATGAAAACTGCCAGTGAGGAATCTTATGCGGCCCTTTATAGATAAAGATGTTAGAACACACTAGAGCAAGGATCAACATTTTACAACACATTTTGATAACCAAGTCCAAAAATATTATACAGTTTGTTGTTTGCAGGGAAGATGACGCAATGCCTAACAAACAGAAGTAAATATTCCCACAACCTCACCATTAAAATAGATTTATGTGTGTGAACTTAAAGAAAGGAGGTGCTGGATCCAAGTACTGTGTTGGGTTCCTCTTGGACTTAAGGAATCTAGACAAGGCTGCTACAGAGTAACATTCAGTGGCTCTTTAGGTCCAATCCTTAGAAAAGAAGAATGGTGTGTCACACTGTTTGTTGGGTACAACATTGAGATTCATTTTCTCATATCATTTAGACCAGTGTGTTGGGGGGGGGGATTCCCCAAAAGAGCAATGACTTACAGTAAGTCATAAGAGGAAATAAACGTGCTATTTTGGACTATTAACAAATAGTATGGAGCTCCATGCTTCTGTTCTGTCAAATAAAACATACAGTATTGATGTGCATTTCATAAAATTGCACCTAATGTAAAACCAAAACTTGTTTTAATTGAGTACTGAAGGCTTAGAACACCTATGGGGAGTTTACTGATGAGTCCCTGTTAGGGTGATACAACCTCTCTATTTGTCTCGGGGACCATTGTGATGGGAAATAAAGCAGGGTATATTTATTTTTTAGTACTTACAGTGGGTATAGAAAAGAATCCCCCCTTTTTAAATAATCACATTTTGTCACTTTGCAGTCTGAAATGCATACACAGTTTGTTTTTTCCAGCTAAATTTACAGTACTAGTGCAACTTATGATATCCAAGTGAAAGATACAACCCCAACATGTCAGAAAGCAATAAAAAAAAATTCAAAAACAGAATCACTGAGTTGGAAAAAAGATCACCCCCCTTATGTCAGTGTAGCAAGGTCTCCGGCCTTGTCCAGTCTAATGAGGACCTCCAAAGCCAAAGATAGCTGACATCCTTCAATATGTAGTGGGTTGTGAGGCATAGTGGGTGCAAAGATGGTGAAAGTCATTGGTTCGCCAGACACTTCTTGGATGTAAAAGATGTTTTATTTCTTTTGACAGTCCTTTTTGTATTTTTGGGGGGGAAATAGGGTTAGGGCCAGGACACCCTTAAGTAGTTATAAATTCAATTGGCAGACTCCGAGACTTCAATAGGAGGACAGCCGTGCAGGGAAAGGCCCCAGCAAGGCGCCACTTCTACACATGCAGGAATGCTGTCTCCTCCTATGGTAACAGTCTTTAACAGTTCCTAACTAGGGATGAGCCGATCACACCCCTCCCGGTTCGGTTCGCACCAGAACCTGCGAACGGATCGAAAATTCGCACGAACGTTAGAACCCCATTGACGTCTATTGGACTCGAACGTTCAAAATCAAAAGTGCTCATTTTAAAGGCTAATTTGCTTGGTATTGTCCTAAAAAGGGTTTGGGGACCGGGTCCTGCCCCAGGGGACATGTATCAATGCAAAAAAAACTTTTAAAAATGGCCGTTTTTTTTGGGAGCAGTGATTTTAATGATGCTTAAAGTAAAAAAAAAAAAAAAGTGAAATATTCCTTTAAATATCATACCTGGGGGGTGCCTATAGTATGCCTGTAAAGTGGCGCGTGTCTCCCGTGCTTAGAACAGTCCCTGCACAAAATGTCATTTTTAAAGGAAAAAAAAGTCATTTAAAACTGCTTGCGGCTTTAATGCAATGTCAGGTCCTGGCAATATGGATGAAAATCAGTGAGACAAACGACATGGGTACCCCCCAGTCCATTACCAAGCACTTTGGGTCTTGTATGGATATTAAGGGGAACCCCGCACCCAAATTAAAAAAGGAAACAGCAGTAAACAGGCTCTGTACTCTGAACAGCAGTATACAGGCGGTGCAATCAAGACAGGGACTGTAGGTTTGTTGTTAAGTAGAATCTGTTTGTAATTTTGAACTGGTACATTTTTAATGTGTTTAGCTCCAGCCAAAAAATCTATTTTAAGCTTTTTGGAAAACATAGGGAAGGGTTATCACCCCTGTGACATTTGTTTTGCTGTCTGTGCTCCTCTTCAGAAGATTTCACCTCACTTTTTGTCCCAATGACAAATGTTTTTTGAAAATTTGGGTTTTTTTGTGAAACAAGGATTGGTGATAAAGCATCAGTGGAAAGGAGAAATGTTTTTCCCATATCAACTCTTACAGGAGAGAATTTCCCTTCCCAGGGGTAGATTTTATCTCACTTCCTGTTGTCTCCTTCCGTTCGCAAGTAGGAGTCGTTTGTAAGTTGGATGTTTGAAAGTAGGGGCCTGCCCTATATACTCAGCAGAAATTTGGGCCTTAGGTATTGTTGTGGCCACAACACTGTAAGCCCTCACAGGGCCCTGCTGTGAAATATTAGATCAAGAATTGTAATTACATGCCCCTGTTGAACAGGGGCTGAAAAATTGGGCCTTAGGCCCTGGTGCTGGTGCCACAACACTGCAACCCCTCACAGATACTCTAGTTGGAACGTAGGAACGAGCCCTGCTGCAAAGTATTGCATCAAAAATTGTAATTACACGCCCCTGTTAAATGGGGGCTGAAAAATTGGGCCTTAGGCACTGGTGGTGGTGCCCAGAACCAAAAATTTTCTTACAAGCTATCAGCGTGATCATTGAGGAGGAAGAGGATAATTACTCAGGATAGTCACTCAGCATCAGCATAAGCAGTCTTTGAAGGGATCTGAGATTTAAAAAAAAATTCGGTTACATCAGCATCAGGTGCTTGGTAGCTGGTGGTGATCCCAGACTGATTCATTTTTATGAAGGTCAGTCGCTCGACCGAGTCGGTGGACAGACGCACCCTGTGATCGGTTACAAAGCCTCCAGCAGCACTGAATGTGCGTTCCGAAAGAACGTTGGATGCAGGACAGGCCAGTAGCTCAATTGCATACTGTGCAAGCTCTGGCCAGTGATCCATCCTCAAGACCCAGTAAGCCAGAGGATTTTCGGTGGGAAAGGTGTCCAAGTCAGATCTTGCCCCTAGGTATTCCTGCACCATGTAAAACAGACGCTGACGATGGTTGCTGGAACCGATCATACCTTGGGGCTGCGGACTAAAAAATTGTCTGAACGCATCAGTCAGACGGCCACCTTCTCCACCGCTCCTTCTTTGACTGACTGAAGCCTCAGCAACATGTTGTCCAGAAACAGGAGTTTGTAACCTTCCAGTCTCTGGGAACGCGTTGCACAGACCTTTCTGCAAGGCCTCCCGAAGATGTTTCATCCTCTGCTTCCTCTGCAACGGCAAGATAAGGTCCACAACCTTACCCTTGTAACGTGGATGGAGGGTTGCCAGCCAGTATTGGTCCTTCTCCGTGATACCACGAATACGAATATCCTTACACAGGCTTTGCAGGATAAGGGAGGCCATGCAGCGTAGGTTTGCTGAGGCATTCGAGTCCTCTGGGTCACTAAGGACGACATGGTCTGCAGCCACCTCCTTACAGCCACGTACAAGTCCATGTGTTTCTTGGGACTGATCCCTTAAAGACTGCTGAGTGCCAGGCTCCACCTTCATACTGACACAATCCTCCTCCTCCTCCTCGTCCTGTTCCTGTGTGATCGGCGGGCACACAGGAACACTGTCTGGATAAAGGGGGCCTTGAGAGCTAAGGAAGTCCTCCTCTTCCTGCCTCTGTTCTGCCTCAAGTGCCCTGTCCATTATTCCATGCAGCGTGTGCTCCAACAGGTGGAAAAGGGGGACAGTGTCACTGATGCATGCACTGTCACTGCTCACCATCCTCATGGCCTCCTCAAATGGTGACAGGACAGTACATGCATCCCTGATCATGGCCCACTGGCGTGGGGAAAAAAAAAGCTCCCCTGACCCTGTCCTGGTGCCATAGTCGCACAGGTACTCATTGAAGGCCCTCTGCTGCGTGTGCAGCCGCTGCAGCATGGCCAATATTGAGTTCCACCTGGTGGGCATGTCCCAGATTAGGCGGTTCTTGGGCAGGTTAAACTCCTTTTGGAGGTCTGCCAGCCGAGCACTGGCATTATATGACCGGCGGAAATGCACACAAACTTTCCTGGCCTGCCTCAGTACATCCTGTAAGCCTGGGTACCTGCCCAAGAACTGCTGCACCACTAAGTTAAGGATGTGAGCCACACAGGGCACATGGGTCATTTGTCCCTGTCGGAGGGCAGAGAGGAGGTTGGTGCCATTGTTGCAAACCACCATTCCTGCCTTAAGTTGGCGTGGCGTCAACCACCTCTGAACCTGCCCCTGCAGAGCTGACAGACCTCTGCCCCAGTGTGGCTCCTGTCCCTCAAGCACACCAGCTCAAGCACCGCATGACATCTTTTGGCCTGCATACTTGCGTAGCCCCTTGAACGGTTACGGAGCACTGCTGGTTCCGAGGACAAAGCACAGGAAGAGGCCATGGAGGAAGAAGAAGAGGAGGGGGTGGAGGAGAGAGGTGTGTCACAATCATTAGTATTGCCATTTTGGAGGCGTGGTGGTGGAACAACCTCCAACACTACTGCACCTTGTCCTATATCCTTCCCAACTGCCAGCAGAGTCACCCAATGCGTGGTGAAACTTAGGTAACGTCCCTGTCCATGCCTGCTGGACCATGAGTCAGCGGTAATATGCACCTTACTGCTGACCGCCCTGTCCAGCGAGGCCAAGACATTGCCTTCCACATGCCGGTAGAGAGCCGGAATAGCCTTCCGTGAGAAAAAGTGACATTTGGGAACCTGCCACTGAGGAACCGCACATTCCACAAATTCACGGAAGGGGTCAGAGTCTACCAACTGAAAAGGCAGCAGTTGAAGTGCTAGGAATTTTGCCAAGCTAGCATTCAACCGCTGGGCATGTGGATGGCTGGGAGCGAACTTCTTTCAGCGGTGCAGCAGCTGAGGCAGGGAAATTTGCCTGGTACAATCTGACGTCTGTGTACCGAAAGCAGATTGCCCACAAGTACTTGGCTGTGACACACCTAATTCTACACCTTCATTCCTCTCAGTGCAGGTCTCAGAGAGGACTGAAGGTATAGTGGGGTTGGAGATCTCAGCTGATGAGGAGCAAGGAGAGGTCCTCTTTGTTCTTTGGTGTGGGTCTTTTAGATACGCTTGACAACAAACTGTATGGCAGGTCAACTTATGTCTGGTCAAGCATGTGGTGCCCAAGCGGGAGATGTTTTGGCCACGCGAGATACGCTTGAGACATAAGTTGCAAATAGCAGCGGTGTGATCTGATGCACTCGTCTCAAAAAAGGCCCACACCAAAGAACTTTTGGAATAACGCGCAGAGACAGCAGCGCCCTGCACATGCGGAGCTTTGGGGTGTGATGCAGTCAGTGTGTTGCCCTTAGGCTGGACCCTGGAGGGCATCCTGCCTCGTTGGTGATGTGCCTCCTCCTCCTCTCCTCTCCTATCAGACACCCACGTTGAGTCAGTGACCTCATCATCCCCTCCCTCCTCATCACTGGAGCAAACCTGGCAGTATGCTGCAGCAGGGGGAGCATGACTGCCAGATTGCTGTCCTTCTTGGGCACCCCCTCTGTCCGTGCTCACGTTACTGCCTTCATCTAGCTCAGTATCATCATCAGAGCCTTCTAAACACTGGGCATCCTCCTGGAGCATGTACCCAAACCTGTGGTCAAACAGTTCGAGGGACTCCTCAGGAGGACATGGTGGGGCTAGGGAAGGAGTCACTGATGCCATTGAGCCGAGGGAAGAGGCCGCGTTGGCAGCTGCTTTGCCACACAAAGTACCCTGAGCATGGGTGAGAGAGGATGAGGATGAGGACGGCTTGGTCATCCACTCGACCAAGTCTTCCGCATGTTGCGGCTCAACACGGCCAGCTGCCGAGAAAAAGGCCAAGTGTGTCCCACGGCCACGTGCTGATGAGGATGCACCGTCTCCACGACCAGCCTCTAGACACAGAGCCTGCTTGCCCTCTTTTATTGGCTTGTGACTGTCTGCCTCTCCTTGTTGGCCTTCCAGAAATACTAATGGCCTGTAGCTGCACTAAGCTGGGATATATATATATATATATATATATATATATATATATATATATATACACACACATATATATACTGATACTGCAGCTAGCAAAGTCAACTGCCTGCCTGTAGTATGAGAACACCACCAACCTTCTACAGGTAGCTTTAGCTGAACACTGTGCAGAGCTTGCAAAAAACTAACTTGTAGCTTATTTAGCTGCCTGCGGTAGTGATAGGATCAGGAAAACACCACCAACCTTCTACAGGAAGCTTTAGCTGAACACTGTGCAGAGCTCGCACTACACTAACTTGTAGTTTTAGCTGGACACTGTGCAGAGCGTGCAAAAAACTAACTTGTAGCTTATTTAGCTGCCTGCGGTAGTGATCGGATCAGGAAGACACCACCAACCTTCTACAGGTAGCTTTAGGTGAACACTGTGCAGAGCACGCAAAAAAATAACTTGTAGCTTATTTAGCTGCCTGCCACCAACCTTCTACAGGTAGCTTTAGGTGAACACTGTGCAGAGCTCGCCAAAAAATAACTTGTAACTTATTTAGCTGCCTGCGGTAGTGATAGGATCAGGAAAACACTACCAACCTTCTACAGGTAGCTTTAGGTGAACACTGTGCAGAGCTCGCAAAAAACTAACTTGTAGCTTATTTAGCTGCCTGCGGTAGTGATAGGATCAGGAAAACACCACCAACCTTCTACAGGTAGCTTTAGCTGAACACTGTGCAGAGCTCGCAAAAAACTAACTTGTAGTTTTAGCTGAACACTGTGAGGAGGACGCACTACACTAACTTGTAGCTTTAGCTGAACACTGTTCAGAGGACACGCTACACTAACTTGTAGCTTTAGCTGAACACTGTGCAGAGGTCGCACTACACTAACTTGTAGCTTTAGGTGAACACTGTGAGGAGGACGCACTACCCTAACTTGTAGCTTTAGCTGAACACTGTGCAGAGGTCACACTAAACTAACTTGTAGCTTTAGCTGAACACTGTGAGGAGGACGCACTACACTAACTTGTAGCTTTAGCTGAACACTGTGCAGAGGTTGCACTATACTAACTTGTAGTTTTAGCTGAACACTGTGAGGAGGACGCACTACACTAACTTGTAGTTTTAGCTGAACACTGTTCAGAGGACGCACTACACTAACTTGTAGCTTTAGCTGAACACTGTGCAGAGGTCGCACTACACTAACTTGTAGTTTTAGCTGAACACTGTTCAGAGGACGCACTACACTAACTTGTAGCTTTAGCTGAACACTGTGCAGAGGTCACACTACACTAACTTGTAGCTTTAGCTGAACACTGTGAGGAAGACGCGCTACCCTAACTTGTAGCTTTATCTGAACACTGTGAAGAGGTCACACTAAACTAACTTGTAGCTTTAGCTGAACACTGTGAGGAGGACGCACTACACTAACTTGTAGTTTTAGCTGAACATTGTGCAGAGGTCACACTAAACTAACCCGTAGCTTTAACTGAACACTGTGAGGAGGACGCACTACACTAACTGTACATAGTCTAGCTGCCTGACTGTGGTACTAATAGGATCAAAAGAACACCAGCAATTTTCTTCAGGTAGCTGTAAATACTGTAACAAGACAAGCCTGCCTGTCAGTAGGAAAATAACAGGAACGGATCTAGCTAAACTGAATACAGTGTATATATCATAGAGCATGCTTGGCCAATCATCAGCCAGCAATGCACTGCGATGCTGCAGTGAATTATGGGCCGTGACGCGCCACATGAATTTGGCACGAATGGCCCATATCGTTCGCAATTCGGTGAACAATCGAACAGCCGATGTTCGAGTCTAACATGGGTTAGACTCGAACACGAAGCTCATCCCTATTCCTAACTCAAACCTATCAGTCTTTTCAGCTCTACTACAACTACCTCTTGTAGTTCTTCATCACTGAGCTCCCGGTCTCTCACTAGACCCTCTAATTCACTGACTCTGAATCCCTTGAGCTCCTCTAAGGTTGGCGGTGGTATCTTCCTCAAGCGCCACCCCTGCTTCTCTGCTGGATCCCTAGCTTGGCACTCGAGATTCCTCTCAAGCTTCACCCCTGCTAACTGGCAAGATGCCTGGCTTGACTCACAAGGCTGCTCTGCAATCGTCTCCTCCGCTGGTTGGGTCCCTGACTTGATCACTGCCTGAAGTTTCCCGATTCTCCACCATGCCCGTTCGGTGAGAATATGGTCCCAGTACTTTTTTCAGTTACTCACTGTGGTCCCTGGTAAAGGTGGTTGGTCCCTTTGTGGTGAAGCTTCCCTTCTACCTCAGACCATTGACGGATTCTCCGGCCAACAGAACCATGCGCTGCCCTCTTACTTCTGGATAGGCCCTCACACAGCCTGGCAGCCAGATGCCCCCGGGATAGGCCCAATCTCTGCCCTAGCAGCCTGGGGCGTATGACATACGTCCACCCAGACAGCCATCCAGGTGTCACAGAACATAGATCACCTGACAACACCCAAATATATAAATTCTCCCAGCAGGCCAAGTGATTCAAGAAAACCCCTGCTCATTGGCTGAGATACCCCATATACTCATAACCTGACCTTGGGTTGCCCTTCTTATATCTAATACTACCAAGTACCCGGCCACCTAGTGGTAGAAGAGAAAAGTGCAACAAGGCCAAACTTAGGGAAGAAATCAATAGATCTCTATCAATCAACCAAGATAACTACTCTTGGCAAGTAAATTTGTGAGGAGCTCCCTGACTAAACCCCAGGGTGCTACATCAGTATTTTGTTGAACCACCTTTTGCTTTAATTACAACGTTTAGTCTGTTGGGATATGTCTCTACTAACTTTACAAATCTAGACTTTGCAATATTTGCCCACTCTTCTTTGTAGAATTGCTCAAGTTTAGTTAAATTTGATGGTGACCATTTGTGAACTGCAGTCTTCAAGTTATTACACAGATTTTCAATGGGGTTTAAGTCTAGGCCCTGACTAAGCCATGCAAGGACATTTCCCTTCTTATCCTTCATCCACTGTGTGCTCATTTTTGCTGTGTACTTTAGGTCATTGTCATGTTGGAAGGTAAACCTTCTTCCCATTGACAACTTTCTGGCAGAGGGCAGCAAATTTTCCTCAAGAATTTGATGGTATTTTGCCCCATTCGTTGTTCCTTCTATCCTGACAAGTGCAGAGAAACACCCCCATAGCAGGATATTACCACCTTCATGCTTTACTGTAGGAATGGTGTTATTTGGATGGTGAGCTGTTGTCAGAGAGGTTACCTGGTTGGGCGCCGGGGCGCGCCGGGGCGTGTTGGCGCTCGCGTTTCTGTCCGTGCTGGGGCGCGTGTCCCTGGGGGCGCCGGTGTGTCTGGGCTGGCCGACCGTGGCGTGCGGGGTGGCGTCCGGGCGTTCGTGCGTACGCGCGTTCGCGCTAGCGCGCGTTCGCGTTAGCGCGCGTCCGCCTGTGGGCGCTGCTTGTGACGCGACCCGGTTCGGTGGGCGTGCACGCCGGTGTCGGGGGCGCGCTCGGGCGCGTGCGGGGGCGCGGCGCGCTTTGGCGAATCGGCGCGCGCACGTGCGCGGCGTTTTGGCGCCAATCGGCCTATTTAAGGCTTGCCTCTATGCTGACCCAGTGCTGCCTGATCAAACAGCTCTGTACCTTGTCCGTGATCATCCTGAGTTCCTGTTTCCCTGTTGTGCTTATCCGTTGTGACCCGGCTACCCCTTGGACTATCCTTGATTGCTGCCTGAACCCGACCCCGGCTTGTCTGACCTTGTCTTTGCCTCACCCTCTTGTACCGCTGCTGCCAGCCCGTTGCCGACCTCTGCCTGTGTGTGACCAGCCTGATCAGTTCCTGCCCAGCATCTGCTCTACCCAGTCTGAAGACCTACCGGTTGCTTGCCAGACCATTGTGCTCCAGGATCCTACTACAGGCCCTCATACCACTCCGCATTCGTGGCCTCCTGTCTACTCTATCAGGGGCCCCGAATCGGATACGTAAGGGAGCCTACCCTCTGCCCAAGCGGACTCACCTGTCTGGTAAGTGTGGGACCTGACAGTATCAGGCAGCCATGACTGAGTCCGGGCAGGGGGCCTCCCCCATGGATGAACTGTGCAGGCACCTAGCGGGCCTCACTCAAGCTGTTAAAAGTCTGCAAGAAGGCTACACTAGATTGGAAGGGCAGGTCCAGGCCCTCTCAGCCTCTCCTTCAGGAGCAGCGTCCAATTCGGCTTCGGCACCCTCTGTAGTGATGCTTCCACCAGAGCCCAGAGTACCTCCACCCGAGAAGTTTTCAGGAGATCGCAGTAAGTTCCAAGCGTTCCGCAACGCTTGCGAACTGTATTTTGCCCTACAACCCCGTACATTCTCCCTGGAAGTTACTAAAGTGGGGTTCATCATATCCTTGCTGACGGGTGAACCTCAAACCTGGGCCCACAATCTGCTGAAACAAAAGGCTCAATCCCTTGATTCCGTGAGTGACTTCTTCCTAGCCATGTCCCAACTGTACGAGGACCCTCAGCTAACGGCAACGGCTGAAGCCACTTTGCACTCCCTCCAACAAGGTCGCAGAGCGGCTGAAGATTACGCCGTGGAGTTTAGGCGTTGGAGTGCCGACACGGAGTGGAATGACGCTGCCTTGCGTCACCAATATCGGCTGGGATTATCTGACCCTCTAAAGGACGAGCTGGCACGAGTGGGGGTTCCCCAGACCCTAGAGGAACTCATCAATTTATCTATCCAAATTGACCGTCGCCTCAGGGAAAGACGCTCTGAAAGATCAGTTGGTCATCCACGTCTTACCTGGATGTTGCCCAGGGCCCCTAGTGCCCCGCACCAAGCTCCATTGGTCTCATCCGCTTCCGCCCAGGAAGGCTCGGAGCCTATGCAGTTGGGACTGCTCCGTCCCTCTCTGACCCCAGAAGAGAAGACCCGAAGACGCACACTCAACTTGTGCTTGTACTGTGGAGAGCCCGGTCATTTTGCAAGAGCATGCCCCAATAAGAGGCGTAAGTGTCTACCGTCTTCCTCATTGTGTGCACCTGTCCTACCTAGTACCGGTAGCCATTTAACTCTCTCCATTGTCTTGCAGTTACCTGGAAGGAGCATCCCAGTACCGGTCATCGTTGATTCAGGGGCATGCAGTGGATTCATTGACCGGACCTTCGTTGAAACTCACCATATCCCCACTCAAACTAAAGCCCAAGGACTGGCAGTCTTTCTAGCAGACGGTTCCACCCTCCGTTCCGGACCCGTCACCCAAGAAACGGTTCCTCTTTTGGCCACCATTGGCCCGGAACATCAGGAACTGTTACGCCTAGATGTCATCTCCTCTCCTCTCTTCCCAATTATCCTAGGGATACCTTGGCTACAGGCCCACAATCCTAGCATCAACTGGGCTACGGGCAAGGTTCAGTTTTCCTCCGAATATTGTAGACAAAACTGCTTACGGGGAACCCCACCAATCTCTTCCCAATGTCTGTGCATGGACTCTGAAACTAAACTCTACCAAGATCTTCCTGAACCCTACCGGGATTTCCTAGACGTGTTCAGTAAGAAGGGGGCAGAAACCCTTCCAGCACATAGACCCTATGACTGCCCAATAGAACTTCTACCAGGTACCGAAGTCCCCTTTGGTAGGATCTTTCCCTTAACTGAGCAGGAGCTGGGCACCTTGAAGACTTACATTGACGAAAACCTGAAGAAAGGGTTCATTCGTCCTTCTACGTCTCCAGCTGGGGCAGGCATCTTCTTCGTAGAAAAGAAAGATCATTCCCTACGTCCCTGCATTGACTACCGGGAGCTTAACAAAATTACCATAAAGAACAGATACCCGCTACCTTTGGTTCCTGAGCTGTTTCAGAGGTTAGGATCTGCTACCGTGTTTACTAAACTAGACCTCCGTGGAGCTTATAACCTGATCCGTATAAGAGAAGGAGACGAGTGGAAGACAGCTTTTCGTACCCGATTTGGTCATTATGAGTACCTTGTCATGCCTTTTGGTCTGTGCAACGCACCGGCAACATTTCAGCACTTTGTTAATGATGTCTTTCATGATTTACTGGATTTATACGTCATCGTTTATCTAGATGATATCCTGGTCTTCTCCGCCTCTCTGATGGAGCACCGCAGACATGTACGAACTGTACTCTCCCGGCTAAGACAGCATGGGCTCTACGCCAAACTTGAGAAGTGCGAATTTGAGCTCCAATCCATCCAATTCTTGGGTTTAATCATCTCTCCTGATGGCATTAAAATGGATCCTCAGAAAGTATCCGCCATTCTGGAGTGGCCTGCACCGACTGACAAGAAAGGGGTACAACGTTTTATTGGCTTCGCCAATTTCTACAGAAAGTTCATCAGGGGATTTTCTTCAATCATAGCTCCCATTACGGAACTCATTAAACAAGGGTGCCGGTTCCACTGGACCCCTAAAGCACAAGAGGCCTTTGGAAAACTCAAAACGTTGTTTACCTCAGCCACTATTCTTAAACATCCCAATCCTGCCTTGCCTTTCGTCCTGGAGGTGGATGCCTCCGAAGTGGCAGTCGGAGCTGTACTGTCTCAGAGACAGGGTGCCAAAGCACTCCTGTATCCAGTGGGATTCTTCTCACGTAAGCTCTCTCCTTCCGAGAAAAACTATGATGTGGGTGATCGGGAACTTCTGGCCATTAAAGCAGCTTTGGAAGAATGGCGTTATCTCCTGGAAGGTGCAGCACATCCCATCTTGGTCTACACAGACCATAAAAACTTAGAGTACCTAAGAACGGCCAAGAGATTAAAACCCCGGCAGGCCAGATGGGCACTTTTTTTTTCGCGATTTATTTTCCACATCACGTACAGACCTGGATCCAAGAATGTCAAATCCGACGCCCTTTCCCGGATGTTCCTTGACTCTGAAAGAACCCTGTCCCCAGACACCATTCTTCCTTCTGGAAATTTTCTCGTTCTACAGGAAGACATAATTTCTCAAATCAGGCGAGCTTCCTCGAGAATGCCCCCACTTGCTGAAGCCTGTGCCAAGGATGGACTGCTCTGGTTCAAGAATAGGATTGTGGTTCCTGAGGAGCTGAAAGCACGGGTACTAAGCTTGTGCCATGACCACAAACTTGCGGGTCACTTCGGCACACGAAAAACAATTGACCTTGTCCAACGTTCCTTCTGGTGGCCTCATCTTACCAGGGATTGTAAGGCATATGTGGAGTCCTGTGATACGTGTGCCAGAAATAAGACTAGCCGGTCAAGAGCATGGGGCCTACTGAAGCCATTACCAGTCCCAGAGAGACCTTGGGCCATGATCTCTATGGATTTTATCGTGGAGCTCCCACCATCAGAGGGTTTTTCATCCATTTTTGTTGTAGTGGACAGGTTGTCTAAAATGGCTCATTTCCTCCCCATGAAGGGCACCCCCTCAGCCATGGAGACCGCCGCTATCTTCATCAAAGAGATCGTTAGACTACATGGAGTCCCGACCAATATAGTCTCGGACAGAGGCGTCCAGTTCACCTCCAGGTTCTGGAGATCCCTTTGTGGTGCCCTTGAGATCGAGTTGTCCTTTTCCTCGGCCTACCACCCTCAGTCCAATGGACAAACCGAGAGGACGAACCAAACCTTGGAGCAATACATCCGCTGTTTTTCAGCTTTTTCCCAAGATGACTGGGCCTCCCTGCTTCCCATCGCAGAGTTTTCTTATAATAACTCTTTACATTCAGCGACTAATCAGTCTCCGTTCTATGCCAACTACGGTTTCCACCCATCCTTCCTACCTGGAGCATTTCCGGAATGCCCTGTTCCTGCAGTCTCCGAGACCTTGAATTTTTTCGCCAATAACAATAAGTTGCTACAGGAAACCATGACCAAGGCTCAGGAAGACTATAAGAGGATCTTCGACAGAAAGAGGCGAGGAGAACTTATGCTAGAACCTGGCAATTCTGTCTGGCTGTCCACCGCAAACCTCAAGCTAGCTTGTCCATCCAGGAAACTGGGTCCCAAATACCTGGGTCCTTTCTTGATCAAAAGGAAGATCAACAATGTGGCATTTGAATTGGATCTCCCCAATTCCCTGAAAATTCATCCAGTATTCCACGCTTCTCTCTTAAAACCGGTCACGCCTAATTTCTTTCCTGGTCGTTGCATTGGTCCACCCAAACCGATCAAGGTTGATGGCGAAGAGGAGTTTGAAGTGGAAGCAATTCTTGATTGTAGAAGAAGGCGCAATCAGGTACAATATCTGGTGAAGTGGAAGGGCTACGGTCCCGAAGACAATTCGTGGGAACCAGAAAACAATTTGCACGCTAACGATCTCCTTCAATCCTTCAAAACCTCTCATCCCGTGAAGATGGCCCAGCTGGGCATCCGGAGTCTGCCCTTGAGGAGGGGGCACTGTCAGAGAGGTTACCTGGTTGGGCGCCGGGGCGCGCCGGGGCGTGTTGGCGCTCGCGTTTCTGTCCGTGCTGGGGCGCGTGTCCCTGGGGGCGCCGGTGTGTCTGGGCTGGCCGACCGTGGCGTGCGGGGTGGCGTCCGGGCGTTCGTGCGTACGCGCGTTCGCGCTAGCGCGCGTTCGCGTTAGCGCGCGTCCGCCTGTGGGCGCTGCTTGTGACGCGACCCGGTTCGGTGGGCGTGCACGCCGGTGTCGGGGGCGCGCTCGGGCGCGTGCGGGGGCGCGGCGCGCTTTGGCGAATCGGCGCGCGCACGTGCGCGGCGTTTTGGCGCCAATCGGCCTATTTAAGGCTTGCCTCTATGCTGACCCAGTGCTGCCTGATCAAACAGCTCTGTACCTTGTCCGTGATCATCCTGAGTTCCTGTTTCCCTGTTGTGCTTATCCGTTGTGACCCGGCTACCCCTTGGACTATCCTTGATTGCTGCCTGAACCCGACCCCGGCTTGTCTGACCTTGTCTTTGCCTCACCCTCTTGTACCGCTGCTGCCAGCCCGTTGCCGACCTCTGCCTGTGTGTGACCAGCCTGATCAGTTCCTGCCCAGCATCTGCTCTACCCAGTCTGAAGACCTACCGGTTGCTTGCCAGACCATTGTGCTCCAGGATCCTACTACAGGCCCTCATACCACTCCGCATTCGTGGCCTCCTGTCTACTCTATCAGGGGCCCCGAATCGGATACGTAAGGGAGCCTACCCTCTGCCCAAGCGGACTCACCTGTCTGGTAAGTGTGGGACCTGACAGCTGTATTGGATTTCCGCCAGACATATCGTTTAGTTTTGAGGAAAAATAGTTAAACTTTAGTCTCATCTGACCATCTTAAATGCACCTTGAAGATTCTGAGGCCACATGGAAAAAGGTGTTATGGTCAGATGAGACTAAAATTGAATTATTTTGCCTCAACGACAACCAAACTGACATATCCCTGCATTAACAAAAACAATGTGGATCCTGGGAACTCCCCTGCCGTGCTATTGTAATCTGACAGTGAAGAGTATGCCCCCACCAATTAGAATACACTGATCAGCGCTGCAGCTGTTGGCTACAGCACTGATGGAATGCTGGTTTTCCAGCAGGACCATTTGACAGAAGCAGGTTGCTATGCCTCGTACACACGATCGGAAATACCGCCAGCAAAACTCCGATGTGAGCTTTTGGTCGGAAATTGCGACCGTGTATATGTTCCATCGGACTTTTGCTGGCGGAATTCCCGGCAGCAAAAGATTGATAGCAGATTCTCTATTTTTCGGTCGGAAAAAGTTTCTATCCAAAAATGCGTTCGTCTGTATGCAATTCGGACGCTCAAAAAACCATGCATGCTCGGAAACAATTCGACGCATGCTCGGAAGCATTGAACTTCATTTTCTCGGCTCGTCGTAGTGTTGTACGTCACCGCGTTCTTGACGGTCGAATATACAGAGAACTTTTGTGTGACCGTGTGTATGCAAGCCAAGCTTGAGCGGAATTCCATCCAAGATTTTTCAGACGGAAATTCCGCTCGTGTATACGGGGCATAAGACTGGCTTCTGTTGAACAGACAACGGTACATACAGAGCAAAATTCAGCCGGCTTGGCTACCATTCAAAACAAATGACATTTTAACACACTAGTGCATGTATAGGTTTGTGTTAACAGTTAACAGTTTATTCACACCAAAGAGCACACTTTAAGGAGCACAAAGTGTGCACACACTGGATTACTTTTTTTAGACTTTATTTTTATTATTATTATACAGGATTTATATAGCACAAACAGTATGCGCAGTGCTCTTCAATATAATGGGAGACAATACAGCAACAATACAATTCAATACAAAGGGGTTAGGAGGGCCCTGCTTCTGCAAGCTTACAATCACATTAACTTGACATTTCATTTAATTCTATGCATGGCAGTGCATTGCAATGTATGAGCTGCATGTTGAACACACTACTCTTAGATACAACATGTCTTACTTTCTTTGAGTGCACACCCAACGTAGCACATTGCTGTCTAATGAAGCAATAAGAAACATTTCTTTGTTTCTGTGTTGGAACTGCATTGATCAATGTTGCCCAACAGAGCTGATGTGAACAAGCCCCTAGTCTTAAGCTGGCCATAGATCAGCTGGGTCAGCAGGGACCAACAAAATTTTGATTCATGTGTAGCTGTTCCCTTTAAACAGAAGTCAATGTAATGATCAACTGAAAATTTTCTCAACAGCTGGCTGCAGCCACTGATCAGTGTATACTGAAAGCGGAGAGTCCCATTGTCAGAATAGAGTACACTGTTATTGCAGGGAGGATTCCTCATTCTACCTCGCTTGTGTGGATAGGGAAATCCTTTTTTTTTTTTTTTTGTTCGGTTCACTGGCAACCTATGACCATGTACAGTATCTCACAAAAGTGAGTGCACCCCTCACATTTTTGTAAATATTTTATTATCTTTTCGTATGACAACACTGAAGAAATTAGACTTTGCTATGATGTAAAGTAGTGAGCTTACAGCTTGCATAACAGTGTAAATTTGCTGTCCCCTCAAAATAACTCAACACACAGCGATTAATGTCTAAACTGCTGGCAACAAAAGTGAGTACACCCCTAAGTGAAAATGTCCAAATTGGGCCCAAAGTGTCAATATTTTGTGTGGCCACCATTATTTTCCAGCACTGCCTTAACCCTCTTGGGCATGGAGTTCACCAGACCTTCCCAGGTTGCCACTGGAGTCCTCTTACACTCCTCCATGACAACATCACGGACCTGATGAATGTTAGAGACCTTGCGCTCCTCCACCTTCCATTTGAGGATGCCCCACAGATGCTCAATAGGGTTTAGGTCTGGAGACATGCTTGGTCAGTCCATCACCTTTACCCTCAGCTTCTTTAGCAAGGCAGTGGTCATCTTGGAGGTGTGTTTGGGGTCATTATCATGTTGGAATACTGCCCTGCGGCCTAGTCTCCGAAGGAAGGGGATCATGCTCTGTTTCATTATGTCACAGTACATGTCAGCATTTATGGTTCCCTCAATGAACTGTATCTCCCCAGTGCTGGCAGCACTCATGCAGCCCCAGACAATGACACTCCCACCACCATGCTTGACTATAGGCAAGACACACTTGTCTTTTTACTCCTCACCTGGTTGCCGCCACACACGCTTGACACCATCTGATCCAAATAAGTTTATTTGGTCTCATCAGACCACAGGACATGGTTCCAGTAATCCATGTCCTTAGTCAGCTTGTCTTCAGCAAACTGTTTGTGGGCTTTCTTGTGTATCATATTTAGAAGAGGCTTCCTTCTGGGATGACAGACCAATTTGATGCAGTGTTCGGTGTATGGTCTGAGCACTGACAGGCTGACCCCCCCCCCCCCACCCATTCAACCTCTGCAGCAATGCTGGCAGCACTCATACGTCTTTCCCAAAGACAACCTCTGGATATGACGCTGAGCACGTGCACTCAACTTCTTTGGGCAACCATGGCGAGGCCTGTTCTGAGTGGAACCTGTCCTTGTAAACCGCTGTATGGTCTTGGCCACCGTGCTGCAGCTCAGTTTCATGGACTTGGCAATCTTCATATAGCCTAGGCCATCTTTATGTAGAGCAATAATTCTTTTTTTCAGATCCTTAGAGAGTTCTTTGCCATGAGGTGCCAAGTTGAACTTTCAGTAACCAGTATGAGAGAGTGAGAGCGATAACACCAAATTTAACACACCTGCTCCCCATTTACACCTTAGACCTTGTAACACTAACGAGCCACATGACACCGGGGAGGGAAAATGGCTAATTGGGCCCAAGTTGGACATTTTCACTTAGGGGTGTACTCAATTTTGTTGCCAGGTGTTTTAACATTAATGGCTGTGTGTTGAGTTAATTTGAGGGGATAGCAAATTTACACTGTTATACAAGCAGTACACTCACTACTTTACATTGTAGCAAAGTGTCATTTCTTCAGTGTTGTCACATGAAAAGATATAATAAAATATTTACAAAAATGTGAGGAGTGTACTTACTTTTGTGAGATACTGTATGTGCAATGGAAGATTATGCTTTCATATGACATGGATACATGGATGATTTTGTTTACATCCTTTTTATGTCCGCTCCTCTTCCTTGTTTTACTTCTATATCTGCTTTTCAGCTGATCTCTCGATCCCTTTTCCCATTCACAATGTTTTTACATATAATTTTTCTCTCTTTGCAGACAATAAACAGAAATCAGAATTTAGCACTTGTGACTTCATCTCACTTGGGTGCGGCCGTAAGGAAGTTGTGTCATTCACATCAGGGAACAAGATGTTTAAAAAAAGAATTCTGTTTTCTGCAAATTAGTTTATTTCATATATTTACTTATTTCTGATTTTTCCACTCACTTTTACCACATTTCAAGTTGAAAATAACCCAGGTAATCGCTTTTAATGATAAGTTCCTCAAATTTTAAAAATGTTCTCTTGTTTTGTGTTGAAAAGTTGGAGAAATAACTTCTTCTTGTGCTCTTTAATTGGACTTTGGTTCTCTACAGCTGAACTTCAAGCAAACTAGCCTGTCTATACCAGGGATTTCCAAACTTCGGCCTGAGGGCCAGATGTGGCCCTTGCTGCCCTTTATCCGGCCCTTGGGACCCTATTCCTCCCAATGATAGGGAGCACTATTCCTCTCACTGACACCAATGATGGGGCACTATTCCTTCTCCTACTGACCACCAACCCTGAGGCCATGGTTAGTCTCATTTATGCTGGGCCCAGGACATTTTCTACCCCCACTGGCCACAATCCGGCCCCCCCTGAAGTCTGAAGGACAGTAAACTGGCCCTTTGTTTGAAACATTTGGAGACTCCTGGTCTACACAGAGGGGTTGATTTACTGTGCAATTTGCACAGATTGTGCAATAGATTGACAGGAAGTCCCAAAGCAAAAAAAAAGGCAGAAAGTTCTTACTTCAGGAGGGAGTGGATAGCTGCAAGTCCAGTGGGTGTTAACGAACAAAGAAGAAACTTCTGAAGAGACCCTTGGTGCATTTCCCAGGCTTCTGCTGTCCCAGGGCACAGGAATCATGGAGGTGGGCCAGCTTTTATCGCAGCTTCCGGCCAGGTGTCTTCCCTGTTGAGGGACCAGGATCCAGGAGATCCCACATGTTTGGGGATCTCAGCCTCCAGAGTGCTTCAGCCCGGAGTTCTCTTCTAGAGCTCAGTGCCTCATTAGGGACCCCAGCAGAGACCCTCCAGGCCTGCTGGTAAAGCACTCACAAGTGTGGAGTTTGGGAGGAATCCTCTACATATGCGGAGCTTTGTGGGTGGGGAGCCGGCGTCAGCTTCTCGTTCATCCCCACCAGTTTCGGCAGCATTTGTGGAAGCATGTGGCCACCTCTCCTGATGTGCGGGGGCCCGTCGTGGGGAAATGTCATCAACAGCCGCCAGCTTGTCCCATCTGTGGCAGTTCCCACTTAAAACAGGTTCGATCTCCAGGAGCCACAAGTGAATGGATGAGTGGTTTTAAAGACCTTGCAGCTGGAGCTCAACTTAGATTAGGTTAAAACCGGAGAAGAGGAAAAATTCTGGTACAGACTTATTCCTTGTACCTTTCCAATTGGTTGCAGGTCTTCACCATAATGGTGAGCTTCATAGAAGAAAAGAATCTAGAGCACTGTTCTGATTTTTTTCTGCTTACTGATTGCTATTGGTGTGGCTTACAGGGTTTATGGCGGTGTGGCTTGGCTTTGTTACAACAAGACATTCCAGCAGAGGAAAGTGGTCAAGCCATCACTGCATTGGGACCACAAGGACACAGCCTGTGAATGAAATGTATGATGTCTGCGAGGGCTCCCAACCATTTTTTTCAGGGAGGGTCGGGATGTTCAACTGGACTGGGACAACTGGCTGCATAAAAATGGGGATACTGTTCCATGAGGGCATGTGCAGGTTCGGAGCAGCCTGCGAGTTCGAGCACAAACGCTCTTGCTATGGTGGATCCCCTGCGCTGTCCCGCTATTTCAAACAAGATAAAACATGTTCCAATGAACTTGCAGGTTAGAGGGACAACTCTGGTGAGGGTGCAAATGATAGTCCTTTTCTAAATAGGTATCTTGATCGGGAGGCTGCCTTGTTTTTGGAGATGGTTTTTTTTAAGGGTTTCCACATCCCCTGTTTTCTTTCTTCCATTCAGCACTACAGCATCCAAATGTGGTTTCTGAGAAACTACAAAAGGAAGTGGCCATGGGCCGCATGGGCTGCCCTTTCAGGACTTTGCCATTAGTGGGTCTGGTGATCTTTCCCCTGGGCATGGTGCCCAAAAAAGAGCCTAATAAATGCTTTTTCATTCACCAGCTTTCCTTTCCAAAAGGGGAGGTCAGTCAATGATGCCATTGATCTGGACGCGTGTGTGGTGTCTTACACTTCCCTTGACGTGGTCGTTTTCGAGTATGGCACTATGGGCAGGGTGCTCCTCTGGCCAAATCAGATATTGAATCGGCTTTCCAGCTGTTGCTGGTGCATCCGGACAGTTTTCACTTGCACTGCTGTAGGTGGCAAGAGGCTTTGATGGCTGCCTGCCCATGGGTTGTTCTATTTCGTGCATGTTGTTTGAAATGTTTATTTCCTGTGTTTGTAGAATGCATTGAAGGATGTTTCAGGAATTAATTTAACCATTCACTGTTTGGATGACTTCCTTTGCGTGGGCCTTCTTCTAATCTGTAATTTTACTTGTGACGTTGAATCATATTGATGAGTGTTTTTGCATTCTGTTAACTCCAGAGAAGATGGAGGGTCCCACATGCCTCAGCTTCTTGGACATTGTATTGAATTCCCAGGCCATGGAGTGTCGCTTGCTGGAGGATAAGCTTCTGGCCCTCAAGATGGAAATTTAAGGACCATTGGCAAACATAAGATTCAGCTCCACCAGTTACAGTCGTTACTGGGTAACTTAAATTTTGCATGCCACATTATGCACATGGGTAGAGTGTTTTGTGGATGGCTGTCGGTAGCCACCGTTGGTAGCCAAATCCCCCCAGTCAGTTTATTAGGCTGACCATGGAACTTAGGGAGGACTGAGGACTTAAAGGTATGGAACAGTTTCTTGAAATCATTTCATGGCCGCTTTATGTGGATATCTGGGCCCATCAATAAGTTTGATTTGGAGCTTCACGCGGATGCTGCTGGTTTGGCTGGATATGGGGCCTTTTTCAGGGGTCAGTGGAGCACGGCACCTTAGCTTTATGAGTGGGGGTAAGATAGATTTCTCAAAAACCTGGTGCTTCTGGAGATTTTTCCTGTTATTCTGGTGGTGGAAATCTCAGGTTACTCCTCTCGAAACATAAAAGTGTGATTTAACTGTGATAACCTCAATGCTGTCCAGGTTATTAACCGTATCACTGCCTCATCACAGTCGGTGGTACGGCTTTTTTTGTCACTTAGATTTGCATTGTTTACAGTTGAATATTTTAATTTCTGCTGTGCACCTCCCTGGGGTCAATAACATTTTGACTGATGCTTTGTATCACTTTCAGTGAGGCAGGTTCAGAGAGCGGAGCAACACAGGGTTCTTTGTCCCGATTAGTTGTGGGGAATTGCCTTGGAGTGGCTGCAGGATGGATTCAGCATTCAGTAAGTGAGGCAACGTGATCTGTTTGTTCCAAGGTATGGCAAGACTCGCTGGGGTTATTACTTCACATGAGGTCCATTCTAGGGGGGCCTGAAATCAGGTATGCTGTGCTTTATTTCATCACTCTAAACTTTGATCAAGGAGTATCACTTTATTGATCACAAGTTGGCTGATTTTGCCTTTTTCTTCAAACTTCAGGGTTGTCAAGGCTACACCAATGATTTTTGGGTCTGGCAGGCTTTTAAGGGTATAGAGGACTCTTAGGAGTAAGGGCACTCAACGTCCTGTTTCATTTGCTTTTTTCCTGGGCATTTTTCTTCAGTTGGGTTCTCAGTGTTCATTGGGCTACAAGTTTTGATTGTTCAAGGTGTCTTTTACCATTGCGTTCCTTGGAACGTTATGGGTGAGTGAATTGATTAACACTTCCAAGAGTGTACAAGGGGGTCTGCTGGCCCAGGTGTTCTTCTGTACAGCTGATTTGCCTATGGATCAGATGATCAAAAAACAATCAAATGAGGGTACACAGGTTAAAATCTTTAGGATTCTGGACTTCTCCATTTGCCCGGTCAGTGCAGTCTGGAAATTTCTTATGGATGAGAACGGGTGTGGATTGTCTAAATTTCAGTTTATTTCTGTTTTTCGGAAATGCCTTGTGGCAGCGAGTTGCGATTCTCGGTGTTATGTATCTCATTCCTTCGGCATTGGGGCAGCCACCAAGGCTGTGCAGTGGAGTTTGGATGAGGAGGCAGAGAGGCACATCAGAAAGAGGGAATGTGATAGTTTTAAAAGTTACATTCGCCCTCATTTGATGACGAATTGAGTGGTGTGGGGGGGTTTTGTTGTTTTTTTTTGTCTACTTCTGATCTACGTTTCTGGGAGTTTCACTTGTTTGTATTTTGTTCTTTTCTTCCAGATGACCATGCCTGTCTCATCTGGATTCTGGGACATTGATACATTTTTTGGGGGCTAAGCGGGCAGATGTTAAGCCCAATGGCAGGCAGTGGGGTATTCCACTGCATTCAGCTCTAGAGATGGGCCGAACACCCCACCGGTTCAGTTCACACCAGAACAGTTGAACATCGCAAAAAGTTCAGACCTGAACACGAACCCCTTTGAAATCTATGGGACTCGAACTTGAAAAATCAAAAGTCCACATTTTGAAGGCCTATATGCAAGTTTTTGGCCATAAAAAGGGTATAGGAGCCCAGGTACTGCCCTAGGGTACATGTATCAATGCAAACATTTTTTTTTTAAACAATCGTTTTTAAAGGAGCAGTGATTTTAATGATGCATAAAGTGAAACAATAAAAATGGAAAATTCTTTTAAATATAGTGCCTGGAGGGTCCCCTTAGTCTGCCTGTAAAGTGGCACATCTCTACCATGTATAGAACCTGCTCAGGCAAAACTGACATTTCTAAAAAAAAAAAAAAAATGAACCACTTAAGGGCCGGAAGGATTTACCCCCTTAATGACCAAGCCATTTTTTGCGATACGGCACTGCGTTATTTTAACTGATAATTGCGCGAGCGTGCGACGCTGTACCCCAATAAAATGTATGTCCTTTTTTTCTCCACAAATAGAGCTTTCTTTTGGTGGTATTTGATCACATGTAAAATAAGAAAAGTCGCGCTTAAAAGTGAAGAAGGCCAGAATCGAATGTCTCTAGCCTAGAGGGATATATGCACATAAGTGATAATCACTGTGCCTAAAAAATTAAAATAGTGGAACACAAGAATTGCCCCTATGTCTACACAAAATGTGAATACATGGACAGTGTTGAAACGTGATAAAGTGACAAATAAATGCCTCAAAACACTCTAACGGAAATATGACAAACTAGCATCACTGTGAAACATGAATATCTAAAAAAAAAAACAAAAAAAAAAAAAAATTATATGTGAATTGAAAAAACAAATCTTCAAAGTGCAAATAATGTCCCTAATGACAGTACATAAAGCAAAATTGGTAATAGTCCAAAGGCTGAATAAGAAAAAGTATATCCCCAAGTGACAGGTGAATAATAGCAATCTTGCTGCAGTGAATAGGGTGCGTTGATGAACCTCCACCTTCAAAAACTGCTGCCTCTTACCAAAAGATGTTGGTCTCTAGATAATAGGAGACCTTACTGGGCGGATGGCTGCAACCCCAGCCTGGGATCTGTGTGACAGGCACTAAATGTCATCCAGTCTGCAAAAGCCTCCTCAGCCGGCCGCACCAGGATGGTTGGGATAGGTCACCAAAAAAGAAATAAACAGCTCCACATAGCGTAAAACCTTACATTTATTAAATAGCAAGATCAGAGATGCACTTACAAACGTTAGTGGTAAATGAGCGTATACAGGAAAAAGCCGACCGGCTCCAAAACAACCCGTTCCTTCCGGGTATTCAAATCGCGGTGTCGTCGGGGCGTGGCTCCTCCTCCCTTTGATCACATGTGCAGTTTTTATTTTGTGCGCTATAAACAAAAAAAGAGCGACAATTTTGAAAAAATATTTTTTTTATTTTCTGCTATAAAACATACCCAATAAAAAAAAAAATTAAAAATGTAATTCAATTTCGGCCAATATGTATTCTGCTACATATTTTTGGTAAAAAAAAAACCCAATAATCGGACATTGATTGGTTTGCACAATAGTTATAGCGTCTACAAAATGGGGGATAGATTTATGGCATTTTTTACATTTTTTTTTTTTTTTTTTACTAGTAATGGCGGTGATCAGCATTTTTTAGCAGGACTGCGACATTGGGGTGGACAGATCGGACTCCTAACTGACATTTTTGCCATTTTTTTGTGAACCAGTGACATTATTACAGTGATCAGTGCTAAACATATGCACTGACATTGTACTAATGACACTGGCAGGAAAGGGGTTACCATTAGGGGCGATCAAGGTTAACTGTGTTCTCTGGGTGTGTTTACTAACTGTATGGGGGATGGACTGCTTGGCACAATACACAGATCTGTCTTCCTGACAAGATCTCTGTGTCATCCCCTGACAGAATGGAGATCTGCCTTGTTCACACAGACAGATCCCTGTTCTGTCTCTACAGGGAATGATCGCGGGCGGCCGGCGGACACCGAGTCCGCTGGACCCACTGATTGGCTGCCCTGCTGGCGAATCAGCGCGCACGCGTACACAGAAAGCCATGTAAGAGCCCGATGTACACCTATGGCGATTCGCGCATCCCAGCTGCTTGCTGCAGAGTAACTGCAGTGGCTGGTAGGCAAGTGGTTAAATGCACTTCATGGCTGCAAGCTATGGATGACACCCGGCAATACAAAAAATTTGGCGGGCCCTCACCCATACATACCAGACCCTTATCCGAGCATGCAGCCTGGCTGGTCAGGAAAGGGGGGGACGAGCAAGTCCCCCCCCCTCCTGAATTATACCAGGCCTCATGCCCTCAATATGGGGGGTGCTTCTCTGCCCCCCCACCCCAAAGCACCTTGTCCCCATGTTGATGGAAACAAGGGCCTCTTCTTGACAACCCTAGGCTGTGGTTCTGGGGGTCTACGGGCAGGAGGCTTAACGGAATCTGGAAGCCCCATTTAACAAGGGGGCCCCCAGATCCCAGCCCTCCCCCATGTGAATGAGTATGAGGTACATAGTACCTATAACCCATTCACCAAAAAAAGTGTCAAAAAGAAATAAACACACACACACAGATTTTAGCAATTCCTTTATTAAAAATGAAAAAAAACAATGCCCCCCGCCCGACCCATCGTCAATCACGCCACCGCTGGACCTTAAAAAAAAAAAAAATGCTCTACCTGCAACAAAGGTTAACCGGCTACTGCAGGCTCTGCCATTTGACAATTCTTATACAGGTAAGGGGCAGAGCCACCTGGCGATGTCATCTGGTGACACCGCCCCTTGTGACGTCACGACAAAGCATGCACTGGATTTGCACTGGATTTGTCAAAAACAGTGTTTGTGTTTTTTTTTCTTGTTGACACTTTTTTTAGTGAATGAGTAGGGATACAATGTACCCCTACTCATTCATGGGGAGGTCCAGGATCTGGGGCCCCCTTGTTAAAGAGGGCTTTCAGATTCTGATAAGCCCCCTGCCCGCAGATTCCCACAAACACCGGCCAGGGTTGTGGCGAAGAGGCCCTTGTCCCCACCCCCCCCCATGTTGAGGGCTTATGGCCTGGTATGGTTCAGGATGGGGGGGGCGCTCGCTCATCCTACCCCTTTCCTGACCTGCCAGGCTGCATGCTCAAATATAGGTCTGGTATGGATCTTGGTGGGTACTCCATGCCATTTTTTTGTTTTTATATTTTGGCGTGGGATTCCCCTTAAAATTCATGCCAGACCCAAAGGGCCTACTATGGATTGGGGGCGATCCCCATGCCCTTTTTTTTCCACTTTTTTATATATTTTTTTCCTTTATTCAGTTGTTAGCAGGGAAGCCTATTGACAGCTGATGACTCATCGGTCGTTAAGGATGCAGCGGCCAGCTTCCCGACCACGCTCCTTAACAACCAGCTTTCACTATGCCCTGACTGTGCACCCCGCAAATTTTCGTGTTTGCTGAACGGGTGAACAGGCGATGTTCAGGCTGAAGTTTTGCTCTGCGCGAATTGTTCGTCTAACACTATTCAGCATGTTCTCATTGGATAGGGGTGCCAGGCACGATGTGGATGAAGGGTAGTGCCTGAAGTGCATCACTTCATTAGGCTAGATAAACCCACCTGATATTTTGTTGCTGCATGTTAGTGGGAATAATTTGGAAGTTAGGCCTATGCATGAGTTGATTCGCAATATTAAATTTGATTTTCTGAGGCTCCACATGGCTTTTCTAGACATGCTGATCACATGATCAGATATTGTTGGCTGTACAACCTGGCGTCTAGTCAGATCAGTTGAGAAGAATAACAAAGCTCACGTCAAAGTGAATAAGAAAGTAGGCAGGTTTGTGGTTCACAAGGGAAGTTTGACGTCAACATTTGGCAGTATTTTTCGGTTGATGGTGTGCACCTGAATTCTGTGGGCACCAACATGTGGTTTCTGGGGTTACAGGGGGTGTAAGGGGTCGAGCAAGGGTAAGGGCTTACCCTTTCGTGCTGTGGCAGCTGTTGGTCTTTGGAGGATGTAAAATTCAGGGCTAATAGAATGGTTGGGGACCCATCAGTCGTATTGTTTTCTCATGGACAGTCCTGTTAATGGTGGGTTAACTTGGAATATGGAAAATGGAGGTTGCTGTGGTTTGTGAGGATTGTCTCCGAGCCAGTGTGTTGCAGCTGAGTGCCTATTATAATGAAGTGTTCCTGCAGAAGATAATAGGAAGTGTTGGGTGCCTTCAAAAATCTGCAATCTTTGTCTGTTTCTGATTTAGGCTTGGTTGACACTGATGTAAATCTGATGTGATCCAAAAGCCATAGATTTTCATGTAATCTGAAAATACATTGTTTTCTATGAAGGCCTTTCACATCAAAGCAGTGCGATTTTGAACTGGTTAAAAAAAGGGTCCTGTGCAAATTTAGTGCGGATGTGGTGCAAATTTTATCTCCAGCTGTCATGAGATTCCAGCATTTTGGTGCAGGTGGAAGACACAGGTACACCCTGAATGTTCTGAGAATTTTCATACAAATTTTCCTAAGACTTTTCCTAAGATTTTTAGTTTGAAATTCTATCCATCTATGACCAGCTAAATTGGTACTACAAGTGTACCAATAAATTGGTAATATAAATTGGTAATACAAAGTGTTCATAATGTCACATTGATTGTCAGACATGAGGAATGGTGGGTGTTCCTTAGCAATGATTTATTGTAACACACCTTTTCATATCTTTCATATCTTCCAGCATCAGCTTCTTTTGCAGCTCTTAGCAAAAAAAGGTATTCGGTGCTGAGGTAAAAATGTATCTCAAATGGATAAAGCTGGCAACACTCTTGTGCTGGCAATTTGTGATACCAAATTGGACAAATAAACATGCAATAAGTGTAGCGCTATAACCTGACAATAAACTCTGAAACCAATATGAATTCATATTATAACATTTAAAATAAATATTTTAATTTTTTAAGAAACCATTCATTTGTCCATAAAAAGGCCATATACACATGTGTCAATCCACAAATAATGTCAAGATCCTGTGGATTAAGGTGCCTATAAATTGTCACAGTGAAAATTATAAAAAAGCAAAAGTGGACTGTGATCAAATAAAGAAAAATAGCAGCTCAATATGATATTCACTCAATATGTGTGTAAAATCGCCACCTTCACGTGTGTTCCTCCACACAGTGTTCTCCAATGTGCTCTCCAACACCTCCACTCACATGCAATAAAGCTTTGAAAGCCTCTTACCAGAATGTTTTGACAATTAAATGGTCAATGTCGCTTTAAATAAGCTGGATATTCACTGGTATCCACACCGCAACTCCACTCTCCATTAACAGATTTTACTGGTAAACCAAAAAGGAATAAAGAAGGTTCAAACCACAGTGAAGTAAAAAACTGATTTTATTAAACAATATAGGATGCACTCACAAATATGACCGGATAATTGCTTTGTATTGTCCCACAAACAAGCAGAACAGGCAGATCTTCCAATGCATCAGTGTTGTGTGTGATGACGTCACGTTATTGTGTGGCATCACGCAAAACACCAATGTGAGTCCGCCGTTGGAAGATCTGGGACCATACACACAGCTGCATCTACAAACAACAACATGTAGTCATGTACTGGGTTCAGTGGCACACAAAAAGTAGGACACATCTGCATCCAGGGTTGTATACTGTCTATTTACAGATTGTACGCAAATAAATGCATGTAAGCGGCATGCGCATAGAGTCATTAGAAGAATTGTACAGGCCCAAATGCTACATGCCTTTAAACACAAATATTTTAGGCGTGTATAGTACGCAGGCTAGCTCTTCTGCACTCTACCACCAAGAACCTGCATTCTGTGCAGAAAATATGTATATGTCCGTGTGACTGAACCTTCAAAAACACAATGGCATGCATTTTATGCATTTAGTAGAAAAGTCAATACACTTTTAGATAAGAAGCCAAGTCAGTGAAGTGCGATATACAATACTACAACATTAAAACAAATGATATATTCCTCCTTTCAAGTCTCTACATTTGTTAATAAACCATGGGCTACTAGGAGACATGTAATCAATATAACAACACAGTGTCCAGTAATCTCCTTTTGTGTATGCTGACAGCCTCTTTGACCTTACGTTGACTAATTCAACACATTTACCAGTCAGTACATATTGCTTGCGCCATCATTCTTCAACATTCCATCAGCGAGCGCCCACCCCCCCTCCTGAACCATACCAGGCAGCATGCCCTCAACATGGGGGTGTGGGGGTTTTGGGGCAGGGGGGGCCCTGCACCTCCACCCTAAAGCACCTTGTCCCCATGTTGATGAGGACAAGGGCCTCTTCCTGACGACCCTGGCCGTTGGCTGTCGCGGTCTGCGGGTGGAGGGCTTATCTGAATCTGGAAGCCCCCTTTGACAAGGGGGCCCCCAGATCCCAGCCTCCCACCTTATGTGAATGAGTATGGGGTACATTGTACCCCTACCCATTCACCTAAAAAAGTGTCAAAAATAAAACACAGTACACAGGTTTTTAAAGTAATTTATTAAGGCAGCTCCGGCATCTCTTCCGATTTCTTCTCCCCTCTCCGGCTCTTCTGCCTCCTCCACTGATGTCTTCTGCCTCTGCCGGTTCTTCTCCCCTCTCTGGGTCTTTTCCGCTCTCCGCTGATGTCTTCTAGCCCTCTCCGGTTCTTCTCCCTTTGTCAGCTGTCTTCTGTCTCTGCCGGGTCTTCTTCACTGTCTTCTCCCTCTGTTCTTCTTCCGATATTGACTTGACGCTCTCTCTCGCTCTAATGCTGGGTTTGCGGTGTGCCACTACTTACATTGGCATGGGGCGGGGTCAACAGGTTGACGTCATCCTGAGGCCCCACCACCTTATGACATCACTGCCCCATCATGCCCCTGGGTGGTGATGTCATAAGGGACGGGGCCTCTGGATGATGTGACCCGGTGACCCCACCCCATGCCAATATAAGTAGATGCACACCATGCACCCAGCATTAGAGCAAGAGAGAGCATCAAGTCAAAATCGGAAGAAAAACAAAGGGAGAAGACAGCGGAGAAGACCCGACAAAAGAGCGAGAGGACATCGGAGAAGACCCGGCAGAGGCAGAAAACAGTGGACAGAGGAAGAAGAACCAGGGAGGGCTAGAAGACATCAGCAAAGAGCGGAGAAGACCCGGAGAGGGGAGAAGAACTGGCAGAGGCAGAAGACATCAGCGGAGGAGGCAGAAGAGATGCCGGAGCTGCCTTAATAAATTACTTTAAAAACCTGTGTACTGTGTTTTATTTTTGACACTTTTTTTAAGTGAATGGGTAGGGTTACAATGTACCCCATACTCATTCACATAGGGTGGGGGCCCCCTTATTAAAGGGGGCTTCCAGATACCGATAAGCCCCCCGTCCGCAGACCCCGACAACCAATGGCCAGTGTTGTCAGGAAGAGGCCCTTGTCCACATCAACATGGGGGCAAGGTGCTTTGGGGAGGCCCCCCTGCCCCAAAGCACACACCCCCCCATGCTGAGTGCATGTGGCCTGGTATGGTTCAGGAGGGGGGGCGCTCATTCCTCCCCACCCCCTTTCCTGACCTGCCGGGCTGGGTGCTCGGATAAGGGTCTGGTATGGATTTTGGGGGGGACCCTATGCCGTTTATTTTTTATTTGGCGTGGAGTTTCCCTTAAAGATTCATACCAGACAAAGTGCCTGGCATTGTCGGGATCAAAGTCGGATCCCTGTTCATTGAAGTCGGACGGATGTCGGACTTCAAGTCGCAGGGCAAAGTCGGATCCACAGTCCTCCGACTGTCGTGTCGTACCAGTGTGAACCTGTTCTAAATGTGAAATTCACCAAACATTCACTACAGTTCAATCACTGAAATTTAAAATACATGCACCAGGAAGATACACCTGCAGCAAATGTTTGGTAAATGTCACATTTACAGCTTTATAATAGGTGTACAAACAAACTAACAGGAAACAGGCAAAACATTAATCTTGAGCTTTAACTTGCATACAAATATATTATTTTAAATAGCATTATTGGTAAAATGAATGTGACTATCTTCAAACCATGGCTCCAAAAATTGTGCTGGTACTACACTGAGTGACCTGTAGGGGGCAGGTGTTGATACAAGCCTGGATAGACCTTGGCATTTGCTTCATTTATTAGGCTCCATTCACACTTGTATGACTCCAAAGTTGCACTGACTTTGGAGTGCAGCTTTGGATGGGTGCAACTTGAATACGATTTTGGCTTTGACCAGTGATATTGGACAACTGTTGCACAAAAGTTGCATCGTATAACATTCAGGTACGACTTTCATGCAACTTCTGAGGGTTAACATTGAAGTCTATGGCCCTCAAATTGCATGAAAGACGGACCAAAGTAGTGCATGAACTACTTTGAAGTTGTTGCAACTTTAAGTCGCGCATATATGAATGGGTAAAAAGAAATTAATAAATAAATAATTTCATACCGCACTCCGCATCCGATCACGCACCTGATCACATGACCCCTGATGACATCAGATGTTGCTAATGAAACGCGTAGGGTTGTGTAGTGCGTGATACGTTACTTCCGTCTTTCTACTGGAACGCAGATGGAACGCGATCTGGCGTGCCTGCTCCGTTTTATGCACTTTTTAAAGGATACTGAAATGTAAGTTACTACTTTTTAATATAAATAAACTGGCTACAAGTTGCACTATGAGGAGTTCTCTCTTCTTTCCTTGATTTATGATCCTCATCTCTGTTTGACTAAATTATCGGGGAGGGTCGCTTGCATTGGTGGATACATCTTTATAGACATCTCTGCCTATTTGACATCTGTCATGGGTGTCTGATCGGTCTGGTGAGTAGGATGTTTGCTTAAACCGGTGGACCTTTTTCTTCACTGAATTTGAATACATCACTGTGCACATGATTAAAGATCCGTTGGTGGTGGTTTATGGAATTTATCGTTAATTTTGTTTTATTTTTAATTGTTATTTTTGTCACATGTAAATGAGCGTGGTATGAAATTATTTAAATTATTTATTTATTCATTTCTTTTTCACTTTTATTGACCATTGGTTACACTAAGGGCTGCTCTTTATTGAAAATTATATTTAAATTTATCTTATTTATTCATTATTGCTTGTTTGATCCAGGATGCACGGCTTATAGGTTTCACCTTATTTGTTATATATGAATGGTTATCATTAGAAAATATGGGGAACGACTTGTCATGCAGCTTTGATGTCCAAAGTTGCATGACAAGTCGCACAAATGTGAATAGAGCCTTATTCAGTGTGAGCCACTGACACGCAGACATCAGAGATAAACGAGTACTTTTCATGGAAAATAACAGAAAGGAGACATACCCAGGAAAAATGATTACCTGGCATATACACCTGCAGAAAAGGGACCTTTACTGTAAACCAGGGGTCTCCAAACTACGGCCCGTGGGCCAAATCAGGATGGTTGCAAGATTTTTATCAAGCCCTCTGATGTAAGAGGGGACTCTGATGGTGACACTGATGTGAGGGGTGACTCTGATGAGCGTGCACAATAGGTGTATACAGGAGTTTGGAGGCAGGAGTTTAGAGGTAGAAAAAATCTCACCACTTGTGCGTTCAATAGAGTAGCGTTTTGGTTAAAAACACCCCTAAACATGTATAAACTAAAATTCTGCCCGGTGAAATGAATGAAAGCCTCGGTGCTTAAAGCGGAGTTCCACCCAAAAATGGAAATTCCGCTGTCCTCCCCCCCTCCGGTGTAACATTTGGCACCTTTCACAGGGGAGGGGGAAGCAGATACCTGTCTAATACGGGTATTTGCTCCCACTTCCGGCGAAAGATCAACACAGTATCCGCGGCGATCAACGCCATGTCCGGCCCCTCCTCCATCCCCCTGTCTTCTGAGAGACACATAGGTCCCAGAAGACAGCAGGGACCACTCAGAATGCGCAGCGCGACTTGTGCATGTGCAGTAGGGAACCAGGCTGAGAAGCCGCAAGGCTTCACTTCCTGAATACCTTACTAGCAATGCCAGCGCCTCCACCCGGAGCTGAGGGACAGGTCAGCTTCGGGTGAGGACATTGTGGGCGCCCTGGACAGGTAAGTGTCCTTATTTTAAAAGTCAGAAGCTGCAGTATTTGTAGCAGCTGACTTTTATTTTTTTTATTTAAGCGGAACTCCGCTTTAATGCACCTACATGCGTTTTCAAAAATGCAGCTTAGGAGCGTTTTTGAAGCTGCTTTTTTCCTGCTAGGAGAAAAATGCTTAGAAGAGCCCCAGTGTGCATGGGGCCTAACTCTGATGTAAGGAGGCCTCCATTGTAAGGGGGACTTTGATGGAAACTGCGATGGAAGGGGGCTCTGATGGGGAGTCTGATGGGCTTATTGGAGCAAATTTGGATTTCTTTGCTTTGTGTTACTGAAGTTTTTTTTTCAGTTATTGTAAATCATATAATGTTGATTTTCCTGACAGACTCCATGGCAGCAACGTGTGGGTTAAGTCCCGCCTCTACTACCCTATAGGACACTACTCCCATAAATCTTTGCTCCCTGCCCCGGCCGTGTTCTTTTTTTGTCCTCCTCGCAAGACCTAGTGTTGGTCTTCCTACCTGAAGGTGTTTATCCCCACGATCAAGGTTGGCCGAGCTGCGACTTGGAACAGGATAGTCGCATTACTCCGCTAAGCCCTAGCTATTAGCAGGGTATGGAGTGGGGCGTTGGAAGAGGCGCAGGAAGAAGCCGTTTCCCTGGCCACTGGCAGGCGAGGCCGCGCATGGGTCAGATAGCCAGCTATTAGCAGGTGCCCCCTTGTTGCCCCTGGAAAGTCCGGTGTTTACCTTCGGCCTTGATGATCGTGGCGGGATTGGTGAGATGTTTCCTTGCTATCATGGCAGCAGTTTCTGTTGGAATTCCTTGTTGTTTTCTCTCCCTTGTGTGTCTTTCCCCTTCGTCTTCCTGTTTATGTGGTTGCAGGCATGGCGGCTGGTTCTTCCTGCGTTCCAGCCGCCGTTTTTACTTTCACTTTGTGTTCGGCCGTACTGCGCATGCGCGGACGGCACGAAACCGAGGCTTGGTTTTCGCGCATGCGCGATAGCGGCAAATCGCCGCTAATCGCGCATGCGCACTGGCGTTCGCTCGTCACGGGCGGTGACGTCACTGGGGCGCCCTAGTTAAACTGGGAAAATAGCCTGCAGACCCTGGGAATGCCTGCAGGCTGTTTTTGGGTCTTCCCCACGCTCCAGTGAATCAGCTACTGGTAAGTAGCTTTACATACAGGAGGGCTGTCGCTCCCTGGCTCATAGCCAAGTTAATTTGTTTTGCTTTACGTTAACTTTGCAGTCAGATGGATATTTCTGAAGACATGAGCTCTCCACCGCCTGCCTCTGGCCAGCCTCCTCTCACAAGGTACAGGGGCAGGTTCCATTGCCGAGGGTCCTTAGGCGGGTGGGGGGGTGTATTTCCGCAGGTGATCGTTCTTTCTAACTGCTCTGTTTTGTTTCTGTGGTTCTCTGTCTTTTGCTTTAGCCCTTCCAGGTCAGAACAGCGTCGCAGCTCGCACAAAGGAAGTGATTCGTCAAAATCGCATCACCGGCAATCCTCTTCCAAATCTAAGCATTACGGCTCCTCCTCAAAATCAGGACACCGTAGTGAGGAGCGCTCGCACTCCTCAGTGGCCCACTCCAGCCACTCATCAAGTGTCTGCTGGGGATGCAGATCGCAAGTACCTGTCGGTAAATCGCTGTGCGATTCCTGCTTCGCCAAAGCTTCCAGGGAAAGAGGTGATTCGGACCAACAACTTAAAGCCCTAGTTGAGAGGGTTGTGAAAGAATCACTTAAGGGTATTGAGGCAGTCCGGCCTGTTACCCCTCAGGCAGAGCCACCATGTTCCCCAGTGAGGGAAACTCAGTTGCAGGACACCTGGGAGTCCTCTGTTCCTAGCCACCCTTCAGTGGTCAACTCTGACAGTGACTCGGATGAAGATAATACCTGTGTGGGTTTTGACTTCGCTCTGCTACCTCCCTTGGTCAAGGCTATTAGAGAAACTTTAAATTGGGAGGATCCGAAGGCTGTCCCTCCCAAACAGAGAAAATTCTTTAAACAGCTAAAGAAGGAGCGAGTTAACTTTCCTTTCTTTTCTGAGTTGGGCGAGATCATTACAGATGAATGGAGCAAGGTGGAGAAGAAAAACTCCATGCTTACTAAAGTTTCAAAGCTTTATCCCTTTAGGGAGGAAGAAGTGAAGCATCTGGAATCAGCTCCATTGGTGGATGCAGCCGTGATGAGGCTGGTTAAACACGTGACACTCCCCTTGGAGGACACAGTGTCCTTTAAAGACGTTCTGGACAGACGGATAGATGCTGATCTGAGGAGAGTGTACCTTACAGCAGGCATGGCTTGCAAACCAGCCTTAGCCCTGGCAGCCCTGTCCAAAGCTATGGAGATGTGGACGGATAGTGTTCAAGATACGCTAAGGAATATTTCAGATGACACAGCGAAGAACTCACCTATTCAAGAATTAAGGCTAGCATCGGCCTTTCTGGGTGAGGCCTCGATTGATATCATTCGTCTGGCAGCCCGAGTAATGCTCTCGTCGGTCACCGCCAAGCGGGCTCTTTGGCTCTGCCCCTGGCTGGCTGACCCAGCCTCTAAACAGGTATGGTGCCGAATTCCCTACGGGGGCTCTTCTCTTTTTGGCAACAAGTTGGATGAGGCCATTACACGGGCTACTGGCGGGAAGTCGGGGTTCCTACCTCAGGATAGGCGCCTGCAAGGCCAAAGAAGATCCTTCCCGAAGAGGCAATATCAAGACCGATCCAGAGAGGCTCGTACTTACAAGCCAGGCCGGGAATTCTCCAGATCCTGGAAATCAAGGCAATCGTCCTTTAAGAAGGCTGCAGGTAGTGAGTCGAAAGGGGAGAGGCAACCTTCCAAATCTTTTTGAAAGTGGGCCCGCTCAGGCAGACCGTGTGGGGGCCCGTCTTTTCCACTTTCAGCATGTCTGGGCGGCTTCGATTCACGACTTCTGGACAATCAAGACAGTCTCCTCTGGTCATGCCTGGACCTTTACCGACCCTCCCAGACTCAGATGGGTACCCACTACTCTTCTGGCATCAGAAAAAAAAGGACAATACTTTTAGCCTACATAGAATCTTTGTTGGCCCAAGGCGCTGTCAACCCAGTCCCAGTCAGCCAGCAAGGCATGGGAATGTATTCTCCCCTCTTTCTGGTTCAGAAGAAGAGTGGGGCCTGGAGGCCGGTCATAGACCTAACCCATCTAAATCGCTTCATCAAAAAGGAGAGGTTCAAGATGGAAACACTCTCCACAATTCAACAGTCGGTTCAACCAGGGGACTGGATGGTGTCCATAGACCTCAAGGACGCCTATTTTCACGTCCCCATCGCGGAAAACTTTCAACAGTTTCTCCGCTTCTCCGTGGGCAAGCTTCACTTACAATTTACATGCCTTCCCTTCGGGTTATCAACTTCTCCTCGGGTTTTCTCAAAGGTGCTGTTGGCAATAGTAGCTCTCCTGAGAACCAGGGGGATTCGTCTACATCACTACCTGGACGACCTGCTTCTTTTGGCACAGGACAGGGTGCAACTCATAGCACACAGAGGGCAAGTGATTTCCACACTACAGGAATTCGGATGGATTCTGAACCAGGAGAAGAGTCAGTTAGACCCATCCCAGTCTCTGGTGTTTTTAGGTGCCCTCTTCGACACGGTCAGAGGCACCATTTCGTTACCAGAAGAGAAGATCTCGACAATCAGAGACAGGATCCACCCAGCTCTTTCTACTCCTCATCTTCACGCTCTCCAATGCCTGAGAATCATTGGCACTATGGTGGCGACGTTTCCGATGGTGAGGTGGGCCCAATGGAGAATGAGGCCTTTTCAGAAGGGCTTCCTTCACCAGTGGAAGGGCAGCAAGACCCAGCTGATTCGGATTACTGCATCCATGAGGCACTCTCTCCTATGGTGGCTCCAACGGGAGAACCTCTCCAACTGCCATTCCATCCTTCCCATTTCTTGGGTGACTATAACAACGGACACCAGCAACAGGGGCTGGGGTGCCCACTGTCTGGCGGAAGTGGCTCAGGGCACTTGGGAATTCCCCTCCAGAAGGATAGTGTCAAACATCCTGGAGCTGAGAGCAGCCTTCCAGGCACTTCTGGCGTTTCGGCATCTCATTCAAGGCTCCTCGGTCCTACTCAGACTGGACAATACCACAGCAGTGGCATACATAAGAAGGCAAGGGGGGACTCGAAGTCTCTCCTTACTGCGAGAGGTAGAGCCAATTATGTCCTGGGCCCAGAAAAACCTGAAGGATCTGACAGCGACATATGTGCCAGGGGTTCAGAATGTTCAGGCAGACTTCCTTTCTCGGAGGCTCCTAGACAACAACGAGTGGTCTCTCCACGAAGAAGTATTCAAGTGGATTCTATCGTTGGGGTTCCTTCCGGAAGTCGACCTGTTCGCCTCCCCCTGCAACAAAAAGATGGCAAAATACTATTCGAGGTACAGGGACCCTCAAGCGTATGGGGTGGACGCCCTGACGGAGAAATGGTGGTTCAACAGAGCCTATGCCTTTCCGCCAACTCCGATCATTCTCCAATTCCTGAAGAGGCTCAGAGCAGAGACAGCAGAGGTGTTAGCGATAATTCCTTACTGGCCCAACAGGCCCTGGTTTCCTCTCCTAACACTCCTCAGTGTCCGAGATCCGATCCCTCTTCCATCCAGACCAGACCTCCTGTCTCAGGGATCGAGGCTACACCCTTGCCCGGATCACCTGCGCCTAAGGGCTTGGCTTTTGAAAGGGGAAGGTTGGAGGCGCTAGGCTGCCCGGATGAAGTAATTCCCACTCTCCTTAGTTCGAGAAGGAATAGTACCAACCGAGTGTATGAGAGGATTTGGGCGAAATTTATCAGCCATATGTCTTCCAGGTCCAACTCCTGTGATAATCTGGTGATTCAGGACGTTCTAAGTTTTCTGCAGACGGGTCTGGACATCTAAACAAACAACAACCCAAATGGCAAAATATGCGCTTGCTCCCAAATATTTTGAGCAGCTACCACAGCACTAGAAAATTGCACATATATCAAATGGAAAACAAAATGTGTAGCGCTAAAATAAATTAGAAAAAAGAATAAACTAGTATAGGTATGAATGTGAGTTAGGGACCTTAGATTGTAAGCTCCTTGAGGGTATAGGGACTGATGTGAATGTATAATATATATATGTAAAGCGCTGCGTAAATTGACGGCGCTATATAAGTACCTGAAATAAATAAATAAATAAACAACTGCATACTGATAAGGTATAGAACCAGTATGTTACAAACAACTAGACAAAAACACATTTGGATTTCTCACAATATGTAGGAATTAAGACCAATACAAAGTCCATGTATGAAGCATAGATAAAATAATGTTTATAAGTGATGTGTGAACCACCTTCACCAGAGTGAGATTCTATAGTCTTTGAATAGATACAAAACATCAGATGAGTTCAAGTCCCAAATTGAATGATTTATAAATCGGCTCTAGAACATCACCCCACAGTGTCTTCACACACATGCAAATCACTCTAACGGTAGAGTTGGTAAAATTGGAGGCTTACCGGAGGGTTTGAACCCAAAACAGTGTATACTGTGAGGGTCAAACCGGCTTTTATTGCTTAATGGCAATGGTGGGAAGACCTTGGTGGCGTGTAGCGATCACAAGGGGTTCATAAAGTTGTATCTTCTCCGATCATGACATAGGATCACCCCGTTTGTAGCTCATAAAGGATATAGAAGAGGCCACATAGTGTGATACCATAAAAACCGTAATTTATTTAAAAGGAAACACACTTACATGATAAAGTTGTTAAAAAAGCGCTTGTACATAAAAGAAAGCAGCAGTGGAGTCCTCCCGACGCGTTTCGTCTGAGTAGACTTCGTCTTGGGGTCTGGACATCTCACTGTCCGTCAGTTCTCTTCGTGTCCAGGTTTCCGCAATCTCAGCCTTCTCCGGAGTCGCATGGGCCAAGCACCCTCTGGTCCAGCAATTTTTCAAAGGAGCAGTCAGGCTTAGGCCACAGAGGAAACCCAGATTCCCCAAATGGGATCTTCCGTTAGTTCTGGATTTCTTTGCACAACTTAACAGATCTCTCTCAGTCAGAGAATTAACCCTCAAGACTTCATTCCTGATAGCTATAACTTCGGCGAAGAGGGTCTCGGAAATTCAATCCCTGGGGTCCAAGGAACCATTCATCACCTTTTTCCCGGACAGAGTGGTCCTAATACCAATGCTTGGGACAAATCCCAAAGTTACCTCGGTCTTTCACGAGAACCAGGATATCACACTCCCTACCTTCAAATCTACTGGAGGTCCAGATCCACACCTCTCTAGTGTGAGAGCTACTCTCAATCAATACCTGGAAGTTACGGCATCTTTTCGTCAATCTGAATCTCTTTTTGTTCTATTCCATGGGAAAAACAGGGGCTCTAGGGCTTCTGTCAGATCCATCGCGGCTTGGGTGGTTCAAGCCATCCAATGGGCTTACAGAGAGAAAGGCTTGGCTCCTCCTGAGGCGGTTACAGCACACTCTACGAGAAGTCTTTCGACGTCCTGGGCGGCCTCACGTCATGTTGCTCCCGATGTGATCTGCAGAGCAGCTTCTTGGTCTTCGATTCATACCTTCATGACCCATTATTGTGTTGAGCCAGCAACCTTATCTTCTGTTAATTTTGGTTTAAAAGTGCTGTCGGCTGACAGTGTTAAATAAATCTTTTGTTCAGCATTTAGCCCACCCGGGTGTGTACGGCGAGTTATTTCCCACACGTTGCTGCCATGGAGTCTGTCAGGAAAACGGAAAATTCCTATCATAATACTTACCGTAATTTTCCTTTCCTGATGGACTCCATGGCAGCAGGAGTTCCCTCCCCGAATGGCTGAAGTAGGCTAGTTACCGAACACGGCCGGGGGCAGGGAGCAAAGATTTATGGGAGTAGTGTCCTATAGGGTAGTAGAGGCGGGACTTAACCCACACGTTGCTGCCATGGAGTCCATCAGGAAAGGAAAATTACGGTAAGTATTATGATAGGAATTTTCCGTTATATGTTGAATATGAAAACTTCAAGTAAGGGAGATTCCCTGACTGAAAGCTAAATTTAAACAAGGGGGTTAGGGATACTAGCTGATATTATTACCCAAATATTGCAATGCCCATTGCCATATTGAGTCACATGGGATGTGGACCTGATAGGGAACTAGTCCTATGCCCTGTACACATGGTCGGACATTGATCGGACATTCCAACAACAAAATCCATGGATTTTTTCCAACGGATGTTGGCTCAAACTTGTCTTGCATACACACGGTCACAGAAAGTTGTTGGAAAATCTGATCATTCTGAATGCAGTGACGTAAAACACATATGTCGGGACTATAAACGGGGCAGTAGCCAATAGCTTTCTTCTCTTAATTTATTCTGAGCATGCGTGGCACTTTGTGCGTCGGATTTGTGTACACACGATCGGAATTTCCGACAACGGATTTTGTCGGAAAATTTTATAGCAAGCTCTCAAACTTTGTGTGTCGGAAATTCCTATGGAAAATGTGTGATGGAGCCTACACACGGTCAGAATTTCCGACAACAAGGTCCTATCACACATTTTCCATCGGAAAATCCGACCGTGTGTACGGGGCACTAGAGTTGCCCATCAGGCTCAACTCACCAAACTGCATGGCGCAGTGCTATCAATCTAAAGTAAAGTGAACCTGATGGGGAACTACTCTCTCAGTTCCCCATCAGATTGCGCCCACTCCACTACCACTCGGCCATGTGCCTGTATGTGTGATGGGCGCAGTGGCCAGGGAGGGGGCTCAGTACTACTGAGCTACACTGAGGACTAGGTGTCCGGTATGGTCTCTCCAGCCTCAGTTGTACCACCTCCTAAGACAGATTCATGTACTTGTTCCAGAAAGGGACATGCATCTGTCACAAATACAGACAATTTCAGTGCAGGGGTGCAAGGAAACTCTTATGAATTCCCCCAAATATGTCATTGAACATGGAGTTCAAAGCATATCCAAACCAAAAAAAAAAAAATAATTATCATATTGCAGCTCAGCATCCCTTAGATGTGATGGCTGCATTTGTTTTCTTTTTTAAGGCTTTTTTGCTTTATTTTGACTTTGTAGTCCTACCAGTAAGGCTGGGTTCACACTGGAACCGGCTGCGGATTGCACAGGGATGCTGTGCGTCCCAGTTTTCTGTTTCAGGGATGAAGCAGGGCTGAATCTTTGCCTGAATTCGGCCCTGAAACAGAGCCAAAGACGCACAGCGTTTCTGTGCAGTGCGCTCCTCAGCCACACCGGAGATATGTGAACCGGCTCCATTGAGAGCCAGTCACATTCTCCTGCTATGTGAATTCGATGCAGGAAACATCTCAACCCAGTCCTGCCCGCAGGTTTACCCCGATCAACAGCAGACACTTCCAGGCATACTTTACTGTCTATAGCAGGAGTTTGTAACAAAAGTTCAAGATACTCAGCATTAGCAGAGCGCTGGGCATATTTATAATCCAGTGAGAGATGTCCAGCATTAGCAGATCGCAGGACATATTTGTAATCCATGGGCGCGATCGCTCGCCATGGTTGCCACGGGTGACAGCACATGGTAAAAAGTCACTGAATTGCAGAATTAGTATAAGTGTCTGCTCCAGCTCTGGTTGAGGCCACTGAGTAAGCAGGCAGCAACAATTTATAACAGCTCCCTCTGGTTGCTATGGGCAACAACACTTATTTTTACAGTCCTAACAGGCAAAGCACACAAGTCCTTCCCAGGGTTCAATTCCTCTAATACAAATACAGTTCTCCGGCTTGCTTCCTCGGTTGCTAGGGGCAATGGTTGACAGGTCACATGTGATCAGTTGGTCCCAGAACGAGCCCCCAAATGTAGCAGTACCCCCGTAGGGGCTGCTGAAAGTTGTGGTACACCTGTCGCTCTGCCCAGCCTGGCATTCACTTCCCAATCACCTTGGAGACAATGAACAGTCCATATGCTTGTTTTTGTATTTTTATTGAGGGATTTGAACTTGGATAGGGATGGGAATATATGGGATGCCCAGTAGAATTATAGAACAGTCAACTTTGGTCAGAACTATGTACACTCTTTGTACATGACACTTCTTCAAACTCCTCCTGCACAACACTTGCTTGCAGACTATCACTCTCTCTCTCTCTTGATTAACACTTGACTCCAGGCACAGCTAGCACATGGTTAGGCTCAACACTGATTCAGTCAGGCCCTATAAGTTGCCATTAGTCATACTTACCAGCTCTGTGCAATTGTTTTAAACTGGGTAGCCCGGATCCTCTTTTTCTCAAGTCCCTAGCCGCCACTTCTGGCTCCTCCCCCTTGACCAGTGGCCCCAATAGCAAGCTGCTTGCTATGGGGTCACTGGGGCATGCTGGCTCACGAGTCTCACTCTATGCTTCCATAAGACACATTTTGAAACTTCCTAGTTCTCCCCCTGTGGAGTACACCCAATAGCAAGCCTCTTGCTTTGGGGGGCACTCAAGCAGGCTCACTACCGAGCTGCGCTCTGTATGTCCATTTACACACAGAGCACAGCTTGGCCCTGCCTCCGTTCTCTCCTTATTGGCTCACTCGATATGATTGACAGCAGCGGGAGTCAATGTCTCAGCCAATGAGGAGGGAGAGGCTCCTGTGCACATCGCTGGATCAAGAGGGGGCTCAGGTGAGTATAAGGGAGGAGCTGTGGGGGGAGCAGCACACAAAAGGTTTTTTTTTTAACTTCATGCATAGAATGCATGAAGGTAAAAAACATTTAGCCCTTACAACCACTTTAAAGCAGAGTTCTGCTTAAAATAAATAAATAAATAAAAGTCAGCAGCTACAAATACTGCAGCTGCTGAATTTTAATAATCAGACACTCACCTGTCCCAGGGTCTAGTGGGAGAACGAAGCCCCGCTCGTCTCCCCCTCCTCTCTGCAGCTCCGGAATTGTTACTGTGGGCGCCCGGCTGTGGCTTCAAAGCCGGGCACACACTGCACATGCGCGAGCCAAGCGGCGCGGCGTAACTGGCTAGGCAATCATCTGGGACCTGTGACGTGTCCCAGATGATTGCCGAGAGGGAGGGGGGAGAGGTGATCTCCCTTCCGGTGCCCCGGTGCACTGGGAGGAGGTGGGAGCTGGGACCCTTTAAAAAGAGGGTACCCGCCCCCCCCCCCCAAAAAAAAAATGACATGCCAAATGTGGCATGTCAGGGGGTCACCTTCCCTTAAAGCGGAAGTTCAATTTTTGGGTAGAACTGAGCTTTAAGTCAGCTCTGTAGTTATTAATACATTATCAGATGTAAGTACCTGAATCTGATCTGGTATCAGTCTCATGTGCTGAAAAGAAGGCATGCTGATAGGGGGAGAAAGCAAAGTGACAGAGGGATAACCTAATTACAGAGCAGCTTCTCCTTTCACTGTCCAGTCACAGCCTGGGGTGGAACCAGGATGATCTAGTCTCAGAGGAAATGGTTTGAATAATTCTGGCTATCAGACTGATGACATCTACTGGTACTTTGGGAGATTTTAATTGGTCTGGAGTTGAATATTTCAGCAAAAAGTGTTTTTTGCATTTTTACTTTTACTAGCCTGTTTATTTTTTATCTTGTTTTAGGATGGGTTTCTAATATAAAGTATATCCAAAACACAAAAATGTAATACATTGCAGCTTACCAGCCCTTAGATGTGGCAGCTGCTTTAGTTTTCTTTTTTTCAGGCTAAGAACAGTAAGTATAGAAACATACCTGTTAACCCTAATAGAAATCCAGTGTCTTTGTAACTTCTTGTGTATTGAATAAAGAGATGTAATTGAGATAAAGAGAGGGGAAGGTCTTTGTGAACCAAATCAGGAAAGCAGCCTAGGGTCACAATGCTTCTCCACAGATACAGTACAGTGTTGTCACTCTAAAACAGGAAGTGTGTGCATTGGCCTTGTAAAGCTAAAGAAAAAAAAGGCTTATAAAGAAAACTAATGTAACCACCCAATCTAAAGACTGGTAAGGTGCAATGTTTTACAAAGTAAATTTTTTCGTGATAGATTGAAGAAGGGTACAGCATACCTCCCAACATTTTGAGATGGGAATGAAGGACACCTACTAGCAAACGTATGCATGCATAGGACACGACCATTGCCACACCCCCTTAATGGAGAATTAACCCCCAAAAAAGTTAATTAAATCCGCAAGGGCTTTTTTTACCACTACTATTCCTTTATATTGGATTTTAAAATTTACAAATGCAGTAATTTAGAAACTGGATGAAAGGTTTAGCACTGGGAAACACTTTTTGAAAAATAAAAGGTGCATTTTATATACAATTATATAGATCAGACCAAAATGAGGGACAAATGAGGAGGAATGAGGGACAGAGGGATATTGCTCCAAATCAGGGACAGTCCCTCCAAATCAGGGACAGTTGGGAGCTATAGTACAGTATAACCCCTGTCATGTTTTTTTTTTGTTGTGTCCCATTGGGGAGATTTATTTCTGCCTCCTGTGTCATTATCAAAACAATGGGGGCACAGACAGGTGTTTTAATCCCCTCCTCCTCACTCTATCCAAAACATAAAAAAAAAAAAAAAAAAAAAAGTTTGCCTTTTGTTATACTTTAACCGCTTCCCAATTGCTTCACACAGCTATACTGCTGAAGGGTGGCCACTCTGCGCTGGATCACATATCTGCTATATGATCAGCGCTTCCGGGTAGGGCATATGCCCACCATCTGCCCCAACTTTGCTGTGATTCGTTACAGCACAAGCCGATCACTGGGTGCCAGCCAATGATTGATCACCGAGACCCTTTGATCGGCTTAGTGATTCATGGAGGAGAGCTCTGTGTTGGCAAACAACACAGAGCTCTCTACACTGGCAAAATCTTGATTTTTTTTCCCCTGCAAAGCAACAAGAACAAAAACACCAAGCTCGCTTAGTAAAAGCACCACATAACACACACATTACACATTGTTAGGCACACAGTTAATTCCTCGATCGCCCCTAGACGTTAACCCCTTCCCCAGCCAGTGTCATTAGTACAGTGACAGTGTATAGTATTAGCACCGATCACTGTATTAATGTCACTATTGATGTCAGTGTTAGTCAGTCAGTCAGTTAGTGTACTCCCCCCTCTTCCCCCAGCCAGTGTCAGCTAGTGTCAGATTGTCTGCCACACTATCACGGGTCCCACTATAAGTCACTGATCACCACCATTACCAGTATTTAAACATTTTTTTTAAATTCCAGTATATATACCATAGTTTGTGGGCGCTATAACTTTCACACAAACAAAATAATATACACTTATTGGGATTTTTTATTACCAAAGACATGTAGTAGAATACATTTTAGCCTAAATTCATGAAGAAATTTGCTTTTTTTAATTCCTTATTGGATATGTTTTAAAGCAGAAAGTAAAAAATATTGTTTTTGGGTACAGTGCTGCATGACCACGCAATTACCAGTTAAAGTAGCACAGTGCTGAATAGCAAAAAAAGTCCTGGTCATGAATGGGGCAAAATCTTCCAAAGCCAAGTGGTTGAGGAGTCATTTCTCATTACAGAGCTTTCCTCTAATGTCTTGTGGCAGAGACACAACAAGAAGTAAAAAAAAAAATGAAAACACTCTCCAAAGTGGGGGGAATCCCATTTTAGACAGCTGTAAACTGAAAAGGTGTCCCCACTGGAAGATTTCCCTGTTATTTCTGTTCTGGTGACAACTGTAAAATGTTGTCTTTTCCATCAGTAAATCTCACCAGAGGGGTCATAGACAGCAATATAAAATAAATAAAAACTTGGAAGGGAGTATAACTGTTCTGTAGACTATCCAAAACTACAAAAGAATGTTTTGGCTAGTGGTACACTTTAAACCATTTGAAAGATTTGAGCAAATCTTTTAAGAACATACTTATGAAATGTTTTTCAATTTGTTGGCTTCTGTTCTGTAAGTCTATCTATTAGCAAGCGTTAATTCCCAAGTCTGGGTAATTTGTAACTGTCATGCAGTAGTTACTCCGTCATTAAGGGTTAGGTTTAAATTGGCAACCAAACAGACTTTGGCTTTGATCAGTTTGATGCGTGTCAGGCTAAAACCCAATTCCCAACATGTGAGATTTCCATTAGCCGTAGTTAACTAGCACTTTACAGCAGAGTACATCAACCTCAGGCCATGCCTTGGCTATGTGCAATCCATATGCTACAGTCTGTGTGTCTTTTACAGGAACTCTGCAGAAAGAGCCATTATAATCTGCTAGGTGCAGTGCCTTATAATAACCAATTTGCCTTTACCTTTCAAACTTTAAAGGATATCTAAACGCATGAACAAAAATGTAAAGCCTAAATGAACCTTTAGCTTAAATCAGCTAAATACATCAATACAAAAAGTGTTCAATATCTTCCTTTTTTTTAAAGAAACCATAGGCTAAGTAGAAAAGCCTGTCCCCTGCTCATAAGGGGCGCTGGGGCGCCGCCCCCCTAATCTCCATGTGCTGCCCCCTAATCTCCATGCAGAGCGCCGGACACATAGATTTCTACAAGTTTTTTTTTTTTTTTGAAACACATGATTAGAGCCTGAGGCTTCGCTGACGAAGTCCTGTGGACGTAACGCCGCGTACGGGGGCGGAGTTTTTCACTCTGACGTCACCCGCTGCCATTTGTTTTCACAAAGAAGGATTATCTTTACCACAGGGGATTTGTGTTGCTTAATGTACGGACTTTTTCAATAATATCATTTGCTCTGCACTCAATTTGTTTTCATTTTTGACGTATAGGCTTGGTGTTAACCCTTAGTGTCCAGCTTGCATTAATCTTTATATATTCGTTTGCGCTGATTGTTCCCAATTTTGGTATATGTGAAGGGCATGGAACTGTGATGTGAAAGGGAGTTTCTGATGTGCAGGGAGGACTGTGATGTGAAGAGGGGGCTAATATGTGAAAGGAAGGGGACTGTGATATGAAGGGGAGACTCTGATGTGCAGGGGAGACTGTAATGTGAAGGGCACTCTGATGTGAAGGAGGGCTGTAATGTGAAGGGCAGGGGACTGTGAGGTGAAGGGGAGGCTCTGATGTGCAGGGAGGACTGTGATGTGAAGGGGGGGCTCTAATGTGAGGGAAGGGGGTCTGTGATGTGAAGAGCAGGGGTCTGTGAGATGAAGGGGAGGCTCTGATGTGCAGGGAGGACTGAGATGTGAAGGGGAGGTTCTGATGTGCAGGGATGACTGTGATGTGAAGGGGATGCAATTATGTGAAGTGGGGGGCTATGATGTGAAGGGCAGGGGACTGTGAGGTGAAGGGTAGGCTCTGATGTGCAGGGAGGACTGTGATGTAAAGGGGGGGCTCTGATGTGCAGGGGGGACTTGATGTGAATGTTAGGGGACTGTGAGATGAAGGGGATGTTCTGATGTGCAGGGGGGACTGTGATGTTAAGGGCAGGTTCTGAAGTGCAGGGGGACTGTGATGTGAAGGGGGGCTCTGATGTGCAGGGAAGACTGTGATGTGAAGGGCAGATTCTGATGTGCAGGGGGGACTGTAATGTGAAGGGCGCTCTGATGTGAAGGAGGGCTGTAATGTGAAGGGCAGGGGACTGTGAGATGGAGGGGAGGCTCTGATGTGCAGGGAGGACTGTGATATGAAGGGGAGGCTCTGATGTAAAGTGGGGGGGCTGTGATATGAAGGGCAGGGGACTGTGATGTGAAGGGGGAGCTCTGATGTGAAGGTGGGCTGTGATATAAAAGGGCATGGAACTGTGATGTGGAGGCTCTGATGTGAAGGGCAGGGGACTGCAATGTGAAGGGCATGGAACTGTAATGTGAAGGGCATGGAACTGTAATGTGAAGGGCATGAAACTGTGATGTGAAGGGCATGAAACTGTGATGTGAAGGGCATGAAACTGTGATGTGAAGGGCATGAAACTGTGATGTGAAGGGCAGGCTCTGATGTGCAGGGAGGACTGTGATATGAAGGGGGAGGCTGTGATGTGAAGGGCATGGATATGTGATGTGAAAGGGAGTTTCTGATGTGCAGGGAGGACTGTGCTGTGAAGAGGTGGCTCTGATGTGAAGGGGGCTATGATGTGAAGGGAAGGGGACTGTGATATGAAGGGGAGACTCTGATGTGCAGGGGAGACTGTAATGTGAAGGGCGCTCTGATGTGAAGGAGGGCTGTAATGTGAAGGGCAGGGGACTGTGAGATGAAGGGGAGGCTCTGATGTGCAGGGAGGACTGTGATGTGAAGGGGAGGCTCTGATGTAAAGTGGAGGGGCTGTGATATGAAGGGCAGGGGACTGTGATGTGAAGGGGGAGCTCTGATGTGAAGGTGGGCTGTGATATAAAAGGGCATGGAACTGTGATGTGGAGGCTCTGATGTGAAGGGCAGGGGACTGCAATGTGAAGGGCATGGAACTGTAATGTGAAGGGCATGGAACTGTAATGTGAAGGGCATGGAACTGTAATGTGAAGGGCATGAAACTGTGATGTGAAGGGCATGAAACTGTGATGTGAAGGGCAGGCTCTGATGTGCAGGGAGGACTGTGATATGAAGGGGGAGGCTGTGATGTGAAGGGCATGGATATGTGATGTGAAAGGGAGTTTCTGATGTGCAGGGAGGACTGTGCTGTGAAGAGGGGGCTCTGATGTGAATGGAAGGGGACTGTGATGTGAAGGGGAGGCTCTGATGTGCAGGGGGGACTGTGATGTGAAGGGGGCTCTGATGTGAAGGGCATGGAACTGTGATGTGAAGGGGAGTCTCTGATGTAAAGGAGGGCTGTAATGTAAAGAGCAGGGGACTGTGAGGTGAAGGGGAGGCTCTGATGTGCAGGGAGGACTGTGATGTGAATAGGGGGCTCTGATGTGCAGAGGGGACTGTCATGTGAAGGGGGGGCTCTGATGTGAAGGGCAGGGGACTGTGATGTGAAGGGGGCTGTGATGTGAAGGGGGGCTGTGATGTGCAGAGGTGGCTCTGATGTGAAGGGGACTGTTATGTGAAGGGGGCTGTGATGTGAAGGGGGGGCTGTGATGTGGAGGGGGTACTGTGGTGTGAGGTAAATGGGCTGCCCTTTGTGCGACAGTGAACTTGCGTGCAAATTGCTCAACCAAAATCACGAGCAGGAACTCTTTTTTCTGCTACATGAAAGTGTGAATGCAGCCTAAGATAAACACTGCATATAAAATATGTGCTTACTTTACTTTCTCTTCATGTAAATATTTATTGAAAATATGTGTTTTCGTGGGGAAAACCATTTTTAAAAATAAAATGTTCTGGAAATGATGTAGTGAATGTAGAGGCTAGAGGTGTGTGATTATCATCAGCTCAACAACAATGGGCCTGATTTACTAAAGTGGTGCAGTGAACCCATGTGTACAGAGAAAGCTCTGTTCCATTCATCAACAGGGGCATATGCCCCTGTTGATGTCCCTATTGGACGAAACGCGTCAGATAATGCTATCTGCTCCCCACATTGCTTTTACCATTGTGATCACTTTTTTATGTTTTATTGGTTTTAATAAACCTACATTATTGATCTATACTATTAGAGCCCCCCCTCTCTTCTTTTATATACACCTATTTCTGGGAGAGTTGCTGTGGTGTGTTTCCCTGGATACGCTTTACTTCCAGTCCTGCAGAGCTTCATGAGGCGGTTTGGTGACGTTGGCGGAGACTCAGATTTCCATCTCCATTGGAGGGAGCCATTGATTCGATCATCTAAGCCTGACTGACCTAGTGTCGCTGACATCTAGGTCCACCTCATCCGGTAAGAGTACCTCATCATTTTCATTCCTTGGATCCATCACTGGTGAAGTCGCATTTAGTCGTTCTGCATGATAGAACACTCACCTGCCATTTTCACGTGTTTTCTTGAACTTCACCCTTTATGCATATATTTTGGACTTTCTACTTTGGGACTGATTGTCCTAATTTGGGTCAATTCCCCATAATTGTTTTCCTTTTCTTTTTTTGCACTTTTCACAGAGTATATATTATGTTAGCGCTACTTTTCTTTATAGTCTATACACACAATCACACAAATCTTGTCGGAAATTGCGAACGTCAAGAACGCGGTGATGTACAACACGTACGACGAGCCAAGAAAAATGAAGTTCAATAGACAGTGCGGCTCTTCTGCTTGATTCCGAGCATGCGTGGAACTTTGTGTGTCAGAACTGTGTACACACGGTCGGAATTTACGACAACGGATTTTGTTGTCAGAAAATGTCCGATGAAGCCTGTACACACGGTCGGGATTTCCGACAACAAGCTCCCATAGAACATTTTCCCTTGGAAAATCCTATCGTGTGTACGGGGCTATAAGCAGGGGGAGCTTCTAGTCCTCTGCTGGTGGTCACATGTTCAAAATAAAAAAGCAGCTTTTTGAATAGAGTAAAAATCGATAATTAACATAGGTGTGTGCACGGGGTGTCAGGTGTGCCTGGGCACACCCTAATCACCCTGTGTGGTGCTGATTCCCCCTGTTTCCTGGCTCCCCCCTCTGCCCCCTGCAGTGCTGCCAGCTTCCCTCATCTCCCACCTGCTACTGCGGGGGATGTTTCAGGATGGATTTATGAATGAACACAGTGAGTGATCGGTACAGATCACTCCTGTGTTCGTTCTTAATTGATGCATAGTAAACTATTTACTATGCTTCAGTTTGGACTTGAACAGGAAGGCACTCAGCACATAGCACTTCCCATTCATTCACTGTGCAGTGTAGCTGAGGCTGCAGAGAAAGGGACTGGGGAAGCTTTCTCTTTGTTTAGACCCTTGATATTTCACAAAAGACCCCCCAACAGGGCTCCTAAAAAAAATTGTAAAAACATTATAAAATAAAAACTACTGACACCATCCACTGCACTACTGACACCAATCTCTGCTCTGCTGACACCGTCCACTGCTCTGCTGATATACATGCATGTGTGTTTCTGCTCTGGGGTGCACACCCTAATGCAATAGCCTGCGCAGACCACTGATAATTAATATTAATAAACTGTTTTATATTTGCATACAGCTATATACTTTAAATCAAATCTTTATTATTTCTTTGCAATAACATGGTGTGGGTTAGGGATGAGCCAAATGCCCCCCGGTTCGGTTCACACTAGAACATGCGAACAGGCAAATTCGTATGAACAAGCGGACACCGTTAAAGTTTATGGAACACGAACATGAAAAATCACAAGTGCTCATTTTAAAGGCTTATATGCAAGTTATTGCCATAAAAAGTGTATGGATCCTGGGTCCTGCCCCAGGGGACATGTATCAATGCAAAAAAAAGTTTTTAAAACTGCTGTTTTTTCAGGAGCAATGATTTTAATAATGCTTAAAGTGAAACAATAAAAATGAAAAATTCCTTTAAATACCGTGCCTGGGGGGTGTCCTTAGTATGCCTGTAAATTAGCGCATCTTTCCCGTATTTAGAACAATACCACAGCAAAATGACATTTCGCCATGTGATGTCAGAGGAAGGCGGGGTCATCCGTTTTTTGTCACCGTGTGGCCCCGCCCTCAGCTATATAACAGCTGTCATCATGAAGAGGCTTCAGTCAGAGGGAGCCTCCCATGGAGGCAGAGTTGTTGCATTTTTTTTTCTCGGGTCGTCGGGCGCTGTGATCAAAGATGAATGGACATCGCAGGACAGGTTTTTTTTTTAAAAAAAGGACTTGTCCCAAATTGTATACTGTAATTTTGACCATTTTTAAACTTTTTTGGTGAATGTGTAGGGGTACAATGTGCCCGATACCCATTCACATAGTGGGGGCCGGGATCCGGGGGTCCCCTCGTTAAAGGGGGCTTCCATAGTCCGGTAAGCCCCCTGGCTGCAGACCCCACAACCACCGGGCAAGGGTTGTGGGGATGAGGCCCTTGTCCCCATCGACATGGGGAGAAGATGCTTTGGGGGGACCCCAAAGCATCCTCCCCATGTTGAGGGCATGTGGCCTGGTACGATTCAGGAGGGGGTCCCCCCCCCCCCGTTTTCCTGCGGCTTGCCAGGTTGTGTGCTCGGATAAGGGTGTGAACGCCATTTTTTTATATTTTGGCGCAGGGTTCCCCTTAAAATCCATACCAGACCTGAAGGGGCTGGTATGGATTTTGGGGGAACCCTCACACATTTTTTTTTATTTTGGAGCAGGGTTCCCCTTAAAATTCATACCAGACCCAAAGGTCCTGTTAATGGACTGGGGGGGGGACCCATGCCGTTTTTTTTAATGAGTTTCATCTATATTTTCGGGATCTGATAGTTCATTACAGCCGCGAGCAGTTTTGAATTACTTTTTTTCCTTTAGAAATGTCATTTTGCTGTGGTATTGTTCTAAACATTCATTTTTATTGTTTCACTTTAAGCATTATTAAAATCAGTGCTCCTGAAAAAACAGCCGTTCTTAAAACTTTTTTTTGCATTGATACATGTCCCCTGGGGCGGACCCAGGTCCCCATGCCGTTTTTTTCAATGATTTTTAACTATATTGCCAGGATCCGACAATTCATTACAGCAGTGAGCAGTTTTAAATGAGATTTTTTCCTTTAGGAATGTCATTTTGCTGTGGTGTTCTTCTAAACACGGGAAAGATGTGCTACTTTACAGGCATGCTAAGGAGACCCCCTAGGCATGATATTTAAAGGAATATCTAATTTTTATTGTTTCACTTTAAGCATTATTAAAATCACTGCTCCTGAAAAAAACAGCTGTTTTAAAAACTTTTTTTTTTTTTTGAGTCCCAGCAATATGGATGAAAATCAGTGAGACAAACGGCATGGGTACCCTCCACCCCCCCAGTCCATTACCAGGCCCTTTGGGTCTTGTATGGATATTAAAAGGGAAACCCGCACCCAAATTAAAAAAAGGAAAGGCGTGGGGCCCCCAGGCCCTATATACGCTGAACAGCAAGACAGGGACTGTAGGTTTGTTGTTAAGTAGAATCTGTTTGTAATTTTGAACTGGTACATTTTTAAAGTGTAGATCCAGCCAAAAAATATATTTTTAAGCTTTTTGGAAAACATAGGGAAGGGTTATCACCCCTGTAACATTTGTTTTGCTTTCTGTGCACCTCTTCAGAAGATTTCACCTCACTTTCTGTCCCAATGATAAATGTTTTTTGAAAATTTGGGGTTTTTAGTGAAACAAGGATTGGTGATAGAGCATCAGTGAGGAGAAGACACGTTTTTCCCATATTAACTCTATTAATTATATTAATTACAGGAGAGAATTTCCCTTCCTAGGGGTAGATTTCATCTCACTTCCTGCTGTCTCCTTCCGTTTGCAAGTAGGAGTCGTTTGTAAGTAGGATGTTTGAAAGTAGGGGCCTGCCCTATATACTCTGCAGAAATTGGGGCCTTAGGTGTTGGTGTTGCCACAACACTGTAAGCCCTCACAGTTACTCTTGGTGGGCGCAGGAACGGGCCCTGCTGTGAAATATTAGATCAAGAATTGTAATTACATGCCATTGTTGAACAGTGGTAGAAAAATTGGGCCTTTGGTGGTGGTGGTGGTGCTGGTGCCACAACACTGTAAGTCCTCACAGTTACTCTTGGTGGGCGCTGGAACGGGCCCTGCTGTGAAATATTATATCAAGAATTGTAATTACATGCACCTGTTGAACAGGGGCAGAAAAATTGGGCCTTTGGTGGTGGTGGTGGTGTTGCCTCAACACTGTAAGCCCTCACAGTTACTCTTGGTGGGCACAGGAATGGGCGGTGCCCAGAACCAAAAATGTTCTTACAAGCTATCAGCATGAAAACTGAGGAGGAAGAGGATTCTGACTCAGCATAACATGATAGTCACTCAGCATCAGCATAGGCAGTCTTGAAATGGATTGCACATTAAAAAAAAAAATCAATCGGTTACATCAGCATCAGGTGCTTGGTAGCTGGTGATCCAAGACTGAATCATTTTTTGAAGGTCAGCCGATCGACAGATTCAGTGGACAGGCACACCCTGTGATCGGTTACAAAGCCTCCAGCAGCACTGAATGTGCGTTCCGAAAGAACGCTGGATGCAGGACAGGAAAGTAGCTCAATTGCATACTGTGCAAGCTATGGCCAGTGATCCATCCTCAAGACCCAGTAACCCAGAGGATTTTCGGTGGGAAAGGTGTCCAAGTCTGATCTTGCCCCTAGGTAATCCTGCACCATGTGAATCAGAGGCTGGTGATGGTTGTTGGAACCGATCAAACCTTGGGACTGCGGACTAAAATATTGTCTGAACTCATCGGTCAGATGGCCACCTTCTCCACCGCTCCTTCTGTGACTGACCGAAGCCTCAGCAACACGTTGTCCAGGAGGACCAGGAGATTGTAACCTCCCAGGCTCTGGAAACGCATTGCACAAACCTTTCTGCAAGGCCTTCCAAAGATGTTTCATCCTCTGCTCCCTCTGCGACAGCAAGATAAGGTCTGCAACCTTACCCTTGTAACGTGGATCAAGGAGGGTTGCCAGCCAGTAATCATCCCTCCCCTTAATACCACGAATACTAGGATCCTTCCCCAGGCTTTGCAGGATCAGGGAGGCCATGCAGCGTAGGTTTGCTGAGGCATTTGGTCCAGACTCCTCTGGGTCACTAAGGATGACATGATCTGCAGCCACCTCCTCCCAGCCACGTACAAGTCCATGAGTTTCTTCGGACTGTAAATGATCCCTTGAAGACTGCTGCTGATGCTGAGTGCCAGGCTCCACCTCCATGCTGACATAATCCTCCTCGTCCTCCTCCTCTTCCTGTGTGATCAGCAGGCATGCAGGAACAATGTCTGGATAAAGGGGGCCTTGAGAGGTAAGGAAGTCCTTCTCTTCCTCCCTCTGTTCTGCCTCAAGTGCCCTGTTCATTATTCCATGCAGCGTGTGTTCCAACAGGTGGACAAGAGGGACAGTGTCACTGATGCATGCACTGTCACTGCTCACCGTTCTCATGGTCTTCTCAAATGGTGACAGGACAGTGCATGCATCCCTAATCATAGCCCACTGGCGTGGGAAAAAAAAAACAAGGTCCCCTGACCCTGTTCTGGTGCCATAGTCGCATAGGTACTCATTGATGGCCATCTGCTGCGTGTGTAGCCACTGCACCATGGCCAACGTTGAGTTCCACCTGGTGGGCATGTCACAGATTAGGCGGTTCTTGGGCAGGTTAAATTCCTTTTGGAGATCAGCCAGCCGAGCACTGGCATTATATGACCTGCGGAAATGCACACAGACTTTCCTGGCCTGCCTCAGGACATCCTGTAAGCCCGGGTACCTGCCCAAGAATCACTGCACCACCAAGTTAAGGACGTGAGCCAAACAGGGCACATGGGTCAGTTGTCCCTGTCGGAGGGCAGAGAGGAGGTTGGTGCCATAGTCGCAAACCACCATACCTGCCTTAAGCTGGTGTGGCGTCAACCACCTCTGAACCTGCCCCTGCAGAGCTGAAAGAATCTCTGCCCCAATGTGGCTCCTGTCCCCCAAGCACACCAGCTCAAGCACCTCATGGCATCTTTTTGCCTGCGTGCTTGCGTAGCCCCTTGAACGCCTACAGAGCACCGCTGGTTCCGAGGACAAATCAGCACAGGAAGAGGCCAGGGAGGAAGAAGAAGAGGATGGGTGGAGGAGAGAGGTGTGGCAGAACCACCACTAGTATAATTTTTGAGGCGTGGTGGCAGAACAACCTCCAACACTACTGCACCCTGTCCTGCATCCTTCCCAGCTGCCAGAAGAGTCACCCAGTGCACGGTGAAAGATAGGTAACGTCCCTGTCCATGCCTGCTGGACCATGAATCAGCGGTAATATGCATCTTACCACTGACTGCCCTGTCCAGCGAGGCCAAGACATTGCCTACAACATGCCGGTAGAGAGCCGGAATCGCCTTCCGTGAGAAAAAGTGGCGTTTGGGAACCTGCCACTGAGGAACCGCACATTCCACAAACTCACGGAAGGAGGCAGAGTCTATCAACTGAAAAGGCAGCAGTTGAAGTGCTAGCAATTTAGCCAAGCAAGCATTCAACCGCAGGGCATGTGGATGGCAGGGAGCGAACTTCTATCGGTGGTGCAGCAGCTGGGGCAGAGAAATTTGCCTGGTACAATCTGACGTCGGTGTACCGATAACAGATTGCCTGCAAGTACTTGGCTGTGACACACCTAATTCTATACCTTCATTCCTCTCAGTGCAGGTTTCAAAGAGGACTGAAGGTATAGTGGGGTTGGCGATCCCAGCTGATGAGGAGCAAGGAGGGATCCGCTTTGTTCTTTGGTGTGGGTCTTCTAGGTACGCTTGCCAACGAACTGCATAGCAGGTCGACATATGTCTGGTCAAGCATGTAGTGCCCAAGCAGGTGATGTTTTGGCCACGCGAGATACGCTTGAGACATATTTTGCAAATAGCAGCGGTGGGATCTGATGCACTCGTCTCAAAAAAGGCCCACACCAAAGAACTTTTGGAATAACGCGCAGAGACAGCAGCGCCCTGCACATGCGGAGCTCTGCGGTGTGATGCAGTCGGTGTGCTGCCCTTAAGCTGGCCCCTGGAAGGCATCCTGCCTCCTTGGAGATGTGCCTCCTCCTCCTCCTCTCTCCTATCAGGCACCCACGTGGAGTCAGTGACCTCATCATCCCTTCCCTCCTCATCACTGGAGCAAAGCTGGCAGTATGCTGCAGCTGGGAGAACATGACTGCCAGATTGCTGTCCTTCTTGGGCACCCCCTCTCTCTGGGCTCACGTTACTGCCTTCCTCTAGCTGGGTACCATCATCGGAGCCTTCAAAACGCTGGGCATCCTCCTGGAGCATGTACCCAACACTGTGGTCAAACAGTTCGGGGGACTCCTCAAGAGGACATGGTGGGGCTAGGGAAGGAGTGACTGTTGCCATTGAGCCCAGGGAAGAGGCCGCATTGGCAGCTGCTTTGCCAGGCAAAGTACCCTGAGCCTGGGTGAGAGAGGATGAGGATGGCTTGGTCATCCACTCTACCAAGTCTTCCACATGTTTTGGCTCAACACGGCCAGCTCCCGAAAAAAAAAGGACAAGCATGTCCCATGGCCACGTGCTGATGAGGATGCACCGTTTCCACGACCAGCACTGTTGCCTCTAAACACAGAGCCTGCTTGCCCTCTTTTATTGGCTTGTGACTGTCTGCCTCTCCTTGTTGGCCTTTAGGTTTAGATGAACACCACCAATTTTCTTCAGGCAGCTTTAGGTGCATACTGGGCAGAGGACGCAGTACACTACCTGTAAATACTGCAGCTGCCTGCCTGTGGTACTAATAGGTTTAGAAGAACACCACCAATTTTCTTCAGGTAGCATTAGGTGCACACTGTGCAAAGGACACAGTACACTAACTGTAAATACCGCAGCTGCCTGCCTGTGGTACTAATAGGATCAGAAGAACACCACCAATTTTCTTCAGGTAGCTTTAGGTGTACACTGTGCAGAGGACACAGTACACTAACTGTAAATACTGCAGCTGCCTGTGGTATTAATAGGAGCAGAACAACAGCAATTGTCTTTAGGTAGCTTTAGGTGCACACTGTGCAGAGGACGCACTACACTAACTTGTAATTATTACAGCTGCCTGCGGTACTAATAGGATCAGAACACCACCAATTTTCTTCAGGTAGCTTTAGGTGCACACTGTGCAGAGGACGCACTACACTAACTTGTAAACACTGCAGCTGCCTGCGGTACTAATAGGATCAAAAGAACACCACCAATTTTCTTCAGGTAACTTTAGGTGCACACTGTGCAGAGGATGCACTACACTAACTTGTAAATACTGCAGCTGCCTGCGGTACTAATAGGATCAGAAGAACACCACCAATTTTCTTCAGGTAGCTTTAGGTGCACACTGTGCAGAGGATGCACTACACTAACTTGTAAATACTGCAGCTGCCTGCAGTACTAATAGGATCAGAAGAACACCACCAATTATCTTCAGGTAGCTTTAGGTGCACACTGTGCAGAGGACGCACTACACTAACTTGTAAATACTGCAGCTGCCTGCAGTACTAATAGGATCAGAAGAACACCACCAATTTTCTTCAGGTAGATTTAGGTGCACACCGTGCAGAGGACGCACTACACTAACTTGTAAATATTACAGCTGCCTGCGGTACTAATAGGATCAGAAGAACACCACCATTTTTCTTCAGGTAGCTTTAGGTGCACACTGTGCAGAGGATGCACTACACTAACTTGTAAATTCTGCAGCTGCCTGCCAGTGGTATTAATAGGAACAAAACAATAGCAATTGTCTTCAGGTAGCTTTAGGTGCACACTGCGCAGAGGACGCGTTACACTAACCCTGGCTTTGGCCAATTACGCCTCTCTGTACAGACAGCGCTGTGATTGGCCAAGCATGCGGGTCATAATGCATGTTTGGCCAATCATCAGCCAGCAATGCACTGCGATGCCGCAGTGAATTATGGGCCTTGACGCACCACTCGAATTTGGCGGGAACGGCCCATATCGTCAGCAATTCGACAAACGGATGAACATGCGATGTTCGAGACGAACATGGGTTCGACTCGAACTCGAAGCTCATCCCTTTTCATAGTGACTGAGTGAGTATTAACAGCATGTAATACAGCATTTATTGATAGTTTTTTTATGAAGTGGGTTTAGTGACACTTTAAAGTGATACCAAAGTCTTGTTCTTTTTTTTGTTTAAAATAACAAACATGTCATACTTACCTCCTCTGTGTAGTGGTTTTGCACAGAGCAGCCCAGATCCTCCTCTTCCCAGGTTTCTCACCAGCACTCCTGGCCCCTCCCTCCTGCCAAGTGCCCCCACAGCAAGCAGCTTGCTATGGGGGCACCCGAGCCGAGCCGCTGCTCTGTGTGTCCATTCAGAAATGAAGCCGCGGTTCAGACTCGCCCCCGCTCTCTTTCCTCATTGGCTCACCGACTTTGATTGACAGCAGCGGGAGCCAATGGCACCCTATTTGTTCCTCAGCCAATCAGGAGGGAGAGTCCCAGACAACCGATTCTCTCTTACATATCGCTGGATAGAGATGGGCTCAGGTATATATTAGGGGGGTGAGGGGGGCTGCTGCACACAAGGCTTTTTTTATCTTAAAAGATTAGATAAGATAAAAGATAAGATAAGATTAAAAAACCCTTCTGCCTTTAGAACCACTGTCAGCTCCCCACACATTACAGTCTGACTGTACAACCTACTTTAGAGCCACCAACAAGTATGTAGAACAAGGGTCTGCCTGATTGGATACATATTTATTGCATAACTAGGTCTTTATATAACATAGTTTTGGTAAATCGAACGTTGATTGTACACAGATTGTACCGTCAGATTGTAATGTATATGGTGAACCTTGGGGCTTGTTTACAGTTGTGTTGCCCTCTGAAAAGTGATCTATAGTGGATCTATTTTCAGATGGTGTTTGACAGATGGCTTTGAGGTGTTGCACCAACTACTTACCACCATGCTGCAATCAAATGCATTGCTTGTGGAAGCAGGGCAGTTACGGCATGGCCCCATTCACTTGGATGGGTTGTATTCAGCGGCATCCTACACAGCACTTGCAGTTTGTGCACTACACTACTATTGCGCATTACAAGCACAAATGTGTAAATGAGCTGTAAATTACTGCTTCTTGCTCAAAGGTCATGATTGCAGTGTATATTTATACTTGGGTTGCCCTCTGAAAATTGATCTGCAGTGGAATGCTTTTCAGAGGGCATTTGATCGGTGGCTGGGAGACAATACACCACCTACTCTCCACCTGTTTTAACCCTGTAAAGTCTGCACCACCATGCATTGCACGTGGTGCAGGGCAGTTGTGTTGCAGTCTAATTCATTGGAATGGGTCGTGTTCAGCGGTATCCTACCCAGCACTTGCAATTTGTTGTGTAAATGAGCCCTAAATGAGCGCTACATGCCCAAACATCATACTGGGTTGCCAGGATTGGGCTGCCAATGAGGGCAGGATTAGGTCATTTATGACCAGCCTATAAATCTAATTTACAAGTGGTTCTAAAGTCTTCTCTGCATTTAGGTAAAAAAAAAAAAAAAAAACTCCCCACTACCTATCCTACCCACTCCCATCCCTAAACACTTACCTGACTCCTGTCACCGCTCCAGCGCCGTTTCGACTGAGGCACCACCCCTTTCAATTCCTGGTCCAACATGAGACAATGAGAATAGTGCTAGCCATAGGCTCCCACTGCTGTCAGTCAAACTTCTAACAGGAGGGAGAAGGGGCATTGCTTACTCACCCTGTATGTGTCTATGAATACACACATCCTGGCTTGAGAATACGTCTTCACAGGTACCTCCATAGCACATGGCTTGTTAAAGAGGCACCCAGAGAAAAGGGGAGTGGAAAACACTGGTGGGGGACTGCCAAAGAGGAGGCAAGGGACTGCTCTGTGCAATATTGTTGCACAGAGCAGGTAAGATATATATTTTTGTATTTTAATAAGAAAAACAAATTAACATTAAGGTAATATTAAAGGCTATTTTTTTTTTAATAACAAACATCTTATACTTACCTGCACTGTGCAATCCTCATCTTCTTGGGTCCCCCACCAGTGGTCCTGGCTCCCCCTCTTCTCTGAGTGCCTCCACAGCAAGCCACTTGCTATGGGGGCACTCATGCTTGCTTGCTCCAAAGCCACGCCCTGTGTGACTGGCTCCCTAGAGAGCCGGTCACAATCTCCTGCTATGCGAATTGGATGCAGGAAATTTGTATCCAATTCGCATAGGTGTGAACCCAGTCTCAAGGTAAAAAAACCTTCAACCTTTAGAACCACTTTAAATAAAGATAATTTGTTTTGCCGTTACCAATGTTATGTTATATTCCTCAATATTAGCATGCTTGCTATGTCAAAAACATATGCATTATAGCTTAGCGAATTGTGCTAATTGGTGGCTATTTGACTTGCTTTCCTGAATCTCTATCTTCATTCATGATCTATAGCTGCAGAGACTCTTGTGTCTCCCTGGCACAAGTGAGGTTAATGAAAAGTCTTGAAGTTCCCCACACATGATGTGGACGAAGAGGCGGGTCTGTGTTTTCCTTCGTCCCACAGTCTATGACCATGAGTTAGGAAACTATCCTATGTCTTTTCTATGGCTGTGTATTCTTCCTCTGAGAAGAGAAAATAAGCAGAAAGAAAAATCACATTGTTCCTCTGCTTCCACTCCTGAAGGATTTTCTGCCCTACATTCAGCCTTTCAGTGGTTTGGGCTAGCACTGAAAGAGCAGCTGGCCAAAGCCCAGATGCATTGATATTCTAGTCAAGAGCAAGGTAAGTTAGACAATTAACCAGGCTTGCTTTTTCAAGGGATGAGCTTTTCAACAATGCATCTCAGCTAAAGCTGCTGCCATTGAATTTGATGGGAATTTCAAGTCACATGAACAGAAACGGGGGGTTTCATTTATGAAGAGTGATAAAGAGGACAGGCAGAGCTGCTGTTGTACATAGCAACCGGTCAGATTATGTTTTATCCTCTCAAACTAAAATCTCAGATCTTGGTTACTCCGGACAATCGCCCTCTTCTCAAGTCTGGTGTTCAGGCAGGCAATAAAGTACTCGATGAAGAGGATTTACTCTAACCAATCTGAAATTATTACTAACTAGTAAGTCTGACCTTACTGTAACTGTTCTTTGTACTGCTTTGATGACCACCTTAGCATGACTGTCAATGATGATCGTGGAGCTACATATCCCATCATGCTAGCTAGAACAAAACATTGTAAATGTTGAAGACATTTCATCCTAATAACTAACTACTTTTATGACCTGGATATAGGGTTGCCACCTCATTCCTTTAAACCTAAACACATATTAATTAGACAGGTTCTGTGGCCGATTAAGGGGGTAATTAAACTTGGTGCCTTATCTGTATTAAATTAGCATCAGCACCTGTGTAATTTATGTGTTTGGGTTTAAAGGGATGAGGTGGCAACCCTACCTGGATAATAATTGAGAACCTTTACAGATTGCTGATTCTACCAGTTACTAAGGTATATAAAATGTATACATGAACTTATTGGTACTTCTGAAACAGGAGACTATGATATGAAAACGGAAATTTATGACACTACCTAGAAGATAATGATCACAATTTTGGATTGTATTCCCATGCCTCCGGACGTTCTAAAGTGATAGAGGAACACCTTTTAGCACACAGTATGAAGTAAAAGGACATGTCTCTGCCACGGCACAGACCACAAAAATATGTAGAAAGAGATTGGCTAAACCCCACAAGTGTTTTTTGACCTCTGTTTTTCTTTAAACAGTAATATAAAGGTTGGATGAAAATTTTAGTTCAGCGTAATACTTTTGGTAGTAAAATAGAAAATTTTTATATAGAGATGTACACCTCAGATCAAAAAGAGGTACAACTGAGGCTGCATGATGGACAGAAGGATTTGGTCGCAAAAGAATGGAGCTATGTATTCCTGCAGCATTGCTGTTTTGATTCCTTTTACCATTAAAAGCTTCAAAGAATATATTGAGTAAAATTTATAGTGTAGCTGCATGAAACTGAGCGGAAGATGAGTGACGCTGTGAAGATGAGGCAAACTGTTTGCGCAAACATAAGCAGTGTTGGGGTGCCTGCTAGGGTGGCCACGTGATTCCTATAAAACTTGAACACATATGAATTACACAGGTTCTGAGGCAAATTTAATGCCGATAAGTCACCAAGTGGGTTTAATTACCACCTTAATCAGCCACAGAACCTGTGTAATTCATATGTGTTTGGTTTTAAAGGGATGAGGTGGAATAAGAAAGCACATTCTGCTAATAAACGTTTGTACCATAATCGTCTAATGTTCTGACTGCTGTCTCATGTCTATAGATATCCTAAAGGGTAATTCTTGTTCCAATGACAGCTGTCTAAAGCCCCATACACACAGGTTAAATGTCAGGTGGCAGCGGCCAGTTCAATAGAAACCGGCCAACATTCGGCTCATGTGTACATTCGGCCGACTTCTATAGAAGGGGCATAACCGAAAAAGGTCTGCCGACCAGCTCCTGATCAGCGTTCACAGCCAATAGCTGAGAGTGCTGACCAGAGTGTTGAGGGGGGTGGGCCCCCTGTCAGAACACAATAGAACAGCAGGGGAGATTGCTGTACTAACATCGGATTGTTAGTACAGCGACTCCGACCTGAGCTGTACGTTTTTGTTTTTTTGTTTGTTTTTTTTTTCATTCTGCAGTGTACTAGGTTTTAGAGAAGATATCCTTTACGTTGGAGAGATTTCTTCCAGTTCCTTACTATGCCTCCAAGATAGCAATGCAGGAAAATGTTCCCAATAGAATAAAAATTTGACGGGTTTTACCAATTCCTACTCCTAAACTTCATTTTTTTTTTTTTTGATTTAGATATACACTTTAGGGACAAATGTTTGTGGACTCCTGACCATCCCATATACAATAAAGCCAAAAGTATGTGGACACCATCCAAATGATTGAGTTTCCAGTGAACAATAGAGTTAATACTACAGAATACAAATACTTTTTACACATTTGGGGGCGTTAGCATTAGTTTGGGGAAGGTACTTTTCTGTTTCAGCGTGGCTGTGCTTAAAGCTAGCTCTATAAAGACATGGTTTGAGTATGATGTGGAGGCACTTAAGTAGACTGCACAGAGCCCTGGCATCAACCATATGGAACACTTATGTGATGAATTGCTACGCTGATTGTACTGACCTGAGCAATAATCTTTTGGCTGAATGGGCACAAATTCCCATAGATGCACTCCAAAATCTTGTGAAAAGTCTAGAAGAATGAAGACCAATCTAGCTGCAAGTGGAGGGCATATTATTTACACCACCAGCAGTTGGTGCCTACATTTCCTTGTCAGGCAGTGCTGATAGGGTAATGCTGCCTTAGTGTTTAGTAAAGGGTCTCCTTATATTGCAGTCAGTTGAATAGGTTGTCCCCTTTATTTGGTGGTTAGTTGGAGGTAGCCATTGGAAAAGTAACGCCTTACATTATGGTCAGTGAAAGGCGTGTCTCTTTACATCTGGGGAGAATTCTACCCCCCCCCCCCCCCCCCTTACATTTGTAGTAGTTGGGGAAAAATGCATATTTTCATTGGGGATCTGTGGGGAAAAATGTTCCATATCATGTTGTGTTACACTTACGGCACTAAAGAGAATTGGTGTAATGCTACCAGCCAAGTGGCATTCACCCTGAGACTATTTCAGAAAAGAGGTAATCTGCCACTGTGCACGGAACCCCTAGCAACCGCTGGAGGGAGCCCTAGGGTTCCACGCAACCCTGGTTGAGACTGGCTGCTGTACAGCTTTCTCTCAACATAAGCCTGTGCCTAAAGCCAGCCATAGATGATGTGATTTTCCTGCAACCAAAGATAATTGTGGAGCTATTATGTTCTACTGCCCTAGGGAGCCATCCCTGCTGGGAGAACACAGTGGCTATATCCGCTGGCAATAATCGCATCCTAAAAATCTGGCATGCTGGTTGTACCCAAGTCGATCGATGGATCAACCTTGGTGTAATGAGCCTGCCTATACATGGTTCAAATCTTGGCTAGTCCCTACTGAACCAGCTGAGATTTGAGCCATTTATGGCTGGATTAAGTGCTCTGACATTCTTTAGCCAGATCAAAAGAGTACACCACATACAATATTACACATTGACTTCATTATTTGCCCATCTCGGAAAATATGCCAGGGTTGTGAATTCCGCTTCTGTCTTGAATTAATTTACTTCTTCATTCTACCAAGCATAACTAGCTGCACAAAAATGTCCTGCATGCTGGAAGAAATGTCAGCTTTCATCATATTGTTGTCCTTTCTTGCTAATTCAGAAAAATGTACAATTATCCTAAAGCCTGAAGTGTAGGTATGCCAATTTTTTCATAGTTATGGTGAGGTCGATTTACTAAAATGGATGCACTGGAAAACCTGGAAGCTGGTTTCTATGCAGAAGCAGGCCTGATTTTGCACTCTCCAGCTTTAGTAAGTAACCCATTGGTCCAGCTTGGAGCAATGTAAGTATGTACATACCATACCTGTGGGATCCCTATGGAAGCTGGAAATCACTCTAGTAGGTATTGCTACTACAGTTGCCACTAGTTCCCGGATCCTATGCAGCTGCCTTGCTGCTTACTGACATGAGCACTATTCTTTCCATTGTTTTTCAATGAGTGCAACATGTTCTCTGATTTGGTGAGGTGAATATTGTGATGTCACCGTCCCGCATCTTTACCTCATCCAATCACAGAATGCTTTGACTTCATTGAGAAAACACAGTGTTCCCTGAATGGTGCCTGTGCCAAGCAAGCAACCTCCTGTGCAGAACCCAAAATCTAGTGATCACTGGATTAGCTGTGTCTACTACAGTGATTTCCAGGTTCTATTGGGATCCCAGAGGTATGGCACATACATACACTACTTGCATTGCTCCAAGCTGGACCAATATTACTATGTAAAAATTGCCATGCCTAAACATCAGCTTTAAATGGTCCTCAATTTGTTACATCTATAGGGAACTGGAGCAAACCGGATTGCTTAAATTGGAATTTTTATTCAGAATGCCAAAAAATGCCGCTTGGAAATCAAAGTTGGCAAGATTTTGAAAGCTTGCTCCTCTTATTAGTACGGTTTAGGAAAGTATTCACACTTCCCTTTTTTTTTTTTTTTTTTTTTTTTTTAACCTGCATCTCTTCTAAGCCATTACATGCCTAGTAATTTTCTGGGGAGACTCTTGATATAGCAGTTGGTTTAATTTAACTAACCTTGTTTTGTTGAGACTTTTTAAGCCGCTTTCACACTCTGTTGCATCTCCGCAGGGGATCCTAGACTGATAAGCCAGATCATAACTGATGTCCCATATGTAACATCCGTGTCCATTCTGATTTTTCCTACATCTTGTACTATAGGAAAAAACAGACCCATGTAATCTCTATAGGTGCCTGGATGTAAGCAGACATGCGTTTGCCCATATCCGCCCAACTCATTAAGCCCCCGTTCACACAGATGCGACTTGTCATGTGATTTGACTGGTCCAAATTTCATGACTAGTTGCACCCTATTGTCCGCAATGGAACTGTTCAAATTGGTGCAGTGTGGCACCTATTTGAAAAAGAAGTTCCTGCACTATTTTTTGCGATTTCAGTGACAACTTGCATAGACCTCTGTGCATGAAGTCTCACAGATTTCAGCCAAGTCGCACCCGAAGTCGCACTAGTTGCACGATTTGAAAGTCTCTGATTCAGTGTGAACGGGGGCTAAAAGGGTACCTGGAACCAAACGTTATATGTTCTTTCCGATGAACCAGAACAGACCTGGATGTGCGCACAATATAGGCAGGCAGACACACATAAGATTACATTTGGTTACTTATAGGAAGAGATGTTTTTGATCCATGAGTACTAAAATGAACTGATGGAACTTCTGTGTGAAACAGAAACATTCCATTTGAATGCAACTGATTATTACCAGTAAAACAAAAATTCTTTAAAAGTCCTAACTCCAAATCACGCATTGCCGATTTGAGAAATTTGCAATAAACAATCCTGTAATTTTCTTTAAAATAATGATGAGATGTATTAAATATATTATAAAAATTAGTAGATGCATTTGCAGATTACAGTACATTTGTGCTGTACTAAGTTACTGGCATTTCCAAGTGTCTGAAGGTGAAGTAAGACCACCTTAACCACTTAGCGCCGACCATACACACATATGCGGCCTCGGCTTTAAGGGGTCATACCGGGATGATACTGGCTCTTTAGGGATAAAAAAAGGATCGGGAGGGGAAGTCGCCCAACACACAACCCCCCCCCACTGCTCTTCCTGAGCCTCCTGTCCCACCGGGAGACCCGAGCCACGATCCGGCTCAGCCGCCAGCTAGGCAGAGGCTAGGAACAAAGCCGGAAACTGCTTCGTTCCAGTCTCCTATGTAAAAACACGTAAGCGCCGTCATGTTTTGAAGTGCCATGGAGGGATTTGGATAAAAGTGATCAGAATTTTTAATTTTTTTTGACATTGTAGAAAAAAAAAAAAAATTTAAATCGTCCACGCGAGCTCACGCAGCAATGAAAGTGAAGTTGTGCCCGCATATGTAAACAGTGTTCAAATCACACATGTGAGGTATCACCACGATTGTTAGAGCGAGAGCAATAATTTCAGCAAAAGACCTCCTCTGTAACACTAACCTGGTAACCGTTACATTTTTTAAAGCATTGCCTATGGAGATTTTTAGGTAACTTAGTTTGTCGCCGTTCCACGAGTGTGCTTAATTTCAAAGCATGACATGTATCTATTTACTTGGTGTACTTTACAGTTTTTTTTTTTTTTTCAATTCATGAAGGTGTCCTTTTTCCCAAAAAAAGTGTTTTGAAAGACAGCTGCGCAAATACCGCGTGACATAAAATGTTGCAACGATCACAATTTTATTCTCTAGGGTGGAGATTATATATATATATATATATATATATATATATATATATATATATATATATATATATATATATAATTTGGGGGTTCTAAGTAATTTTCTAGCAAAAAACAAATGTCAGAAATAGGCTTAGGCATGAAAGGGTTAAGCCTTTGCAGTATTTCTTCATTGGGTTAATGGGGGAAAAAAACACTATCTAGCCACCAATGGGGTTTTTATTTTTTTTAAGTTTGGAGCTATACAAAAATCATATGTATGCTATGAAACAGCACCATTATATTTGGGTTGAGAGACCCTTTTTAGCCTTCGCACCCCTCCTGCAAACTAATTGAGCAGGAAATGAGTATTCTTCATTAAAAGCAGAGCTTAAAATGTTAATTCTTTTGTGGGGGAGCTGTGTTCCCTGGCAGTTCTCTTTATACACTCTAGAAAGCTTGTGATTGGTTTTCAAAGAATGGCAAAACACAGGGGACTGGGAGTGTTTTCACAGTCTAATAATACCCCTCATCCAATGAAATGCATTTCCTATTGAGACCCCCAAGGGTCCCCTTGCTCTCATGTCCAACCCAGACATAAGGCCTATTCTTCTCTCATAGCTTTTTTTTTTTTTTTTTCCTCCCTCTCTGCAAGGCATGTAATGCTCAGCTTGGGTTTTGCCTAACAAAAGAGTGGGAATAACAGCTGCTGCATTCAGATTGGGAGGATTAGCTGAATTGTGGACTATAAGAAAGTGGACAACTGTCCTCTATGGGTCCTAAATATTATTCCCTGCAAGGATGGATGTGCATATGGGGGTTTAATCATTGTCATATGTGACTCAGCTACAGGAAACACTGGATCTGGTTTCGTACCGGGGTGAGTAGCAATACAGTTCCTACTCAAGTTTTGCAACTGCATTTATTGTAAAGCCCCTAAATCACAAACTGTACAGCAGTATACAAAGAATAATACATTGCTCACAGCATTTTATGTTACATGGCTTTCTTATGCATCAATTTAAAATAATTTCCAGGGGCTGCTGAGCCAATCGAATCCAGAATAGCAAGCGATTCTGTTTTATGCAATGTTAATGCTTTAAAATCATTTCCATGGAGACTTTACTGCTGAGCCACTATATTTCAGCTAATCGTAAGTGATACTGTTTTGTGCAAAGTTAATTTGAAATATTTTCCACTTTGCTGTTGAATCTTTGCATTTTGGCTAATTGCAAGCGATTTGCATGCTATGTTAACAATTTAAAATAAAACTTTGATATTAACCATTGATTTTTAGCTAATTACAAGTGAATTGTCTCCTGCAATGTTAATAATTTAAAATTTCCAGGGACACTGTCACTAAAGCTGGATACACTCTATACAACTTTTGTTGTTAGATTTCCTTTAGATTTACCTTCAACCATGTAGTGCAAGGGCCTGCCTGATTGCATACAAATTTAAAGTGTTTAGGTTTGACCTCATTATGTGGTTTTGGTAAATCTAATGGAAAAAATCTAAAGAAAGTTCTGTAGTGTGTATCTAGCTTAAGCCACTGAATTATAGCTAGTTACAAATGATAGGCAACCTTCCATGTCTGTTGTCAAAATTCTTGTTTGATTTTTCTAATGGTTAGTGGGGTCAAATTGATTCGTTTTTGATTGTGGTGATGAGAAAATTCAGAGGAGCAGGATGTAAAATTTTAGGTAACTATGAATGTAGCTTTCGTTTGAGCAAAATTGTACATATTGTAATGAAACCAGTTTAAAGCATCAGTGATTCAACTGAAAAAGCAGGTCTTCACAATTTTTATTTATTTTTTTAGAGCTTTTGAATGAAATGAGTTGACTCAATGGCAAAACAGTGATTTTTCTACTAACGTTTGAGCGAAAACCTAACCATGTATGGTCAGCTTTAGTTCTTGCCATTGTGTACGGTGGCTAGGCACAATGTATTTTTCTTTGACATTGGCTTGCTAGTACTAGCTAAGGCAGTAAGGAGTTAATTTGCAGTTTGTATACATTTCTTTTATTTATTTTTTTGCATTGTAGCCATTTGCCTCTCCTGCTTACTTTTTGTTATGCATATTTGGATTACATCCTGTGTTTGTTGCAGTTGTAGATAAATAACCTTCAAGTTATAAGCCTATCAAGATTGATAGTGTGTTGATAAGCTGCCAGTTCCCTTGGGATCCAGACAAAGGTTTGCACAAGCCATGCTGCATGTATTTCTAGAAGGCTGCAAACCTGATTATCTCAGTCTGGATGTGCTGTATGCATTTCATTTAAATGCGCTCCCAGTGCTGTGTCTGGGGTAATGTTTACTGAGGGTTCAGGTTACAATGGAGAGGTGTAAAGTAGATGTCAATGCATTGTGTACAGAAGGATGAGTTGGGGGAGAACCAGAGTCTCTAACACTATTATGTCAGGGATGCAATGTATTATATGACAAACCCAATACTTGTTCTTCAAATTGGTAAACTGGATTGGAGGTCTGGGTTCACCGACGGTGCCGATAACGAAGGCAAGCAAGAGGAAAATAATCCTCAGCAAAAACGCCAATAGATGCAGAAATGCACATTTTATTTATTGTGGTGGTCCTTCTCCAAGGGGCGCTAACACTGAATCTTTTTGCAGTAAAATGCTACTTGTGTGTATAACTATTTAAATGGAATACCTTTACATTGGCGCAGTGCTTTTTAGTGCTGGATTTATGCCTATGTGCACATGTTGATGTGCATTGAAGGCATGCGTTGCTCACATGTCTTGTGGGTGTTCATTGCCAATGAGCCCCAACATGTGTCCATGCAATAAACCATGTATAAGACATGGCTCCCAATTGTCCCTCTTTTGGAACCAAATCCCTCTGCCCCACTTTTCTCCGCAGTGTACGTCTTTTTGTTCTAAAGAAATAACTTCTGTAAAAATAAAGTAGAATTACCAAAATTATTTTGTTTTTATTTTAAAGCAGAGTAAAAGCAAAAATGTATAATGTAGTTTACAAATCTGTAAAGTGATTGCATAGAATTTTTTAACAAATGTTTCTATATCTGCCTGCTCTGTGCAACCTCCTCTTCTTGGGGCCCCTCTCTCAGGCGCTTTTGGCGCCACATTTCTGTCTAGTGCCACCATGAGAAGCCGCTTCCCGTGGGGTCACTCTTTTGTGCTCTCTTCCGAGTCCCGCTGCTGTGACTATTGACGCTGACAGTGGGACTCTGCCTCCCCCTGTCATGGTTTTGATTGGCAGTACTGGGAGCCAATGGCTGCCGGTGCCCTAGCACAGCCAGAGGGACACCAAAATGAGGGGAAAGAAGAGTGCACAGCGCTGGATTGAATGGGGGATCAGGTTAGTATAAAGGGGGGTGAGGGACCGGAATTGATGCCTAAACATTTGTCATCCAAATGCAAGCAATGGATTAAGGTAAAGAATGTTTAGGTTTTAGAATCACTTTAAAGAGGAGGTCCAGGACCCCCCCCCCCCCCCCAAAATATTAAAAGTCAGAAGCCACAAATACTGCAACTGCTGACTTTTAATATATGAACACTTGCTGTCCAGGAAGCCCGCGATGTCGGCACCCTAAGCCAATCTTCGGATCAGCTGTCAGGTGCAGCCGCCGCCATTCCTGGTAAGGGAACCCGGTAGTGAAGCCTTTCGGCTTAACAGCCGGTTCCCCACTGCGCTTGCGCGAAGCGCGCTACGCTTTCTAATTGGTCCGGAGGCAAAGGAAGGAGGAGGGGGGGCCGAACTTCCGGGAAACTTGGTAGGTGGGGAACGGTACCTGTCAAAAAACGGGTACCTAAACCCCTCCCAAAAGGTGTCAAATGTGGCACCCAAGGGGGGAGGAGACGGATAAGCGGAAGTTCCACTTTTGAGATGGTAAATTGCATTTCACAACTCGCTCATATGTGAAGTCGGAGGCAGTAAAACGCCATAGTTCAGCAAAATGAGGAGGCCTCCTTACCACCTGTCAAATACCCTCTGTAGAGCGATCTGAATGCAGGTTGCTCTTCAGGGAGTACCACTCATGTGAACGAGCCTGCAAAGGGCGGTTGACAAGCAGCTGCAAAGCAAACTCCTCCTCCTCCTCCTCATTTTCTGTTTTGACTCTAAAAAAAGGTGAAACCGTGTGGAATGCGGCCCTATTCACTTGAATGGGTCATGTTTTGCAGGGGTACTGCTTGCCAAATGCGACAGAGGATTTGCATTTTGCCATGGACAGGAAACAAAGCATCTTGGCCACAGCATCTGTACAGCCTTGAGTGGCTGAATGTCCTTGTCACACATCCCATCTAGGGTGTCTCCACTCTGGATCGGGGAGCATTGGAGCCACCCTTGGACAGCAGCATTGTCAATTTGGGGAGAGGGTAGTGTTTAGATACACTAGCAAATTTAGATGGATGACTAACAAGATGAAGATGAACACTTTTTAAGCAGTTACAGCATAAATTAATAAATTAATAAAACCTGACCAATGTACGCACCCCTGTCGGTGTTAAATGGTTTGTCTAAAACCCCTAACAGATGCTTTTGCTGAACAGCTGTTAAAGTGTGTTTGACGTGGTGGCTGCATTAGTTTTATTTTTCAAAGAATTGGTAAGCTGCAATATAATACATTTTTGGTTTTGGGTTTATTACTGCTTTAAAAAGCCAGTGTAAAGGTAAGCTAGTGTTGAAAAAGTGCTTATGTGTTTGACCAACTATTTTTAGGTGTTAGTGGTGTTAAGTCCCAAACCAAAAATGTAATATATTGCAACTTACAAATCATTAAACGTGGTGGCTGTATCAGTTTTTTTTTCTTCCTCCCCCCCCCCCCTTTTTTTTTTTTTTTGGCCCTTTTCCTCTGTTTTCACCTCGTGACACACACCTCTTGTATTAGTGAGACACCACTCTGGATGAATGAGCACAGGGGGCCCATTTGGACGGCAGCATTGTCCATCCAGGGGGATGAGCGTGTTTAGCAGATTTTTTGTGATCTATTTATTTGTGTTGCAAAGCAGCGTTTCCACAATTTTCGCCTAGATGAAAATTTCTACACACTGCCTGTGCGTATGCACAGATTTCCCCGGTCATCAGCAAAACCTTCCCTGTGTTAGTGCATGCATAGCAAATCAACTGCGCACACACAGATATGCTGCAAGGACTCAAAAGCCTCTTACACATGGGCCGAGCATCGGGCGGTTCAATAGAAACTGGCCGACATTTGGCCCGTGTACACGGCAGCTGCTATGACAGAAGCCAGCCAAATGTCTGGCTTCTGTCGAAGGCGTATGACCGAAAAAGGTGTGCCGATCGGCATCCAGTCAGTGCTCGCAGCCAATGGCTGTGAGCACTGACTGGTGTGTTCTGGCAAAGGGGTTGTCCCCCAGTCAGAACACAATAGCTCAATGGGGGAGATTGCAGTATTAACATTGGATAGTTAGTACAGTAGCTCCCTCTGGGTTTTTTTTTTTTTTTAACTCAGCTGCTAGTAGGGCCGGGGAAAAAATCGATTTAAATCTTGAATCGAGTTGAGAGGTCAAATCGATTCAAAATTTTAAGCAAATCTATTTTTTTTTTTTTTCCACCGCGCCGATCCCGAGGAGATGCGGGTAGGAGTTTTTAGGGGAAGCCGCGGCTTCGGCCTAGTCCCTTGCTGCTAGTTAGTACCAGGCTAATGAGTACCTCTGCCATGTACCATGAGTAGACATGTGCGCTGCCAAAAAATGTGTTCGCTTTCGTTTCATTTGTTGTTTACATTTTTTTTTCAGGTCATTCGTAATGAAAGCAATTTGTAAATCCGAAAATAAGAAAGAAAATTCAAAAGAATAACTAACTATTATAGGTATTGGAATTTCCTTTCAAATTTGGCTGTTAGTGAACGTAACGAATACGAATTTATCCAAAGTTACGAATTATCCAAAATGACGAATGCTGCATCTAAACGAATGAAACGTATGGAATTAACAATAAAAATAATACGTTTTTATTATTGTTAAATAATAAACACTTTTTATTAATTAGTTACATTCCATTTGTTTAGATACGGCATTCATTATTTTGGATAATTCGTAACTTCGGATAAATTCGTATTTGTTACGTTCGCTAATGGCCAAATTTGAAAGGAAATTCCAATACCTATAATTCAATAGTTAGTAATAGTTTTGTTATTTCAGATTTTCGAATTTTCAAATTTACGAAAATTTTAATTTACGAATATTCGGTTAAACAGGTTTTCGATAAATTCGTTAATTCAGAAATATATCCGAATTATCGAAATTTGTTAAACAAATTCGGCACGAAACGAATTGCACATGTCTAATAATGATAGCGCCTGGAGGAGGCACACAAATACAGTCTATTCTAGTACAGTTTTAGTGCATTTGCACCCTGGGGAATCTCTTGAATATTCTTGTTTACATACAGCATGAACACAAGACGCACGTTGATTCACATTTAAAACACACACATCTGCATGATAATGGCAAATGCTTTTGTGTTTAAGTGCAAACTGTATGTTTCTGCAATTAAAAATAAGACCCTCCCATGATCACTTGACATCACAACTTAAAAGGCACGGCTGCTAACAAACTATGTATGCTGCCATTGATGAACTCCCATTTTAAAAATGCCAGTTTCCTGAGTGAACTGTTAATACAAAAGTTTCAATACTTTGCTAGTGACTGGAATCCCATATACAGATCAGGAGTTCTGAAGTCAGTCTGAGTTTGCTATCTGGAAGCTTGTTCCGAGTCACAGGCTGTGAAAGTATTGAGGCCAAGGACAACTGGCAACTGCTGTTTTTAATGGAGGAACTTTGTTCCTAAACCTTGTGGACAGCCTTCCCAAAAGAGTTGAAGCTGTTATAGCTGCAAAGGGTGGGCCAACTCAATATTGAACCCTACGGACTAAGACTGGGGTGCCATTAAAAGAGAAGTATGTGATTTTTTTTTTTCTTTTTATTCCATATTCATAGTTGCCTATGTGGATGCAGCTTCGGACCGATGCTGCATCTGTCCCCCACCGCCTCTTCACTGAGAACCAAGCCACCGAACAGCGCTGATGGCTCGGTTCTCTCAGCTCCCCGAGCGGAGAGCTGCTGCCTGTCAGTCAGAAGCTCTCCTGCTCTGCTCCTCCACGTTCTTTGGAGCGATGAGCTGTGGAGGGGCGGCTCGCTGAGACTGCCATTAGTCCAGGCACCTGGCGGATCCAGACTTCCGAAGTCTGGATGATGCGGTGCCTTGACTGTTCTTGGTGACCTCAGCAGAGGATGGAATTCAGAGCGCTCTCTGCTGAAAACGGGTCACAGGAGTGCAAAATGAATTGCACTCCTGTGACCCATAGGAGAAGCCCAGCTGAATGAGCTCAGACTGGACTTCTCCTTTTTAAAGTTCATGTGTGTGTAAAGGCAGGCGTCCCAATACTTTTGGTAATATAGTGTATGTAAGGCAGGCCACAGATTATACAATTTTCTTTCCTTCCATCACAAGTGGAAGGAAAGAAAATTGCTTGATTTCCAAATCAACATATTCGGTGTTGATGGGGGGGATCCCTCCCGGAGCACTATCGTGTTCTGCTAGTGGGGAGTAAGGATGAGCATGGGCGTGTTCTCAGCTCCACATGCCCGAGCCCGCCAGGAAGCTCACACTGCACATCGCTAACCGCAAACAGACATTTCCCGATCTGCAGCTGCAGAAATCGGGAACTGTTTTACCTCCTGTGATTAGCGCCGTGCAGTGCCAACTTCCTGGCGGGTTCTACACGTGCGGTTGCCAACACGCCTGAGCTCATCCCTAGTGGGGAGCCTTACCTGCCGGCAGAACACGATTAGTGTTTCTGGCCATAGCTGGTGGCACTAATCATTCAGGAAAAAAAAACAATAGACTGGTTGTGCCCATACATGGATTGAAATTCAGCTGGTTCCTTCTGAGCTGACCAAATTCCGGTCTATGAATGGCCAGCTTAAACTATAATTCTAGGCAAAACTTTTTTATTTTTTGAAAGTGAAAGATAAAAAAATCCCAAATTTTGGGTTGCCCTTAAAGTAATAGAAGGGAAATCTTCCAATGGGGACACTAGCTCTGGTGATCTGTGGGGCCCCAAGGGATTTCATGTCACTTCCTGTTTAGACAGGAAGTGAAGAGAAATCTCCGTAGTGAGATGCAGCTGGTGGGAAAAAAAAAAATCTGACAGAGATTATAACACTCCCTTAGGCCTGATTCACACCTATGCATTTTTAGTGCTTTTTGCATTTTGCAGATCTGCACTACAGTCCATTTAACATGGTTTCCTATGGAACACGTTCTGTGTGACGGACTTGTGTACACACGATACGAAAATCTGACAACAGACCGTTGTCCACCGAAAATTTACTGGCCTGCCACCCAACATTTGTTGGCGGAAAGTTGGACAACATTTGTCTGAAGGAGCGTACTAACGGTCGGATTTTAGGCAAATTGTCGTCACACAATTCCCTGACGAAAATCCGATCGTGCGTAGGAGGCTTAACTATCCAAAATGGGGGGAAAAAAAAGTTTTGCCTGTAGTTCTACTGTAAGCTTTCATCAATTTTAATCTGAATTGAGATATTAATGACTGGCTACCCATTTTCACTGACGAGCTTTCTCTCCCATCATCAACTGCCCCATTCTTTATTGTGTTCTACCACTTCATGGACTGTGCATTCTAGTCTCCCGCTGTGCTGTTTTGTATGGGCTTTGTTGGGAGTTTCTAATTTGTGGTTCTATAAATTGGTGTTTTATTCTATCATTATTAGTATGTCATATTCGATTTTTAGCTCTACTTGGATCCTGCTTACACACTTTGCTCCCTGTTATAGTTAGATTGCTGACATTGTATGTATGTTTGCTGTATGCCCTGCTCGATGATGATCCAGAATATGATGGGGTAATAAATGTAGGAACTAATATTCAATATATTGGATGAGTTAAAGAAGAGGATTTTGGTGGCTCCTTTCTCCAAATGTAATGGTGGCCATACACATGGAAAGACACCGGCTGTTAATGCATGCTGGAAAACCAGCAGCCGATCAGTGCTCTCAACCAATAGCAGAGAAATTGAAGTTATAGCTACAGTATTTAGTTGTTTGCAGATTTGATTGATTTGAACCGATAACAGATTGATCAATTTAATAAAATTGGAGTATTTGGCCACCACATGGCCACATTTGCTTTGATGCGCTGCACCTGGCTGTTTTTGGCCTGTGTGTATTATTTCAGTGGGATCCTCCTGGTCCTTTACATGATGCCAACATACATCCTCTCCATTTTGCAGCTGTGTTGCGCTGGGTGTGACCTTGAGCTTTTACTGAACTGTGAACTTTGTTGCAGATGCTGGGAGGATGGAGTGGAGGGCTTTCGATCAGGAGAAATGCTGGGGGAGGGGGACGGAGCACCGAGGGAGGAAGCTGGGAGTTGACACATTGTTAATGAGTGCAAATATGGCTGTAGACTTTAGAGGAGAGCCCAACTCGCAGGATCTGAGTGTTCAAATGTTTTTTCTTTTAACACAATCCCATAAAAGCCCATAACGATGGAGCATATTTGTGCTTGCCTACAGGAACAGAAGGCCAAGTAAAGTTGGAGACAAAATCTTAGTTTTGTTTAATAAAATATTGAGGGACGTTCAAAATAGTCTACCATTTATCACAAGATCTGCTGGGTGCCCCTGCTCAGTCGATGCCCATAGACTTCATTGAGGTCATTGCCCAGAGTGGATGATGATTTTATACATCAATAGACAAGTGTATGCAGTTTAACCTCTGTAGGATGCAATGAGATCTATTGTCCTTTCCCCACAGATGGTCATGTGTCTGGTACAGTCTGATAGCATTCTGGGACTGTCTTCTGCAATCCTTAACCTTCTGTGATGCCTTTTTAGGCAGCATTTACAACTGCGAATTTCGTGAACATGCAAAAAACACACAATGTGCTTGAAGTGGCATTGATTGTTAATGGCACCCCGAATGCAGCCTGACAACATGAAAGGTGCAGGGGCTTCACTGGCGCATTTCTTGCACAAAGTGCATCATATTCAAATGAATGGACTGCGCTATGCATGTTGCGCAAAAACCCACCAAAAAAATGCTCATTCACATAACATGGTGCCTAAGATATAAGGGTATGTAGGGTGAGTTGCATGCTTCTGTATAATTGGAATTTTCAAGGGGAAAAAAAATTATCTATCTATCATCAGAGACCATAGGGAATAAAATGGCGGTTGTTTTTTGTCACACGGTATTTTCGCAGAAATTTTTCAAATGCAATTTTTTTGGGGGAAAAAATACACTTTAATGAATTTTAATGCAAGAAAACACAATAGACAACTCAATTATTTGGTAACTTATAAAAGATGTTATGTTGAGTAAATAAATACCAAACATGTCACGCTTTTAAAATTATGCACACTCGCGGAATGGTGCCAAACTACAGTACTTAAAAAATCTCCATAGGCAATGCTTTAAAATGTTTTATAGGTTACCAGTTTAGAGTTAGAGGAGGTCTAGCACTAGAAATATTGCTCTCACTCTGATTCCAGCAAGACCTCACATGTGTGGTTTGAACGCCTGTACATATGAAGGCGTGACCTATGTATGTGTTCACTTCCTTTTTGTTTATTTTAGTTTATTTTTTCCCTTTTTTTTTTTTTTTTTTTTTATTTTTACATTTTTTCATTTTTTATCACTTTTATTCCAATACAAGGAATGTAAACATCCCTTACAAATAGAAATAGGGCATGATGGGTCCTCATTACAGTGAGATCTGAGGTATATAAGTCCCCACATCTCTTCTCTATGCTCAAAAGCCTGAGATTAAAAAAAAAAGAAATCAATCTCAGGCTTTCCAGCAAAAAAAAAAATGGCAGTGTCTACATCTGCCAGAGCTGGAAGTGTCGTCGTAACGTCACTTCTGGGGTCATAAAGATGGTCGAAGAACATCCTGCCGTCTGTAAAAGCAATCAAGCAGCTGAACAGCCGCTAAGATGGCTTTTACACTGTAGGGAATCACCGGCTAAAAAAATAACTGGATGATGCCTGTAGCTGCAGGCATCATTTAGATATCTCCACTCAAAGTGAATGACATCATATGATATCCACCCTGAGGAAATGATTAAACCAAACCTATTGGTTTGTCCTGAATGAAAACCTGGTTGAGGGTCTAACCCAGGCATGTTAAAAGCATGTAAAACAGTAGACCAAACTGAGTGAAATTAAAGTATATCTAAACCCAATAACAAAATGTTAATACTTTGCAGTTAAGGTTCTTGGATGTAGTATCTGCATTTTTTTTTCAGGCTTTTGTTTCCTAAATTTCCACCTGGTGATCCTGCACATAACACACTTCTTGTCTGAAGGTGACAATACTCCCTTGCTATTCTGTAATCATGGAGAAGCAGAAAGTGTTAGGATTAAAGTGATTGTAAAGGCAGAATGTTTATCTTAATGCATTCTATGCATTAAGATAAAAAGCCTTCTGTGTACAGCAGATGCCCCAGCCCCCCTAGTGCTTGCCTGATGTCCATCTAGATACAGCGATATTGCAGGAGTGTCTCGGCTGCCTGGTACTCCCCTCATTGGCTGAGACAGCAGCGCAGCACCATTGGCTCCTGCTGCTGTAATACAGTCAGCCAGCCAATGAGGAGAGAAGGGGCGGGGGCAGGCCGTGGCCTCATGACTGAATAGACACAGGGAGCTGTGGCGCGGCTCAGTTGCCCCTATAGCAAGCTGCTTGCTGTGGGGGCACTCAGCAGAAGGGAGGGGCCAGGAGTGCTGAAGAGGGACCTGAGAAGAGGTGGATCTGGGCTGCTCTGTGCAAAACCATTACACAGACCAGGTAAAGTAAGTAGAACATGTTATTTATTTTTAACTAAAAAAAACGAGACTTTAGTATCACTTTAAAGAACACCTCCTCCTCCTTTTCCCCTCTTCTTGTATCTATTACATAAAGGTGTTCTGTAGCCCACAAAAGAGAACAGAGCAGGGCTGATAGCACTGCTTAAGATTTCAGTGCAGCAAAGACATTGGGGGTTATTTACGAAAGACAAATCCACTTGGAAGTGCAGTCGCTCTAAATCTAAGGGGTAGATCTGAAATGAGTGGAAGCTCTGCTGATTTTATCATCCAATCATGTGCAAGCTAAAATGCTGTTTATTTTCCTTGCATGTCCCCCTCGGATCTACAGCGACTTTATTTCCAGTACACTTGCAGTGCAAAGTGGATTTTCCTATAGTAAATAACCCCCACAGTGTTGTTGGCTTATTACAGTATATTACAAGCTCCTTGAATTTCTATCAGGTTTGGTATGTATTTGTTGCACTTATCGAGCATACAGTGCCTTGAAAAAGTATTCACACCCCTTGAAATTTTACACGTTTTTTTTTTTTATGTCCCAACCAAAAAGGTAAATGTATTTTATTGGAATTTTATGTGATGGACCAACACAAAGTGGCACATAATTGTGAAGTGGAAAGAAACTGATAAATGGTTTTCAAAACTTTTTACAAATAAATATCTGCAAAGTGTGGCGTGTATGTCTTCAGCCCTCTTTACCCTGATATCCCTAGCTAAAATTTAGAGGAACCAACTGCCTTCAGAAGTCACCTAATTAGCAAATAGAGTCCACCTGTGTGTAATTTAATCTCAGTATAAATGCAGCTGTTCTGTGAAGCCCTCGGAGGTTTGTTAGAGAACCTTAGTGCAGTGGTTATCAACCCTGTCTTCAGGGCCCACTAACAGGCCAGGTTTTATGTATTACCTTGGGGGGATGCAGACTAGAATACTGCAATCACTTAGCAGCAAATTATATCACCTGTGATGTATTACAGTTATCTTGCAAACCTGGCCTGTTGGTGGGCCCTGAGGACAGGGTTGATGACCACTGTCTTAGTGGACAAACCGCATCATGAAGGCCATGGAACACACCAGACAGGTCAGGGATAAAGTTGTGGAGAAACTTAAAGCAGGGTTAGGTTATAAAAAAAAAATATCCCAAGCTTTGAACATCTCACAGAGCACTGTTCAATCCATCTGAAAATGGAGAGAGTATGGCACAACTGCAAACCTACCAAGACACGGCAAGGAGAGAATTAATCAGAGAAGCAGCCAAGAGCCCCATGGTAACTCTGGAGGAGCTGCAGAGATCCACAGCTCTGGTGGAAGAATCTGTCCACAGGACAACTATTGGTCGTGCACTCCACAAATCTGGCCTTTATGGAAGAGTGGCAAGAAGAAAGCTGTTGTTGTTAGCGCTTTACAGCATTAGGGCAGACAGTACAATTACAATTCAACACGGGGGAATCAGAGGGCCCTACTCGTTAGATCTTACAATCTAGGAGGGAGGGTCAAGTTATACAAAAGGGTAATAGCTGTTGGGGATGAGCTAATGGAGAAAATAGTGCAGTTGTTAGATGGAGGCAGGATAGGCTTCTCTGAAGAGGAAGGTTTTCAGGGATCGCATAAAAGTGGAAAAATTTGGAGACCGTCTGACAGATTGGGGTAGGGAATTCCAAAGGATGGGCGAGGCTCGGGCGAAGTCCTGGAGGTGGAGATGGGAGGAGGTGATGAGGGCGCTAAAGGGCAGGAGGCCTTGGGAGGAACGAAGAGGGCAATTAGGTTGGTATTTTGAGACTAGGCTAGTGATGTATCTGGGGGCAGAGTTGTAGAAAGAAAGCCATAAGAAGTCCCATTTGCAATTTGCAAAAAGCCATGTGGGGGAGACAGCAAATGTGTAGAAGAAGGTGCTCTGGTCAGATGAGACCAAAATTTAACTTTTTGGCCTAAAATCAAAATGCTATGTGTGGCAGAAAACTAACACTACACCTCACCCTGAACACGCCATGAAACATGGTAGTGGCAGTATCGTGTTGTGGGGGTGTTTTTTTTCAGCAGGGACAGGGAAGCTGGTCAGAGATGATGGGAAGATGGATAGAGCCAAATACAGGGCAATCTTAGAAGAAAAACCTGTTAGAATCTGCAAAAGAAGTTCACCTTCCAGCAGAACAACGACCCTAAACATACAGCCAGAGCTACAATTGAATGGTTTAGATCAAAGCATATTCATGTTATAGAATGGCCCAGTCAAAGTCCAGACCTAAATCCAATTGAGAATCTGTGGCAAGACTTGAAAATTGCTGTTCACAGACGCTCTCCATCCAATCTGACAGAGCTTGAGCGATTTTGCAAAGAAGAATGGGCAAAAATGTCACTCTAGATGTGCAAAGCTGGTAGAGACATCCCCAAAAAGACTTGCAGCTGTAATTGAAGCAAAAGGTGGTTCTACAAAGTATTGACTCAGGGGAGCTGAATACAAATGCATGCCACACTTTTCACATATTTATTTGTAGAAAATGTTGAAAACAATTTATCATTTTCCTTCCACTTCACAGTTGTGTGCCACTTTGTGGTGTTCTATAACATAAAATACATTTATGGTACGTTTTTGGTTGTAACATGACAAAATGTGGAAAACTTCAAGGGGTGTGAATATTTTTTCAAGGCACTGTATGACTGGCCAAAAAGGGAGAAATTAATTTGTTAGGTTTATATAAATGTAAATCGTCACCAGAACACTGAGGATCACACTAAGAGCCCTTTTCAAACTGAGGCAGTTTTCAGGCGTTTTAACACTAAAATTAGCGCCTGAAAACTGCCTCCCATGCCGCCCGAATGTGAAAGCCTGAGTGCTTTCACACTGGGGCGGTGCACTTGTGGGACATTAGAAAGTCCTGCAAGCAGCATATTTGGCGTGGTTTGGTTGCGCTGTATATAACGCTCCCAAAAAGCCCCTGCCCATTGCAATGAATGGGCAGTGCTTCCAAAGCACCTGAAAATCGATCCGGAAGCACCGCAACATGGGCGTTTTTACCCCCTTTTTTGGTTCGCTAGCGGGGGTTAAAAGGGCTCCCGCTATCGGCCAAAAAGCGCCACTGGGAAGTATAACCTGTCACGGAAATGAATGGCTGTGCGCTCCTGTTCTTGTCTGAATGCCATTGCTTCATTGCATCAGAATTTACCCATAAAGACGCATACAACATATTTTTCACGTAACGGTCACCCAGCCTGCAGCTTCCCAGCCAAGAGGAAACAAGGTCTTCTATTCTAGGCATGTTTTATGCATATAGATATTATATATATATATATATATATATATATATATATATATATATATATATATATATATATATATATATATATATATGAGATATATCTAAAGTATAATTAAAGGCAAAACTTTCTCTTTTATTTTAACTTAGCGTTTTGAGAGGTTAGAACCCCTGAGTGGTTTGTATTGCTGTCTGTGACCCCTGTTAGAGAGAGGGAATCGCCCTCTCTCTCTCTAATTGTCAGAAATAAAAGTGAGGTTGAATCCAAAAAAAAAGTAATTTTCATGAACAGGAATAAAGGGGAAATCTTCTAATGGGGACTCTTGTTCCTGTGACACCTGTCTAAGAGGTGGATACATTACATTGGAAAGCTATCATCTTACTTTTGAGTCTACAGCAGTGGTCATCAGCCCTGTCCTCAGCGCCCACTAACAGGCCAGGTTTGCAAGATAACTGAAATACATCACAGGTGATATTGTTTGCTGCTCAGTGATTGCAGTATTCTAGTCTGCATCTCCCCAAGGTAATACATAAAACTTGGCCTGTTAGTGGGCCCTGAGGATAGAGTTGATGACAACTGGTCTACAGGATAGGAAGTTGAGGGATATCTCCTTATCTTCCTATGAGGGCACTCGTGCGTGCTCGCACCCAAGCCCCGCTGCTGTGTCCAATGGCTCCCGGTGCCCCAGCAAAGCCAGTGAAACCCAGAAGTGAGGGGAGAGAAGAGCTGCCGATGTGCACAAAGCTGGATCAAATTAGGGCTCAGGTAAGTAAGAGGTGAGGTGGGATGCTGACACCTAAGCATTTTTTTACCTTAATGTAAGGAATGCATTAAAGTAAAAAATGTTTAGGCTTTAAAACCACTTTTAATAAATCACAGACAGCGAAAAGGCCCGACAATGATTTTAACCCTTGCCTACTGTATCTAAAAGGGGGGGGGGGGTTGGCTTTAGATACACTTTTAAAGCAAATCATGAAATCTAATTCTTTGACATGACATGTGATTGCAGGTTTTGTCAATATTGCAAATAATGTTGCAATGTAAATCTGAGAAGGACCCACATATTTACTGGGGTTTTCAGTTGAATGGCAAGTACATACATTTCCATCTGTATGCATCTTTTACATAAGCTTTTTGTGTGGTTTTTCTATGAATACTATTTACAGTATATATTTTCAAAGCGCTTATTCACTTCCTTGTTCTCCTTAGGATTACATACACAAGTTCAAAAAGTCCTACGTCTTTGAAAACAGACATTTACAATCCTCCTATTTATAATATTTAGGGCTGCAACTAACGATTATTTTCATAATCGATTAGTTGGTCGATTATTGTTTCGATTAATCGGTTAATAACATTAAAAAAAAGTGTGGTGTATAATTTAGTTAATATGTAAAGTTTAAAAAAAAAAAAGCAATTTATTCTTAAATATCTCTATGCAGTGGTAAATATAAACAACAAACTATATGCTTAGGGAGCAAAATATTGAATCCACTCTGAGAATAACAGACAGAAGAGATATACTGTATATACACTATTAGAAGAGAAATACAGTTTTTTGGCCAATTTGTTGTTAGGTAGATTAAAAAATACAAATTGCTGCAAAAATGCATTATATGCTTTTCTGCAGCTTCTCCATTGAAGTATATTGAACCAAAAAAGCACCGTTTTGCGTTAAAAAAAAAAGAAGTCCTTGACCCTTTCCAAATACGCAGCGGCTGAAAAAAAGCAAAGATGTGAACGTGTCCCATAGAAAACCATGTTAAATGAACTGTAGTGCGTTTCTGCAAAAAGCACCAAAAAACACAAAGATGTGAACCAGGTCTAAGACATTTAGTAACATAAGGGGGTTAAAAAAAAAACTAAAATGAGCCCTTTATAGTACAAAAAAAGCAAATAATCTCTACTGTAAGGGGTTCATTTTTTTACTGTAGAACTGTGGAAGCAATATTTACAGTAGAGATTATTTGCTCTTTTTGTACTATAAAGAGCTAATTTTATTATTTTTAACCCCATTATGTTACTGGCCGATTAATCGATTATGAAAATAGTAATCGATTAATTTCATAATCGATTAGTTGTTGATTAATCGATTAGTTGTTTCAGCCCTAATAATATTTGCACAATTTTTTGAAACCAAGAAACATGACAATGGGATTGATTTTACTAACACTGGAGAGTGCAAAATCTGGTGGAGCTCTGCATGGTAGCCAATCAGCTTCTAGCATCAACGTGTTCAATTCTGATTCCTACTGTATTAAAGTGTATTAAAGTATTTGTACTGTCTACCCTCAAGTTGTAAAGCGCTACGTAAACTGTTGGTGCTATATAAATCCTGTATAATAATAATAATAATAATTAAGATTTGAACAAAAAAAAAACTGTTTGGCTTCTATGAAGAGCTGCACCAGATTTTGCACGCTCCAGTTTTAGTAAATCAACCCCAATGTGTATTTATTTATGGCTGATATACTTACACCTCATACTTAGAAGTACCATAAGGGAGTACTTGGTGCATGTTCTGGCTTTACAGTGCTTTATGCATGAAAATAACTTGTATCTTATAACTCGATATAGGATACATTTATTTGAATACACATTTCCATAAATGTCGGCATTGATTTGCAGCTTCAATTTGCTTGTGATGCTTGTCCCTTGCAGAACTTCATACATATTGGCAGGAGTTTTAATTTAAGGATATATTAGGTTTCTCCCTTTTTTAAAGTGAAACCATTCATCACCAATGCAGGACAAAGCAACATGTTCGCTTGAATCGCCCTTCCTACCAGTACTTTTTTCTAAGCTTCCCTGCATTTAGATGCTTGGGGTTGGAGAATGCGTCCTGTTTTACCTCTTCCCACACAAGCATCCTTTTATCTGAGCTATTACACTCTGGGGGTGGGAAGGTCTGCTTAAGCTTGTGACCGCTGTGATTGGCCTTCATAGTGGTCACATTATCAGGAGACAGTCCTGCTAGCTTGGTCTCTGAGCTGGAACTGCAGCACTCAGCCCAGAAATCTATGCCACCCATAGACGTATATGTGCAACATGTGAACGTTAAAGCCCACCCTCTTTGCTGTCGCACTGATGTGTTACGTGGGCGACAAGAGGTTAAAGCGGAACTTCACGCAACTTCCTCCTCCTCCCCTACCACATTTGGAACTTTTTTGGGGGGGGGAGGGGGGGTGAATACCTAGTTTTGATAAGGTACCTGCTCCCATTCCACTTGGATAGCCTAGGCAATCTGAGCAGAAGTTCTCCTCTCATACCTGGAATACCCCCTCCCCGCCTACAAACTTCTGGGACATGTCACAGGTCCCAGAAGGCTGCAGGACCATTCACAAAGCGCAGCTCGAAGAAGAAGCAAAGTACGTGTCATGCACTTGGAACTAATCCATAGGTTGTAGGCTCTGCCTTTGCACTCTTTTTCTGCTTAAGCATCTAAGGCAGCAACCTCTCCTGCTTACCCTTTGGCCTAGCCGAGAGGGTGAGTCCACTAAAGCTTGTGAAAAATCTTGTCTTCTCACTTGGCAAAGCTCAGCAGCAGGTATGGAGCGACAAAAAAGGTGAATGTTTGTTTACCGAGCAAAGCTAAGGCACAGCAGAACACACTGGAGAGATGGGCAGTGATGCACAAGACTGTATACGCTAATACTGCACTATGGCTTCCATAGAAAGGGAAGTAGAACTGTCACAGATGATTGTAGTTGGGAGCCTGTCATCTCAAGTGTAGAAAAGCCATGGACTGTCGCTGATATTATAGCTGAGAATTTCTGTGACTGCTATGTGACAAGTTTCCTGTGAAGAAATGGAGAATTGGGTGCACTAGCACAGAGCTCAGTTGTGTTCTCCATCAGATTATGGTCTCAGTTCATAAAGTTAACACACCGGAATAATGATCCTTATTTTAAAAATTATATCATATATTATATTTATATCAAGGATATGTAAAAATTACAGGAAAATGGCATATAATAAAGACCCTTATCTTTGTAAATTGAGCATATAGTCTAATGCCGCGTACACACGGTCGGACTTTTCAGCTACAAAAGTCCGACAGCCCGTCTGACGGACTTTCGACGGACTTTTGGCGGACTTTCAACAGACTTTCTAACGACCGGACTTGCCTACACACGATCACACAAAAGTCCGACGGATTCGTAAGTGATGACGTACACTGGACTAAAATGAGGAAGTTGATAGCCAGTAGCCAATAGCTGCCCTAGCGTGGGTTTTTGTCCGTTGGACTAGCATACAGACGAGCGGATTTCTGGGTCCGGCGGAGTTACGACGTAAAGATTTGAAGCATGTTCCAAATCTAAAGTCCATCAGATTTGCGGCTGGAAAAGTCCGCTGAAAGTCCAGGGAAGCCCACACACGATCGGATTGTCCGCTGGACTTGGTCCGTCGGCGTCCGTCGGACTTTTGTAGCCGAAAAGTCCGACCGTGTGTACGCGGAATAAGAATTAAATATATTCTAGAAAAATGGATGTCTTGAGTAAAAGGGTTACAGGTTGTCATCAGATTGGCAGGTACCTGATTATAGATAGAGAAGCATGGATGTGTGCCTGCTTCCAGCTCCCGTATGTTCTGAGCCCTGTCCATAAATTAAGTTGGGACACTGTCCTCTCTGAAATGGTTAATGGAGTCACAGAAGCACTAACACTTGTGGTTTGCAGGTTACATCAATGTGCTTCCTCTCAGATAACTTTTGCTAGTGTAAGCATATCCTTGCACAAACTGGTCCTACACAAGAAACCTGAGCATTATTTCCACATGCCGCATTATTTAAAAAAACAAAACAAAAAAAAAAACTAGTACAACCCGCCTTAATTTTTGGAAACACTAGACCATTTTTTATGGTTGTTTGGACTGGGCATTGCTAGGTAAATAAAACATCTTGGCATCCCATGCTGCTGTATGGCATTTATGTCCTATATACAGTCCTGATGATCCTAGCTTTTCATTCTAATGAATATCTGCTTGCAGGTCTGTTGATTTGTGCAGAATCGTGCATTTCAGAAATTCAGGCAGTCCTCATCCAATGATCCCAATTTGCAGGTGCATATTCTGATGAATACAAAATTGTCCTGACTTATGAATAAACTTTCAAATATCTGGGTGTTCACCTCCTACCAGATTGAAATTCACTGACACGACACCCAAAATTTACTGGCACAGCCAAGTTTTTTTACTGGCATTTCCAAAAGTTACAAAATTAGTTTTAAGTGAAATTCCAGTATTTAGGCTATGAACAAGTACAATATGCAATTGGCAATGTGATTTAAAGGTAGATATTAAGGCACCAAATATATTTCTTTTATTTTCGATTATAGTGAGTAAGTAGCTCAGGAACAGGACGGCAAGATATTAGAATGGGCGGCACACACACATGAAATTAACTCAGGGACACTGACTGCAATGTGCAGTATCACAGTTCAACGACAAATCCCCTCCAAACAGAACTGACAGTCCTGCTCCCGACTTGCCTTGCTCCCGTTCCGCAGACCCGCACCCTATACAAAAGAATGGTTGCCTCTACATGTTTCACCACAATCGTGGCTTCTTCTGAAGCTTTTGTAGGACATTTATTACATTACCACCCTTTAAAAAGATCACAGTTCTAAGGAATCCTCAGAGCCCGTCAAGAGCTCTAATGAGGTGTCTGTGTACCGAAAATAACCCTGTATTCACACCCAGTTATATTGGGAAGTTTGGCAAATTAATGGACTGACACAAATATCCTCGCTGTGGCCGACTACCCTGATACCTGTATGTTCGTGAAACCAAGTCAAAAGGGTTAATCCCTTTGGGGCAGAACAGCTGTTTTGATCCTCCCTGGACCACAGGTATCATACTGATACCAAATAAAGGAATATTGGCACTCTCAGAAAAGGAATTGTTCAGGTGGCATTTTTCTGAAGTTTGCTGCTAGCATATGAAGTGTGCGTCTTGGGGAGGATATTTTTGTCGGTCCGTTAATTTGCCAAACTTCCCAATATAACAAGGTGTAAATACAGAGTTATCTTCGGTACACAGACACCTCATTAGAGCTCTTGACGGGCTCTGAGGATTCCTTGGAACCGTGATCTTCTTAAAGGGTGGTAATGTAATAAGGTCCCACAAAAGCTCCAGAAGGAATCTTCTAAGTTCACTATTGGGAGTCTTATATTTTACTTTTAATGTTGCAAAGGATATGAAGGAGGCGTCTTCAAACAGTGTTTTGAGTGTGATTAAATTATTGTCAATCCACCATGTGTATTGATCCGTGTCTTGATGTAGTGATAGGAATTTGGGATCGCCAATAAAGGAAGCTAATGGGGGTGTGGTTGATGCCATATTGAATTTCTGATTATGTAATTTCCAGAGTTGGTAAGAATTGGCAACCACCAGATTAAGGTTGGCTAATTTGGGTATTGGTATTTTATGACCCCAAAGTAATCCTGCTAAGGAGTAAGGGAGAATTGATTCAATTTCGAATTTAACCCAGGGGATATTGGGGTTCCGTATGTGCCATACTTCTTGAAGGTTTCGCTTCCATTATATCAAAGAATAAGATCAACCTCATCCTTTCAAATTGCCTTCTATTCACACCGATCATAGGTCTAAATAATTTTCATATAAGATTGATACACACTATATGTGTTGCCATACACTGGCTCATTGCTTATCATTGGAAATCTCCTTCACTACCCTTATCTCAACTTAAAACAAGGATCAACAATATCCTCCTTATGGAAAAAATATTCCATACTCTAAATAACTCACAACACATATTCGAAAAAAATGGAATCCTTGGTTCACTCATTCAAATAGTCTTACAAATGTGGAATAACTTTTTATCTACCTCTACCTTTCTCAAATAAAATCTTATTGTGGTATAACCAAATCGCACAACCATTGTTTGCAAAATTGCTATTCTATTTCTTCTGTACTGATGATTATTTATCGATGTTAAACCTTTGATAATCAACATTTTGTACTGTACCGTATTTCTCCCTGTTTTATACCTAATAAAAAAGTTTGTAAACAAAAAAAAAAAAAAAAAAAAAAAGCTCCAGAAGAAGCCACGATTGTGGTGAAACATGTAGAGGCAGCCATTCTTTTGTATGGTGACCACTGAGCTCTATTGTGCTCTTTTTTTTTTTTTTTATATTTATTTGTTAAATAAAATTATATATTTTTGTAAAATCAATCTTCATTGATTGCACCTATAAACTCCAATTTCTGTATCTTAAGGAGGTGGTGTATATGGTGAAATCTCCAACCTCAAATGCAAAATTTATTCTCCTTTTAACACTGCGTTAAGGGAATCAAGCAAATTTCTTTCCTGCAACTCTGGTTGCAGTAAAGAATTTCGCTCCATCTATGGCCGGCCTTACACGTAGGATGGTCGATACCTTCCAGGTACTACAAGCATGTACAGTATATTTTGTGTGTGATCATTTGATAATCCTAAAGGGAAGTTTTACTGCAAGGCATATTAAGGATGCCAATGCTGATCACTTCTGAAGACAAAGTCTAAAGATTTAAAAGCTAAAAAACATGGGCGTACTTAAGCGTACACTTGTATGAGCAAACAGTCCCAATCATGTCTATTGGGATACAGCAGTTGCACAGACACAGCTGCTGCTCCCAATATGACATCTGTGCAGGTGCACGACCTCGAACACACACGGTTTGTGCATCCCATGCAGGCAGCCCTCTCAGAGGTGTAAGCTTAAGTACGCCCGTGTAAACGAGGCCTAAAGAGCACCGTAGAACTGTAGAGCAGAACTTTCTCGACATCCCCATGGACACTCCTAGAGTCTGGGGTCCCCCAGTCATCCACCTGTTCTGTACTTGTTATAATTCACCCCTGGCTTATGCCTTTCACCATTACTTTAACTTTATGTTGGCCCTCTAAACAACGCAATAATGTGAACGACCAATGAAAGGTTTATTGCAACGTAAACCACTTTAGCAGTTTGAGGTTGTAAAGTCACAATTTGTGTTCTTTCTGTTTTAGCAAAATGTAAAGCGCGGTGTGTGTGGGTGTGTGTGGGTGTGTGTGGGTGTGTGTGGGTGTGTGTGGGTGTGTGTGGGTGTGTGTGGGTGTGTGTGGGTGTGTGTGGGTGTGTGTGGGTGTGTGTGGGTGTGTGTGGGTGTGTGTGGGTGTGTGTGTGGGTGGGTGTGTGTGGGGGTGTGTGTGGGGGTGTGTGGGGGTGTGTGTGTGTGGGTGTGTGTGTGTTTGTTTGTTTTTTTTGTTTTTGTTTTTTTTTTCTTTTAAATTATAATCCTAAATAGCTCCTCTGTGCAGTGATCTCCCTCTGCTCTCCTTCCTCAAGAAGAGCAGTGGGAGGGGATGAGATTCCCCAGTGATGTCAGCCAGCAGAGAGATCATATGACCACACCGAGGATCTGTGCAAAAAGGTATTTAGGATTATAATAAAAAAAAAATAAAAAAAAACGGACATACTGTACGGAATATCTTAGTTAAAGCAGAGACAATATAAGTAATTGTGTTATGTATTACATCAGAATAGAGGCAGGAGGAGAGGGCAGGGGTCGGGAGGAGATTGGCTCTCACACTCAGACTAGGAAATGATAGGCAGCAAAGGAGGGGGAGAGAGGAGAGATTGTGTACACACAGCGGGTTCACAGAGGCACATAAACTGACCACAGTATCATGGATCAGCAACCATGATTACTGCTGTCAGGACACACAGGGGAACACAGGAACAGGCAGGATCAACCAGGTATTTTAGACCAAAGAAAGAGACAAATTACGCTGCAACAGTACTATGCTACTGATCATGCTTTAAAGCAGGGTGGATTTGATTTAAATCAAGTCTATTTAAATCACTAGTAAAAAGGCTTGATTTTAAATCAATCCGATTTTAAATCATCAAAGAGTAACTGTCATCTCTATCCCTCAGCGGCTCCTCCTTTGATTCACTGTTGACTCGCCGACAGTCCCCATAACTTTAATGGGATGGCTGGTGATGCGGCAGTGACACAACAAGGTGAGGGATGTGGCGGAAGCAGGTGAGTGGATGCCCACTAACAGAAGCTGCCATAATAGATCTGAAATGACAGGTACTCTTTTAAATGTAAGGACTCGTTCTTACTGGTAGTTAGAATCTTTAATACTTGCAAACAAAGCAAAGGTTTCCTATTTGGCATAATAAGCTGTCAGGTTAGTAAAACAGTGATATCAGAACCCATTCAATTATACAGTTTGTAGTGTACAAAGATTTGCAAAACCAATGGGCTAAAGGAACATTCCTGAACTTCATTGCAGAATATACAGCCTCATGCTACATAACTAAGCTCCATTAAATGCTGAATAAACTAAATTAATGTATTTTTAGATAGATTTTTACTCTAAGAGCATTTTATTAAATCAAAAACATTTTTAATCTTTTTGGGGGGTTACAACTCCACTTTCAGTAGGATATTTATTGAAACTGATTTCTACAACAGAGCTAAAGGCAAGCATTTGAGGATGCATGCGACACAGAGGTATTTACTTCCTGGGCGGTGACAGTCCCTCTTAATTTTATGTCCCACTTGGATGTCCATCCTGATCAGCAGGCTAACATGTATGATCAGCTTTATTTTAGGAAAGTAAGCATTGCTCTGCTTTATTTTTTTTTCCCCTATAATCCTTCTCTCACAAATCAAAACTGATAGTGGTTGTAGCCCTATTGGAAATCCTAAGCTCTAGCATGTTCTTGATATATGGGGGTCTGTAGCTTTGGACAGATTGTTCTTCGTTATTCAGGCTGTTTAATTACTCTCTGTGGAGCTGAGGTCTTTCTGCTCAGCATCTGTATTCTCTCTGCTATTAACACTCTGCTGACATGTAGACTTGTGCCAGAAATGTCAAGGTTCTTTTGTTCATGTTTCTCTCTAATCTGTTTAGCTTTCATAATACCATAATGTTGCAATGATGAATTTATTGCGCTGAATAATAAAATAGTTATAAAGCCTAAAGGTACAAAGTGGAAAAGCTAGATTTTTTTTTTTCTTGCAGTATTCTCCGTAGATGCAAAAAAAAAAAAGAATTGCGGAGAAAAGGAAAAAAATACTTTCTGTACGTCTAGACAGCATATACACATATACTGTATGATAATCTTCAATTTGTTAGAAAAAGTGAGGATGGATGGCACACTCCCTATTGCAACGGTTGGAAAAATTTGATTATGTGGACTGAATGTCCTATTGGGAGTTTTGGGTGGGATCAGGCCAGTTCATTTGCTCATTAAAGCACCATGGCACTTACATTGTAGTCAGTCTACTACTGTATTGTGTTAATACTACTTTACTAACCTGTCTTAAGTCGGGTTCACACTGGTATGGCATGACTGTTGTATGACTGTCAATCCGACTTTGCCCTGCTACATCGGTCCTACTTCCATCTGACTTGAATGAACAGGATATGATTTTGCTCCGACTGTGAGATAGTCCGACTTGTCCTTTAACCAATCAAAACAATGCCAGTGTGACAAATTCCTTTTCCTGCTGCTGTAATCACCATGTCGGATGTCACAAGTCAGATGGTTAGGACAAGGATCTGACTTCAATGATAGTCAATGGGCTGAAAATAGACCAAAGCAGTGCAGGAACCTTTTTTCAAAGTCGGACCTACTTGTGTCGGACCAGTTAAGACGGCTTTCATAGGCAACCATTGATTTATACAAGTCATGCTACATGTGCTCCCAAAGTCAAAGCGTATGTCGTACCAGTGTGAACCAGGCCGTATACTGTATGTGTGTATATACTGTACATTTTAATATAAAGAAGCAAAACAATTAATATGATAACGCTGTGTAATACCAAGAAAAACATGTAATAAAAAAGAAGATATATTAGATGAGAGGAAGTATTAAACCAATTTTTTTAGCTTTAGGCCTTATGCACACTGCTGCTGGTAAACGGACGTTTAGGAGCTGTTGAACATATTTTTTTTTTCAGCTGCCCCTGAACTCTCCTGTTTTCTTATCAGTACATGTACACAGGGTCGTTTCTAGGCAGTTGAGCTTAGAAGCATTTTTTTGGAACGCAAAAAAATGCGTTCAGGACGGATGTTTAGAGGAATTTGAAATGCCAAACGCCTGTAACAGCTTGTAAACACTGTAACTCGCATTTTTAGCCACGTTTCGGTTACTATCGGTCAAACGTCCCGTGTACATGAAGCCTAACACACTGAGTACAAACAAACAACCCTAGTAAACTGTTAATATTTTTACTCCAGCACTTGCTGTTTACTTGCCTCATGCACACTGGACGTTTTTACAGCTGCTGTTTTTTTGGCTTGAGACGTTTTTTGTTTTTTTGTTTTTTCTACAGTCAAACTCCCCATCATGTTATCCTATGTGTCCATGCACACATAGGCTATTATCATTATTATTATTATTATACAGGATTTATATGGCACCAGCAGTTTACGCAGCACTTTACAATATAAAAAGGGAGACAATACAGTTATAATACAATAAAATACAAGAGGATTAAGAGGGCCCTGCTCAGAAGAGCTTACAATCTAATAGGGTGGGGCAGGTGGTGCAAAAGGTTGTAACTGTGGGGAATGAGCTGATGGAAGTGGTAATAGATTAGTTGGAGACGTGATAGGCTTTCCTGATGAGGTGATTTTTCAAGGATCACCTGATGGTAGCAAGAGTAGGGGATAGCCGGACAGGTTGAGGTAGCGAGTTCCAGAGGATGGGAGAGGCTCTGGAGAAATCCTGGAGATGAGCATAGGAGGATACGAGAGAGCTTGAGAGTAGGAGATCTTGAGAAGAGCGGAGAGAACGATTTGGTTGATAATTGGAGACAAGATTGGTGATGTATCTCGGGGCAGAGTTTTGAATGGCTTTGTATGTTGTGGTTAGTATTTTGAATTTAATTCTCTGGGTGATTGGGAGCCAGTGTAGGGATTAGAGGAGAGGGTTGGTAAGGTGGATAAGTCTGGCAGCAGCATTCATGATAGACTGAAGAGGGGATAGCCAATGGAGAGGCAGTCCAATGAGAAGGGATTTGCAATAGTCAAGGGGAGAGATAACAAGGGAGTGAATGAGGAGCTTGGTGGTCTCATTTGTTAAAAAGGGGTGAATTTTAGAGATGTTATGGAGGTGAATTCTACAAACTTTTGACAACGATTGGATTTGAGGCTGAAATGACAAGTCAGAGTCTAGGATTACACCTAGTACCCTGGTGTGAGGGGAGGGACTGATAGTTGCATTGTTGATTTTGATGGAGTTATCAACTGTTTTTGGCTGGGGCATTGTTTGGCTGTCAATAATACCCAAATCTATTGTGTTTTGAGAGGAGTTTTTCATCTGTAAAAATGCTCCAACGTCAAACGCTGAATAACGCTCAAAAAATGCGGCTCATCAGCGTTTAACGTTTTTGATCCATTGAAAAAATAAAAAAAATCCCTGCAAAGCTACTGGCTTTTTTATAACGTTATTTTAACGTCCAGTGTGCATGAGGCCTCAATGCTACTGGATCCTGTTCTCTCAGTGCTACTTGCCTAGACTTCTGGTCTTCACACGAAAAAATTAACAGTGGTCAGCGCAGTCTCATTAGAAGGTTAGAATGGGGAGGGAGGAAGGAGCAGATGCATGTCTTGCCATCCTAGGCTACAACGCTGTTTATATTGGTGCACAACCCTAATCCCTTCATGCAGGAGTTGCTCCATAGGATTCTGCAAAAGAAAGGAGCCATCCTGAAACAAGAATCCTGGGGCAGCAGTCATGGCATCAGGCAAGGATTAAAAGAGAAAGAAGCTGCATACTCCATAAGAGATTAAATCAGCTGCTGAAACTGTTTAAAAAAAACTGAGGGTTTCATGTCACTTTAAGCCAAAGAAATCAATCTAGGTATTCCAGATTTCTAAAGCGATACTGTCATTTTTCCCATTCCAATGCAAAATAACATCACACCCTCTTCAAGCAAAGTATACTCAGTGATGCATGCTTCACCTCTTTTCTGCTGCAGCAGTCCACCCTGGGTATGTTGCAGTGTTATGCCCTGTACACACGGTCGGACATTGATCGGACATTCCGACAACAAAATCCATGGATTTTTTTCCAACGAATGTTGGCTCAAACTTGTCTTGCATACATACGGTCACACAAAGTTGTCAGAAAATCCGATCGTTCTGAACGCAGTGACGTAAAACACATACGTCGGGACTATAAACGGGGCAGTAGCCAATAGCTTTCATCTCTTAATTTATTCTGAGCATGCGTGGCACTTTGTGTGTCAGATTTGTGTACACACAATCGGAATTTCTGACAACAGAGTTTGTTGTCGGAAAATTTTATAGCAAGCTCTCAAACTTTGTGTGTCGGAAATTCCTATGGAAAATGTGTGATGGAGCCTACACACGGTCGGAATTTTTGACAACAAGGTCCTATCACACTTTTTCCATCGGAAAATCCTATCGTGTGTACAGGGCATTAGTGTCAAAGCTTAAACCTTAATATATAGAAAACTCAAAGCGCTGTGATAAAGATAAAAGCTCCAAAAATCAAAATAATTAAATATATAAATGGATCAATATAGTGAGGCTGCTATCAAAAAAGAAGTGTTCAGAATCACAAAAAATTAAATAGTAAGGACATGTGTTTGAAGCGCTTCACTGTGTGGTAAGATGAATAAATAAATGATTAAATATTTAAATGATAAATCCCACATAGACAATTCATTGAATAAATAAAAATAGTGTGCAAAAAGTGCAATAAAAACGTGACGTTATGTGCACAAATAAAAATGAAACCAAAATCTGATACAAAAAATCTAATAAAGACATATGCCACTCTAATGATAATAAACGTAGAGAATAAAATCAGACAGCCAAGTTCATACAGGGAATAAAACTAGTCCCAGTATCCAAAGTTCTGAAATAGTTCTACAATTGCTTAATTGGTGTTTAATTTGTCACTCTTGAACGACAATAACCTTTAGCTCCAACCGCATCAGATGTAGTAATCGCCATCAGACATCATATGTAAGGCAAATAAAAAAGGAAAGGAAATATCATTGCGCAATGCTCCTTATACAAGGTACACCAGCAAACATGTAATGAGATCCACTCACGTGCGCCCAATAGTATGAAGGCATATGCAGCTATATTAAAGCAGTCAGCTGCCACGGACGAGAGCAGAGTGGTTTGCAGTACACAGCTAGATACTGACAGTCTGCCCAATGCGTCCTAGGCTCCTCCCACGCGTTGCGTCACGGTCACGTGACTTTTTCAAGGACCACCACACCCCATTTGTGGTCCAGGGTCAGGAATTGAGGGAACATCTCTCCAATGGCATCATTAGTTTTTTTTTTTTTTTTGTTTTGTTTTTTATAGTGCAACTGCTGCCTTGACCTAGGATATTTCCCAGGATAACAATTTCAAAGTAAAAATCTTTTAAGCCTGAGGCTGTCTTCAGATATTGGGACACTGAATGCATGACACCCCAAACCTATGAAAGGGGGAACAATACAATGCAGCAAGCCATTGAATCTACCTGAAGCAACTTCATGATGGCTGTGCAGTCAGCAAAATGCTGCAGTTGCTTGCACTGGTTGTGTATACCACCTAGAGTATAGGAAGGATTAGACATTCCATTGTACATTGTGAAAGTGGGAACACAGTGTTTAATACTCTGGTTTTACAGTAAAATTCCAATGTACTGACTAAAGTACAACAAAACAGATATCCATGTGCTATGTCAGGCGAGTGTGCAGAACATATGGCTGTCCGATTGTCTTGGCTGTTTTGCATGCATGATGGTGGGCTGGCTGACATTATCTGTACTGAAGGGAACATGTGCCCCCTTCCCCCAGGCCAAAGATCTGGTCAAGACATCACTGTGAAGATAATTAACTGAATCCAAAACAGATCCTTCACGGCAGTGTACACTAGGCCAGGAAATGCCTTAAAGTCCTCCAGGATATCAATGGCAAAAGACCATTGAATCAGCATTTGTGAAGTCATACACTTGGAAACATCACAGAGAGTGTTTGATTATATTGCTTTTTCTTGTACAGCAATGTACCATGTTTTCACAGCCTGTTTGCTGTAAGACATCTACATAAATGATGTTCTAGCCTACACCTTATCTTTTATGGCATAATTTAAAGTCCAATAATAAAAGGGTGTATTTTAAACTGATTTAAGATTGGTAACAGATTTGCTTTTAGGCTGTATCCTATCATACAAATAAAGCAAAAAATGGTTGTTTCAGCTACAAAGTACTGGCACCAAGAGGTGCCAGCAACAGCCTCCCAAATTCTCCGGTCACAGCCAAACATTCCGACAGGCAAAACTTTGCCACATCCTGAAGGAGTCGGAGCTTGCCCACCAATTCCTCCTGACGAGTGAAGATAGTCAATCAATGTGATGGGCCAGTGGGAATGTGGGGGCAGGATTTGGTGAAAAGCTGTGACACAACCCAGACATGTTGAGCGTTTGTGTGTCAGAACCTGGGAGATTCACCTCTGGAAGAAGGGTTGCTGCAGGCACCTCTGGTTCTCTGTATTTTATAGCTGCATACCACCAGCTATCCCAGATTTTATACCCAACTGTCCTGTGTCTCCAGGATATATTCTCTTGCCAGGTGCTGGAACATTATTTCCACCACCCAGCAATGGCAAGATGTCAGCAATGTAAGATGGAGTAATCTTCAGCCAGACAGTGTCTGCATAGGTTCTGTGTTTTTATTACTTGTCAGAGCCAGGAAAGACAGGCTCGCTCACTCACTCAGTGCTCCCAGTGACTGAGCAGTCATTGATGGCTCCCAGTCACTGTTTCAGAGCAGCAGTCAGGGATGGCCTCATGATCGTGTGATCCCTGTGAAAACCAATCAAAGTAATCACATGATTGAGTGCCCACTTCTAGCTCCCTCCAGTGTTAACCCCTTAAAGGGCCAGTGGCAAGGGGTTAAAGAAAGTTTAGACAAAGTGCTAGATTGGTGAGAGTTGTGTGGGTGCTGAAAAGCATATGTAGTAGAAGAATTTCATTTTTTTTTTTAATTACTATATGTGCTGAGGTTTGTGTGTGTCTGTGAGACTTCACTTGTGGCTCATTAACTGTGGAGCATTTTGGGACTAAAAGAACTGTGGCATGTGCAATGTACACTATATGCAAGTTCAGACTCCATTTAACCACGTCTCATTTAAAGCAGAACTTCAGCTAAAAAGGGAAGTTGTACTCATCCTTCTCCCTCCTCTCTCATCATTGTAAACTTTTTTTTTTTCTTTCTGGGAATGTGTACCTATTTCTGACAGGTGCCCAATCCCACTCACCTAGACGAGCAGTGCAAAAGTTTGCCCCTACCCCCCCCCCCCCCAACCTCCTGGGAGATATCACACATTCCAGGGGACTGCGGGACCATTGCGAGAGTGCAGTGCATGTCACACATGAGCCATGGGAGGTTTGCTGTTAAATCCCATGATCTCACAGCCGACTTCCCACAAGTAAGATGGTAATGGTGGAGACCCGAAGATCAGCTAAGAACCGGCTGGGGTAATGACAGAGTTGGATCCCTGGGCTGGTAAGTGTTTGTATAATAAAAGTCGGCAACTACAGTATTTGTAGCTGCTGATGTAAAATTTTTTTATAATTGGCAGCCCCCACACAGTGGGGGAAATTTACTAAATCTGGTGCACACAGAATCTGGAGCAGCTGTGCATAGTAATCAATCAGCTTCTAGGTTTTAGCGCTCGTTCACACTAAACACTGCTTTGAAATCGTGCAAGTTCACCTTGAACTCTCACGATTTCAAAGTCGCATTCCATTCTGACTTTGGGGGCGACTTGAAAGATATCTGTGTGGGTTCATGTAAAGATGTCTATTGAAATCCAACGCTGAAAGTAGTGCAGGAACTACTTTTGGAAATCGGTGCTGCACCGCAAAGTCAGCGTTGCACCGATTGGGACGCTTCTATTGCTGGCAATAGGCTCCGATTTGACAAGCTATTTGACCTGTGAAATCGTGCCTATGTGAACGGGGGCTTATTGTCAAAGCTTTATTGAACAAGCTGAAGTTTGAAGTTAGAAGCTGGTTACTATGCACCAGATTCTGTGTGAACCAGTTTCAGTAAATCTCCCCTAGTGTGTGCTGAATGTATTGTTCTGCAAAATGTCTACTATTATAATATACAAGTATGAGTAGCAGAATTGAGCGACCTCCATAAAAGAGTCAGTTGGACTTGATCCTTCTGCTTTCATAGAGCCCATGCACCCTTATCCCATTAGGGGTCATGTCACAGGCAGTTGGATGGACTGGTGCCAATGGGGCATAATAGGCTTCACACAAAGTACAGGTCAGGTACTCCTCACTTAACAACCAGGTTCTGTTCCAAAGATCAGATCGTTAAACAAATTGGTTGTTAAACGAGGAGTCCCAAGAAATCAATATTTTAAGCATTCTTAACTACTGTACTGTATTGTGAAAAAAGGTCTAAACACAAATTTCCAGCTCAATAAAGTTGTTTTAATTTGCATAAGTACAGAACACATGAATTCTGTACTGTACAATTTAATGATGTATAGCGGGTCGTAAGGTGGGGAGAGCAGTCGTTAAACAGGTAAGGCGTTAAACGAGGAGTATCTGTATATATTTGCATGGAATGAGTGCTGGGGATACAGAGGGTAGAGGAAGAATCTGGTGACATCACTGGTGATAACTGTGCATGCACTTTGAAAACATTACTTAGCCACGGTGGCTTTCCAAAAAAATTCCCAGTAGCAAGTGAAAAACCAGTTTCATTTCTAAAGCTGTTTAGCCAACACTGCAACTATGGAAAATTTAGTTTTTTTTAACCAACTGTAGCTACAGAGTACACGCTGTTTGCATATTTATTGGACAGTGCTTCCTAAACCATGAATTATATAATTTTATTTTTTTCTACCCTTGTAACAAAATATAAATTCTATCACAGGCATGTTTGAATCAGATTGGTGGCTGCGAGTTACTGCAACACACAGATGTTAGGTCAGCCTTAGGATTTCTATGCAAATACAATTTTTATGACAAGAAGCAAATGAGTATTAGAGCCGGTTCACACTGAGGCAGTACGACTTGCAGCGCGACTGCCTCAGGCAACCTGCACACGACAGCAGCGGCAACTTGCAAAACGACTTCTATATAGAAGTCAATGCAAGTCGCCTCAAGTTGCCCCCAAAGTAGTACAGGAACCTTTTTCCAAGTCGGAGCGACTTGAGTCGCTCCTATTAGAACGGTTCCATTGTACAGAACGGAACGGGACTTGTCAGGCGGCTAAGTAGCCTGACAAGTCGTCCCAGTGTGAATCGGCTCTAAAAGAACCAGAATCCTTAGTCAGTTCTGTGCTTTAGTGGTGATCTTCAGTCTTTGCAGCTGTGCAGGTCCATACACCTTTATATCAAGTATAACTTCCTTCAATTTTTTCCTCCCTATATTATTTATTTTTAGCAAATGATACTCTAAAGCAGTGGTAGGCAAACTTTTGAGTACAGTGTGTCGTCAAAGAAATTGAGAGTGCAGATTTTATAACAAAAAAATGTCAACTTCACACTCTCAATCACGAAAAAACGAAAAGGATTTTTTTATAAAGTAAATGCTGTAAACTACTTGAGTAGTAGTGAGAAATTAACATCCTGCACTCGCGCCTCAGATCTGCCCTAATTCCTACAACTCCACACCTCAGATGAGCCCCAATTCATGCACCTTCACACCTCAGATCACTGTACCACCCTGCACATCTGCCCCACCACTGTACCACCCTGCACATCTGCCCCACCACTGTACCACCCTGCACATCTGCCCCACCACTGTACCACCCTGCACATCTGCCCCACCACTGTACCACCCTGCACATCTGCCCCACCACTGTACCACCCTGCACATCTGCCCCACCACTGTACCACCCTGCACATCTGCCCCACCACTGTACCACCCTGCACATCTGCTCCACCACTGTACCACCCTGCACATCTGCCCCACCACTGTACCCCCTTGCTCTTCTGTCCCACCACTAGAACCCCCCCCTGCTCATCTGCCCCATCAATGTACCCCTTTTCTCATCTGCCCCACCACTGTACCTCCCTGCACATCTGCTCTCCCGACGTATCCCCATGCTCTTCTGTCTCACTAATGAATCGCCTTCTCATCTGTCCTAACACTGTCCTAACAGTGCCCCACCACTGTAACCCGCTTTCTCATCTGCCCCACAAATGTACCTCCTGCACATCTGTTTCACCTCTGTACCCCCTGGTCTTCTGCCCCACCTCTGTTCCCCCTGCTCATCTGTCCCACCAATACACCTCCTTTCACATCTGCCCCACTGCTCTACCCCCCCCCCCTGCTTTTTGTCCCACCACTGAACCACCTCCTCATTTGTCCCACCACTGTAACCCCTTCTCATCTGGCCCAATTCTGTAACCCCCTGCTCTTCTGTCCCACTGCTGAAGCCCTTTTTCATCTCTTCCTCCACTGTACCTCCCTGCATGTCTGCCCCACCGCTGTACCCTCCTGCTCTTCTGTCCCACCTCTGAACTCCTGCTAATTTTCCCCATCGCTGTACCCTCTTCTCATCTATGATATGCGTGATATGCAGAGTGGTGAAAGGAAGCAGAGATGAGACAGGTTCACCTGTCCTTGCACACTCATCCTGCTAATCCACCTCTCGCATCCAGCCCATGTGCATGTATGTGATGTCACATACAAGCACCTGGAATGGATGCGCAATGATAAGCTCAGGTCAGGGCTGAAACAACTAATCGATTAATCGACAACTAATCGATTATGAAATTAATCGATTACTATTTTCATCGATTAATCGGTCAATAACATAATGGGGTTAAAAAAAAAAAAAAAGCCCTTTATAGTACAAAAAGAGCAAATAATCGCTACTGTAAATGTTACTTTCACAGTTCTACAGTAAAAAATGAACCCCTTACAGTAGTGATTATCGGTTTTTCTTTGTACTATAAAGGGCTAATTTTAGTTTTTTTTAACCCCATTATGTTACTAAACGTCTTAGATCTGGTTCACATCTATGTGTTTAGTGCTTTTTGCAGAAACGCACTACAGTCCATTTACATGGTTTCCCATGGGACACGTTCACATCTATGCTTTTTCAGCCGCTGCATATTTGGAAAGGGTCAGGGACTTTTTTTTAATACAAAACGGTGCTTTTTTTGGTTCAATATACTTCATCGGAAAAGCTACAGAAAAGCATGTAATTATTGCAGCAGTTTTTGTTTTTTTAACCTTCCCAACAATAAATTGGCCAAAAATAAATGCAAAAACGCAAACCGCAGCACAATCACATGCGCAAAACTCAAAACGCACAGCAAAAAACACTGCAGAAACAGATCAAAAGCAAACTGCATAGGTGTGTACCGAGCCTTATGCTGGCCACACCAATCAATTTTCAGACGAAATATTCACACGAAAAATCTTTGTACATTCGCTGAATGAAAGAATGTTATTTGAAATTTTCACTTGGTTTTTAACATTCTGTTTTTAAAATGAATGTCATTTCTGAACGAAAACCACATACACTGTCTGAAAATTCCGTTGACCAAGAAGTTTGCTATTATTTCAAAATTTTCCTGTCACTGTGGTTGAAAATGAACATCGATTTGACCCCATTAACGATTAGAAAATCGAATTTGAAGGAAGACATTGTTTTTAAATTAAAAAAATGTGATCTTGGAGTCTGATGATATTTACCAGATTCACATTTTAATGGTATATACAGTATATAGCTCCTCTAATAGTATATACAGTATATATCTCTTCTGTCTGTTATTCTCAGAGTGGATTCAATATTTTGCTCCCTAACCATATAGTTGGTTATTTATATTTACCACTGCATAGAGATATACAAGAATAAATTACCTTTTTTTTAAACTTTACATATTAACTAAATTATACACCACACTTTCTTTTAAGATTATTAACCGATTATGAAAATAATCGTTAGTTGCAGCCCTAGTCAGGGGTATTTTCTGACATTGTTGGGCCTCTGCAGCCGAGAAAAAGTGTGGTGTGATTTTCATTGTGCTGAATACTGGCTGTGGCTTAAAGGGACACAGAGTGCAGGAGTTCAGTAGTAAGTGATGCAAAAGTTCAGGAATAATTTCAACAAAGTTCCCAGAAGCTCAATAGTAATTCCACAAACTGTCACCTGATTGAGAAAACCACAATCAGTGAAATCCCTTCTTTCCGATATTGGTAGTGGCAACCAAGTGAGTCATCTCATCTCCAGATGGTGGACGGGGCTAGCAGGACTGTGATTGGCTTTAGCAGTGGCCAATGACAGTCGTCATCCTCCTGTAAATGGGTAGCGTCCCCCCTTAGCAGAACTGCACCCAATCTCTCAGCGTGGGGAATTCTGAAATTGGAATGCATTAGTGTCTCACTGACACTTCCCTGCACTGTTCTGCTGATGGGGAGGGAGTCAAGTGCCAGCAAAAGAGGCTTTGCGTGCCGCTTGCGGCACCAGTGCTGGGAGTTGCCTACCCCTGATCTAAAGAGTACAAGTACATAGTAAGTCTAACAAAGTGTAACTTCATCTGCAGAAATACAGATTGCGTGTTTCCTACTTGCAGTCTTACCATAAAGTAAAAACTGTATAAAAGGATGATCAAACAAGGGCCAGCTTGAAAGCCCTCAAAATCTTGTTTCCCATGGCTACTATACATCCTTCCCATAAGTCCAGACTTAAATGTAATTTTTTTTTTTTTTTGTAATAAACTTTGTTAGTAGAAATATTAAAACAAAAACTGGAATATAGGTCCTGTTTGGGAGGCGACAAACATTACTTAATAAAAAGTAATCTAGACCCTCATCACCCGAGAGAGTAACGGAATAATAGACAAACCAGTACACTAGAGACACAGCTGGTTTAATTTTCAGTTGACACATAATCCATCAGCCTTTCATCCTTGTCACTTTTTGTCTTCCTGGGGAAGCAAGGATAGACATAAAGGGATTAAAACACAGGACCAAAAATCTTCTTGTTAAGCAAAATATAGAACCTCTTGCAGCAGAGCCATATGTTTGTGTGTGATGAAAATACATTTATCTATAAAAATAGTGTACCATCAGGGGTTCTGATTCAATACCTACCAGAGATCCTGCTTGGTGTTCATGCTCAGCCTACTTTTGTTTTTCCTTCATACAGTTTGGTTTCTTCCTTCCTACAATCCCAAAAAAAATAGCTTTTAAATCTCTTTCCCCCAGAACTAGCCTGTGTGATTGTGTGCATATGCATGCAGGGATAGGCCCTCAATGTGTGCAGAATGTAAAATGGGGACATTTATTGGGTCCATTTACATACAATATGGTTTGGGAGAGTGCTGGGACCGCTCCTTGTTCTCACGTAGCCACCTTTTCGGGCAGGTAAGGATTGGAAGACAATTGACATGGTGCCTATACTGTTCTCCCTAATTGAAGGGGCATCTAATAAAGATTATTTTACTGGGAATAAAGATACCCAAAGACATTTAGATAATCAAGCCATTAGCCATTTGTGCTGGTTCAGCATCATGAGTTGCCGTAGTGTGGGAGGGCTGGCCACAAGCAATATAACAGCCAATGATGCTCTTGGGCAGTGCACTGTTTGGTGCTGGTGGACGGGCCTCCTGCACCATGACAATGCATGACGCTGATCCAGGACAGGTGGTGTGCAGGTCAACCCCCAGAATTCAGGAGATGATGAAAGTCTGGCTCCATTAGACCTCCTCATCTGCCGTCCTCTGCTGGAACCAAAAGGTAGGGCTCTGGTATTGATATGGGGGGGGGGGGGGGGGACCTCTCATGTGAAAGCGGTCTTTTGACGTGTAGTTAATTTCATCCAGGAGGTAGGGTACATCATCCCAGGCTCAGGTTTCCCTTTGATGAGTAACATTTATGGTTGTGTTTTTTTTTTTTTTTTTTTTTTTTTTTTTTTTTTACATTTTATATTCAGGTGCTTTGGGATGGGTGCCACAATTGAAAAAAGTTTGAGAAATACTGGCTTGAAAAAACCTTGCCCAATTGCAACTCTTTTCCTCCTCAATTCCTTCTAATAATAATCTAGCTGACCAAAAATATATTTAACTAATGTGTATATCCAGCCAATCTTTTTTGCTTTAAACAGTACCTTTTTATTGTGCGGTCAGTGCTCACTCACTGTTAGAGGTCGACCGATATGGGTTTTTCTCATGCCGATGCCGATATTTAGAAATCTCAGTGGCCGATGGCCGATATGTGATGCTGTTTTTTTTTGGGCCGATATATTAGGCCGATTTTTTTTTTTTTTTTTAACAGTTAGACCCCTTTCACACTGGGGCATTTTTCAGGCGCTTTTGGGCTAAAAATAGCGCCTGTAAAGTGCCTGTAAAACGGCTCCCCTGCAGTCTCAGTGTGATATCCCGAGTGCTTTCACACTGAGGCAATGCACTGGCAGGATGTTAAAAAAAAGTCCTGCAAGCAGCATCTTTGGATTTGTATACCACCACTCCTGCCCATTGAAATGAATGCGCACCGCAAAGCGTTTCGGCAGCGGCGCTTCAGGGGCGCATTTAACCCCTTCCTTGGCTGCTAGCTGGGTTATAAGCTCCCCGCTAGCAGCCGAATAGCGCCGCTAAAATGACGGTAAAGCGCCGCTAAAACTAGCAGCGTTTTACCGTCAACGCATGCCCGCTGCAGTGTGAAAGCAACCTAAAGTGATACAGAAAATTTTTTACATTTAAACATTTATTAAACAAAACAAACCTCCAATTAGTTCACTTGTATGTAGAATTTAGATAAAAAAAAAATAGAAAAAAAACCTATATCTTAAAAATAAATACACAAAAACAGGTAATCAAAACTTTTGGACGAAAAAAAATGGGCTAACTTTACTGCTTAGTTTTTTCTTAAATTTATTAGTGTATTTTTTTTTTTTTTTAAATTGCGTTTGAAAGACCGCTGCGCAAATACCATGCGACATAAAATATTGCAACAACCGCTATTTTATTCCCTAGGGTCTCTGCTAAAAAAAAATATATATATATAATGTTTGGGGGTTCTAAGTGATTTTCTAGCAGAAAATACAGGATTTTTACTTGTAAGCAACAAATGTCAGAAAAGATTTAGTCTTTAAATGGTTAAACTGAGAGCTTCTACACACAAGTTCATTCATAAGGCTGGGTTCACACTGGTGCGACACGACAGCCGTCCTACTTTGGATCCGACTTTGCCCTGCGACATAAAGCCGGCATGTGTCCGACTTTCAATGAACGGGGATCCGACTTGGATCCCCGCCAATGCCCGGCACTGTGTTTGGTATGAATCTTTAGGGGGAACTCCGCGCCAAATTTTAAATAAAAAACCGGCATGGGTTCCCCCTCCAAGAGCATACCAGGCCCTTGGGTCTGGTATGGACCTTAAGGGGAACCCCCTACGCCGATAAAAACAGCGTGGGGGTCCCCCCCAATCCATACCAGACCCTTATCCGAGCACGCAGCCCGGCCGGACAGGAATGGGGGTGGGGACGAGCGAGCGCCCCCCCCTCCTGAACCGTACCAGGCCGCATGCCCTCAACATGGGGGGTTGGTGCCTTGGGGGAGGGGGCGCGCTGCGGCCCCCCACCCCAAAGCACCTTGTCCCCATGTTGATGAGGACAAGGGCCTCTTCCCGACAACCCTGGCCGTTGGTTTTCGGGGTCTGCGGGCGGAGGGCTTATTGGAATCCAGGAGCCCCCTTTAATAAGGGGGCCCCCAGATCCCGGCCCCCCCACCCTATGTGAATGAGTATGGGGTACATGGTACCCCTACCCATTCACCTAGGGAAGTGTCAATAAAAAAAAACACAGTACACAGGTTTCAAAATTAATTTATTGGGCAGCTCCGGTATCTTCTTCCGACTTCTCCCGGTGTTCTGCCTCTTCTCCCGGGCCCCGCCGCTATCTTCTTCCAGCTCTATTGCCAGCGAGGGGCCCGGTCTGCTGCCGCTGTCTTGTCGCCGCTGTCTCGCCGCTTCTTCTCTTCATCGCTTCTTCCGATGTTGACACGACGCTCTCCCCGGCTGGAATGCTCTCTGTGCGCTCTGCTCTGACTTATATAGGCGGTGACCCCGCCCCCTTATGCCGTCACAGTCTCTGGGCATGCTGGGACTGTGACGGCATAAGGGGGCGTGGTCATCGGGTGATGACCACGCCCCCTAAAACGTCACAGTCCCAGCATGCCCAGGGACTGTGACGGCATAAGGGGGCGGGGTCACCGCCTATATAATTCAGAGCGGAGCGCCCAGAGTGCATTCCAGCCCCAGAGAGCGTCGTGTCAACATCAGGAGAAGAGGGCAGAAAGCAGAAGATTGAAGACCGGGCTCCTCCGCTATAGCAAAAGAGCGGCAAAAGAGCAGAAGATAGCGGAGGAGCCCGGCAGAAGAACCGGAGAGACCCCCGAAGTCGGAAGAAGACCCCGGAGCTGTCTAATAAATTACTTTAAAAATCTGTGTAGTGTTTTTTTTTAATTGACACTTTTTCCCTAGGTGAATGGGTAGGGGTACGATGTACCCCATACTCATTCACATAGGGTGGGGGGCCGGGATCTGGGGGCCCCCTTATTAAAGGGGGCTCCCGGATTCCGATAAGCCCCCGCTCGCAGACCCCGACAACCAACGGCCAGGGTTGTCGGGAAGAGGCCCTTGTCCTCATCAACATGGGGACAAAGTGCTTTGGGGTGGGGGGCCGCAGCGCTGTTGAGGGCATGCGGCCTGGTACGGTTCAGGAGGGGTGGGGGCGCTCGCTCATCCCCACCCCATTCCTGTCCGGCCGGGCTGCGTGCTCGGATAAGGGTCTGGTATGGATTGGGGGCGACCCCCCCACGCCGTTTTTTTCGGCGTAGGGGGTTCCCCTCAAGGTCCATACCAGACCCAAGGGCCTGGTATGCTCTTGGAGGGGGAACCCATGCCGGTTTTTTATTTAAAATTTGGCGCGGAGTTCCCCCTCAAGAACATCTGAGCACAAGTCGCGTGCCAAAGTCGGATCATACAAGACGGCAATCCGACTTTGATCCGACTTCAATGATAGTCAATGGGCTGAAGTAGGATCAAAGTCGGACCAAAGTAGTACAGGGAGCATTTCTAAAGTCGGAACGACTTGTGTCGGACCAGTTAGGACGGCTCCCATAGGGAAACATTAAATTTCACACGTCATGCGACATGAGCTCCCAATGTCGGAGCGTTTGTCGGACCAGTGTGAACCCAGCCTAAGTGTAAACATTGTATCAATTCAGGTTCTTTTTATCAGATTTGGCAGGCTGCCCAGAGAGGGGGAGAAGTCACTTCACAGAAGAATACAGGCAACTTGTATTGACTTCAGAAGTCATTTGCAAGTCGCGCTGAGTTATATCGGCCTTTTTTATCAGCACAATCGGCCGATGCCGATTAAGAAAAAAACACCAAATAGCGGCCGATATATCGGTCGACCTCTACTCACTGTCATTTATATTCAGTAAGTGTCCTTTCACATTATTGCTTTGCAGTAATGAGTGGTAAAAAGTGGCGTTTTACCAGACATTCGCTAAACGCATGCATTGAAGGAACTGCACTGTGCCACTAATTTGGCTTCCAGAGTGCCTATTCTTGCTTTCAGGGTTTCTTCACATTGGATGAGTTTCCATACATTTAACTACATTTTCAAATGCAGCTAAATGCATGGACAAATGAAACATTTGTTCTTCTGTGCATAGTGAAAAAAACCCTGTGTTCTACAATTTCAGTATGTTATGTTTTTATGATTTAATTCTTTTGGCTACTGAAGTCACTGAAATTAGGTCTTTAAGACAACACAACACACAGTATCACATGCTTTTCTAGTGTCAACCCAACATCACTGTAGGGAGTAAATGGATTGATGGGGGAAGGGAGGATGTTAAGAGCCAAAGAAAAAAAACTCATAGAATCTAGAAGCTATGTCTCAGGTGGGGAAATCTGAAAATATACAGCACTTGTGTCAAATATACTGTTGAAAGAAAATACAGTTTTCTTTAGAAGATAAAAAAGATAAAGCAAGCATAGCAAAAGTTGACATGACAAAAAAAACCTATACAAATACTTACCAATCTTAATTATTAATAGCGTTCAAAGTTTTATCAAAGCACTATATAGTATTGTACAGATGGCACCAAAGAGTTCTTTCAAAATCCCCTGTGCATTCGAATATAGAATGGATAAGTTAAAGTTTATCTAAATCCAACAACAAGCATGTAATTCATTGCAGTTTACCAATCCTTAAGCCCCATACGCACAGGCAGAATGTTGGGGCGATGTTTGCTGGTTGGAAAAAAAAAAAAGTCCGACATTCTGCCTGTGTGTATGTCTGTCTGGAAAACTAGCAGCCGACTGACACCTGATCAACGCTCTCAGCCAATGGCAACGGGGGAGATCGCTGGACTAACCTCGCATGCTTAGTACAGCGGCTCTGACCCACTGGGTTGCACAAAAAAAACAAAAAACTGTAGTGTATACCCGGCTTTAGATGTACGGACTGCGTTGGTGTTCTTTTTTTATAGACCTTATTCCTTTATTTTCATCTAGTGATCCTGCCAGTTGCATACAGTACTTCCTGTCCTAAGGTGACAACATTCACTTACTGTACATGTATCTTCGGAGAAGCAGAATTGTCACTCTAAGACGGGAAGTGTTTATAGCCCATCTCCGGTGAAAGGAAAAAAAAACCCTTGCAGTGGGGGAAGGTAAAGATGGAAAAATGTTTCACTTTACTTGGAGTTCAACTTTAAGATTTCAAAATAGCCTCTCACCTCTTCTCCATAACATAGGAGGGCAGTGTTCTAGAGTCCAAAGAGAGGACTAGAAACATTGCTAATTGATTACTGTCAGCACAGGCAGCGGGCACAGGAAATCATCAGCTCTTTAGATTCCTGGCAGGATCAGCAGATATTTTTTACACTTGCGGAACAGGTATATCAAAACATGGTATTATGGTATACAAGGTATTAACTAGCTCATTGTTAGTGTTATTATATGATTCAAATCAAATATGTAATACTACCTCCCCAAATACTCATTATAAAAAAGTATTAATTGCATGCAAAACCTGCATCTATATTTATTTGAGGTACTTTCACAGCGCCATCAATATATGCAGCGTTTTACATATTAAATGTACATTCGCATAAAACCCTGCCCTCAAGGAGCCTACAATCTTAGGTCCCTAACTCACATTCATACACATACTATGGCCAGTTTAGACAGGAGCCAATTAACCTTCCAGCATGTTTTTCAAGTGTGGGAGGGAGCCCACGCAGGTATAGGGAGAACATGCAAAATCCGTGCAGGTAGTGGCCTGGTTGGCATTCGAACCGACAAACCTAGTGCTTCTAAGCGGAAGTGCTAGCCTCTTAATCACTGTGGTGCCCATATCTCACTCTTTTCCTTTTATCTAGGCCCATTGTGGTCCATATTTTCCTGCCTAAGAAATGCTAAATCCTTTCGTCGTTGGAAAGACAGCCAAACAATATGAGCTGGTGGATCTGACTAAAGACAGTTTTTCCAGCTGGCATATATGACAAGTCTTTTTTCTTTCTTTTTTTTCTTTTTTTTTCTTTTTTTTCGTGACTGGCGTGTGTTGCCTTCCCTATTGAAAAGTCTCTATAAATGTATAATTTAGCCCAGTGATAAATGTAATTCATCTGAAAAGCCAAGCTCCAACAGTCATAAAAAAATGCAGAAATCTGTGTTTGATGGAGTTGCATTTTTTTCCATAATTCCATGGAGTTTATAAGCAATCAACAGATAATGGAGCTCAATACTATGTTCTGTTTAACTTTGTCCTTTTGCCCTGCCTTGTTGACCAATCTGATTTTTAGCAGGAGTGTAATCCAATAAAGGCTATAGGCAACTCTGTGACATTTTAATCCTATTGGAATGTTAAGTGAAATATCTTGTCTCATGGGATTTTTAATCAACCTTCATGTTTGAACTTCTGGTTTAAATGTAAAAATGATACCCGTAAACAGCTGGCTTCCTATAATCCATCATATACAGTAGATAGATGCAATTTTTATGGATAGAGCCTATGTTTTCTTATGTTTAGCATTTGTTGCTAGTATAGCAAATGTCCATCTACATTATGACTCCAAGGCTCTAATGTGAACAGCTACATGATTGTCTGAAGGCCCTCTTATAGATAGAGTATCGGAAATGTTGGTAGTTAACGGCTTAATCCAGTTTTATAAGCAATTTTAATCTGTAAATGTATAACTCTAGAGCCGCTGCTTATTTAATATGCAGTTTACATTGAATTACAAAGTATAACGTAAGTTTGATAATGCTTTAGAAATCATGGTTACAAAGGCTAGTAGTCCAAGTTGTTACTGACCATTACCACTGTGCATGTGGTTTATTTTAAGGTAACGTGTTAATAAACACTGTCTGGTGTCAGGACTCCTTTACTTTTTAGACACAGAATTGCTTCATATTGAACACAAAATTACCACTGAACCTCTGACAAATGTGCAAAGGCACTATTTAATCCAGATAGCAATTCCTTAAAAAAACATTACATTTATTTTTAGATACTGAAAATGTGAGTACCCAGATCCATGTTTCTATTGGCTTTCTGTAATCCACTCCAGTAGGGGTCAAACTGGGGGAGGTAGGTGCGTCATTGTGAGCCATTCGGCTCTACAGCATTGTTACTAGATTGAAATTGCATAACATCAGAATGGTGCTGCTCCTTCATTGCCCATACAGAAGACTGGATGTGGTGCAAACTGATTTTGTGCTGACTGTCCACTTGTGGAGAAAACAAGTTTACCATAGCATCGTTAAAGTGGACAGGTTATTGATAATGGTCTCTCAAGGTACTAACAGGCATAAGATCATTTTCACCCAGTCATACTAGCTGTATTTTTCTGCACCAAGCTGAAAGACCTCATTTTATTGGTGGTTTAGAAAAGTTTGATTTCCTTTTTTCCATATAAACTGTACCTTTTTAAGATTAGTGTAATGATGGTTTACTCTGATATGGACAAAATAAATGATTGTTTAGTGCAGGTTTAAACAAAGGATCAGTTTTATGGTCTTTCAGATTTTACAGAACCCCTAACTATGGCCAATGGGAGTAGAAAATACCCTGATGTCAGTTTACGTTTATTTTGCCCCTGTATTGGTCCTTTTTGACAAAAAAAAAACCTTTTTGTCTCCCCTATTTTGTCTTCAGGTTTATAGAGAATTTATCTGTGTACCCTTTGACATGTTTGAAACATCTTCAGACCACCTCGAGTGCTCTAATATGCAAATATTGGTCCCATAATTCATAACTTCACTTTGCCTAGATTCCTTCCACCCACTTCTCCTTCCTATTGATTCACATTTGGTCGCTGCTGAGATGCTGAGAAGGGGAGTGATGGACTAGAAGTAAATCATGGAAATTGTCTATATTTGCATATTAGAGTGCTGGGAATTTGGGGTTTCTGAGATGTTCTTAAGATCATCTAATAATGTGAGCAGGAACCTGGGGGAGCTATCTGATCTGTAAACTTTAGGGCCACTTTAGAAGGTGAGATGAGTACACCAGTTCAATTTAAGTAGCCCTAGACAAAAGCTCAAAAGTTAATGTTGGCTTACCATACCATACTTGTCACAAAATTTCAACTTAAGTGCATGTCTTGGAAATGAACCCTTCTGGCCATAAATTATATTGTTTGCTTGTATGTTGATGGGAAAACTTTCAATTATATAAGGACACTGAGCCAGCCCATATGGTAATGCCAGTGAATAGAGCCTCTTACGTCTTTTTAATTGCTAAGATCTTTTAAAGCTGTGCCAAAGCTCATGTTCTTCTATCCTGAAATGCCTTCAGGTTTTCATGTTAAACGCCCTACTTATATCACACGTTACCACAAAAACGTAGTTCCCCTGTTATTATATTTTGCTGTGGGTTTCTGTCATTTTATTTATATCGCCCATCTGGTCATACTGGGTTATAGTTGTACACGTGTATACCTAGTCATTGGCAACTGAGCTGTATGATGAAAAATGTAAAGCAAATGTATATTGTATTTTCATTGAATGCATTTTTTTTAGTTTTTGCAATGCTTACCGTCTTATAGAACTATCCATTTTTACCAGCTTCTTTTTAAGAACTCATTCACAGTATTGCATTGCTGCAATGCACCAAACCTGTGTTTGTGAGAGCAACACTGCGCAAAGAGTGTTGATGCACTAATGTGTTATGCTGCCTTGTTAGAAATGCTGTATGTGGCTTTGTTGGAGGGTTCTGGCGGCAGCCTATTTAAATGAAATGGCGCCCTTTAAAGGATAAGTTCACTTTTAGTAAACATGGGTGTAACATGAAACATGCTTCTATACACCAACATACTGCAGCCAGCCACACAGTTGCATCGTTCAGTCAGTTTTCTGTGAGTGAATGAACTACAAGTACTGTCAGCTGCTGCAGCAGCTGTCTTGTAGTTCTCAATGAACTGTGAGGGTGTCAATGAGCATTCTCGTAGTTCATTGATTCTACCTGCTGTTCAGTAACTGTCTGCCCATATGGGCAGACAGCTGACTGAGAAGAGAACCTGCAGGATCCTGGCATTGCACCTGCTATAGTGTAAAAAATAAATAAATAAATAAATAAATAAATGCACTTCCAGATTTTATTGCCAAAGCTAATTGAACAAGCTGAAGTTAGAAGCTGATTGGCTACCATACACAGCTGCACCAGATTCTGAGTGCTTCGGTTTTAGTAAATCTCCCTGAGTATTTTTGAACTAATCATCAAAACTAATCAGAGTGAATTTTCACTTTGTGTCACCTTATTTAATAAGAAAAGTGAACATTTTCATATTGCCATTAGCAGCTCTGAGGCTAATGCGTCTCTGGGGTAAACGGCTTTCTTTGTCTGCAGTTATAAACACACCACTTTTCAAAGAAGCCAGATTTTAGGACAACCTGCACTTGATTACCAATGTGTTTTTTTTTTTCTCTCTGACCATGGAAAATATCATTAGGCCTTCGGGAAAGCTTGCATAAAGCATACAATTGTTTAGTAGTGTACTAGATGTTTTTATATATTTGAAATCTCTGCCTGCGTGTCTTTATTGGCCATTAAATTTAGCATCCTGCTTTCCAAAATCACATTTTGCACAATTAAGGTTAAGCCATTTCCTTAATACTTTTAGTTTGGTAACAATGTGTTCTCATTAGTATTGAATTGTAGACTGTCAGAAAATACCTAATTGTCAGTTTTGGTTTGTTTCTGTTTAGGATAATGACCAGCACAATGGAAATGAAGATACTAACAAGTGACTTCAGGCTTCGGCACAAAAAAATGAAATGGCATTATTGCTCCTAAAGTTTTCTATGGATGCTGTTAAAACCCATACAGGATTTAGTGGAACCTTCCAGACCTGGGATGGAAAATTACAGCGATTACAATAGTAACTGCTCCATTGATGACTCCTTTAAATATAACCTCTATGGATCTGTTTACAGTGTGGTATTTATCTTGGGGTTAATTACAAACTGCGCTTCCCTTTGCGTCTTCTGCTTCAAAATGAAGATGCAAAATGAAACCGCTATTTACATGACCAATCTTGCTGTGTCTGACCTACTGTTCGTATTCACCCTTCCTTTTAAAATATTTTATAACTTTAACCGCCACTGGCCCTTTGGGGACACCTTATGCAAGATATCAGGCACAGCATTTTTGACCAACATTTACGGAAGCATGCTTTTCCTGACTTTTATCAGCGTAGATCGGTTCTTAGCCATTGTCTACCCATTCCGGTCTCGAACCATTAGAACACGAAGGAATTCTGCTATAGTATGTGCAGGAGTTTGGATCCTAGTCCTCAGTGGAGGCATTTCTGCTTCACTTTTCTCCACCACCCATAAGTCTACAACAAGCACCACATGTTTTGAAGGCTTCTCCAAAAACATATGGAAGACCTATTTGTCGAAGATTACCATTTTTATAGAGGTGGTTGGGTTTCTTATTCCCTTACTGCTGAACCTGACTTGCTCCTCGCTAGTTCTGAGGACGTTAAGAAAGCCTGCGACTTTGTGCCAGATTGGAACCAACAAAGAAAAAGTTCTGAAGATGATTGTTGTCCATATTGCCATTTTTGTTGTGTGTTTTGTCCCATATAATTCCATCCTTTTTCTTTATGCTTTGGTTCGTTCACAGGCAATAGCAAACTGTTCAGTTGAGAGATTTGCCAGGACAATGTACCCTATAACCCTTTGCATTGCAACCACAAACTGTTGTTTTGACCCCTTCGTCTACTACTTCACTTCCAAATCCTTTCAAAAATCATTTAACATCAACCCTCTCATAAAAATGGATACCCTGTTTAAGATAGATTCTTCGGCAAAGATCGCTTTTCCAGCAATGCAAGAGGAACTAACTGAACAGATGAACATTAACAATGGAGGAGAGCTCATTCCAGAATCTAACTTTAAGGACTAGAAATCTGTGCTCTAGTATAACATTCAACAAAAGTCTCTAGTGACTGGAACTTTAATTTATAAAGACAGCTTTTGAGCTTCATGGTCAGTATTATAGATGGTATAAATGTGTATAAATATAGAGTTTTAATTTAATTAGAAAATACCCTGTATACTGTAAAAAGCTTCAAGTGTGGTTTGTTCACAAAAAGATGTTTTAATTTTTTTTTTTGTGTATGTAAATATTCAACGAAAAGTATTGTAGATGTATGTGTTCCCTTGACATTGTTATAGTGTTTATGGCATTTTGAATGTGAAAAAAATGGTCATATACTACGTTCTGGGTATTTTGATTTATTTATATGATACTCTAAATTGGAACGTGCGGGCAAGTAAATGTTTTTGTTTTAGCAAATCTATGGCATTGTGTTCTCATGGCAGGTTTTTCAATGCAGAAGATAGACTTTTATTCTTTATAAGTAAAGGCCTGCGAATATACATTTTTTGAAAATCAAGCAATAAGGAGTGATCAAAATCTTAACCGCTCACCTTTGGGTATCATCATTGGAGAAATTATTGATATACTTTGTGGAACATTTCTGGTTTACATATAAATTAGCCCTAGTGCACAGCTAAGCTTTCATAGTAGTTTTATTGTGATTGCACACATGGCACATGAGCATGTAAGTTATGGTGGCCCTCAGCTCTTTAATGGAAGGACTTTTTCTGAACAACTAACCCATGTCTGTTTTTTTTTTTTTTTTTTAATAGCGTTCAAACATGTATCTGTGGGCATCCACTTTCCAGTGGTGAACTCTGAGGAGTTCTGGTCACATGAGAGAGATGTAAGTTTCTGCTTCTTTTCAACCAAGGAACTACGGACATGATTTTGGGTCTCATGCCTCAGGTAGAGGATCATATATAGAACAAATTGTATGCTATCTGAAGTTGGGACCACTAGTATAGCCATGTCCAAAAGTTTTGAGAATGACGCAAATGTTACTTTTCACAAAGTCTGCTGCTTCAGTTTGGTGTTTTTTTTTTTTCCGATGTTACTATGGTATATTGAAGTATAATTACAAGCGTATCATAAGTGTCAAAGGCTTTTATTGACAATTACATTAAGTTTATGCACAGTCAATATTTGCAGTGTTGACCCCTCTTTTGCAAGACCTCTACAATTCGCCTTGGCATGCCGTCAGTCAACTTCTGGGCCACATCCTGACTGATGGTAGCCCATTCTTGCATAATGCTTGAAGTTTGTCAGAAATTGTGAGGAGTTTCGTGGCCATGGACCCCTAATTTTGCTGTTTTGTTCTCCAAGCCACGTGGTTATCACTTTTTTACCTTATGGCAAGGTGCTCCATCATGCTGGAAAGGCATTGTTCCCCACAAAACTGTTCTTGGATAGTTGGGAGAAGTTGCACTTGGAGAATGGTTTTTGTACCATTCTTTATTCAGGGCTGTGTTCTTAGGCAAAATTGTGAGTGAGACCACTCCCTTGGCTGAGAAGCAACCCCACACATGAATGGTCTCAAGATGCTTTACTGTTGGCATGACACAGGACTGATGGTAGCGCTCACCTTTTCTGGACAAGGTTTTCTCCGGATGCCCCAAACAATCGGAAAAGGGATTTATCAGAGAAAATGACTATCCCAGTCCTCAGCAGTCCCATCTCTGTACCTTTTGAAGAATATCAGTGTGTCCCTGATGTTTTTCCTGGAGAAAAGTGGCTTCTTTGCTGCCCTTCTTGACAGCAGGCCATCCTCCAAAAGTCTTTGCCTCACTGTGCATGCAGATGCACTCACACCTGCTTGCTGCCATTCCTGAGGAAGCTCTACACTGGTGGTGCCCCGATCCCACAGTTGAATCAACTATAGGAGATGGTCCTGGCGCTTGCTGAACTTTCTTGAGTAACATTGAATTGTGCAGCACATAGGCTCCATTCTTTTCAATGGAACCTGTTCAAATTGGTGCTACTTAAAGTCGCAGTGACTTTCAAAAGGTGCCAGCACTACTTTGGTGTGACTTAGATCCATTTAATGTCAAGTCAGATCAAATTTGTACTCGAAATTGTGTGAATTTTTAAGATGCGCTAATAATCCATGTGAATGGAACCTAAGGCTTTATACACACTGTTTTTTTGTAAACCACTGTTTATCCTGACAGGAGAAAACCAGTTTAGCAGCGTTTTGGGAGTTTATTTCATTGACCGGAATTTTTATTTTTCTGGCCATTGAAATAAATAAATGCTGAAGTGCTAAACGTACCTTGCACTTAGGCGCGTTGAGTTTATGCCCAAAAGCTCCTCTCCTGAACGTAATTCTTCTGCATTCGGGAGAGGAGCTTTGACTGCTTCCTAAACTCTGGCGCCCCTAAACTCAAGTAAAAGCCTGTGTGTACATGGACACACAAGCTTTTATTGAGTTGCATACAGGGGGCTATCACCAAAATCTCCTAAATGTGAGTTTAGGAACAGCAGTGAGTGTGCATGAAGCCTAAAGCTGGCCATACAGAATGCTTCCATAAGGAATGCCCTGCAAACTCGGTGTTCACCAAGCAGGCGATGTTGGGGTCAAACTTTTTTCCGGCCTTAACCGTTTGTCCAACTTTACAAATGACTACAGCGAATATGACACTGACTATAAATATCCTTTAAAGGGTTAGTTCACCTTTAGCCAGGTTCACACTATAGTGATCTCAGACATAGCATGTGATTCGCATCCGCACCACAGGCGCCGATCACATGCGATGTCTGTGCAATGCAGTGCAAACCATGGATTTGGATTGCATGGGTGAGAACACCCATGTGATCAGATTCTGGTGCGGGGGGGGGGGGGGGGGGGGGGAGAGAGTTCCTGCACCTTTTAGATTTACAGAAAAAAAAAAAGTGCAGGGACCCCCACCACCATCTGATCACATGGGTGTTCTCACCCATGCGATCCAAATCCATGGTTTGCACTGCGATCTGTGAACTGATCTGGGGGTGTCATTAACACTCTATTGACACCCGCAGCTGTTCACAGAAGGCAGTGTGAACTGCCTGTGGGAGAGCTGCGGGAACCGGCACTGGAATCACACTGGTTCCTGCATCTCTACAGTGAGAACCCAAACTTAATGAAATTTGCCCAATAAAAAATCCCTATGCATTACAAGTTTTTCAGTACATTAATATGAAGTGTTTTGTAAAAGAATGCTTACTATTTAAGCTGCTTTTATCTATTGCATTCTCTTTATCCCACAGATTACAGGATGCACTGAGTATTGAATGCGTGGCCTTGGCAACAATCAAACAAGCACAAGCAATTCTTTCCCTATCCATGCATGTGCAGTCCATTTTTTTTTTTTTTTTCTCCCAGTCTCGCTGAGCTGTGAGAGAGAGAGCATACTGCACAAGTGGGAAAATACCAAATCTGAGTGCTCATTTAATAGTCACTGGACCCACACAGCCTAAGCTTGGTACGTCCTGCCCTGAATGATGGAGAGGGGATGGAAATGAAATATGTAGTTTGAAAAGAAAAGCAAGCATTCTTTAATAAAATGGAGGACTCCATATTAATGTACTGACATTTTTAGTAGAGAGGGATTTTTATTTTTGTTTGCAGATGTCATATCATTACATAGTTAAAATGGTTTGAAAAAAAACCCAAGTCCATCTAGTTCAACCAACAAAAGGGGGAAAAAAAAATTACCGTATTTATCGGCGTATAACACGCACCCCAAGTTTAGGAGGGAATTTTAAGGGAAAAAAGTTTTAAGGAAAAAAACTTACATTTAAATGCCCATCAATGCAGCCTTGTCAGTGTCCATCTGCAGCCTTGTCAGTGTCCATCTGCAGCCTTGTCAGTGTCCATCTGCAGCCTTGTCAGTGTCCATCTGCAGCCTTGTCAGTGTCCATCTGCAGCCTTGTCAGTGTCCATCTGCAGCCTTGTCAGTGTCCATCTGCAGCCTTGTCAGTGTCCATCTGCAGCCTTGTCAGTGTCCATCTGCAGCCTTGTCAGTGTCCATCTGCAGCCTTGCACAGCATCCATCTGCATGCTTGTCCGGTGTCATTTGCAGACCTGCAGTCATTTGCAGCCTTGCAGCCTTATCAGTGTCCATTTGCAGCCTTGTCAGTGCCCATCTCCTGTTTTGTTGTTGTCCATTTGCAGCCTTGCCCAGGCTGCAGTTAAACTGCAGTGACTTGCCAGTGTCACTGCAGTTTGAAAATGGCGCCGCTGAGACACACAGAGCCGGTCCTCGGCTCTTCTCTGCGGCTCTCGGCAACTTTCGGCTCCTCTCGTAGTCCCGCCCTGGATGGGCGTGACTGAGCGGAGCCGAGCACCGCCCATATACAGATAGCCGCGTGTACTCGGCTAGGTTCGGCTGGCTCCGCTCACAGTCACGCCCAGTCCATCATAGGGCGGGACTGGGCGTGACTGTGAGCGGAGCTAGCCAAACCTAGCCGAGTACACTCGGCTATCTATGTATATCGGCGGCCGGCGATCGCTCCGCTTACAGTCAGCGGGGGATCGGCGTATAACACGCACCCGTGATTTTCCCCTGATTTTAAGGGGAAAAAAGTGCGTGTTATACGCCGATAAATACGGTACAATCCTATATACACAATCCTATACCCACAGTTGATCCAGCGGAAGGCAAAACAAAAAACAGCAAAGAATGAACCAATTTGCTACAGCAGGGGGAAAAAAAAATTAAATTCTGATCCCGCGAGAGGCAATGAGATATTTCATGGATCAACTTTACTTATAAATGTCAGTGCCCAGTTACATTATGTACATGTAGGAAAGAATTCAGGCCTTTTAAAAAAAAAAAAAGCATCTACTGAGCTGGCCAGAACTAGCTCTTGAAGTCTATTCCACATTTTCACAGCTCTTAAGGCCCGTACACATGATAGAAAAAAATCAGATGGAAAAATTTGTACGACGAGCTGTCTGACAATTTTCGGATCATTAGTACAGTACTTTTGACAGCCAACTTCGCTTTTTCATCCGACAAAAGCTGGATGCAAAGTTAAAGCCCCATTTTCGTTTAGTGCGAAAAAAATCGTAAGAGCAAGGCTACGAATGCTGAAACTAAAGAACACATACAAAACTATTCAACACATTGTATTCTGTCGTAAAAATATTTTGTATTGTGAGTAACCTCTTCACAGGAGACTAGCATGCCACAAAAAAAAAAAATGGACGGTCGGTCGTCTGAAAATCTAAGCGTGTGTACAAGGCTTAACTGTGAAGAAGCCTTTCTGTATTTGGAAATGAAATCTCTTTTCCTCCAGACGTAAAGTGAGCCCCTTGTCCTCTGTGATGCCCTTAAAGTGAACTCAACATCAAGTTCACTATATGGACCACTTATGTATTTGTACATGTTGATCATATGCCCCCTATAATCTCCTCTTCTCAATTGAGAATAAATTCAGTTCCTCTAATCTTTCCTCATAGCTGAGCTCGTTCATGTCTCTTATCAGATTGGTTGCCCTTCTCTGTACTTTCTCCAGTTCCCCGATTATCCTTTGAGAACTGGTGCCCAAAACTGAACTGCATATTCCAGATGAGGTCTTACTAATGATTTGTACAGGGGCAAAATTATATCTCTCTCTCTGGGGTCCATATTTCTCTTAATACAAGAAAGGACTTTGTTCGCTTTGGAAACTTCTACTTGGCATTAAAGGGGAATTGTTTATTTACTGCCACAAAATTGCTCATGTAACCTCATCCTATGAAAGGTAGGTGTTTTTATTTGTACACAAATGGGCATTCATCACACACTCTGGATTAAAATAAAACAGTGGGGTGTCCCTGGAATATGACCTCTCTTAATCATCTAATTTAGTCTTACAATGCACCATTACTTTCAGGCTGAACTTACTCATTTGTTTCTATAGCTATGAATACCACACAAAGGTTGCAATCTAATTTAGTTACTGGCTTGCTCATGTTTCTGTATAAACAATTCCCCCATTAAATAACTTGTGAATGTTAAAAGAATTAGCATAGTGCTATGGCACCACCGATTCATAATATTGTCACTTGATGCTAAATTTATTGATGATCTTTTTCTCTGAAACTTGAATAGATCTGTCACACTTCTTTGACTTCCTGCTGTGTCCTTCAGCATCTTTACAATTGAACTTCCTGTACTACTATGGAAAGCTAAGTTAAGTGTGCACAAAGTACTGACCACTTCATAAAACACAAGATGATGAACCTAGATTATTCTAACTGATCTATGGCTTATGGATTTTCCTTTTGATGAGTCAATACAAGCATTCGTTGAACATATACTTGCCCACGGAAACTGATTAAAAGCTGAATTTCAGAGAGACCTCAAAGGCTAACTCCATCTTTTTCACCATGTTACACCCGTATGTAGGTGCAATTGTGTGTCATTCATTCGCAGAGATCTGTGAATTAATAAACTACAAGTCCCGTCTTCCACCGCAGCAGTCAGACTTGTAGTTCTCAATGGAACATGAGTGTGGTGATCACCGATAATGACAGTGATAATCCTGTGACACTTCCTCCAGCTCTCCAACTGACAGCCCACACCTTGGTATGAGCAGGGCGATGGAGAAATAGTCTGCAGAGACCTGGCATTGCACCCATGATCCATTGCTGCAGAGGTTGAAGGGGTGGGGAGCCAGCCTGTCAGTGGTCAGACCATACGCCGCACACTGCATCAAATTAGTCTGCATGGCTGTCATCCCAGAAAGAAAACTCTTCTAAAGATGATGCACATGAAAGCCCTCAAACAGTTTGCTGAAGACAAGCAGACTAAAGACCTGGATTACTGGAACCATGTTCTGTGGTCTGATAAGACCAAATTAAACTTATTTGGTTCAGATGGTGTCAAGCGTGTGTGTGGCGGCAACCAGGTGAGACGTACAAAGACAAGTGTGTCTTGCCTACAGTCAAGCATTGCGGTGGGAGTGTCCTGGTCTGGGGCTGCATGAGTGCTGCCGGCACTGGGGAAGCTACAGTTCCATGGGAAACCATGATTGCCAACATGTACTGTGACATACTGAAGCCGAGCATGATCTCCTCCCTTTGGAGACTGGGCCGCAGGGCAGTATTCCAACATGAATGTGCTGTGTGTTGAGTTTATTTGAGGGGACAGCAAATTTACACTATTATACACTATTACTCTATTATACTCACTACTTTACATTGTAGCAAAGTGTCATTTCTTCAGTGTTGTCACATGAAAAGATATAATAAAATATTTACAAAAAATGTGAGGGGTGTACTCACTTTTGTAAGATACTGTATGTCGAGGATATGGTGGACCCCAGTCTCAAGGTGACAGATGTTAATTTACGGCATCTTTTCTCCACCAGGGTTCCTCCAGAGGCTGCTATGGGGTCCTTGAACCATGAGCAACTTCTCCCTCTTAGATGAGTAACAACTATCAACAATATTATTTTTGGATACCTGTAAGGGGTGTATCTTTCCAATGAGCACAACTATAAAAAGCAATCTTCTAAATGACCATCACACTAATGTACTGTGTCCATTGATCCTGGTCGCAGTTGGCTCTGAAACCAAAAGTGAAGAGAGAGAGGGTTAAAGGAATGGTACTTTTATATTATTTACTGCCAATGGAGCAAAACATCCTGTAATAACCTACATCATCCAATTAGCTGCTAGGAAGAGACATCATAAGTGTTGTTGCTATGAACACCTCTTTTCGAGGCTAACCTTTCTTTGTATTGGTTCCAGTGGGATATAATATAGTGCCATCATTTTAGATAACATAAATGCCATACACAACTGTTCCTTTTTTATTATTCACATCTGGTAGTTTGGCTTTAAGAATGTCATACGTCATTAGTAGCCAAAATGATATGTATGTTTTAGTGATTCGTCCAAACATCATATATTACCTTTTATGTCACTAGGAGCTAAGTCACATTCAAACACACACTGGAATGTAATCTGCTTAAACACCATTAGTGCATGTTTATTTTGCTAGGAGATAGTGAGGAAGCCCAGCAGTATTTTAAACAGAATCATCTGGCATCTTTAACAAGCTGGAGATATGGCATATGCTTTCTATGGGAGCATTAAGCACCTTGTTTAGAATCCTCTGACAGATGGGTACTTTTATATTTGAATTATGTTATTCAGCATCCTGCAGGATTTAAAGGTTTAGACACTATATAAAAAATACTAAAAAGCTGTGGCTGCATTAGGATGCCATCATTTTTAAAGCTGAGCTCCACCCGAATGGGGAAGCTCCGCTTATCTGCCTCCTCCCCCCCGAGGGAAGGCCTTCGGCTCTCCTTCCCTCGCCTCAGGGCCATTCGGAAACCGCAGCACACTTCACGCATGCGCAGTAGGGAACCGGCTTCACTGCTGGTTGCTCTTGCAGGCAATGGCGGCAGCACCTGAGAGCCGATGGAAACGTCGGCTGGGGTGCCGACATCATTGGATTCCAGGACAGGTAAGTGTCCCAATATTAAGTCAGCAGCTACAGTATTTGTGGCTGCTGACTTTAATTTTTTTTTTTGGGGGGGGGGGGGGGCTGGACCTCCCCTTTAAGTCAACCATTCTCTAACTGTATAAGTCTGCATGTCAAGATATGGGGGTTTATTTACTAAAGGCAAATGCACTTTGCATTACAAGTGCACTTGGAAGTGCAGATGCTGTAGACCCGAGGGGGACATGCAAGGAAAATAAAAAACATAATTTTTGCTTGTACATGATTGGATGATAAAATCAGGAGAGCTTCCCCTTATTTTAGATTTTCCCCTCAGATTTACAGCGACTGCACTTCCAAATGCACTTTCAAGTTCACTTGCAGTGCAGAGTGCATTTGCCTTTAGTAAATCAACCCCATAGTGTCATTTATCAAAAAAAGCTGCGTCATTAAAGACTACCGGTATGTAAACCCAACATTTCATATTCCTGATATGTGGCTGTTGTACCATGTACTTGTATGAGAGAGTCTCCTGTTCTCTTTGTATTGCTTCCTTTGTGTGAAATCCCTGGTGTTCCTGCCAGTCCCTCTGCTTTCCTATTAAAATTTGACCACACTAGGCAGGGGAGCACAGCATGGTCAGTTCTCTAGCTATGCTTGTGCTGATGTTCTGCCACCCCCTCCCTCCCCCAGCACAGCCATTCATGGGCAAGACCAGTGTATTGCTGTTTCCCCTCTCCCAGCTCTTATTCAGCTAAACACAGAGGGAATGTGATCACTGATATAAAAGAGGGGGGGGGGGGATGGCGTTTACCATGTTTTTCTTATATCTATACACAAATAATTTGCTTTTTTTTTTTTTTTTTTAACCAAATGGGTTGTTTTACCAGGTGAGGGATTGCATATACTTTAGCAAGCTATCCCTGAGCTCCGGTCCAGTGACTTTACATTGGGAAGATTCCTTCAGTCTACTACAGGCAGAAGGAAGTATTTCTTCAGTCTCCTTTGCCATCATGATCAGACTACAACATTATAACAATATATCAAATCAAGGTGAGTGGCTACAACATGATGAGTGATGTAACATCTGCCTGTCTCTGAAGTCGTTGGAACCCACCACACCATACGTTGCAATTTTACTAAGTTTAATAAGTGTTTTAGTCGCTCAGATGGTCCTCACCCACCTGAGAAGCCTGATGCAGCCCATTTCTCACTTATCTGATGTATAAGCCATTTGATTTGGGCCATGTATGGTCCTTCTTTTCTGACCTGTACTTGTCCTTTCCCTCCTCCCTTGAAAATAAGATCTCCTAGCAATCTCTTAAGCATTTATTTGCCTTTTCTATACAAGGAAACACTACAGTCATGTGTTCCTTGTCTGGATTTAGCTCAGTTTGCAGTTACTGGTGTGTATACTATCTATCCTCATGCCTATAGAGTGCTCCTTTTCTCATTGTCCTGTAGTTATGAGCAGTCACTTGGTACCCGTGGCTACTTTACCGTCCTTGTGTCTTTCTTTTTACCTTCATGCAGTCAGCTTGCGTTGTGTGTTAACCTCAAGTTTCAGTTTTTCCCTTGGTGAAATCATGTCTTGGATTAACTTCGGCTCTTGTCTGTTTGTTCTGTTACCAGTTTTTCTTATTCTGTCTCTCTGCTATGCATGTATACTCTAGTGTTTGTGTGTTAGACACAGCAAGGCCTGTTCACAGGATATGGTGAATATGTGTCGCAGAATTCAAAGCAGGTAATGTGTGGGATTCCTCAAAGTAAGTTTTCAAAATTCAGGATAATTCAGAATAATAGGAGTAGGCTTGAAATAATTGAAATTCAATGTAGAAATGTACTACATGATTTTAAATTTTGATCATAGATACTTTAACCACTTGCCACCCACCCACCCACAAATGACGGAGGGACGGTGCGGCTCTTGTTCTGGGTGGACGTCATGTGACTTGGGTGGGTGTATGTGATTGGCACAGGGCCAATCAGCAATGTCCAGACAGACGGCCAGGGGTCCTGCATCTTTATAGGACAATCAGGGCAGAATGAAAACTCCTCCTACAAGCTTTAAGCAGACACTGATAGCATAGTTGTCAACAGTCCCGATTTTCCCGGGACAATACCCATTTTGGGACCCTCGTCCCGATCGGAGGCCATCCCAATTTGGGATTTTGCCTTTTTTGCCCAAGGAAATCTGGAATGTTTGCTTTTGCACTTTTGCAGCAGCTGGCTTCAATAAAATGGCCGCCGGCGCCACCACTCGATCGTTCCCCTTGTGTTCAGTGGAGAGAGAAAGGGGGCTCGGTCCGTGCAGCCAATGAATCGGCTTCTCTCTTCACACTGAAGCCAGGGTTAGCTGCACAGATCGGCCCCTCCCCTCTCCACTGAACACACAGCGCCGGACGCTCATGGAGTTCCTTCTGCTCTTGTCCCTGTCTCTAAGTGTAAATCCCAGGCAACAATTTAATTTTAATGTACAGGAGGAGGGTTAACTATATACAGGAGAGGGGAGTTAACTATGTACAGGGGGGGGTAACTATGCACAGGGGGGTAACTAGGGGGAGAGGGGTAACTATGGCTCTGCCTGGGACACTGATGTAAGGACTGAGGCTGGGAACACTGGTGTAAGGACGGACTCTGCTGGGGGGCACCTGATGCAAGGACGGACTCTGCTGGGGGGCACCTGATGCAAGGATGGACTCTGCTGGGGACACCTGATGCAAGGACGGACTCTGCTGCTGGCAGGCGACGTGGCAGGTGACGCGCTCAGGGATCCCACTGATTCTGCATTATGGTGAGTTGAATGATTTCATTTTACATTACAATGTAATAGAAATAATGCACTTCAATCATCCTGACACCATAACAACCATGGTTCCCGGGATGATTAAAGCACTAACACCAGGTGTTTGGAGTATCTTTATCTTCTGATTGTTAAACTTTCTAGAATACACATATTTCTATTGTTGTGGAGCTGCTGTCCCTTCATCCCCCTCTCCCCCTTTACCCCTTTCCCTCTCCATCCCTCATTCATCTCAGACTCTAACCACACACCCTTTGAGCCATGCCCATTTAAGCCACACCCACTATCCAGTTTTCCTTTTTCCCTATGCCACGCCTGCAAACGCATGTCCCACCCCCTAATTATAATACGACTCCGCCTACAGCCAAAAAAGTGTCCCGGAAATTTTTTTTACAATGTTGGCAACTATGTGATAGAATTCACAAGACTGCTACTGCATATACTGCAGCTGAGAAAAGGTATTTAGACGTTTTATATATTTACTAAAATTATTGCATTTCCATATTCTGTGTACTGTAGGAGACCAGATCTAGTGAATGCAGGGTCCTGGGTTTAGTAACACGTTAAGCTCCTTCTTATATCAGCCACATGGCTCGTACTGTTAAGTTCTATTTTCCCCTCCATTGCTTAAAGCGTTTACCTTCCTACACTGATAGTACTGTGCTTAACCCTCTTCCTGTCCCTTCATGGCTACACTCACTTCTCCCCTGTATCTATGGGGAAGTTATTGTTGTAGCAGGGCCTGGGCTTCAGACATGTCTACCTTTGTTCATTACATGGTAGTTAATGGGATTTGTAGTTTACACAAGGACCAACCTAACATTCTTTTGCTGACTTTTTAACTCCCGGTAAATGACAAACTGCTTTTCTGTCAATATAAGCATGTATTTTCTGTTCTTTCTGCAAATTCTTATAGCCTGAAATAAGAAAATGAATGCAGCCTCCACATCCAAGGACTGGCTAACTGCACGGAAATACATTTCCGTTTTGAGTTTAGGGACCCTTGAAGGATCTGCAGGCTTCTCTTGCATATGGTAACATTTCTGAATAATTTTACTATAACATAACACTTAAAGGGTATCTCCACTTTCGCGGGGAAAAAAAATTAGCAAATGAAGAAAAAAATAATATAGTGTATACAATTGCAACTCAGGTCATATTGTAATGGAATGTTATTAAAAATTACCTTTCCTTTTCAATCTGCAGCCACTGTAATTTTCTGAAAATGCAATATGGCTACCTGGAGGTGTTGTGTACACAGAATGTGTACAGAACGCCCCCCAGAAACATAATTTCCTGCTTGTGTGATTGGCTCACTAATTTTCCTAGAAGTCTGCACTAAGATACAAGTCAGATTTCAGACATCCCCTGCAACAAAAATTTAATTTTGGGTGAGATACTCCTAATAGGAACACATCTAAAAGGATACAGGCCCAGCAGTTTTCCTCATCAGAGCCCTGCAGCTGATTAATAATTATGAATCCACTCCAATTACACTCACTCAGCACATAGGGACATACAGGGATTTCTTCAGAATAACAAAAGGTAGGAATCTGCAACAAATTTTGTTAAACTCCTTGCAATATACATAGATCACCCAGAGGGGAATGTTTTTTTCCAACAAAAGTGGAGTTGCGCTTTAAGAAGTGGTGTTGCTGGAGTAGACTGCTGATCATCAAAAAAAAAAAAAAAAACATTGCTCCTCATACCTGGCTTAATAAAGATCTCCTGTATGTTGTGTGGCACAAGTGGAAGCATGATTTGCTCATAGATAAGCCAAAAGTAGAGCTTTATTGTGAATATACACATGTTAGAATTAGCACAATGCTGCATACCAACACCAAAACATCATCCTAACTTTGAGTACAATGGAAAAAAATAAAATTTGATGGGGCTGTTTTTCTGACCCATGGGACCAATGAATTTTTATGCTTTCAGGAAATTCTACAGCTGAATGTCAGGGTATCTGTGATCTAGCAATGAAAATAAGTTGGCTCATGCAAAATTACAATGATTCAAAACCTAGAAGTAAATCAACAACAGATTGACTGACTCATACAGAAGATATTCCAAATTTCAGAATTCCTAAACCAGTCTTGCTCTTATTACTGCTGAAATGCTCTGCCATGATCTAATGCTTTGCATTTAAGCAAGGAATTCCAAAAGTATGCATGAACTAAATTTGTTTTGCATATACAGTCTTTGCATGCGTTACAAATACCCAAAATCTGTGATGTATGTCTTAGCAGCTCCAATGTTGTTTATTGTCAATAAAGGTTGTGTGTATGTATGTATGTATGTATGTATGTGTGTATATATATATATGTATATATATATGTATATATATAATGTACATATCATATATGTATGTATATGTATATGTGTATATGTGTGTGTGTGTGTGTGTGTATATATATATATAATGTGTATGTGTGTGTATATATGTGTGTGTGTATGTGTGTATATATATATATGTGTGTGTGTGTGTGTGTGTGTGTGTATATATATATAATGTATGTGTGTGTGTGTGTGTGTGTGTGTGTGTGTGTGTGTGTGTGTGTGTATATGTATATATATATATATATATATATGTGTGTATATATATATATAGTATGTGTATATGTTGTATGTGTATATATATATATATAGAGAGAGACTCTGCTTGTAAACCAGGCAGAGCTCTGTCCTGCCAGCGGGGAAGTTATGGATTTTTCTATCCTCGCAAGGCAGGGAATAAAATCCATCACTTCCCTTAGTAAAAGTAGCACACATAGTACAACAAAACGCTGACTAGGTACACATTTAACCCTTTGATCGCCCTAGCGATTTAACCTCTTTCCAGCCAGTGTCAGTACAGTGACAGTGTATATTTTTAGCACTAATCACTGTATTGTGGCTCTGGTTCCCAAAGTGTCGGTTAATGTCTGATTGTCCCCCACAATATTGCAGTCCCGCTATAAGTAGCTGATCACCGACATTACTAGTAAAAAAAATTAAAATTGCAGTATATACACACCATAGTTTGGTTTGTGCAAAAGTTATAGCGCCTACTATCAATATACACTTATTGGTATATTTTTACCAAAAATATGTAGCAGAATATATATTGGCCTAAATTGATGAAGAAATTTTGATTTTTACTGGATATGTTTTATAGCAGAAAGTAAAAAATATTTTTTTTTTTCAAAATTGTTGGTCTTTTTTGTTTATAGTGCAAAAAAAAAAAAAAAAATACAGCGGTGATCAAATACCACCAAAAGAAAGCCATATTTGTAGGGAAAAAGGACACATTTTATTTATGTACAGCGTTGCATGACCGTGTAATTGTCAGTTAAAGTAACGCAGTGCCGTATCGCAAAAAAAAGCTTGGTCATGAAGAGGGGTAAATCTTCCGGAGGTCAAGTGGGTAAGAAAGCGTTAAGACCTCATCTGGAATATGCAGTTCAGTTTTAGGCACCAGTTCACAAAAAAAGATATTTAGGAAATGGAGACAGTGCAGAGAAGGGAAACCAAATAAAAGGCATGGAGGTGCTCCGCTATGAGGAAAGATTAGCTGACTTGATTTTTTTCTCTTTTGAGAAGAGGAGATTACAGTGGAAATGATCAACGTGTATAAATACTTACAGTCTGTGGTCCATACAATGAACTTGATGTATAGTTATTCACTTTAAGGTCATCATAGAGGACAAGGACATCTGGAGGAAAAGAGATTTATGGAAAGGCTTCCTCACAGAAAGGGTTGTGAAAATGTAGAATAGGCTCCCTCAAGAACTAGTTCTGGCCAGCTCAGTAGATTGTTTTAAAATGGAGCTGGATGCATTCCTATATACACAAAATATAAATGGATATTACCAGTTCTAGGTAATAACACCAGAGATCATTGATCAAGAAAATATCCAATTGCCATCAGGGAATCTGGAAGGAATTTTTACCCTCGCTAGAGCAAATTGGACCATGTTTTAAGGGATTTTCTTGCCCTCCTCTGGATAGTTCTTTATATAGAGGTTTATTTGTTTTTTATATTGGATGAACTAGATGCATTTGTGGATTTTTTCAACCTATGTAACACCCCTGTCAGTTTTTTTTTTCCTCTCCATCTGTATTTAATTGTAGAAATTTTCCTTCACTGCCTGTTCCATAAACACATCCAAAGAGAAAAGGAATTTTTCCAAAGTGAGAAAAATCCTCTCTTAAACAGTTGTCAATGTAGCAAGGGTTACCTTTGTAAGACTGATAAAGGAGAGAAGGCTGGACTTTAAATGAAGCGCGCAGTCGATAGTGAAGGGTCAAAAAAGGGGATATTATTGTATAAAACATGATAAATATTCCATACAGATAGGTACATGGGTCACAAAAGTTCATCATTTATTACATATATTTATATTATATCGGTATTACACATTGCATATACAAGGGTTAGTGGTTCATCTATAATAAATATATCTGTGTTACATTGGTACTACACATTGTATATACAGAAGCTCTACGCGTTTCGTGGAGTATTCATATCTACTCTTCAGGAGCGAGAATGTGTATTAACTGAAAATAAAACATATAATAAATTTTAAGGTCAAATGCTTGTAAAAAAATAGGAAAAAATTATAGAAATGTATACAACTTGGGAATATGGGAATAACCCCTAGCCATAAAAATACTCACAACTACCATGCAGTAAGAGAGCAATGGTGAGGGCTGGTGGCTCCCCATAGGGGCATCCTTTCTGGGAGCTGTGCCGGCGACCGGTGCAAGAGGAACCCCCCCCACATGACAACACCGGGGGTGAACAGAATTCCAAAGGGTGGTGGTCCCTGATATGAATTGTGTGTGTGATTTGGAGACATCTTGAGGGGTATCTAGAAAAAATGGGAGAGTGAATGGGGTGACGTGTAATAAGAAAAAAAAAATAAGTGTAAATGTGAAAATGTATGTCTAATGTCAGGGCAGCATTTAGAGCCTGTGTCAGAGATAACTGTGAAAAGGAAAACCAATAAAATCCATTGTAATGTGTGATATGCAAATCCAAAATGAAAATGAAGTCCAAAAAATGTTAGTGAGTGCATTGTCTAAAATGCTTTACCTAGTGCTGGGAGGTAAATAATATAGTGAAGTGCTGGGTGCCGACAGTGTGTGAAAAGATGACCAACCCATGTAAGATTTACCCTCTTGTGTTCCGGTAACAACTCAAAATTTTAGATTTTCCTTCACTTTCATTCCTAGTGACAATGATTACCAGAACAAATAGAGAGGGTGAATTTCCCCAGTGGGGACACAGACAGCTATAGGAACTTGACAGGTTTTCTAACTATTCTTCACTCTAAGTTTTGGCTTTAGATATTGTTAATATCATTTTTGGGTGCCATTTAAGTACACATTTTATACGTACAGTTATTTATTTTTGGAAAGTTTAGACTGAGCATTTAAGAGTTGGAGCCCTGACTGATCTTAGTACTGTCTGTGCCCCCACATGGAATATTCACCCCTCTGTTTGTCCTAACACAAAATGTATTGGTCCCCTGTGAATTTAACAAACAGTAATCTTAGTATGCGGTTAACCCAAAAATAGCCCCATCATAGGGGAATAAAATAAGATTTTATAACATCTTTTTATCGCTAAGTAGTAAACAATACTGCTAGTGTGAAAGGAGCCTTATTCATCCAAAAGAAAAAAACTCTAGATCAACCAACCAGTAGCATATGGGGACAGTTTGAGCTATGACCAGGCTTAGATGGCCTTAGTCAACCCCATCCCAGCACACGCACTTTGCAGTAGTAAAACAGATTAGTCTATAATTATGAACATGCACCAACTAGAAAACATCTGGAGGAAGCAAAGGGGAGAAATTGCTAATGAATGTAGCAGTGATGTTGCCATAAGCAGAGCATATTGCCAACAGCAAGGGACCAACGGGGGAAATATCACGGTCATGCCAGTCATTAGCAACTTTACCATGAAAGCTCTTAAGCACTTCTCAGTCAGATGTGTTTGGTGTAACTGTAAGTTCACTTTACTACTTCTAAAATATCTATGGTGCTCACGAAAAAAATAAAATTCTGAAAGAATGCCTTTTCCAATGAGAGGTCTTTGCGAAGGATTGGCAATCATATCGAAACATGTCAAACATGGGGCTGTGTCTCTACAGCTCAACACACACACACATAAAAATCTAACTATACTATCTCCTCTTGCTTCTAACAAAACTATTTCATGCAACGGCCTGCCTGATTGGATACAGATTGTTTGGATAGTTAAAGTAGGTCCTTGTAGTATATAGTTTTGGTAAACCTAAAGTTAATAATCCAAAGATTATATGGTCAGATTGAAATTTATTTTGTGAGCTTAACACCTGAATGAGGTCACTCGACTGCAGGCTTTAGAATATCTTGAATCTAGCACTTCTTCAGGACTCTTTCACCAATGGCCGGGCATTGAGCGCCGCATTGTTCACCTCTGTTGCCGCAGTTTGTGGATTGTATAACTTGTGTCCATAATCTTTTGGATCTTTATATTCCCTATCTCCATGCACTAACCCATTCCCCTAGACGTGGTTTGATACTGATTATCTTTCAGACATATACATCTCCTACTATTTACTATTGAGCATTGCTAAATTCTATGGCTTGACTGCTTTTTGGCTTTGTAATTTTTTGATATGAATTTAGTGAGCACTGTTTATGTTTTTGTAATAATAAAATGGAGATCCTTAGAAGTCCTGCCATCAACCATTAACAACCTAATTAGAATTGGACCATACTTCCTGTGTACACTTTTGTAGTACTATTTTTTTTTTTTTTTATATATACACTACAGTTGTGCAGAAAATTATAGGTACTATCTGCAACAGGGGCAGTAAATTGAGCCACAAAGGATGAAAGGGGTCACAAGTGGGTTTCAGGTGCAAAATTTGCAATTGAGCTCTCAATTCCTAGCAATGACACTCCCGCCAACCAGATCTCACTTTATTGTAATCAGATCAGTAAAAAAAAGACACACACTTGTTATAATACACTGCACTTTGCTTATATTCATTGCCCTTTGAAGTGCTCTATTGAATCAGTTTGTACTTGTCTCAGAACAGACAATTGTTCTTAAGAAGAAGGCAATGTGCAATCATCTAATATTTCCACTGTGAGAATTCTTCCCAGAGTTTTAAATTTGAGACGTAAATTGTTACTAAGAAAAAATTCTCTTGATTGAGATCAGCATCTGGTCTTCGGAAATGTTAAAAGGGGTTGGATGCAGTTGGACTGAATCCAGGGTACATATACACAGGCAAACAGTGTTGAGCGCATAATGGCCGTCTTTCAGTTAGGCCGAAGCTTGCAGGCTTGTATTTGCAGTTACACAGAGGAAAAAAAAAAAGGCTTGTGGTTAATATTCACACATAAAATGAAACTTTACTGCCCAGTGCCAGAAATGAACTGAAAGGATCCACTATTTTGTAATCAAATGCCTTTGGAAAGCATATACAGGTCATATGTTGACTGAGACTCAAATGAGTCTGCCTGGACAGCTATTCAATATCCTCCAGGACAGATAAATGGCTATGTCGCTTCTGGCCGGAGTATAAATAGCTAATTAAATGGTCAGAGATGCAATATTTTTTTTTTTTTTTACATGAGTAGTTCAGTCTGGGTGACATGTGAGGTAGAACCTGAAAAAGGAAATTGTCTGCTCCATTATGTAATTAAAACTGGTTATTTCTGCCACGATTACTACAAACCCATCTCTCTCTTTATTTGTACTTGGTTCTTTTTAACCACTTGCCCACTGGGCACTTAAACCCCCTTCCTAACCAGACCAATTTTCAGCTTTCGGTGCTCTCACATTTTGAATGACAATTACTCAGTCAAGCAACACTGTATCCACATGAAATTGTTATCCTTTTATTTCACACAAATAGAGCTTTCTTTTGGTGGTATTTGTTTACCACTGGGTTTTTAAATTTTTGTGCTAGAAATGAAAAAACACCGAACGTTTTGTAAAACAAATGCATTTTTCTTTGTTTCTGCTATAAAATTTTGCAAATTTGTAATTTTTCTTCATAAATTTTGGCCAAAATTTATACTGCTATATATCTTTGGTAAAAATAACCCAAATCAGTGTAAACTATTTCATCTTTGTGAAAGTTATAGAGTCTACAATCTATGGTGCCAATCATTGAAAACTGAATACACCTGATGGTACTGAAGGCCTATCTCATTTTTTGGACACTAACAAGCCGGGAAAGTACAAATACCCCACAAATAACCCCTTTTTGGAAAGTACACATTCCAAGGTATTTAGGAAGAGTCATGGTTCATTTTTTGAAGTTGTCATTTTTTCCCACAATTCTTTGCAAAATGAAGATTTTTTTTTTTCACAAAATCATCATATTAATAGTTTTTTTTCTCTCACATGGCATGTGCATACCACAAATGACACCCCGAAATACATTCTGCTACTCCCCCTGAGTATGGCAATACCACATGTTGAATGTTGGGCCTCTGTATGTGGCCAGGCTGTCTAAAAGTCTACACATTTAGACAGCCTGGCCACATAGAGGCCCAACATTGAAGTAGCACGTTCAGGCGTTCTAGGAGCATAAATTACACATCTTATTTCTCAACCACCGATTACACTTTTAAAGACCCTGGAGCACCAGGACGATGAAAATGCCCACAAAATGACCCCATTTTGGAAAGCACACACTCCAACGTATAATCTATGAGACATAATGAATCTTTTGAACGGTTCATATTTTTCCAGAAGTTTTTGGAAAATGTGGAAAAAAATGAAAATTTTTTTTCTCTTTTTTTTTTTTTTTTTCCACAAAGGTGTCCATTTATAAGAGATTTTTAACACATAGCATGTATATAGCAAAAATGACACCCCAAAAATTACATAAATTGCACGTCTAATTTCCTGACAAACTATCACATTTATGAAGGCCCTTCATAACAGATAACAGATAGCATGTACATACCAAGAATTACACCCCAAAATACATTCTGCTGAGCAAAGGGTAAACAAAAGATTACCTGTGGTTTTAGTAGTGCAGTTCACCACAGGAGGAGAGTCCTGATCCAGGCAGTAGGCAGGGACGTGGTCAGTGACAGTGAATGGAATTGTCCAGGCAGGGATACTGTCCATATACAGTCCAGGGTCAGTGCAGGTAGAGATTTTGCCAGCAGTGCCAAGATATTGGTCCTGGTAGTAAGCAGGAATATGGTCCTTAGTACAAGTAGCAGGCCAGAAAAGAATGGGGGCAGGGGTAGAGGCTTCTCCCACCCAAATCTCCTTGAAGCCTCTGAGTCTCCAGAGCCTTACCCGGGAATGAGAAAAATAAAAAAATTGTTTTCTTCACCCAGAAAAACAATTCTGGAGCCCCTCACATATGTGAGACCCCTGTGTTATGAATCCCACTACTCCAGTAACAAAGTAAAAGATCTGTCCAAGAGGAAGGCAAAAAACATGGTCAAACAATCCAGGGCAGGTTCCAGAGCAGGCAGAATAGGTACAGTTTAGCGTTAGGCAGAAGCATAGTCGTATAACAGGCCAGGGTCAGTTCCAGAGCAGGCAGAGGTAGGTACAGTTTAGCATTAGGCAGAAGCTTGCTCGTATAACAGACCAGGGTCAGTTCCGGAGCAGGCAGAGGTATATTAGCATTAGGCAGTAGCGTGGTCATTTAGCAAGGCAGCGGTATGTACAGTGGCATAAGGGGTGTGGCAGTAAATGACAATTACGTTTACCATACTTCCCTAATAATGCAGAGAAGTATGGTAACGGCGGAAACATTCACCACAAAGGCCTGGTTGGGAAGGACATTGGGGACAATAATACTTGGTGTCTCTTCTAGCTCCTCCGCTGGAGCACACCTGGCATTTCTTCTGACGTTTTCAGCCTGTTTCATGGTGGGGGAGTCTCTCAGGAACGTGGCGTTCATGGAGTCTGCTCACTGAATCTGAGCGAATGCTTTCTGGTGGGCCTTCAGGGTATAAAAGGGTGGAGATAATTTCTTCTTGGTACGGAAGATAAGATGCGATAAGAAGGAAGATAAGATAAGATAAGATACGGGGGTGTCTGTAGATTTACGGTAAATACCATAAGTATTGTAAATGGCCAAACTGAAAAGATATATGGAGACCTTTGTTTCATGCACACACTTTGCTCTCCCTCCGATTCTGTAGCAGACCCACTGCTTACAACAGGTTCATATTCTGAACTAGAATCAGATGCAGACTCAGATAGCTCCCCGCTGCTCTCACCAGTCAAGCTAAGCAGTTGGTATGCCTCCTCAGTGGAAATATTTTTTTTTTTGCCATACTGGTGACTGTGGGCTATGGTGACAAATGGATGTGGTAGGGACACTGGGACAGATATGGCTGCACTGATGGGTGCTGTTGAAGCTGGTCTAATGAGGCTGCACTGCTGGGTGCTTAAAAGGCTGCACTGCAGGGTTCTGATGAGGGTGCACTGATGGGAACTGATGAGGGTGCACTGATGTACACTAATGCACCACACTGAGGCTGCATTGAGTATCTGGCACTGATGTGCACTAATAAGGCGGAACTGATGGGCGCGAATGAGGATCCACCGATATGGTGGCACTGATGAGCACTCACTTATGGGCACTGATGTGCACTATTGGGTACTGTAGTGGCGCTGATGAGCGTTGTAGTGGTGCAGATGAGCACTGTAGTGGCGCTGATGTGGTACTGATGGCACAAATGAGCACTGTATTGGCACTAATGTGGCACTGATTAGCACTGTAGTGGCACTGGTGTGGCACTGATGGAGCACTGACGTGGCACTGATGGAGCACTGTAGTGGCACTGATGGGACCAATGTGGCAATGGTGGCACAGATGAGCACTGTAGTGGCAGAGGTGGCACTGATGGGCACTGGTGGCACCGATGTGGCACTGATGAGCCTTGTATTGGCATTAATGGCACAGATGAGCACTGTAGTAGCACTTATGGACACTGTAGTGGCACTGATGGGTACTGTAGTGGCACTGATGGGTAGTGTGGTGGCACTGTAGGGCACAGATTAGCACTGTAGTGGCACTGCTTGGCACTGTTGGACACTGCAAAAATCAGTTACACGCACTGTTTTACACTCAATCTCTCTTCTTTCCTTGCACGCTGTATCGGTGTGAGGAGAGAAGAGAGCTAGACCTCTGCATGATCCCGGTTTGTTTACATTGTGATCGCCCCCTTACTGGAGGGAACGATCACGTGGTTAAGGGCCGCTGTTATTGGCCCTTTACCGCAATCTGTGTTGCGCTGGGTCCCGTTAACCTGGTGAACACGGACACTTCTGTGCGCGCCCCCCAGGGGACGTGCGGGAAGTGCGAGCTCGGGAGGACGTCCATGGACGCCCTCCCAGAACAAGCTGACCACGCTGTAGCCATCTTTTGGCTATGGCCCGGTCGGCATGTGGTTAAACAACTTTCTTTTAAATGGTTCCTAGTAAATGTACAGTAGATGATTCCTTGATTTTTCCAAGCTCAATATTAATAGAAAATAACGACGTAACATTTGTGCTTTAATAAGGGAAGTGGATATTTTGTACTTTTTAAACAGATTATAAAGTACTGTACCTTAGTTGGACTTTGAATGAATTGGTACAAAGAGCAGTGAGGATATACAATAACTGATCAAAATCACCATATAAAGAGTACCAGTACGTTGTAATGCAAATTTACTTTCACTTTTTTAGTTTTTTACTTGTACTCTCTCCTTGTCCAAGCCTAAAGCTGGCCATACACCATACAATTTTCCTGTTCAATTTTCTTTAGATTTACCTTCAACTATGTAGTACAAGGGCCTGCCTGATTGCATCCAAATTGAAAGTGTTTAGGTTTGACCTCCTATTATATGGTTTTGGTAAATCTAAAGGAAAGTTGAACAGGAAAATTGAATAGTGTATGGCCAGCCTAAGTGTCTATTTGTACATCCTATTCACTGCCCAAGCTCCGTTCCTAGAGCAGACACTCAATAAATGGAACTCTAACAAACATGCTGTCAGGATTACCTGAAAATAGTTTTTGTTAATTGACAGTTTTTCACTTCTCTTAAACCTTGACACAGAGTAATGCCGCGTACACACGAGCGGACCTTTCGACCGGACTGGCCCGACGGACCAAATCCGGCGGACAATCCGACCGTGTGTGGGCTTCATCGGACCTTCAGCTGACTTTTTCTGTTGAAAGTCCGAAGGACTTTAGATTTGTAACATGCTTCAAATCTTTACGTCGTAACTCCGTCGGACCCAGTTCCTATTGAGAAATCCGCTCGGCTGTATGCTAGTCCGACGGACAAAAAAACAGCGCGCGCTCAGTCTGGTAAAACTAATGTTCGTATTGTAGCTAGCAAATTCTGTGATCGTTGAATGCAGCGCATTAATTGTTCTCTTTATAATGCTAGAAGAACAAAGTTGTTTTGCTGCTCATATTCACACAGAGTTCTCACAAACTGATTTCTGGATTATTTCTCTTGATCTCATGAATGATATTGTATTATTTAAAAGCCCGATCTCCATACTATAATGTTTACACATTTGTTTTTTGGCGTCATCTTTTATTATTTTTTATTTCACCAAGATCATTTTTTAGGATTGTTACAAAAATATTTTCTAGTGATCTCCCATATATATATATATATATATATATATATATATATATATATATATATATATATATATATATATATATATATATATATATATATATATATATATATATATGTATGTATGTGTGTGTGTGTGTATATATATATATATATATATATATGTGTGTGTGTGTGTATATATGTGTATATATATATATGTGTGTATATATATATATATATTTTTTTTTTTTTTTTTTTGGTGTAAAGTTACCACAAGAACATTAGATATTTTAATTTTTTTGGAACCTCAAGGAAGTTGTTATCCCTTGTTAATTTGACATTGTCTTTTAAAAATGTATTTTATTAAAAAAACATAGGCAAGTATTTTCAGAAAATAAAATATCCATTTATTCTGGTTCACAAAATAAAGATGAAGTCAACGCTGGAGAAACTTTATGAATTTGTGAAGCCTTTTGGCCCCAGGGCACACATCAAGTCTGTGGAAAAGAAAATTGGGATCTTGAGGAGTCCATATAATAGGGAGCACAATCTGGTCCAGGAATCCCAGAGATCAAGAGCAGCAGCAGATGACATATATGTCCCTGGGCTGTGGTACTACACCAGCCTTCACCTTCTGTCAGACCAGACTGAACCCAGGCCATCACTTTCTTCTCTTCGTTGCAGCCTTCCCTCCACGCTGCCCTGCAGCCTTCCTTGGAGGCTGTGGCTCTGGTGGTTGACTTGTGGCAGGAGGAGGAGGGGCTTGCTCATTTATTTGGGTGTTGACAGATAACTCATCCTTCATCCCCATCTGAAAAAAGTTTTTCACTGAGGAGGCATTGGCCCTTCTCCATTTCGAGCAACTTGCTGGCTAAATAACAGCCATAGGCCTCTTCAGGTTCACGGGGGCTCTTGAGAAAATTTGTAGCTTCTCTCATGAGGCGCAGTGATGTCTCCTCTGTCACCGTTCCCTTCTTAGGCCTTTTTGTATGAAGGTGGAGGGGAGGCACCTGTGATTGTGTGCTGTTCCTACTGGGCCCGGCCAACTCCTGGCTGACACTAACCCCTGCCTCTTCCTGGCTGACACCACTCCCGCCCACCTCCTGGCTGTCACTGGGCCCGGCCTCCTGCCTGCCACTTTCCACACCTTCCTCCTGGCTGAGCTCATCCTGTGTATAAAAAAAGGGACATAGTTTTAGTTTTTGGTTCATCAATCACACACAATTTTCAGCTCATGACTTGCAAATTCAATGTGGATTTTATCCAAAAAATGATGTCTACATATCAATCGACAGTATTGGCCAAAAGATTGTTGTCACCGGCTTGAAAAAATGCTGGTGTCAGAATGATACTCTTTTATATGTAATAGAACATCTAGTTAACATCATTAATATTAGGACACTAAATATGTCTAAAAATAATATACCTAGCTCCAGCTGGTTACATCCGGTTCTTCCAGGATGGAAGTCCCAGGTTGGTCCTCATCAGCCTCTGCTGGGGTGGAGGAAAGGGTCGAAAGAGACTCCCTGGTTTCAGTCTAGTCATCAGGAAAACGTAGTTTATCAAAGTACCACAGCCTGGGTCTATAAACATCATCTGCTGATGCTCCTGATCTCAGTGAAATCTGGATCTTGTTATGCTCCCTCCTGTACATATTCCTCAAGATCCCAATTTTCTTTTCCAAAATCTCCACGGTTGCTTCTGGGATGAAAGTCTGCACAAATGCCAGAAGTCTCTCCAGGGTTGACTTCCTTACTGTTTTAATGTAATATTGAGAGTGTTTGACCTCCCACAGATTCCTCATCTCCCGGTACTTCTCAATAAATTGTGTGAGAAATTCAGGGTCCTTAAATTTAGTATTCATTTTTTCTGTAAAAGACAATAAACACTAATGTTAGGCTAAACTCTAATAATCTTATCCCAACATAGGCCTCAATCTTTAAACAGTATAGACTGCCGCAAAGTTAATAAAATTTACCTTAGTCTCTGACGCTCGCAACATCAGTTCTGCTTTCCTCTGCGCACCGAACGTACGTAAGGCACATGCGTGATAGCTTTATACACACATGCGTGAAACTCCGCCTGGGTCTCCCGCCCCTGACCTTTTTTTCATGAATATTCTCCGCCCCCTTTTCTACGCACAGAACGTACATATGGCACATGCGTGATAGCTTTATACACACACTGGGCATGTGTGAAACTCTGCCTGCATTGCCCGCCCCTGACGTTCTTTTTTTAATGAATATTCTCCGCCCCCTTCTCTCTACGATGCGCAGTAGGAGCAACAATGGCGGAGACACAGCAGGTGTGTACTAATTCTTCAAGTAACGAGGAAGCCCGGAGCCCAGAATGTCCCGATCCGGGAAGAGGAGATTTAAGGCCTCCAATATAGCCTTTGAAGAGATGGTGGAGATGGTAGCTATTTTGCTAAAAAAAGATTACGATGGGAGGCATGGACCGTACGCCCAGCCTAATTTAAGAAAGGCAAAAATAATGTCGAAAGTGGTGAAGACCCTGCATCATCATTTTGGGGTACGGCGCTCTAAAGATCAGCTGAGGAAACGATGGTCCGACCTAAAACTCAGGGAGGCGGATCAGTACAGACGAATCCAGAAAGTGCTGAAAAAAAGTAAGTACTTGCCGTGTGTTCCTATTCTGATTATTACCTTGCATGCTGCTCCATGTGCTTTTCTTTACTGTACAATTTTAAAACTTTAAATGTTCGTAGGAAACATCGTTCGTAGGAAACATCAATTGAAAAATATATACGATGTATTTAGTTGATACAGGGTTTAAACTACATTTTGGTCTTGGTAATTTGTCTTATTAAGAGAAGTTTAGGACATTGTTGTCTAGATGTCATTGAAACTAGAATGAATAGCAAACTTAATTCAGTGGAATGTAAGGAGAGTACACTCAGCAGCTGTTTACACATCTGGACTCAGGAGCACTAGTGTGGGACACCAGAATAATTTTTTTTGGGTAACCCACACAGGTGTTCCAGTGGATATTTGTTGGGGTGTCTCTATCTGTGAAACGTCGCCAAAAAAGGTAAGTATTCCAGCTTGTTTCAAAGGGAGTTTTAATTATGTCTTCAACTTGGATCTCTGCCCAAACAGACAATTGTACACGACTTCAATACAATGTTTCATATTCCTATTCCTGGACTCAAATATCTGTGTGCTAAGTATAACTTTTGTTTAATTCAGTCCCTGATCCCAGGGACCCCCGACCTCGCCTGCCGGATTGGGAAATCAGCCCAAGCCCCACAGAGGATGTGGAGGAAGAAGGGGTGGAGGAAGTGGGCACCATGTGCACCCCACCAAGTGAGTGTCTGACACCCCAGCTTATGGTAATCTATGTATGCCTGCATATTTCTAAATAAATCTTTTTTTCATCAAATTTAGGTATTCTGGTTGTGGAAGGGGAAGGAAGCGGTGGAAACCTGTCCAAGTACCAGCGCCCCCCCACGAGGATGTGGAGGAAGAAGAGGTGGAGGAAGTGGGCGACATGTGCACCCCACCAGGTGAGTGTGAGACTCCCCAGCTTATGTTAATCTATGTATGCCTGCATATTTCTAAATACATCTTTTTTTCATCAATTTTAGGTGATGTGGAAGGGGAACCATTTAGCACGGACAGTGCACAAAGATTAATTGGACAGATCGTGGCCTGCAATCGGGATATTGATGCCATGCGCACAAGCCTGGACCTAATGCGTAATCGGCTGGACAATATGCAGCAGGAAATGAAGAACATGATCAATGTTTGGGGAGAATCTAATCCCTTTTTCACACAAAAAATTGATCATGTTCTTAATTTCCTTTTTCGCTGACCCCATTCTGAGCTTTGACTTTGAATAATTTTATTTCCGTTTGTTCAAAAACTTAAAAAAAAAAAAAAATAGAGGCATGTTTTTTTTTTTTTTTTTTTTTTTTTTTTTTTTTTAAATTAAACATTTTAAAAAACAGAGGCCTGTTTGTTAAAAATAAATAAAAGAGAGGCCTGTTTGTTCTAAAAAAATTATAAAAAAAGGCCTGTTTGTAAAAAAAAAAAACAAAACAAAACAAAAAAAAAACAAAATAATTTTTAAAAACAAAAAAATGATATTGTTTGAAAAAATAATTATATATATTTTAAATTTAAAAAAAATTAAGAAATGCACATGTGAATGTGCACAGATTAAAAGTTATTTGGTGTTTACGGTGACAATGGGGCTTATTTACTAAAGGAAAATATACTTGGCACTGCAAGTGCACTAGGATAACCTAGGAGACAGCCAAAAAGAAAGGCAAGCAATAAATACATTTCTAGATTTTATCCGATCATTATTTTTTATTAAAATAAATTATAGATTGTCTGGCATTGCAATGGCCCCCTTACCCATAAAAAAATCAACATGTTTATCCCGAACTTGACGGGCACTTTGGGGGGCCAAGCCCGTACGGCCGGTATCCAGGCCTGTCAGAGGATTCTCTATAAGTCCGGCCTCAGGCCCAAGTGATGCAAGATAATTGCTCGAATGTTTGTGTAAATAATTGTGCAGGCTGCAGCACGCTAGGACAAGGCGATTTCGTTTGTAGTCCATGTGGATAGCTGTCTAAAACAGGCAGAACCAGCTGGCCATTATCTTGAAGGCATTCTCCACAACTCTTCTCGCTCTGGCCAGCAGGTAGTTAAAAACCCTCCTCTCTGGGCTGAGGGTCCTTTGGGGGATTGGCCTCATCAGGTGCTCGCCCAGACCAAAGGCTTCATCTGCAATGAAGATAAAGGGGAATCCTTCCACTTTATCCACATCAGGTGGCAATCCCAGGCCATCACTCTGGAGACGCTGGTAGAACTCCATCTGGGTGAAGACTCTGACATCCGGCCATTCTTCCCCACATACAGAAATTCATATTGTGCCGACACCACTGCCATTAAGACAATACTATGAAACCCCTTATAATTAAAATAGTAAGACCCCGAATTGGGTGGTGGCACGATGTGGACGTGTTTCCCATCTATAGCCCCTCCACAGTTGGGAAAGTCCCAACGGGTGGTAAAATGGGATGCCACGGTCTGCCATTTCTGTGGCGTTGAAGGAAACTGGGGAGTCAAACAAGAAAAAAAAATATAATGACTTTTGCACATAACATTGCAAGCACATTACACAAAAAAACATTATTGCCCAGCATCAGTATAACTATAATTGTAAGTATTATTTAAAGCCTAAAAGATAAGGCCCACTTATCAGATTCCTCACCCCCTCTGATGGCCCATTGATAAATTTTAGGGGGGGGATTCTAAAGCAATTTAAGGACACACAGACCATTTGGAGACATTTAGGGGGGAGGGGATTCTGAAGCTATTTAAGGACACACAGACCATTTGGAGACATTTAGGGGGGGGATTCTAAAGCTATTTAAGGACACACAGACCATTTGGAGACATTTTAGGGGGGATTCTAAATCAATTTAAGGACACACAGACCATTTGGAGACATTTTAGGGGGGATTCTAAAGCTATTTAAGGACACACAGACCATTTGGAGACATGTGGGGGGGATTCTAAAGCTATTTAAGGACACACAGACCATTTGGAGACATTTTGAGGGGAGGGGATTCTAAAGCTATTTAAGGACACACAGACCATTTGAAGACATTTTAGGGGGGGGGATTCTAAAGCTATTTAAGGACACACAGACCATTTAGAGACATTTTGGGGGGGGGGATTCTAAAGCTATTTAAGGACACACAGATCATTTGGAGACAATTTTGGGGGGAGGGAATTCTAAAGCTATTTAAGGACACACAGACCATTTGGAGACATTTTGAGGGGAGGGGATTCTAAAGCTATTTAAGGACACACAGACCATTTGGAGACATTTTGGGGGGGGGATTCTAAAGTTATTTAAGGACACACAGACCATTTGGAGACATTTTAGGGGGGGGGGGGGGGATTCTAAAGCTATTTAAGGACACACAGACCATTTGGAGACAATTTAGGGGGGAATTCAAAATCAATTTAAGGACACACAGACCATTTGGAGACATTTTAGGGGGGATTCTAAAGCTATTTAAGGACACACAGACCATTTGGGGGGGGGATTCTAAGGCTATTTAAGGACACACAGACCATTTGGAGACATTTTAGGGGGAGGGGATTCAAAATCAATTCAAGGACACACAGACCATTTGGAGACATTTTGGGGGGGAGAGGATTCTAAAGCTATTTAAGGACACACAGACCATTTGAAGACATTTTTTGAGGGGGGATTCTAAAGCTATTTAAGGACACACAGACCATTTGGAGACATTTTAGGGGGGGGGGTTTAAAATCAATTTAAGGACACACAGATCATTTGGAGACATTTTAGGGTAAAGCACTACAATGGAGCTGACAAAATACATTGTTAAGTGGCTAGATTAGGTGGATATGGGCCCAGCATAGCAAGCTGGGGAGGTTAGTGAATGCAAATATGCATGCAGGACAAAAAAAAGAGCATTAAAAAATTACAGCATGCATGAGGACAAAGGGGACATTCACACTATATTGCAATCATGGTAATTAGTGATTGAGTAAAGAAATACATTACATTAGCAAACATTAAATACAATAAAATGTGATGTTAAAGGATAAAATTCTTACCTTAATATAGTCCTTCTGCAGGACCTGGATGATGGCAGAACAGGTCTCTGGGATAATGATCCCCAGAGCCTAGGAGGAGATGCCTGTCGAGAACTTAAGGGCCTGCAGGCTTCTCTCCGTCGCCAAGTACCGCAACGTGGCCTCATGCAGGTATCCTGCCTGCCTGCTGATATAAGGGGTCAGCAAAGCCAACAAACTGTCAAAAACGGGGTCCTTCATCTGGAGAAAATTCCTGAAATCATCAGGGTTATTCTCACAGATCTCACGGAGCAAAGGCATGTGAGAGAACTGGTCACACTGGAGCAACCAATTCTTCGTCCATGAACTCCTCCTTGCCCTGTTCATGGACTGGGCTTGGGCTGAAGAATGAACTACAGCACCAAGCACATACAATGCACGAGCTCTACGACAAGTATGTACATGCAACATGGCTTCAAAATGGACGGCTGGTTAGAACGCACTTAACAGAATGCACTGAAGAACAGCAAGGCCTGTGAAGAACGAGCTGAAAATCAGACAATAACACACTGTTAAATCAATGCGAACTGACTACACGCACTGAAAAGTAGATACAAACCTCACAAGCACAAACTGAACAGCAATTAAACGATCTGAAAAATACGAGTCTCACAAGCGTGAATCGTCTCTCACCAAACTTCTACTAACACAAGATAAACACGAGTTTAGCAGAAGGGGCCCAACGGGTGGCGCACGAGCTATTGAACTTCCGTTTTATAGTCTGGTCGGACCTGGTGTACGTCACCGCATACTAGACGGTCGGACTTTTGTGTGAGCGTGTGTGTGTCAGTCCATTCGCTCGAAAGTCCGTCGGAAGTCAATTAAAAGTCCAATGAAAGTCCGCCGGAATGACCGTGTGACTTTTGTTGCTGCTCGTGTGTACGCGGCATAAGACCCCATACACACAATACAACTTTTGTTGTCTGGTTTCCTTTAGATTTACCAAAACCATGTAGTTCAATGGCCTGCCTGATTGCATACAAATTTAAACTCTGAAGGTTTGACCTCATATTATATGGTTTTGGTAAATATGAAGGAAAAAATCGACAGTAAATTGTATAGTGTGTATCCAGCTTTAATGTTATTTGCTTGACCTCAGGCAGAAGATGAGTCAGCTTCCATGGAAGCCTTACAGCTTGACACTAGGCAAACATATACTATAACACTATATTGTCAAGCATATTGGGACACCTGCCTTTACATACACGCCAACTTTAATGGCATCCCAGTCTTAATCCGTAGGGTTCAATTTTATGTCGGCCCACCCTTTGCAGCTATAACAGCTTCATCTCTTCTGGGAAGGCTGTCCTCAAGGTTTAGAAGTGTGCCTATGGGAATGCTTGACCATTCTTTCAGAAGCGCATTTGTGAGATCAAGCGCTGATGTTGGACAAGAAAGGCCTGGCTCACAGTCTGCGCGCTAATTCATCCCAAAGGTGTTCTATTGGGTTGAGGCCAGGACTCTGTGCAGTCCAGTCATATTCCTCCACCCAAACTCTCTCATCCATGTCTTTATGGACCTTGCTTTGTGCACTGGTCCAAATCATTTGGTAGAGAAGGGGATTATGGTGTGGGTTTGTTTTTCAGAGGTTGGGCTTGGCCTCTTAGGCTGGCCATACACTATACAATTTTCATATTCAAAATTCCTTTAGATTTACCTTCAACTATGTAGTGCAAGGGCCTGTCTGATTGCATACAAATTGAAAGGGTTTAGGTTTGACCTCATATTATATGGTTTTGGAAATCTAAAGGAAAGTTGAACAAAAAAATTGTATAGTGCATGGCCAGCCTTAGCTACAGTGAAGAGAACTCTTAAGGCATCAGCATACAAAGACATTTTGGACAATTTCATGCTCCCAACCTTGTGGGAACAGTTTGGGGATGGCCCCTTCCTGTTCCAACATGACTGCGCACCAGTGCACAAAGCAAGTTCCTTAACCACTTCCTGCCCACCATATAGCAATATGACGGTGGCAAAGTGGTTTCAATATCCTGACCGGACGTCATATCACGTCTTCAGGATATTGAGCCGCTGCGCGATCATTGTTGCGGGGTGTCAGTCTGACACCCCGCAACACTGATCTAGGTAAAGAGTCTCTGACAGAGACTCTTTACCACGTGATTAGCCATGTCCAATCACGGCTGATCACAGTGTAAACAGGAAGAGCCGTTGATTGGCTTTTCCTCACTCGCATCTGACAGACGCGAGTAGAGGAGAGCCGATCGGCTGCTCCTCTGACAGGGGGGGTCTGTGCTGATCGATTATCAGCGCAGCCCCCCCGAGGATGCCCACACTGGACCACCAGGGACGCCACTAGGACCACCAGGGGTGTCACCACCAGGTATACCACCCTAGACCACCAGGAATGCCAATCAGTGCCCACAATGGATGCCAATCAGTGCCCATAATGGGCATCACTGATTGCCAGGCATTATTGTTTGGCACTGATTGGCATCCAGTGACATACATTACAGTACATCCATGCCACCTATCAGTGCCCATCCATGCCGCCTATCAGTGCCCATCCGTGTCGCCCATCAGTGCCACCTATCAGTGCCCATCAGTGTCGCCTATCAGTGCCGCATATTAGTGCTCATCATCAATGCTCATCAATGCCACCTCATCAGTGCCACCTCATCGGTGCCCATCAGTGCCACCTTATCAGTGCCCATCAGTGCAGCCCCATCAGTGAAGGAGAAAACGTACTTATTTACAAAGTTTTGTAAATGAAACAAAAAAAACTTTTTTTTTTCAAAATTTTTGGTCTTTTTTTAATTTGTTTAGCAGAAAATAAAAATCCCAGAGGTGATCAAATACCACCAAAAGAAAGCTCTATTTGTGGGAACAAAATGAGAAAAATTTAGTTTGGGTACAGTGTAGCACGACTGCACAAATGTCATTCAAAGTGTGACAGCGCAGAAAGCTGAAAATTGGTCTGGGCAGGAAGGTGTATAATTTCCCTGTATTGAAGTGGTTAAAGACATGGATGAGCGAGTTTTGGGTGGAGGAACTTGACTAGCCTGCACAGAGTCCTGACCTCAACCCGATAGAACACCTTTGGGATGAATTAGAGCGGAGACTGCGAGGCAGGCCTTCTCGTCCAACATCAGTGCCTGACCTCACAAATGCGCCTCTGGAAGAATGGTCAAAGATTCCCATAGACACACTCCTAAACCTTGTGGACAGCCTTCCCAGAAGAGTTGAAGCTGTTATAGCTGCAAAGGGTGGGCCAACTCAATATTGAACCCTACAGACTAATGCTGGCCATACACTATACGAAAAATTGTTCGTATAGACACTTCGTTCGTTTTTCGGCAAGTTAATGGGCACAAATCGATAATCGTTTGTGACGTTTTTGTGGGGAAAAAACGAACGGGAAGTTTGGAAAATTTCTGCCGAACGTACGATAAATTGCAAGGTTAATGTGTTTCCCGTCCGAACTGTCTGCACTAGGTATATGTAAAAAAACGAACAAAAAATTATTTATTCATGTCCACTGAACAATTTATCGGTCATTATATGATGGCACGATCGTTTGCGGTCACGGTCGAACGTTCTTTTTTCGAAAATGGGTTCGGCCGATTTTCTGTATAGTGTATGGCCAGCATAAGACTGGGATACCATTGAAGTTGCTCTAAAATGTACTAATTAATAGCACATACACCCTTCCCACTAAAAACATATAGGTTTATTTTGTTCACCTTGACACCCTTTGATTTCTCTATTTACGTTAATAGATGAATGGCCGGTTGTGGCTCCTCTAATCGAAGGCTGCAGACAGGACCACTCACTGAGGTTCAGTTGGTTCATTAGGAAATAGCCACAATTTGCTCAGTATATGGCTAGTTTTAAGCTGCACAGTTATAACAATTTAGAGCTGGACATTGAAAAGCCCTTTCCTGGTTCTCTTTAAAGTGGAACTACACTGCATCTGACCACCACAAAAAACACAATTTCATTCTTTGATATATATACATATAGTTCGGGGCTACTGACGTGATAACTCTAATATCAAACCTTGTACAAATTATATTCGTAAGTTAAACAATACAATCATCACAATCTCCCACAACATAAAGTCCTTATTGTAAACATATGAAAATTCTTGATTGCTGTGAGTATCCATGATTATCATTCACCACCGTGATTTTCTTAACCACTTAAGCTCCGGACCATTTGGCTGCCCAAAGACCAGAGCACTTTTTACGGTTCAGCACTGCGTAATTTTAACTGACAATTGCGTGGTCGTGGGACATGGCTCCCTAACAAAGTTGACGTCCTTTTTTCCCCACAAATAGAGCTTTCTTTTAGTGAAATTTGATCACCTCTGCGATTTTTATTTTTTGCGATATAAACAAAAAAATAGCGACAATTTTGAAAAAAAACGCATTATTTTTTACTTTTTGCTATAATAAATACCCCCCCAAAAAATATAAAAAAACATGTTTTTTCCTCAGTTTAGGCCGATACTTATTCTACATATTTTTGGTAAAAAAAAAAAATCGCAATAAGCGTTTATTGTTGTGCGCAAAAGTTATAGCGTCTACAAAATAGGGGATAGTTTTATGGCATTTTTATTAATGATTTTTTTTTACTAGTAATGGCAGCGATCAGCGATTTTTATCATGACTGCGACATTATGGCGGACAGATCGGACACTTTTGGCGAGATTTTGGGACCATTCATGTTTATACAGCGACCAGTGCAATTAAAAGTGCATTGATTGCTGTTTAAATGTGACTGGCAGTGAAGGGGTTAACCACTAGGTGGCGCTGTAGGGGTAAAGTGTGTCCTAGGGAGTGATTATAACTGTGAGGGGGAGGGTCTGTGTGTGACACATCAGCATCACTGATCACCGCTCCCGATTACAGGGAGTGTCACTAGGCATAACGGGGAAATGATTGTTTACATCAGCATTTCCCGGTTCTTCCTCTCCGTAAGACGATCGCGGGTATTCCCGCAGACATCGAGTCCACGGGACCCGCGATCACACTCACGGAGGTCGCAGCGGGCACGCACGCCCGCAAACCACTTCTTAAACGACAACGTACAGGTACGTTAATCTGCCTGTAGGTGCCCTTCTGCCGACGTATATCGGCGTGAGGCGGTCGGCAAGCGGTTAACCGGTTCCCGACCGGTGCACGCCGATGTACGTCGGCAGAATGGCACGGCTGGACAAATGGGTGTACCTGTACGTCCATTTGAATTCCCCGCTGTGTCATTGCGCGCGCGCCGGCCGGAGCTCCGTGAGTCGGGTCGCGGGTCCCGCAGACTCGATCGCCGCGGGGATACCCACGATCGCCTCACGGAGAGGACGAACGGGGAGATGCCATTGTAAACAGCATCTCCCCGTTCTGCCTAGTAACAAGTGTCACTGATGACAGCTCCCTGTCATCGGGAGCTGTGATCAGAGTAATGACACACACAGCCCCTCCCCCTACAGTTAGTAATCACTCCCCTAGGACACACTTAACCCCTCCCCGCCCCCTAGTGGTTAACCCCTTCACTGCCAATGTCATTTACACAGTAATCAGTGCATTTTTAATCGCACTGATCGCTGTATAAATGAGAATGGTCCCAAAAATGTGTCAAAAATGTCCGCCATAACATCGCAGTCACAATAAAAATCGCTGAACGCCGCCATTACTAGTAAAAAAAAAAATTATTAATAAAAATGCCATAAAACTATCCCCTATTTAGTAAACGCTATAACTTTTGCGCAAACCAATCAATAAACGCTTATTGCGATTTTTTTTACCAAAAATATGTAGAAGAATACGATCGGCCTAAACTGAGGAAAAAAAGTGTTTTTTTATATATTTTTGGGGATATTTATTATAGCAAAATGTAAAAAATAATGCGTTTTTTTCAAAATTGTCGCTCTTATTTTGTTTATAGTGCAAAAAATTTAAATCACAGAGGTGATCAAATACCACCAAAAGAAAGCTCTATTTGTGGGAAAAAAAGGACGTCAATTTTGTTTGGGAGCCACGTCGCACAATTGTCAGTTAAAGCGACGCAGTGCCGAATCGCAAAAAAACGCTCTGGTCAGGACGGGGGTAAAATCTTCCGGGGCTGAAGCGGTTAAAACACTACTTAGTTGTGCACACCTCCACCAGCTGTTATACCTGCTCACCTCAATAATGAGTCAGGCAGACTCAAATATAGAACTTTACTCTCACTCCTCCATGGTCTCTCTCATCTGCAGTGGCTCAGCTGTTCACCATCCGCTCTTTGCAGCTTCAACAACTTTCAGTGTGATTCCCATGGGTAAAGAGTTGATCTCTCATATAAATAACCTTGCTCCTTAGACTCTCCTCCACTCCTGGGCTATCGCTTCCAGTGGCATGCAATCACAAACACAGGAAACATAGGGGTTGATTTACTAAAACCGAACAGTGCAAAATCTGGTGCAGCTCTGCATAGAAACCAATCAGCTTCCAGGTTTGATTGTCAAAGCTTAATTGAATAAGCTGAAGTTAGAAGCTGATTGGCTACCATGCACAGCTGCACCAGATTTTGCACTCTGCAGTTTTAGTAAATCAATCCCATAGTGCTCTCTGTTAAAATTATTATTAAAACCCCCACTAAAAAGAACACTTGCAAGATAAAAAGCAAAACTTGCATGTGTGTAATATTATAGCGCTTCGCTCGCTCACCACCGTGGCTGTGTGACGTCATGGGCTCGGCACCTCCCCTCTATTTAATATTCTAAGCAAACTCACCCATCCAGCCATGTCAACATGCTTTATTTTGCTGAGAAATTACTTTGAAAAACACCCCCTATCATTTCTGCTTGTGTCCATCTTGAGTAGGGGATAATTCATATAGCATATAGTTCCTGGAATCCATCTGTCCTTAGCTCAGGCATGCAGGCAGGAGGGTGTACTTAGCTGAGAAAACCCCTCCTCTCTTGAAGACTCTTGGGATGTATGATATCATTTGCCTAGGCCAGAAACCAGAAGGTGTCTTAAAGCGGAGTTACACACAAAAATGGAACTTCCGTTTTTCCGGTCCCCCCCCCCGTGTCACATTTGGCACCTTTCAGGGGGGAGCAGATACCCACCTAATACAGGTATTTTGCTCCCACTTTCGGGCATAGATACCCGAGCCGTCCGCAGGTATCTACGCCACTCCCCCCCCCTGTCCCCCCACTGTATTCTGGGAGACACATGGGTCCCAGAAGACAACAGGGACCAGTGGAATAGTGCAGCGTGAGTCATGCATGCACCGTAGGGAACCAGGAAGTGAAGCCACAGGGCTTCACTTCCCGATTCCCTTACCGAGGATGGCGGTGGCAGCACCCGACAGCCAAGGGATAGATCGGCTTCGGGTGCAGACATCGCGGGTACCCTGGACAGGTAAGTGTCCATATTTTAAAAGTCAGCAGCTGCAGTATTTGTAGCTGCTGACTTTAAAAAAAAAAAAACGGCGGAACTTCGCTTTAAATGTTAAAAAAAAAGGTTAAAACAAGTAAATATGATATACATCCCTATCTATTTGCTAATGCTAGCAGCAATATTTTATTGAAAATAATCAATGTTGATCCAGAGAGTGACGTTCCGCTTTAAGACCCCTTTCACACCGAGCCGCCTATAGCGTCGGTGGTAAAACGCTGCTATTTTTAGCGGCGTTTTACCGTCGGATTTGCAGCGCATTTTGGCAGAAATCGGGGTGCTTTTACCCCCCCGCTAGCGGCCGAGAAAGGGTTAAAACCACCCGCAATGCGCCCCAATAGCGGTGTTTTTCCGGCGGTATCCCAGAGCTGCCCCATTGATTTCAATGGGGAGCAGTGGTGGAGGAGCGGTAAACACACCACTCCTTCACCGCTCCAAAGAAGCTGCTGACAGGACTTTTCCTGACGTCCTGCCAGCGCAGAGCTCCGGTGTGAAAGCCCTCAGGCTTTCACACTGGAGACAATGCTGCAACTGTTTGAGGGCGGATTGCAGCCGCTATTTTTAATGCTATAGCGCCTGCAAAACGCCCTTGGTGTGAAAGGGGTCTTACGGATGTCTGTAATCATGAAACTGTTAGTAGACCAACTCTGGCATTTATCTGCAGACTCCTCCAGTTGCTTACAAGAAGCTTTAACAAACTTTAAGAACCAGGGGGCCTTGCAATCTAGAGCACTCTGTTATGCAAATATCAACTTTATTTAGGCAGAAGGATGTGTTGCCCCAACTCCTCAACAACTTATACCTTGCTTTTGAGGTAGCGCAGCATAGTGTGGGGGTAAAGATGAAGCACCTTATCTTCACCCTCCCACCTATACATTTGGCTTCAGGGAGTAAAGATAAATACGCAATTCTTCCAGGTACAGGGGAGCATGTGACTCTTATTAAAGTGGAGTTCCACCCACTTTTACAACTCTTCAGCATCCCTCACTAAACTGTGCACTGTAAACGAATTGGATATTTTTTTTTCTCAGCACCAACTGTATATCTGCTGTATTCATTTTTCACTTCCTCCTCCCTGGCCGCGGCCCATCGCATCATTTCCTGTTTGCAATGCCTCCTGGGAAGGGGAGGCAACTTCCTCTGACACTGCCGTTGCTATGGAAACCTGACCTGAAACCTATTACACTGCTTGTGCTGCACTGAGCACTGAGGAAGAAATACAGTCTGGCTTCAGATGCCCACACTTAAGATGGCCACGGCCTGCTGTAAGTTTATGAAATAACAATCTACTGCTATAAACTAACAAAACAGACCTTAGTTTACAGACTAACTTTACTAGAATACATTAAGCTTGTGTATTATAGGGGTGTTTTTATTTAAAAAGTATAATTTCGGCTGGAACACCACTTTAACTCCTTATTGAAAATATGTCCAATAAGACTAGTAACTTGCACAGAACAAAAATCTTTGAGTGTTGACAGCTTCAGTGCTCTGGGTTGGAGAATCACATTGAGTTAGAGTTTCTCTTTGTGGCTGATAGCTGATTCCTTCTGTTTTCAGTGGAGGAAAAAGACCAAAGTTTACACCACGTACAATACAATGTAAATACAGTATTCCCACCGGCAGGGCCAGACTGGGAAAAAAAACAGCCTTGGAAATAATTTCATACCAGCCCTATAGCATTATCATACCAGCATAACGTCATTTTCTTGTTCATAAAAGGGAAAACCATGCATTTTAAAGCACATTTGAAGAGTGTACTATACTCACCAGAGCAGCCTCATCTGTGCCCATCAGTGCAGCCTCACCAGTGCCCATCAATGCAGCCACACCAGTGCCCATCAATGCAGCATGATCAGTGCTCATCAATGCAGCCTCACCAGTGTCCATCAATCGCCTCACTAGTGCCCATCAATGCAGCCTCATCGGTGCCTATCAATGCAGCCCCACCAGTGCCCATTAATGTAGCCTGATCAGTGCCCATCAATGCAGCCTCACCAGTATTCATCAATGCAGCCTCACCAGTGCCCATCAATGCAGCCTCACCAGTGCCCATCAATGCAGCCTAATCAGTGCCCATTAATGCAGCCTCACCAGTGCCCATTAATGCAGCCTCACCAGTGCCTATCAATGCAGCCTCATCAGTGCAGCCTCACCAGTGCCCATTAATGCAGCCTCCCCAGTGCCCATCAATGCAGCCTCACCAGTGCCCATCAATGCAGCCTCACTAGTGCCCATTAATGCAGCCTCACCAGTGCCTATCAGTTCAGCCTCACCAGTGCCCATTTATGCAGCCTCATCAGTGCCCATCAATGCAACCTTACCAGTGCCCATCAATGCAGCCTCACCAGTGCCCATCAATGCAGCCTCAACCGTGCCCATCAATACATTCTCAACCATGCCCATTAATGCAGCCTCACCAGTGACCATCATTTCAGCCTCACCGGTGCAGCCTCATCATTGCCCATCAATGCAGCCTGATCAGTGCCCATCAATGCAGCCTGATCAGTGCCCATCAGTGCTGCCTCATTAGTGCCCATTAATGCAGCCTCACCAGTGCCCATCAATGCAGCTTCACCGGTGCCCATTTATGCAGCCTCATCAGTGCCCATCAATGCAACCTTACCAGTGCCCATCAATGCAGCCTCACCAGTGCCCATCAATGCAGCCTCAACCGTGCCCATCAATACATTCTCAACCATGCCCATTAATGCAGCCTCACCAGTGACCATCATTTCAGCCTCACCAGTGCAGCCTCATCATTGCCCATCAATGCACCCTGATCAGTGCCCATCAATGCAGCCTCACCAGTGCCCATCAATGCAGCCTGATCAGTGCCCATCAATGCAGCCTCACCAGTACCCATCCAATGCAGCCTCACCAGTGCCCATCAATGCAGCCTGATCCGTGCCCATCAGCGCAGCCTTACCATGGCCCATCAATGCAGCCTGATCAATGCCCATCAGCACAGCCTTACCAGTGCAGGAGGTTTGAGAGAGATAAGAGCTGCCAGATTACGCAGAGCTGGCATCTGCCGCTTACCCACGGCCTCTGTCATACGAAGTCCCGCCTCCTGAAAAGGCTCCTATGATAGACATCACACGTCCTGGCATTGGGCTAGTGTACTGCCTATCATAGGAGCCGGAACTTTGTATGATGGGTAAGCGGGAGATCCCCCCTCTGTGTAATCCAGCTGCGCTCACCCCCCCCCTTCCATCCGAGGCAGCCAATGGACCCAGTGAGACCCATGGTAGGGCCAGTCCTGGGCATTCCCCCTCTGCCTCAGCTCGCAGTGCCTGGGCACCCAGGATTGGTCCTGAAAGCGGCCGTAGGGCAGGCTGCCTGCCAGGAAATTTCCAGCTATCCTGGTAGGCCAGTCCGGCCCTGTACACCAGTACTATAAAATATTTTTCATTCAATAAAAATAGATGTTTCATTTTCAGAGAGATGTGCTATGTACACATTTTAACTATATGCCATTGATACATTGTAGAACCTAAGTTGATACTTAGGAGTCCCTACAACTGTAACATGAAGTTCCTGTAATAATTGGTTGAATGTCTACATAGTTGCAATGACAGCCAGGCAGTGCCCATCTGAGATTCAGGTTGTTAGCAGACACTGAACTTTTTAAGCATCAGATTATTGTGTTTTGGTGTGCACTTGATAAGCACAGTTCCCAGAAAAATTCTTCTTTTCGCAAATAAATTTTCACTTCAGTGCCAAAGTGACACAAGTGTGCGGATTTTGTTTCTTGGATTCATGTGCTGTAAATTCTGTCTCTCTGACAATTCAACCTTTAAGATTAGTAAAATGCTGTCTATGGACCCCATTTTACTATTTATTTAATTGGATTTTGCAACTATTCATGTCAACCTTTTTTAAATCTGTAAAAAAGTGAGTTATAGAGGACCTTTTAGTAAGTTTATAAGTCTGTATGAATAAATCCTTCACATGTCATAACAGTGTCTTTTTTGTATCTTTTAATATTTCTTGTCCAGTAGTTTGTATTATAAGATTTTTGTATATAAAAGATTCAACAAAAATGTATACAATAGAAAGACAAATGTTTATATAGATAGTACATCCATTAAAGTGGTTGTAAACCTTTACATATACCCAGTGAAGTGACTGGCTTCAAGCGAAACACAGAGATGAAATAAATCATCCTACAAGTTGTACCTGTTTATCTACAGCCATCTTTCAACTACATCATTCAAAGTGCAGAATTTACACACAATCTCTTAACTTTAAAAAGCAGGGGGCAGAGTTGAAGTTACATCAGTGAGAAGAGCTCTGAGAGCTAAATGGAGGCAAGGGACACCCCCCCCCCCCTTCACACAGCACACAGGAACAGAGCTGAGGCTGTCAATCACAGTCTGTGCCCTCACCTGTCAAAATTTTTCTTTTGGTTTTAGGAAAACTGGTCAGAAGTAGGAAAGAGGAAATAGGAAGAGGAAAGAGGCTTCGGCACATGTCCAAAGTAAATGGGTGATCAACCAAGCTGACCCTCCAACTGCAGCGAGAAGTGATACATTTAGCAGCATAATTACTACCGCTGCTAAATGTGACCGCTTCTTGCTTAGGCTGGCTGTTAGGGAGCTGACAGCCTCTGGTGTCCTGAAAACCAGTGACGGATCCACTCCTGACAAATTCAGCTGACAGATTCCAATAAGCCCCCTGGTCATAAACCCCCATAAGCACCAGGTCAGGGTTGTGAAGAAGAAGCCCTAGTCCTCATTGACATAGGGACAAGGTTCTTTGCCAGTCGGGGCCCCACAATGGCAAGGTTCCCTCCCCATGTTAATGGCATGAGGCTCACCCTCTCTCCCTCTTTTCTGGCCATCCAGGCTGTATGTTTGGATGAATAAACCAAAAATTGATTAACCAAGCTACCAATAAAGTACATATGCATCAATAAATGTCATTTGTGTGACAAGTGAATAAAGTGCTAAAAAGTTCCAAGGGATATCAATGAAAACAAAAAGTGAAGTCCCATGAACACTCCGTAGTGTCCAAACACCTCTGGGATCAAAATCACCCATGATTTGTTGTGTCTCCTCTTCACCAACATTCATATGTACACTCTACTCACCAGAGCATACTGACCCCCCTTACAGATAGTCAAAGACAGCAAGGTTAGACATTTCCACTTGAAGAGAAAGCCCGGGGCAAGTTGTCGCTGACGCTGCTCCCAGATTTCTAGGTTCTCGTACCGGCCGAGGTAAAAAGGAAGCCTCTCATGGTGCAGAACAATGGATATAAAAAGTCTACACACCCCTGTTAAAATGTCAGGTTTCTGTGATGTAAAAAAATTAGACAAAGATAAATCATCTCACCTTTAATGTGACCTAAAAAAATGTACAACTCAGTTGAAAAACAAATGGAAATCTTTTAGGGGGGGGCGAGTAAAACTAAAAAACTAAAATAATGTGGTTGCATAAGTGTGCACACCCTCTTATAACTGAGGATGTAGCTGTTTTCAGAATTAAGCAATAACATTCAAACTCATGTTAAATAGGAGTCAGTACACACCTGCAATCATTTAAAGTGCCTCTGATTAACCCCAAATAAAGTTTAGCTGTTCTAGTAGGTCTTTCCTTACATTTTCTTGGTCGCATCCTACAGCAAAAGCCGTGGTCCACAAAGAGCTTCCAAAGCATCAGAGGGATCTCATTGTTAACAGTTATGAGTCAGGAGAAAGGTACAAAAGAATTTCCAAGGCATTAGATATACCATGGAACACAGTGAAGACAGTCCTCATCAAGTGGAGAAAATATGGCACAACAGTGACATTACCAAGAACTGGACGTCCCTCCAAAATGGATGAAAAGATGAGAAGAAAACTTTTCAGGGAGGCTGCCAAGAGCCCTACAGCAACAGAAGAATATTCAAGTTTTGGAATAGCTCAGCCAGAGCCCAGACCTGAATCTGATTGAAAATCTGTGGGGTAATCTGAACAGGGCTGTGCACAGGAGATGCCCTCGCAATCTGTAAGATTTGGAGTGTTTTTGCAAAGAATAGTGGGCAAATATTGTCAAGTCAAGATGTGCCATGCTGATAGACTCATATACCCAAAAAGACTGAATGCTGGAATAAAATCAAAAGGTGCTTCATCAAGGTATTAGTTCAAGGGTGTGCACACTTATGCAACCATATTATTTTTGTTTTTTATTTTTACTTCCCTCCATCTAAAAGATTTCAGTTTGTTGTTCAATTGAGTTGTACAGTTTATAGGTCACATTAAAGGTGGAAAAAGTTCTAAAATGATTTATCTTTGTCTCATTTTTTTACATCAGAGAAACTTGACAGGGGGCTAACATAGCCTCAATAGTACTTACGTAACTACCTTTGAGACTATGTTAGCCCCCTATATTAGACTGTGTTATGTCCAATTATATTCATTATGAAAACATTTTTTCTTCATTAATCTTTGATACAGCCTGGCCCCTATATGCCCCCTGTGGCCGCACAGAACCCCCCTTTGTCACAGTTGTTGGATTGCCCCAGGTGTGTGCATCATATTGGGCTCCCCTTGGTAAGTTGGTTGGGATTTAAAGGGTGGGAGGGCTTTTGAACCACGACACATGAACTGTGATTTATGACCGTCATATTTTTTTTACTTGACTATTGATTTCTGTTTATGTATTTATTACCATTAGAGCCATTGTTGACACTGGTGACCATACAAACCCCTGAGGAAGCCAATGTTGGTGAAACATGTAGGGACGTGATATGTATCAGTGACTACTTCATAAAATATGGATACTTTGGCCAGTATTAATTAATATACATAGTCTGCTCCTTCTTTTATGTACCCTATTTTTTGCTATGTATTTGTGTAATAACATTTTTATTTTTTAAGAAACCAATGTACTCTATTATATGTGGCACCGCTATAATCCCTAACCAAATCCTCCCTCTGACCCTCAATACAAGGGAGGAGCGGACGGATTTCTTAAGGTCACTCAAGTCACACCCTTCCAAAATATTTGTTTTATTTTGTTTTAGCTTGTGGTAGTAGGCTTTAAAAAAAAAAAAAAAAAAAACTAGAGGCTTATATTTGACATATGAGGCACATATGTTCATATTTTACACCAAGGCCCCATGGCTTTTAGTTATGACTTTGATTAGAGTAATGATCCCATGGCTATAATGTAACAAAATAGTGGGGATTTGTAGAATTCCCAGGGCGTGTGCAGTGTATTTTTCATGATACAGCATGCTAGACTTTTCAGAAACAATGTGGAAATGTCAGAATGGTTAACATAGCTGTTGGCTGTGCTGCTACTGATTTTGCTGTGGACAGAATTCCTAGACAACCCAAAGTAGGTTCACACCGTTTATCCTTGTAGATACCTCACTTCTACCCCTACCTACCTCCTTGTGCATGCCTCATCTCCAAAGGGGAACTCCAAAATGAAGTCATTACAATAACCCCAAAAATCTGAAGATCCTAATTTATTTTGGGCCACTGGGTTAGTGATGCATCCAAAAGAGGAATTGTTTATTAAGCCAAGAATGCTGGAAAGAAATAAGGATTATGTATGATGAGCAATGTGTTTCCAGCAAGCAAGGCAGCTGTAGAGCCCTGGTACCCATTACTTATGTATCATCTGTGTTGTCCAAAGCAACAACTAGAACCTGGGCAGCAAATTTTCTTTTACTACTCTAGGATATACCTGGGAAAAATACAAATAATGTAATAAGGTCTAACACACATGTAATACATAATATAATATAGTTGCTAAATGTCCCAGATTTGCCCGGACAATCACGCTTTTTACTTATTTGTCCCACAATGTCTGCGTCCTGAGCTGTGTCCTGGGAATCACAGGCATCTCTCAGCTGACAAGTGTAATATGTTTGAGTCCAGGCTATCAGAGACCAATCAGCATCTAGGATGGGTCTGTAGGTGGGCAATAAATGTATAGTGAGCAGCAGTGGTCAGGTGTCAGAGAACGCTGGGCAGGGATTTTCCTGCTCTTCACATCCATCAGGTTGCTATGCACAGTGTGGATCTGGTGTCACTCTCAGTGTTACCCCTGCTGTGTATGCAGTGATTAGTGCCTGACTTCTCCAACAGTGGCAGGTACGCAGACATGTAGATGTCACTGCCGCTCACTGTACATCTGATGCCTGGTATAACAAAACTGAATTGTCCTGTCTAACACTCTATAAATTTTGACAGCCTACACAGTAGGACTGCAGATAATACTTTGTTGTGGCCTCTGCAGCTTATGCATGTATTTGCAAATGTGTGAAAATGAAACCCATATTTTTAATGTAAACTGTTAGACAGGACAATTCGGTTTGTTGCAGGCTAGTTGGCAAGCTGAGCTGGGAATTTATCTTTGTTTGTGTTTGACATGCATCTCCCTTCCATGTGCTCCTTGCTGTTAAGGCCAGTTATAAGTTGGGGCAGTTTTCATTTGTTTGTATAGTTGGAAGCTATGTATATAGCAATGCACAAACAGAGAGAAGGCTCCCCTAGAGGCAGATTGTTAGTGGTTCGGCAACACACCAAAAGTAGAGATGAGCTCAATGTTTGAGTCGAATGTAAGTTCAACACGAACATCGGGTGTTCGCCAGTTCAGTGAATACGAACATTATGGGGCATTCGCGGCAAATTCAAGCACCGCGGAATGCCCCATAATGCACTGTGAGATCTCAGCGCATTGACGTCTTATGATTGGCCAAAGCATGCACCTGACCTGCATGCTTTGGCCAATCACAGCACTTTCTGCTGAGAGAGCCATAATTGGCCAAAGGCAGGGTGCCTTTGGTCAAACATGGCTCAGGGGGCTAAGTCCACACCCCACACTATATATAAGCTGCTTAGTCGGCGGCCATATATAGTGTAATTATGAATGAAGAGAGATTAGGCAGGTTAATTAGTGGGGTGCAGGCAGTGTATTTGATTATATATATATATATATATATATATATATATATATATATACAGCCTAGTAATATATATATATATATATATATATATACACACACACACACACACACACACACTCTGAATTTAGTGTAGACTAGATATTCGGTGTAGACTCTATATTCAGTCAGTGCAGGCAGTGTAGTATATATAACACAGTGTATGGAAGTGGTTATGGGGAACCCTGTGCCAATATTTTTTTTTTAAATGGCGTGGGGGTCCCCCCCAAATCCATACCAGGCCCTTCATTATATCATAGCCCAGTCCCCTGTAAGAATATTCTAATTACCCATTGCCTCATATTTATGAATAATTGTAACACTTCATGGTGCACTATAAGAAATGATTACTACAAAAGGCTATAATTTCCCTGTCTGAAGCTAGTCATTCTCTTTGAAGTGAAAACATTTGTGACATGGTCTTTTCCTTTGTGACCTTTACCCTAATTCCAAGGTATTTTGTTTGTTTTTTTCACTTCTTGGAGAAAAAGAAAAATGATTCCAGTTGACTTTGCATTAGTCTTCTTCTGTGGTAACATTACACAGTATTAGGCATTACGTAAAGTCTTACAAATCCAAGTTAGACGATTCAGCTTTGCAAGGATCAAATTTCAGCGATGGCTCTACAAGACTTTACTGAATCACAGTTACTACTAGCTAATATGCCAGAAATGAGCAAATACATTTGCTAAGTGCTGACTAAAAGATGATTCATTTGTTGTTAGCAGAGGCAATAAAAAAAAATTGGTACTGAAGAAATATGGAAGCCATTACTACCCTCCTTCTATAAATGCTAGTAGTCTTAATTGGGTTTATTTACTAAAGGCAAATAGACTATGCACTCTGCAAATGCAGTTGCTTCAGAGCTTAGTAAATGAGGAAAAGCCTGACTTTACAAAGAATACCCAATCACATGCAAAAAAAATACTTTTTTGTTGCACATGATTGGATGATGGAAGTCCAGAGCTTCACCACATTTACTACGCTCTGGAGCAACTGCACTTGCAGAGTGCACAGTCTATTCGCTTTTAGTCAATCCACCCATAGACCCACAGGTTGCAGAACAATATGGCAGAGTTCCTGAACTTAATACATCTTCTTCCAGGTCAGTGTCTATGAAGTAGTAGAGTGTACGGTAAAAGTGAGTGTACAGCTTGTATAACAGTGTAAATTTGCTGTCTCCTCAAAATAACTCAACACACAACCATTAATATCTAAACCACCAAGATGACCACTGCCTTGCTAAAGAAGCTGAGGGTGAAGGGGATGGACTGGCCAAGCATGTCTTCAGACCTAAACCCTATTGAGTATCTGTGGGGCATCCTCAAATGGAAGGTAGAGGAACGCAAGGTCTCCAACATGATGTCGTCATGGAGGAGTGGAAGAGGACTCCAGTGGCAACCTGTGAAGCTCTGGTGAACTCCATGTCCAAGATGGTTAAGGCAGTGCTGGAAAATAATGGTGGCCACACAAAATATTGACACTTTGGGCCCAATTTGGACATTTTCACTTAGGGGTGTACTCACTTTTGTTGCCAGCGGTTTAGACATTAATGGCTGTGTGTTGAGTTATTTTGAGGGGACAGCAAATTTACACTGTTATACAAGCTGTACACTCACTACTTTACATTGTAGCAAAGTGTACTTTCTTCAGTGTTGTCACATGAAAAGATATAATAAAATATTTACAAAAATGTGAGGGGTGTACTCACTTTTGTGAGATACTGTACATGGAGGGAGGACAGACTAGAGCTGCATGGGGAATCAGTGCTGGGCTGGCTCAGTGTATGGGGGGTGGGGACCAAGAACAGTAGACACATGGGACGTGTTCCTGAAATATGAGTCAGCTTGGTATCCCTTTCTTCTTCAGTGCTGCAACGGTTTTTGTAATTCCATGCAACAGATCACCCATATTAAGCAATAAGATTTAGAAGAAAGAGTACAGATGCTACAACAAATAGAGGAAATGTTAAAAAAAAAACAAACAAACACACACACACAGGAAAGAAAGTGAACTAAACATGACAGAAAAAGAGGAAAATATGATGATTTGATGCTTTTGAGACAATTTAAAGTGGTTCTAAATGTACTTTTTTTATCTTAATGCATTCTCTGCATTAAAGTGATACTAAAGTTTTGCTTTTTTTGTTTTAAAATAAAAACGTGTTATACTTATCTGCTCTGGGCAGTGGTTTTTCACAGAGCAGCCTAGATCCTATTCTGGGGTCCCTCTTTGGTGCTCCTGGCCCCTCCCCCCTGTTGAGTGCCCCCACAGCAAGCAGCTTGCTATGGGGGGGCACCTGAGCCGAGCTGTAGCTCCGTATGTCCATTCAGACACGGGGCCATGGCCCAGCCCCACCCCCTCTCTCCTCATTGGCTCACTGACTTTGATTGACAGCAGCAGGAGCCAGTGGTGCTGCGCTGCTGTCTCAGCCAACGAGGAGGGAGAGTCGCGGCTCTTGTGCAACATTGCTGGATCAAGGTGGGGCTCAGGTAAGTATTAGGAGGGCTGAGGGGGTTTGCTGCACACAGAAACTTCTGCCTTTACAACCACTTTAAGGCTCGATTCACACCTATGCATGTTGCTTTTGAGCGTTTTTGGAGGTTTTTTTTTCATGCTTGCCACGTTTTTGAGCCGCGTTTTTGCCGCGTTTTTGCCGCGATTTGCGTTTTGCGTTTTTTTTTTTTTTTTTTTTTTTCATTTTTTTTTACAGTCTTACAAAAAAATTACAAAAAAAAAAAAAAAAAAAAACCGGCAAAAACGCACCAAAAACGCACCAAAAAAGCATCAAAAACGCTGCAAAAACGCTGCACTTGCGTTTTTGATGCTTGTCCATTGAAAACCATTACATGCAAAACGCTGCTTTTTGCATGAAAAAAAGTCCCCGACCCTTTCCAAAAACGCAGAGATACAAAAAAGCATTGATGTGAACATGTTCCATAGGAACCCATGTTAAAAAATTCCCGTGCATTTCTGCAAAATGCAAAATGCATAAAAAAACGCGCTAGTGTGAATGGGGCCTAAAGTACAAAACCTTTTAATAGTGGCTTCCCCCCAGCCCTCTCTAAATGCTCACCTGAACTTGTTCTAGTGCTGTGCATGTTTGCAGCAACTCTTCTTCCCTCTTCCAGCTCTCACAGGCTTGCCATTGGCTCCCACTGCTCTCAGTCAAAACCTGTGAGCAGAAATATGGGGGCAAGGCCGAGCCGGGCTTTGTGTCGGAATAGATACAAACAGCCTGGCTCAGAATCATGCACAAGTGCCCCCATGAGAAGCAGCTATTTATGGGGGCACTCACATAAGGGAGGAGCCAGAGGGGGACCTGATAATAAGAGGATCTGGGCTGCTCTGTGCAAAACTGCTGCACAGAGCAGGTAAGTATGACATGTTTGTTGTTTTTTTTTTTTTTTTTAATCAAGCTTTACAATCACTTTAATTTATTTTTTGATGAATGTGTTTTTTCACAATTTATATACGATCTTATATACTATGAAATTTTATATATTCTTATATATATATATATATATATATATATATATACACACACACACACACACACACACACACATACTATAAGAATTTATATACATATTTATATACAAAATAAACATTGAAAGTACAAATTTTCAAACACCCAGGGTAGATATGGGAACTTGGGAAACAGATTTGCATCTTGTCCTAATTAAAAGATGGAAAAATCTTCAAAGGGAGAACAGTTTTAATTTAAGCTTTGACAGTTTACAAGAAACTGGGAATGCTAACTTTAAATCCAGATAGTGGTATGATTTGCCATGGGAAAGTACTGTGTTGCTTAGCAGATAGCTGCTTAATCGCTGACTTTTTTTTTAAAAGCAAAGCACTGTGGTGTCAGTAGTTGGACAAAAGCGTCTTTGACATTTTTCCCTTTTCTTGGAAGATAATTTAAAAGCAAATCATTTGGCTGTGTCACTCATTGCTCTGCTCTGAAAAATGAGACGCTTCATCTTGTAAATTATTGCCTTCCATTTTACTGTTGTGTATGCATGGACAATGAAACATATGATGACATAGAATTAATGAAGAATTCAGAGTTTGTTCTCCCATAGCTAATTGTGATTCAGAGATGCCTTTAGTGGTAATTGTGCAACCTCTTTCTGTCACGCCACACTGCCTAGCTCCCCTTTCTTCACAAAAAGCTAAAAAAAGCTACTGAATTAAAAAAAAAGCACCACTAGACGCAGGGGTCCCTATCTGGGGTAACGTGGAAAACCCCCTCAACTGGATTAAATAAAATTGTTACAGAAAGTGTTTACAGTTTAACTACTTGGCATACAAAATTATATATTTGCTTTTATTAGCTATAGTTTTATTATTAATTGATCACCCTCCATTAACAGGTAACTGCACTTTGAAAGGATATGTATACCAATGGAAGGCCAGTAAACAGGCCGACAGACTGCAGATGGGATTTCCAATTTAAGGAAATTTATGATGGTTTTTTACTTATTTTTTAACTTCATTTATTGTGGCAAGGAATAAAAAGTTAAAGATTAAAAAATATATATTTTCTTTTAGTGAAATCGATCAGTTGAATGACAGATCCCCTTTGAATTGCTTTGTCCAAGGCTTTAACCGTTAACGAATCATGGTTAACTTTTCCTTTATACCCCTTAAAATTAGGTTCAGCCCAGTGGTCACCAAATCTAATCACCATATGCACAGCTCCACTTCTGGGAATGCGTTGGTTAATAGTGCTAAAATCTTGTGAGCCACAAATGGGTTAATGCCTTCAGTGTGAATAAATGAACCTAATTCAGCTGCACACACTAACCATGTTCCATACCGTGTATATGCCAAAAATAAATAAATATATGTGTATGCGCTAAAGGCTATAAATACGTGAACAAAGAATATAATAAATCTATACAATATTAAAAATTATTATAAATTATAAACAGTGTCACACACCTGTGAAGAAAGTGACTATAATCCACAATTGAATATATGAAAAATGGTAACATGCACCATGCAAAAAAATGTGAGAAAAAAAAAAAAAATCCTTTAAATGATTAAAAAAATATATAAGTGCTACTTGATAAATAAAGTGTCCGAAACCAATTCATACAAATGAATATATCTCAGTACAAGCCATTCATAAGAGTATATAAATCAAAGTGCACAATAGTGTCCAAACAAATAGCAGGCAATCCTCATGCTGGTTTTTTTGAAAAAGTGCTAAATATTCCTCATGCTCTTCTTATGAGATGTGCACATTAAGGCATGCTGCAGTGCTCTCCAGTGACCCCAATGGATAATGCGCTCACCTTAGAGCGTGTGACACAGTAGCTAAACAGTGTCAAAACACGCATTAGAGCCACTCCAGGGCTCACACAGGGTATGCTAGTGATGATCTGTATCTCGCTCAAATGGTGACATATATGAAAGAAAGGAGACTCATAGCATAATACCGCCAGGAATTTATTTGAAAAGCCCTAAAAACAATCCCTCCAGGAGGGTACTCACAATGCTTGGGTGCGTCAGTGCACCATCCTATCCAAAACATGCAATACAGATGAATCCTGTGGCGTGCGGTGCGGTGTTCAATCCTCTGCCTGTCTGTGTGTAGAAAGCTCCGTCCTGCCCCTCCGGAGCTTTCTACACACAGTAGCACTTATATATTTTTTTAATCATTTAAAGGATTTTTTTTTTTTTCTCACATTTTTTGCATGGTGCATGTTACCATTTTTCATATATTCAATTGTGGATTATAGTCACTTTCTTCACAGGTGTGTGACACTGTTTATAATTTATAATAATTTTTAATGCGTTGGTTAATGTTGCCAATAGGACGATCCAAAGCCAGATCACACTCTCGTAAATAGCCCCATGTTGTCACAAAAAAAGGGGGGATCCATAGTGCATTATTAATTATTAAACCTCTTGTTTATTAAAATACCATGTACTTACAAGGGAGTGTATTCAATCGCTATTACAATACAGCATGCCGCCTGTCCTGGCGTGCATGCCTGATGATGTCAGCGTCAAAACTCCACCTCTACGTGTTTCATCCCCATAGATGTTTTCAATTTGTTTACACAATTCAAGCAGTTGGTGCACCCTTTTTATACATAACTTTCTCTTTTGTTACCCATGGTGCTCTGGGAATCCTTTGCCATGTTTATTTGTAAAATACACACACATATATATATATATATATATATATATATATGTACAGTATCTCACACAAGTGAGTACACCCCTCACATTTTTGTAAATATTTTATTATATCTTTTCATGTGACAACACTGAAGAAATTACACTTTGCTACAATGTAAAAGTATTGAGTGTACAGCTTGTATAATAGTGTAAATTTGTGCCCCCTCAAAATAACTCAACACACAGCCATTAATGTCTAAACCGCTGGCAACAAAAGTGAGTACACCCCTAAGTGAAAATGTCCAAATTGGGCCCAAAGTGTCAATATTTTGTGTGGCCACCATTATTTTCCAGCACTGCCTTAACCCTCTTGGGCATTGAGTTCACCAGAGCTTCACAGGTTGCCACTGGAGTCCTCTTCCACTCCTCCATGATGACATTACAGAGCTAATGGATGATAGAGATCTTGCACTCCTCCACCTTCCATTTCAGGATGCCCCACAGATGATCATTAGGGTTTAGGTATGGAGACATGCTTGGCCAGTCCATTACCTTTACCCTCAGCTTCTTTAGAAAGGAAGTGGTCGACTTAGAGGTGTGTTTGGGTTTGTTATCAAGTTGGAATACTGCCCTGCGACCCAGTCTCTGAAGGGAGGGGATCATGCTCTGCTTCAGTATGTCACAGTACATGTTGGCATTCATGGTTCCCTCAATGAACTGTGGCTCCCCAGTGCCAGAAACACCCATGTAGCACCAGACCATGACACTCCCACCACCATACTTGACTGTAGGCAAGACACACTTGTCTTTGTACTCCTCACCTGGTTGCTGCCACACACGCGTACCATCTGAACCAAATAAGTTTATCTTAGTCTCATCAAACCACAGGACATGGTTTCAGTAATCTATGTCCTTAATCTTCTTGTCTTCAGCAAACTGTTTGCGGGCTTTCTTGCACATCATCTTTAGAAGAGGCTTCCTTCTGGGACGACAGCCATGCAGACCAATTTGATGCAGTATGCGGCGTATGTTCTGGGCACTGACAGGCTGACCCCCACCTCATCAACCTCTGCAGCAATTCTGGCAGCACACATACGTCTATTTCCCAACCTCTGGATATCGTTGAGCACGTGCACTCAATTTCTTTGGTCGACCATGGTGAGGCCTGTTCTGAGTGGAACCTGTCCTGTTAAACCGCTGTATGGTCTTGGCCACCGTGCTGCAGCTCAGTTTCAGGGTCTTTGAAATCTTCTTATAACCTAGGCCATCTTTATGTAGAGCAAACATTTTTTTTTTCAGAGAGTTCTTTGCCATGAGGTGCCATGTTGAATTTCCAGTGACCAGTATGAAAGAGTGAGAGCGATAACACCAAATTTAACACACTTGCTCCTCATTCACACCTAAGACCTTGTAGCACTAATGAGTCACATGTCACCAGGGAGGGAAAATGGCTAATTGGGCAAAATTTGGACATTTTCACTAAGAAGTGTACTCACTTTTGTTGCCAGCGGTTTAGACATTAATGACTGTGTGTTGCCTTATTTTGAGGGGACCACAAATTTACACTCTTATACAAGCTGTACACTCACTACTTTGCATTGTAGAAAAGTGTAATTTCTTCAGTGTTGTCACATGAAAAGATATAATAAAATATTTACAAAAATATGAGGAGTGTACTCACTTTGTGAGATACTATATATGAAGATTACAAATGGTGTTTTTTTTTCTTAGTAACATTGTGTTATAATATTGCATCAGTTTTTGATCTAATTGGGTTCAATTCACTGAGTTAAATAACACTGAAAAAAATGTGGTAAAATAATGCATGTAGAAACAATAATGCAAATATATTCACTAAGAATTCTGCGGTATATAACTACTGCGGTAAAGTTTTGATAATGCTGTAATTACCACATATTTTTATGTGGTAATATATCGTATTGAGCTGGTTGCCAGGAAGCCAGCCGCAGCATCCATAACAACAGATGACTCATCAGCTGAATGTAAAAAAAAACATGCCAGCAATTAAAAATTATGAAAAAAACGGCATAGGGTCCCCCCAAAATCCATACCAGACCCTTACAGGAGCATGCAGCCTGGCAGGTCAGGAAAGGGTGGGTACCAGCGAGTGCCCCCCCTCCTGAACCACACTAGACCACATGCCCTCAACATGGGGGGGTGCTCTGCCCCCCCAACCCAAAGCACCTTGTCCCTGTCTTGATGGGGTCAAAGGCCTCTTCCCTACAACCCTGGGTGGTGATTGTGGGGGTCTGTGGGCGGAGGGCGTATCATAATCTGCAAGCCCCCTTTAACAAGGGGGCCCCTAGATCCCAGCCCCCCTATGTGAATGAGTATGGGGCATATTGTACCCCTACTCATTCACCAAAAAAGTGTCAAAAAGAAATAAAAACACACACACAGTTTTTACCAATTGCTTTATTAAATTTTGTTAAAAAAAAAATAAATAAAAAAAATGTGCTCTGAAGTAGATCCAACATCAATCACGATATCTGCTGCACCGCCGGACCCGAAAAAAAAAAAAAACCTCTGGCCCTGACAAAGGCTCCTGCCTACTGCCTGCTCCGCCGTTGGACATTTCTTAAATAGCTAAGGGGAGGAGTCACGCAGTGACATCACCGAGTGGCCCCACCCGTTGTGACATCACCGCCCCAGCATGCTCTTGGCCGATGACGTTACTGCATGCGGTAAACGTTAGTGAATTGACCCCATTGTTCTTTATCATGGAAGATTTACAAAGGACTGAGCTGCAAGCATGTAAAACTATTTAAAGTGACCCTGTCACATGCTTATATTTTAAACCATGGCCATAACTGTAAAGAAGAGCCTAAATGCATACCTCTCCTGTGGTCCTTGAACACCAATATATTCACTAGAAATTGTCACCTCAAATCCACTGGGAAACCAACACTTCCACCAGTGTTGTTTTCTGTGATCCCCCGCAGCTGTTACTGGTTCCTCCTGCTAGCCTCCATGTTACTGCTTTCTTCAGGTGCATTGAGCTTTGTTGTATAGGTGTGATGGACAGGTGGTGGTCAGGTGTCCACAAATCATTTCGGTCAAATATTAAAATAATAATATCAGCAGATCCTTTTCGGTATGGATTGGTACCCAGTACAGCCTGGGTTTGGTTCAAATTTCACCTGTTTGGAGGTTTGGCGAATGGCTGAAATAAATTGGTGTTCAATTGCAGAGGGAAGTGATACATTTTGCAGTGGTATTATTACTTTGTGACAGCTTCCTGCTCAGGGCTCCTGGCTGTTAGGACAAACTTCGTGTTTCTTTTTTTTTTTTGCGTTGATACATGTTTCCCAAAGCAATGTCCAGCCTCCCATGCTATTTATTTGACTAACCCTCACCTATTAGCATAAAAAATGGTTATTACTGTTTTTTACATTTTAGCTCCCATTGATTTCATTGGGGTTCAAATTCAGCACTCAAACTTCAGTAATGTTCGCCAAACCTGCCCTGATCCGAACCCAGCTCTATTTGGCTCATCGCTACTTTTCAATAGACATCTACAGTGCATCCGGAAAGTATTCACAGTGCTTCACTTTTTCCACATTTTGTTATGTTACAGCCTTATTCCAAAATGGAATAAATTCATTATTTTCCTCAAAATTCTACAAACAATACCTCATAATGACAATGTGAAAGAAGTATGTTTGAAATCTTTGCAAAATTATTAAAAAAAAACGGAAAAAACAAAAATCACATGTACATACGTAATCACAGCCTTTGCATGACACTCAAAATTGAGCTCAGGTGCATCCTGTTTCCACTGATCATCCTTGTGATGTTTCTACAACTTGATTTGGACTTAAATTCAGTTGATTGGACATGATTTGGAGAGGCACACACACATGTCAGAGCACAAACCAAGCCATTAAGTCCAGGAAATTGTCTGTAGACCTCCAAGACCGGATTGTATTGAGGCACAGACCTGTGGAAGGGTACATAAAAAATGTCTGCAGCATTGAAGGTCCCAATGATCTCAGTGGCCTCTATCATCCATAAATGAAACAAGTTTGGAACCACAAGGACTCTACCTAGAGCGGGCCGCACGGCCAAACTGAGCGATCGGGGAGAAGGGCCTTAGTCAGGGAAGTGACCAAGAACCCGATGGTCACTCTGACAGAGCTCCGTCGTTTCTCTGTGGAGAGAGGAGAAACTTCCAGAAGAACCACCATCTCTGCAGCATTCCACCAATCAGGCCTGTATGACAGAGTGGCCAGACAGAAGCCACTCCTCAGTAAAAGGCACATGACAGCCCCCCTAGAGCTTGCCACAAGGTACCTGAAGGACTCCAACAAAACAAAAATCTCTGGTCTGATGAAACAAAGATTGAACTATTTGGCCTGAATGGCAAGCTTAATATCTGGAGGAAACCAGGCATCTCTTATCACCAGGCCAATACCATCCCTACAGTGAAGCATGGTGGTGGCAGCATCATGCTGTGGGAATGTTTTTTAGCGGCAGAAATTAGGAGACTAGTCAGGATCGAGGGAAAGATGAATGCAGAAATGTACAGAGACATCCTTAATGAAAACCTGCTCCAGAGTGCTCTGGACCTCAGATTTGGGCGAAGGTTCATCTTCCAACAGGACAACGACCCTAAGCACACAACCAAGATAACAATGGAGTGGCTACAGGACAACTCTGTGAATGTCCCTGAGTGGCCCCAGCCAGAGCCCTGACTTGAATCCGATTGAACATCTCTGGCGAGATCTGAAAATGACTGCACCAACGCTCCCCATCCAACCTGATGGAGCTTGAGCAGTCCTTCAAAGAAGAATGGGAGAAACTGCCCAAAAATAGGTGTGCCAAGCTTGTAGCATCATACTCAAAATGACTTGAGGCTGTAATTGGTGCAAAAGGTGCTTCAATAAAGTATTGAGCAAAGACTGTGAATACTTATGTACATGTGATTTTTTTATTTTTAATAAATTTGCAAAGATTTCAAACAAACTTCTTTCACGTTGCCATTATGGGATATTGTTTGTAGAATTTTGAGGAAAATAATGAATTTCATCCATTTTGGAATAAGGCTATAACATAACAAAATGTGGAAAAAGTGAAGCGCTGTGAATACTTTCCAGATGCACTGTAAACTAAAAGTGCCCATATATTATACTGAAATATATGCTGTGACCATAGAGGGTGGGTATCGCGCACAGGAAACTGACAAAGACCAAAGGTGAGCGGGCTGGTTAAATACCCCCCGGGCTCCTCCCATAAATTCAGGCCACCATACTGGCCTTTTTACTTATGTTTGAAGCCCTATGGCCGATATGAATATGGATAACATTTAGAGTTAACATAAGACTTACCACATGAAATGGACCTGAAAGTGTGCCTTGGTTTGATGGACGGTATATCAAAATAAGGGGGCAAAAACATTCAGGTAGGGGTATAGTATTTTATTAGTTTTCATTTGTTTATTGAGCTAGTTTGGTAAATGCCTGTGCCATCTCCACTTAAGGATTGGGGATGTAACAGGCGAAGCAGGCAGACTTCCACCTGCCTAGTCTCTTAATGATGTGGTCTGGGACCCCGTGGCGGGATGCCACCGAGGCCGCTTCAATGCAGAAGGAGTGGTCGGAATACTGGCTTGGGTTGAGGCGAAGGTTATAGGCAATATGAGATAAAGGCCAGTATGTGCTTGACGTCTTTTGTTTCCTCGAAGCAGTGTGCCAGGAATTTGTTGAACGCACTCCAAGCTGTCTGGTAGGCTTTGAGCGTTGTGGGACAGTGAGTAGTTGATGAGCTGGGTCGCATTGTGTAGGTGTTGTACTAATCCAGGGTCAGCTGAGACCAAACAGGGATAGGGGCTGAAACTGGATCGGCTCCGGGCACCTGTTTGAAAAAGGAAGTGTAGTTAAAGCGTCACAGGGCGTCTGCTGCGAGGTTGCACTTGCCCGGAACAAATGAGCAGTGGATATTAAACTGATGTTGTAAAGACAGTTGTACCAGCCTGCGCAGGAAGGACATGACCGAGGGGGACTTGGACCTGCCTTTGTTAATAATATCTGTCGTGGCCTGATTGTCGGTGGTGAAGACCACAGTTTGTCCTGTTAAGCAATGACCCCAGAGCTGTGCGGCTGCCACTATCGGATAGAGCTCGAAGAGGAAGGATGTTCGGGTGAAGCCAGGAATTAAAAGTATCTGTGAAGGCCAGGTCCTGAAAACCAATGGTGGCCAAAAATTGCCGCGAAGCCTGTGGAGGCTGCAGCATCTGTCACTACCTGGGGTGATAGGGATGAGATAGTAGGTATGAATAGGGATATACCATTCCAGGTGGAAAGGAATTCCTCCCACATAGATAGGTCCGCTACTGCTGCTGTATCCAGGTTGAGAATCTGATCAGGGTCCTGTGTTTGTGAAAGGAATACCAGCAGACGTGACACAAAGGAGCGACCCTGTGGAATGATCCGCATGGCAAAATTAAGCATTCCTAACAGAGATTGCAGCTGCTTCTTGGTACACCCCAGAGTGTGGGTGCAGTCTCTGAGGACCGCCCTGATGCGGGTCAGTTTGTCAAGGGGGAGGCTGGCCTGTATGGAGCAGGTGTCTAAGTTGACTCCGAGAAAGGTAATGGTGTGTGCTGAACTGTTGACTTTATGTTCAGCGATGGGAACATTGAGATTTCCGAATACGACTCTCAGTTTGTCGAGGTCTCCTGGGGACATGCTGGGCGGTTCAATTATCAAGAAGTCGTCCAGGTAATGGATGACCTCTTGATACTGAGCTTTGTGCAACAGTATCCAAGTGAGGGACTGCGCAATTGTGTCAAAGAGCCAGGGGCTACTCTTCAAACCAAAAGTCAATTTGGTGGCAAAATAGTGTGCCTCCTTCCACTTAATGCCATGCCAGCACCAAAGGGACGGGTGGATAGGCAGGAGCTTGAAAGCGTCCGAGATGTCGGCTTTGGAGAGTCAGGCGCCTGTACCTGCTTTGATGATCGCTTGGATTGCCATATCTACGGAGGCATACTTTAGGGAGAACTCTTCGAAGGGGATTAGGGAGTTGAGACTGGGAATGTGGGAAGAATGAGGCGCAGACAGGTCGTACACCAGACGTAGTTTATTAGAGAACTTGCCCTTGACAAGCCCAATAGGGCTGACTCTCCAAGTATTGAAAGGGGGCTGAGTGAAGGGGCCTATGATGAAGTCTCTGTCTATTTCAGCCTGTAAGAGCTGGTCTATGGCCTGCTCGTCAGTGGCCGCTGAGCGGAGATTCCTGCATTCATAGGTAGTGTGGGGCAGGGAAATGAGGCCGGTGTGAAACCCTGCTGTGAATCCCTGGATAAGGTAGGTGGCCAGGGAGGGAGTGGGGTGTGAGGTGAGGTAGAGCCCTAGCCACAGGACATTAACTTGGCTTAGTCATGCCCTCTTTTGTTGCTTGACCTCGCACAAGTTCCTTGGATGTGCCCTATGGCATAGGGTGCAGATGTGGAGCAGGTGGCACTGACTGAAGTTGCAGGATCCGTAGTTGTAATTGTTGCAGATAGCTGCTCCTCCCATGGTTCGGACTGGGCGTCCGAATTTGTCTACCTGAGACGTCTGTACAGGGGCCGACTGTCCTTGACCTGCACCAGAGCTAGAGGGAAATTCGAAGGGGCGTCTGATCGTCGCATTGGCGCACCAAGTGGCGGTGTGGGTGGAGGACTGGCAAATGGCGCACAGTGGTGAGCGCAAGCTGGCAAAGTGGCGAAAGAACAGCTCTGTGTCCATAAGGCTCCATTTCGTGGTTGTCTGGAATTGTGTGAGCCTAGCTGCTACCTTGGCGGAGAAGGAACGATGATAATCGTAAAAAGAAAATCCTCCATACTTGTAGCCCAAGTCTACTACAGTATGGAGGTATAAGTCCAGCTCTTCCCTCCTGCTGGGAGAGGCTGAACATAGGACATCCCTCAGCATGCCGAAGGTCAATGTGAATTCTGGGACGGACAATTTCCGGTTGACCCTGGGGTCTTTGGCCTTAAGGACCACTGACACGTCACCCCAGGTGTAGGCTTTGTTTTCTGCCAGATCGTGGACGGAAATGGGGAGAGAGGCAGGGTTGACATCCCTGCCATCCAGGATGTCCTTCCTAATGCTGGTTGGATCCAAATGGGATGGGTAGACAATGGGGCTCCACCCTGTGGTACCTGCAGGAAGGGGTGTCAAAACCTGGATTGCGGTATTGTCAGGAATAGTCCAGGATGTCCTTCCTAATGCTGGCTGGAACCAAATGGGACGGGTAGACAATGGGGCTCCACCCTGTGGTACCTGCAGGAAGGGGTGTCAAAACTTGGATTGCGGTAGGGTCAGGAATAGCAGCGGCCGGGGTGAGCCTGAAAGTGTGCCAATGTTTGGACATCTGTGACTGAGGTAGACAAAGATGAGACCATGGTGTGGAGTTGTGAGATGACAGAAGATATTGACTGGAGGGAGGCCTGCTGGGTGCTGGGCCCTGCTGCGACTGGTGGAGGGAAGAGGAGCTTGAAGAGCTCACCCTTCCTAGCTGTAGCGGGACAGGGCACACCTCAGTTCTGCCGTCAACTTGGGGATGGTCCATCCCCTGAGGGACTGCACACTGCCGCTCTCTGAGACCGGAGAAGATGACAGAGGGGCCGTGAGGTCTTTGCTGCCTGCCTGGGACATGGTTCTGCTCTAGATGCGATGTCCTGTCCTTGGGGTCGTGTTTTGGTCGACCGGAACCTATTGGGGGTAATATGAATTTCAAGTTTGCTTCTTCTCCCTAAAAAGGCATACGTACCCAGCTGGTGCTCTTTTGGGGAATTTTTTTTATTATTTTACCTGGGGGAATATCGTCCAACCTGGTGCAGGGTGGACCTACTGAACTTGACTGACCTGGAGGGAAATGAAAAGGTAACAACTCTTGAAGGGTTTGCTTAACTAACTTGAAGAAGTAAATTGTATGGTGACTTAAACGACAAGTGCATGGGATGAAATAAATGAGTGAAATGTGTATGCCATTGATGGTGACACGAATCGTTATGCCGCGACTGCGACAAGCTACGAATCGAACTGTGGTGCATGGCATGAAACAAGGCCAAGACTATTGTGGCCTACCGGGATGAATCGATTCCTCACGAATGCCCAAGATTCAAAATCAGAGTGCGGTGTGTCGATAATGAAATGAATGAAATGTTTGCCTTGATCATAAAATGAATAAAACATCTTGCCATGACAGAGGCCTGACTCTCTCGGATGCGACTGTATTCGAAATGGGGCCCGATATGTGGGAGTGGAATGAATAATAATTAATTCCCATGACAGAGATGCAGATAAGTCGCACCGCATCTGCGACTAACAACGATCCGGACTCTGGAGCATGTACTGAAATGAGGCCAAAACAACTGGGGCACACCGGAACGAATCAGTGCATCACGGACGCAACTGGATTTGAATCGGAGCGCGGTACGTGACAGTGAAATGATTTTGATTGCCATGACAGAGGCACGAATCGATCATGCCGCTGTTGCGACTGACTACGAATCAGACTCTGGAGCATGTACCGAAAGGTGGCTAAAATACCTGGGGCACGCCGAGACGAATCTGTGCATTTTTGATGCGACTGGATTCGTATCGGAACGTGATACGTGACAGTGAAATGATAGGCCATGATAGAGACATGGATCGGTGAGCCGTAACCTGCGACTGACAATGAATCTGACTCTGGAGCATGTACTGAAATGAGGGCGTAAGCAACTGGGGCACACCGGAGCGAATCGGTGCATTTTGGTTGCGACTGGATTCGAATCGGAGCGCGGTACGTGACTGAAATGAATTAAATGATTTGAAATGGTTTCAAATGCTTTGAAATGTTTTGAAATGTTTGTGAAATGAATTAGCTTTGAAATGACACGGGTCGGTGTACAGCATTTTTTGCGAGTGACAACTATTTGTCTTGTGAAGCATGGTAAACCTATTTTAGACATGCCTGAACGAAGCGGCGCCTGCGTCGGAGTTGGGTACAAAATAACGAAATGACTAATATAACGATGGTACGAGTGGTATACGTTACGGTTATGTGTGAAGTTTTACGAGTGATTCGTAAGTTTGATATCACGGTTTAGGGACATGATATCTAACAATGCGTGAAATGAACAAACGTCAGCCGAAACCCTACCTGTGACAGCCAAGCCAGACGCGTTGTACGAAACTGAGAATTGGTAACGAATTGGTAAAAATTGCTTAGCAAAAGTGATAATAAACTTTTTCCCTTTACAATTGTAAACTACAGCTCAAAAACAGAGAAGCACTCTAAATATGTTTATGATTTAAATGTTTTATATTTAATGTTTCCAGCCATATAATTCTTTTGTTATTATTTAGGACTTTATATGGTATGTATTTCTAAATATTTTATATCGCAAATAAATATGAATTAGTTAAATATGCACTTAACGAAAAAATTATTTGCTAAAACTTGTTAGAAGGTTTTTGGCAATTGAAAAACTTCAATTATAGTACTTAGTGTTGCTTATCCAAACAATATTCCATTACATGTCCATAACCCTTCACTCTGTATCCAACATACACAAACATTTTGACTGCAGTTCCACTTTGAAGGGGGTCTTAGATTATTTATACAGTTTGATGTATGAACATTGAGGAGTCCAACTCGAAAGCAAGGAGCTGTAAATTCAGATTGTACCTAGATCGCCTAGAGAAGGATATTTATTGCTTGAAAAGCAGTGCCGGATTTACAAATAGGTAGAGTAGACACCAGCCCAGTGGCAGGCCATCCATAAGGTTCGCAGGGGAGCCGCCCCCCTAATCCATGCGCCCCAGTCCCTAATCTACATCCAAGGCATCGGACGAATGGATTCCAATGTTTTTTTTTTTTCCGAAGCACATGATAAGAGTCAGAGGCTCTAACTGGCTTCAAAAAGGGTGGGCTCTGCGCCGCGAGCCCACCCAGTTGTGTGACATTAGCAAAATACAGTGTAATATTCGCTATTGTCTTCCTGATTCTCCTCCTGGCCAATCAGGAAATGGGTCCTGAGACCCAATTGCACGAGAGGAGAAGCGACCATACTGGCTGCCGAGGAAGCGGGGGGGGGGGGGGTCTGGGGGGAGGGGGGCTCGACTGTCAGAAAATTAAGTCCTGCTAGATAGCTATAGCTAAAAGGGGCCAGCCTGAAGTTATGTAAAACATTAGAAGTGTCTATACTGTTTAAAATCCAGTAATATAGTGGGGTTGATTTACTAAAGGACAATAGACTGTGCACCTTGTTAAGTGCAATTGCACTCTGCAAGTGCAGTTGCTCCAGAGCTTAGTAAATGAGGTAAAGTTTTACTTTGCAAAGAATACCCAATCACATGCAAGGAAAATAAAAAAAACAGCATTTTTGCTTGCACATGATTGGTTGATGAAAATCAGCAGAGCTTCTGCTCATCTACTAAACTCTGGAGCAACTGCTATTGCCCTGTGCAACTGCACTTTTCAAAGTGCACAGTCTTTTTGCCTTTAGTAAATCAACCCCAGTGTCTCACCCCACTCTGCACAAGCTTGTTTGCCCTATATTTTTAAGTACTGTCCCGAATATTTAGATTTAGGCCATTCTGCTGACTGACAGCCTAAAGATTTACAGCTATTCTGGGGCTCTGGGCTTCAGAAAAATGGCAGCCTCCAGCAAGAAGAAATAGTAATGATGATGCAGTTTACAGCACGCACTAATTTTGGTTAGTATAATTGTTAATGTAGAAAGTATGTTCCCTGCTAAAGAACGTTATTTTTTAACAAGCTGTTCTGGGTAAAGTTATACTTTAATGCAATGTATGCAACCTAAAGCGGAACTAAACCCTCCTATCGTTTTCAGCCAAGGAAGCTGCCATCTTGACCTCTGATTGATCTTCAACTGCTATGGTACTGCACATGTGATCAGTCGTGAAACCAGCCATGTGATAGCTTGACAGTTCGGTTAAGAGCACAACCAGTTTGACGTAAGACCCCTTTCACCTTGAGCCACGGCCGTGTCAGCACTAAAGCGCCGCTCGTTTCAGTGCTGTTTAAGCGGTACTTTTCGGTTGCTAGCGGGATGCTTTTAACCCCAAAGAAGGCGTTAAAAACTCCCATGTTGCGGCATTTCTGAAGCACTTTTCAGGCGCTTTGGAAGCGCTGCCCATTCATTTTAATGGGCAGGGCATTTTGGGAGAGCTCTATAGAGTGCTCCTAAACTGCCCCAAAGATGCTGCTTGCAGGACTTTTCCCCAAAGTCCCGCAAACGCACCGCTCCAGTGTGAAAAAACATACTGGAATGAATGGAAGGCGGTTTTCAGGCTCTATTTAGAGGCTATTTCTAGTGCTAAAACACCTGAAAACCGCCTCAGCGTGAAAGGGGTCTTATATTCCCACCATGTGACGGTATTGTATCTGTTTTTTGAAACTGTTAAATTGATAGGTTTAGTTCCGCTTTAAAGTAAATCTCATCTTCTTTCAGCTGTCAATTTGTAAAAAATATTGGTGCAACCTACGTATGCGTAATATACAGTAGTCATGGTCATCTCCATCTAGCAGCTGGCATGCACACTACTTAGTTCAATGTTATCCCACTAGAGCACACGCACAAGAAACCCCCAGAAACCTGCCAGGGGCCCCCCAAGGTTTTGACTACCTAGGGGCCTCCACAGACTTTAATCTGGCACTTTTGAAAAGTGTCACAAGATTTGGTGGGTTCTCCAGCTCACCAGTGGTGTTTAGAATGTTCCCCAAGGTAAACCCTGGTGTGTCAGGTCTTCACCAGAGTCGATGATTGTGAGAAGGTTACAAACACACCAGAGAGCAACAGATGTGAAAAGCAAGGACATCAACATCAGGAAGAGAATTAGGCAGATGGTCAGGGCAGGCAGCAGACAAACAAGGTTAGAAGGCATGCAGACAATCCAGGCAGTTTTCAGAAACTGCCTGAAAACTGTTCAAGTTGACAACAGGAAGCAATTCAATATGCTGAGTTTTAAAACAGATATTCGACAGAGTCTTTAATCAGCCACAAGCTAACTGCTCTGACCTCAATTTAAATACTGCTAATGAGGTCAGGTGTAAAATGGCAAAGTGGGAATTTCAAAGTGTTGAGCAAGAGGTGAGCATGTAAGTCCAGTTAATATACATATTTTTATGAGGGAACAAACTGCCCATAATCTGCGATCATAGTGCAGCCACAAGTGGGTCATTACAAAAAGCTTGAATGTACACAAATACAATTTGTTAACATTAAACAGGAGCAGGGATGTGTGCCAAGTGTCATGTGGCATCATTTACTTTTACTCGTTTACTGAACGGTACATAAACCTATTTCCTGTGTGTACAGTATCTTACAAGATGATACTAAGCAAATTCAGTATGGATGGTGGAAGAAATTTTTATATTTATGTACTATGCACAAGGCTCTGCTTCTTGCTTAGTATTGCTGTATGTTAATTGTGTTTTGCTGATGATTCTCTTATCTTGTATTTCAAGTCTGCCAAAGAGTTTCTGTCTGATTAAAATCAAGACTTTTTGCTGTCTGTGAAGACATAAGATACCCACAATGCTCCTGGTAGAGAAATAACACGTGATCTAGGCTGCCTAAGATTTTGGTCACATGAGGGAATTCAGGAACAACTGTTATTTTGTATTTATGGCAAACAGTAAGAGAATCAACCAGGCACAAGTAGAAGGGGGGCGCTAGTGAGTTTAATTAAACAGCTGTCAAACCATAAGTGGTACTTTTCAACCATATACACCTAATGACCTCTGTAACTAAAAAGAAGGTCGCAATGGGCTTTTGTTTGTGGATCTTTAAACTTGCTTCTATGGTAGCTGGAGATGAACCATGGTATTTTTCAAACTACAACCTCCTCTCCTCCGAGGTAACCCATCAAAAATAAGATGGAAAAAGTGCCATAGTGTAAAACCATTTAATCTAAAATAGCATGCATAAACAGATGCCAATTGGCTGCTTACATTTAAAAGTGCCTTCTCCCAGCACTGAGGACACTTGCGTATGGTACTATGGCAGGGATTGTAGGCTGCCCTGGACTCATGGGCTGCCGTGCGTTCCACCACCGCAGTACGATAAACCGGAAGTTCGGGATCCGGAAATGACGTGACCAAAATGCATCTCGACGTACGTTTCGTCTTACAACGTCATCAGGAAGCTTCCTGATGACTGTTAATTAATAATTAACATTAGGTATATATGGTTGAAAAGTACCACTTATGGTTTGACAGCTGTTTAATTAAACTCACTAGCGCCCACTATCACTATCACTTAATCACAAAGCTAGTATTGTTTACACTTTGAGGGAAGCAGCTTATATACTATTCAAAAAAATATTTTTTTCACATAATTAGATTTAAAACTACCAAATTCACTTAAATTCATAGCGCTAGGTCTATACAAAATCACAAGCAGAAGTCAAAGCCTGCATATGTAATCAATACGTTATACTGTTTACCAATTGTAAATTATAAGGGTATTGGGATTCACCAATGAATTTAGTGACTATTTGAATGCAAAAGGCTGCAGGTCCATGTCTTTTATAAGGATTATTGAACTCCTTGAATGCAGAGACTACTATAGCACCCAACTTTTCCTCATTTGGAGGGACTGTTCCTTTTTGGAAACAAATTCCTTTGTACCTCTATCCTTCTCAGTTGTCTGATTTATAGACCCCTATGAACAAAGAAACTAACTACCAAAGTGTTATTCTAAATTCCTTTCATCCAACTATTAAAGAAGAACTCCAGTATGGATATTATTGTATAGTTTTATTGGCCCAGCTTAGACAATTGTAACTTTGCATATGCCATACCTGTGAGATCCCTCTAGAACTGCCATTCTCAATCAAGGTTTTGAGAAATCCTAGCATTCCTACAGAGGTTGCTAGAGGTTCCATGAGCAATGAGAAACTTTTAACCACTAAGGCCTCTGATCGGACAATCCATTCACCCCTATGGATCAGGAGATGTAAATGGACTTGTGTCTGTTCACATCCACCTAACTCCAATTCAATCCGGTCAGCTAAAAAAAAAAAAAAAGTAAGGGGTTCCATCCCCAGTCCAGGTGGATCGGATGGCAGTCGGGTGTAAATGGACAGTGGAGTCCGTTTACTCCTGGCCTCCCATAGAGCAGAGCGAGCTCTGTTTGTGTCTGCTCTGCAGAAACTAAGTGGACACGGACTTGTCATCCACTTGTGCTGCTTTTGATCAGCAGGAAATTAGCGGACAGATCCCCAATAATCAAAACAAAGTCTGCCCTATGTGAAAGGGGCCCAACACCAATGATCTTTTTAGCTATCTGGAAGGGGCTGGGATTCTTCTCAATGACCTCAAATGTAAGGAGCATTCTTCATAATGACCATCACACTAATGTATCATAAGCTTTAGATATAGCAAGTATTAGCAGGGGTTCCCTGAGACCGAAATTATTTCAAGGGTTCTTCCATGGTAAAGAGGTTGAGAAAGGCTGCTTTAGAAACTGGAAATTATTGTAGTAGGCACAGCTACACCAGTGATCTCCACTTGCTTCCAGATCCCATGCCGAGTAGCTGCCCTGCTGTATTGTGAACATAGGTCAGTTAATCAGTGGTGTAAAGGTGGGGCAGTAAAAGGGGGGGGGGTGGCGAAGAAGTAAAAAAAAAAAAAAAGTAAACAATTCAACCATGGTCCAGCATTGTAAATGCATCATCAATTACTTTGTCCCATGATGTAAATCCTTTTTAATGACGGTGACCCGATGCCCACTAATGTTTATCTGGTGCATCTCTGTGGTAATGTAAACACAGCAGTGGAGATCCTGGGTGATTTCATGGACCACATATAGCAAAATAAGGATCTTCACTTTGGTCTAGTATCTAGTGATAATCTTGTCCTTTACTCACATAAAGTAACAGACATTGCAGGTCGATGATTCAGGACCTCACAGAATATTTTTTTTCAAGACAGCGTGACTGCAACATAGGGCTTAATAAGGCCTCGTTAACAAGGATGTACTACATACCTTCCAACTTTTTGAGATGCAACAAAGGACACCTATTAGCAAAAGTATCTAGGCATAGGACACACCCCCAGCCATGTTCCCCTTAAAGAGAATTATACAAAAAAAATGATTGGTTAAACCCACAAGTGCTTTTTTATCACTACTATTCCTTTATACTGGCTTTTGAAATGTACAATTTGCAATTTAGAAATTTAATGAAAGGTTTAGCACTGGGAAACACTTTTTCAACGATAAATAGTGCATTTTATATACAATTATATAGATCAGATCAAAATGAGGGACAAATGAGGAGGAAAGAGGAACAGAAGGACTTTGATCCGAATCAGGGACATGCCCTCGAAATCAGGGACAGTTGGAAGCTTTGGTACTATTGTGCATGCCTATGCGAGGGCCATGTTTACATGTTTACACGCATGAAATGCACAGATGTTCCATGCTTCCTTGTGCAGGCAGTCCCATTCGCGTTGATTAGGATCACATTTGCAGGTTGCCATTAGTAACAATTTTGGTGCAGGGGGGAAATACTGCTATTAATTCTCTGCCCTTGTAATAATTTGTGTGCCTCCTAGTGCTATGCAAATGTTTGTCATTGTTATGGTAACATACGTGGCACATGCCCACCCAATGCCCCTCTCTGTAGGTACAGTAAGATGCAACCTCACGGTTGTCTTGGGCTTATGTTAAAAATGTTGCTTAAAGTGGAACTAAACCTATTGACTTAACAGGTTAAGAAAACAGTTACATTCCCAGCATGCCGTGAATGACAGCGGTCACATTTGGTTGTGCTCTCAACAAAACTGTCAAAATATCAAATGGTTGGAATCATAACTGATCACCTGTGCAACACCATGGCAGTTGCAGATCAAACAGGCCAAGATGGCAGCTTCCTTGGCTGAAAAGAATAGGAGAGTTTAGTTCTGCTTTGATCCTAGGTTCACACTGTTGTGGTATGGGGGACCGCATGTGAATCGGACAGGAATTGCACTGTATTCCTGTTCAAATCACATGCAATTCTTTGCAGGACCCTTTTTTGTGCCGCCTTCAGAATTGCATTGTATGGGTGTTCACACTCACGCGGTCCAATTCAGGTAATTTCACTGCGTTTTGCAAGCTGTTTCGGGGTGTTAATTTTACATTGACTCCCACAGCAGATCATATGAACGCTATGTGATTTCTATGCGATGGGGGAAACACACAGAATTCGCTGCGTTTCTCGCACTGCATATATGTGAACAAAGGCTAAGTGTGCATAGGGATAGAGAGATGGAAAAAAGGCATAGTGCTGGAAAAAGCAGCAGATCTTGCAGCAGTATATTAATACATATAGGCAAAACCATTGTGGGGGCAGGGGAAGAAACACATTGATGTTTACATTACAGCAGCAATAGAAGTTTGCGTGGGCGAACATTCGCTTACTGCTTCAAGCCAGGTCTAACCCGCATACCTCCCAAGTTTCTGAGATGGGAATGAGGGACACCTATTAGCAAAAGTATGCAAGCATAGGTCAGCCCCTGCCACACCCCTTAACGGAAAATTGTGTAGCACCCTCTACCAATAGGTAGGTGCTAGTAATAGGATTTTTACTAGGAGACTGTCAGCACAGGCAAATTTAGGCACGTCAATGCTGTAAGCTAGGCCTGTCTGTTTTGATCTGGGGGCTGGGAGTGGTTAGTGTAGCAGTGGGTGTGACCACCTGTGCTCTAGTTCTGAGGCACCTCCCCTGCTTCCAGGAAGAATGTTCTGGAAGAGGGGCAGGGCCTGGGACTGGAGTGGCAGGCAGCTAATATGGGAGCCCTGACCAATCCCCAACTGGTATTGGCAGGGGGTGGGCCTTCTATATAAGCTGAGGTAACATGCCACTGGGGAGAGGTTGTTGGCTGAGTGAAGTGGAGGATGGAACACTAGACAGCAGCAGGAGGGCACCCCTATCTGGGGGGAGGGGTTGCCAATCGCAGGAGGAGGCCCAGGGAGAGCTGTGAAGGAACTTTGCTATTACACGGTCATTGGCAATGTCTTTACCATTACACGTTCATTGGTAAAGAACTCCTGTAGCAGAGGGGCAGGTGAAGCTGTCGGAACGTATGTCCGGTCAAGTTCTCCATAAAGGACTCAGGGCAGTGAAAGATAGGTGAGTGTTACCACAGTGGAGGGCTGGATGTGCCAGGAAGTCTGTGAGGGAACTTTGCTTTTACACAGTCAGCAAAGTTTTCATCATTACATGGTCAATGATGGGGAGTCCTGGATCAGAGGAGAGACTGTGGGGATATGTGTCAAACCGACGTGGCCTGAGGGTACAGGATTTGCAAGCTGGGCCTCTGGGGAGAGGTGCTGCAGGCCTCTGGCCTAGTAGCAGTGAGCAATCAGAGCCTGCTTAAGGATTTATTCAGAGTGGCTCCTTCTTGCTTACAGAAGAAGATGTGATATTACTTTACTTCAGGATAAGCTTTGTGCAGGAGGAGAGGAGTTCTGGGAACATCACCCTTACAAGGTCAAGAGTGATGTTCTCATTCCTTACACGGTAATGGATGAGGAATGCCTGGAAGCAATAGTCTGCAGGAGTTAAGCAGAGGAGGAGCAACAGTCTGCATGGTGATGCCGGAGGAAGATCATAGCAATTAATAAATGCACATCATCTCTACTGGCTCTAACTATGGGCTAGTGTGTGAAATCTTTAAAATATGATGGCAAATGAACTATCCTATGGGCATCCCATATACCCTTTTCCCCAACCAAGTTGTACCCCCCAATAAACAAAAACAAAACCAGCAAAATACTGTTCATTGTCTCTGCAAGTGATGTTTGGGAGTCTGGCAGCGGGGTGAATTGGTGGATGTTTGTTACTAGTGGCAACTACACCGCTACAAAAAAAAAACAAAAAACGATTGGTTAAACCCACAAGTGCTTTTGTACCATTACAATTCCTTTATACTGGCTTTTGAAATGTACAAATGCAGAAATGTAGAAAGTTGGGAAACACTTTTTAAAAGATAAATAGTGCATTTTATATACAACTATATGGATCAGACCAAAATGAGGGACACATGAGGAGGAAAGAGGGACAGAGGGACTTTTCCAAATCAGGGACAGTCCCTCGAAATCAGGGACAGTCCCTCGAAATCAGGGACAGTTGGGAGCTAAGCCAACCTGGACCTAAACCCGAATCTCATCTATGCTCTTTTCACTTAGAGCCTTCTTCCTTGCACTGTTTATTGAATAAAGCTGCACAGCTTTCAGTAATAACTTTATTATCAGAGCTGTGCAGACCTTTCAAGATGAAACACAGCAATAAAGAGGCTGTAGAAGATTTTAATACAAGTGTGCAGACCAGGACCTATAGTAAACTAGCATGGGAGCACCCTCTAGTGGTATAATATGCTTACTAAATGGTCAACCCTTTTATCACTATCAGCTGGAAAAGAAAATGTTTGATGAAAGCAATGTTTCTCAGCTCGACTTCAAGGCACCCCAACGGGTCATGTTTTCAGGATTTCCCTTAGAGGAAATGGCTGTGGTAATTACTGAGGCAGTGAAACTGATCAAATCACCTGTGCAAAATAATGGAGTGCCTGAAAACATGACCTGTTGGTGTGCCTTGAGGACTGGACTTGAGAAACACGGGGTTAAAGTGTTCATAGATTGCCCAATGGCTTGATGGAAATGGAAAGATTGAGCAAATGTCACCTCATGTCTGGTGCGTGTAGTTGGCTCACTCAAATTTCTGCATCCAGTGCAATTGGATTGTTAGGTTTGTTTTGATCCACTCTAAAGTCAGCCATAGACGGTTCGAATCTCGACTGGATCAGCATACTTCGAATAAAGTGTAGGCAGACTAAATGTACCAAGTTGATCAATTGATCAACTTGGTACAGCCAGCTTGTCAGATTTTAAATGCAATTATTTCTAATGGCTGTTATAGCCACTAGCAATAATGACTGTTCTCTGGGCAGGGGCAGCTTCCACTGCATCCCCTCCCTCCCCACTGGGAGAACACAATGGCTACACGAGAGGGATTCACCCATCAACAGTGGCCCTTTTTTTTTTCCTGCAACCTTTGCTTCGTCTGGCTGGCCTAAGAGGTTGATTTACTAAATGCAAACAGACTTTTCACTTTGCAAAGGAATATTCTCCAGCGCTTAGTGAATGTGGTAAAAACTTCACTTTGCAAAGAATACCCAACCATGTGCAAGGAGAAAAAAAAAAATAAATAAAGCATTTTTGTTTGTGCATGATTGGTTGTAAATCAGCAGCGCTTCATCTCATTCACTAAAAGCTTGGGAAAATTCCCAGGCATAGTGGAGAGTCTATTTTGCCTTTTGTAAATACATTCCTAAGAATTCATGAGAATTTGGAAATCTATTCAAACAAGGAAATGGTGAAATTAACAACAATTTTTACAACGCAGGGAGCTGTAGAGGAGAATGTATTTTTCTCCCAGAAACTCAAATCAGTTCGTATAAAGAAGACTAGAGGTTAACTAACACATCAAGGAAGTTGGCTTATTGTATATTGTAGCAAGTTCTGTTGTGAAGAAAAAGGAAGACGATAATGCAATAGTCCTTCGTAATACATGCATAATGTACATACACATGTATGCGTACATCAAATGGCATCAAAACATCAAAAGCCTTTTTTACTAGTAAATATATGTATATAGAAAAGGAAGGCTGAGGTGTTCTCATATAGAGGCACCTGTATGTGAAGTGGACTTTAAGGGCACAACATGAGACACATATCCAAAAGTTATTTTCAATAAAATGTAAATTTATTAGAATGTAGCACTGCCCCCTTGGGTTTGCTAAGAATTGCATGTTCTTCTGTGCAGCCTTGACCCTGTGAACTTTCCATCAATTCTGGATATTCCCGATGAAAATCTTGGATCAAGTGTAGGGCATTCAAATTCCTAGAGGGTTCCCAGGAGTTATCCTCAGGAGGATATCCCTTCCATTGAATTAGATATTGGAGTTGTCTACCCCTTTTCCTGCAACTCAGAATAGACTCCACCTCCAATTCATTCTCCCTGTCCACCTTGACTCCTCTCCCAGAGAAAGGGCCGGACACAACAGGCTTTAGTAAAGATGCATGAAATACTGGGTGTATTTTGTAAGAGTTGGGTAATGCTAACTCAAATGTAACAGGGTTGATCATCCTCTTAATTTTAAAAGGCCCAATGAATCTTGGCCCAAGTTTCCGTGAGGGAAGTGGTAATCTGAGATTAACGGTTGATAGCCAGACTTCTTCGCCAACTTTGAGACTGGGTTCTCCTTCTTCCTCTTGTCATAATATCTCTTGTAATTGTCCTGGGATTTCTTTATTGTATCCTGACTTTTCTGAAAGTTAAGTTGAATAGAGGCTATCCGGTCTTGTACAGCAGGGACAGACATCTGAGGGATGATGTTAGGGAGAAAGGAAGGATGGAACCTGAAGTTTCACCAGAAGGGTGTTTGATTGGTGGCTGAGTGGATGGAGTTATTGTACGCAAATTCAGCATACGGCAGGAGAGTGGACCAATCATCTTGGAAACCAGAACAAAAACAACGGAGGTACTGCTCCAGGGTTTGATTTGTTCTCTCCGTCTGGCCGTTGCTCTGAGGGTGGTGCGCAGAGGAGAGACAAATCTTTATTTCCAGGGTTTTACAGAGTTCTCTCCAAAACTTGGAGGTAAATTGGACACCTCTATCCGAGACGATGCTCTTAGGTACACCATGAAGTCTTATTATTTCTTTAAAGAAGATGTTGGCCATATCCGAAGCAGAGGGAGTACCCACTATGGGCAGAAAACGTCCAATTTTAGAGAGGTGGTCGACAACGACCAAGATAGTGGTAAACCCCCCCCCCCGAGGTAGGTAGGTCCACAATGAAGTCCATGGAGACTTCTGCCCATGGCCGTTCCGGAATGGATAAGGGTTTGAGTAGACCCCAGGATTTGGTGTTTAGGCCCTTATTGCACTGGCAAAGGGAGCAAGAAGAGACATAGTCCTTACAATCCTGTCTCCAACCCGGCCACCAGAAGGATTGAGAGATTAGTTCAGCAGTTTTTTGAGTCCCAAAGTGACCTGCCAATTTGTGGTCATGAAAAGTCTTAAGAGCTAGAGGCCTTACTTCCAGTGGGACAAAAATTTTTCCCCGGGCCCAGAGCAGGTCATCATGTTTTTCCAAAGAATGTGCTTCTGGATCGGTGCAGTGACTGGATGTTGTTTTAATGGAAGTTATTAGGTCAGATTGAGTGACCAAAAAAGAAATTTTGCGGAGGTAGGATAGTACTAGGTTCTGCTACTTGAGGGGTTTCAAGGAACATCCGGGAGAGTGCATCTGCTTTTCCGTTCTTAGAGCCAGGTCTGTAGGATATATGGAAATTGAATCTAGGGAAAAAGAGAGCCCGGTGGGCTTGTCTGGGTTTTAACCGTTTAGCCGTCCTGAGGTATTCTAGATTCTTATGATCAGTGAAGATCATAACAGGGTGAGATGCACCCTCCAGTAGGTACCTCCACTCCTCCAGGGCGAACTTAATGGCCAACAGCTCCCTGTCACCTACATCGTAGTTTCTTTCTGGCAGACTTTCCAGGATGCGAAGGCTACGGGGTGTAGGAGGTCCTCGGGCCCCTGTCTCTGGGAGAGGATGGCCCCAGTGGCGGTTTCCGAAGCATCTACTTCCAGTACAAATCGTAGGGCGGGATCAGGGTGCCGTAAGATTGGTGCAGAGGTAAACAAGGCCTTTAACTTAGTGAAAGCTTCCTGGGCTTCCTGGGACCATTGAAAACAGTTGTGTTGGCGTGTTAGTTGAGTGATGGGTGCCACAATAGATGAGAAGCCAACGATAAATCTCCTATAGAAGTTAGCAAACCCTATAAATCGTTGTACTCCTTTTTTGTCTATCGGAGCCGGCCATTCTTGGATTGCCTTGACCTTTTGTGGGTACATTGCAACCCCGTTGGTGGAGATAATGAATCCTAGGAACTGCACAACAGTTTTTTCAAAGTCGCACTTCTCTGCTTTGAGGTACAACTTATGACTTCTGAGTATTGCAAGAACCTTTTTGACATGAACTTGGTGTAATTCAATGGTGGCAGAGAAAATGAGGATGTTGTCTAGGTAAACAACTAGGAAGTCATCAAGATATTCATGAAAAATGTCATTTACCAGATGTTGGAAAGTGGCCGGGGCATTGCATAGCCCAAACGGCATCACCAGGTACTCGTAATGTCCAAACCTGGACCTGAAGGCGGTCTTCCATTCGTCCCCAGCCCGAATTCTGATGAGGTTGTAGGCACCTTGAAGATCCAGTTTGGAGAAGATTTGGGCGGATCGGAATCGTTGAAACAGCTCCGGGATAAGTGGTAACGGATATCGGTTCTTAATAGTTATTTTATTTAGCTCCCTATAATCGATGCACAGCCTTAGGGACCTGTCCTTTTTTTCCACAAAAAAGATACCGGCTCCAGCCGGTGGGGAGGAAGGACGGATAAAACCCTTCTTCAGATTTTCGTCAATGTAAATCTTCAAAGCTCTTAGCTCAGTTTCTGATAGTGGAAAGATGCGGCCAAAAGGGACTTCAGAGCCGGGCAGGTTAATAAGGCAGTCGTAAAACCGATGAGGTGGTAAGCGGTAAGCCTTTTGTTTGTCAAACACGTCTTGGAACTAGAAATACACTGAGGGAACATGTTGGAGGTTGTCAGGTACAGGTGTGACAGCTGAGCAAGCGATTGGAGCCGGGATGAGGCAGTGTGGGAGCAGTATTGGGAAGAGAAAGAAACTTCTTTAGTGTTCCAATTTATTTGGAGTTCATGTGCCTGCAGCCAGGGGAGCCCTAAGATAATAGGAAATATAGGAGAAGAAATGAGATCGAAGCGCAGGAACTCTTGATGGCCTGAGTCCGTGGTGTGAATGGGTCTGGTTTCCTGAGTGATGAGTCCAGAGCGAGGAAGAGACCCATCAGCCAGATGTACCTGAAGACTTTGTGCTTTGGTCTGATAAGGGATATGCAGTCTTTGAGCCAGGGAGACATCCAAAAAACAGCTACAAGCTCCAGAATCAATTATAGCTGGCAGGCGGGTTTCCTTTCCGCTAGCTGTAGGGAGATAAAGAGAGTGACTGTGACTTGATAGTTCATAACAAATTGCGGATAAGACTTATTAGGTCCCACCGGGCAGTTACGAAGAAAATGACCGGTAGCCCCACAGTATAGGCACAGATTAGCTTGACACCAGCGTTGCCTCTCCTTGGGGGTAAGAGGAGCACGGACCAGTCCGAGTTTCATAGGCTCGACTTCAGGAGCAGAGGTGGTGGAAGGAGCCGGAAAGGACGGATGGATGGGAATTGGCTTGGGAAGCATCCAGCTAGGTCGAGGAACCTGGAAGAGCTCTGAGCGCCGCTCGCGCATGCATCTGTCTAATTTGGTGGTTGATTGGATCAGCTCCTCTAGAGTAGCAGGGGTCTCCACCCTGGCTAGTTCAGACAATCCCTGCCGATATTGATATCTCAAGGCAGGCTCATTCCAGCCAGTATCAGCCGCCCATTTCCGGAACTCCACTGTATAGTCCTCTATTAGCCTTTGCCCTTGAGACAGGTTATGCAAAATTGTTTCAGCCATGGCCGTGCGCTGTGGATCGTCATAAAGTTGTGCCATACTTTCAAAAAAGGAATCTACTGAGTTTAACACAGGGCTCCTCTGTTCCATTAGACTGTGGGCCCAGGCTTGTGGTTCTTCAGCTAGAAGGGAGATAATGAATCCCACCTACCACTTCAGAAGAGAAAGTCCTGGGCTGAAGAGCTAGGTAAAGGGAGCAGGCATTCTTGAAGGCCTTGTATTTCTTGCGATCGCCTGAAAATCGCTCCAGAATAGGAACCCTGGGCTCAGGGAGCGCCATTACCACAGTTGGATTTGAAGAAGCCTGAGAGCAGGATCCACACTGGCGGGTGCAGTAGCTGCGGCTGTGGGTATAGGTGGTCCGGAGAGTTGCTGGAGGCGGCTATCAATTTGGGTATAGCCTTCTTGCAGTTTCTGGACTGCATCAGTGAGTGCTGAAACCTGCTGGCACAGGATCTCAAGAGGTCAGAGCTTCTGACATCGGCTGGTTTGTACTGTCAGGTAAGTACTTACCGAGGCCGAGATGCAGAGAGCGGTTCACCCTTGTGACTAGGCGCACCCCGCCCCCTGGAGGTGATACAGGGAGTGGGTGGCACGAAGAGGCACAGGCCACCAGCAGGCAGGATAGGACTTGTGTAGAGCTCCTTTAGGAGGTGGCAGCTGAGCTGAGATTGATTAAGCAGGAAGTCCAGAACTGGCTGAGGGTCAAACACTGGAGATTCAAGGCAAATCCGGGTCACAGGCAGAGAGTCAAACACTGGAGAAGTCAGGCAAATCCGGGTCACAGGCAGAGGGTCAAACACTGGAGGCAAGGCAGAGTCCGTTAAGCAGGCCGAGGGTCAGGTCCAGGAGAAGAGCAGAGTAGTCAGCAACGGTTCGGGTCACAACGAGTAATCAAATGCAGGAAACAGGAAGCAGACTCAAACGGGAAGCTGAAGACCAACCAGCAACCAGTCTGAGCGCCTGAGCAACTTTAAATAGACCCGCCAGAGCGTCACGTTTGGCATACGCTGATGCGCAGGCACGCGCACCATTCCATCGGGCACGAACATGCGTGCGCCGGAGCGCCATTCCGCCGCGCATGCGTGCAGGGATACGGCTGAACATTTCTCTGACATAATGCAGATTGGTTATCTCTCTCAGATTTTCTTAATCAAGAGAAAGGTCTAAAACAGGGTATTAGTTATCCAAATTCTGGATAAACAGACAAGACTCAGCTGAAAAAGTCCCCAAAGCAATTAAATGACAATTAGAAATGACAGATACATAATATCAATGCACACAGTAATCGACAATAAATGAATGGATTTCTAAGAAGGCTATTAGTTGCTGTCTATAATACTACTGCTAAAGGGGGACCCCAGGCAGGCCTATTATACCTTTCATCCTAATGAAAGATATAGTAATATAAGTACTAGTGGTGTGTCCACTTTAACCACTTCCCACCCAGCCACTGCACATAAACGGCCGGGTGGGTGCTTCCTCCTTCTGAGTGGACGTTCCTGAATGTCCTTCAGAAGGAGCAGGATCGCGCTGCGTGGTCCTGATGCACTCATGTCCCCCCGACACGCCTCATCTCGGATCGGCAGGAGGGCTCTGTGATTTGCCCTACTGTTCACATGATGGTTGTGTCCAATCACAGCCATCATGTGATGTACACACAGGCCAGGGGGACGTCTCAAGAAGCGGGACCGCACAGCCATGTGCCTGCGCAGCCATGTGCCCGTGCAGGGAGGCGATCCCGATGTGCCCGTGTCCCCCAGAGACAGGGCAACATCGCTTGGCAGGAGGGCTCTGTGTTTGGCCCTCATGATCACATGACGGCTGTGTCCAATCACAGCCGTCATGTAATGTAAACAGAGAGCCATTGCCAGGTGATCGGCTCTACTTCTCCTCACACAGAGTAAGTGAGGACTCTGAGGAGAAGGAGAGCGGATCTGCGTGCTGGGGATCAGTGTGTATGAGCTGTTTTTTACAGCTTTTACACACTGATCACCCAGCTAGTGTCCCTAAACAGTGTAAAACACCAACACCTGTCACACATCTGTCCCACTGAACATCTGTCACACTGAACATTTGTCCGTGATCATCTGGCACATCTGTCACATCTGTCCATGATCACCTTGCGCACATCTGTCCAGGATCATCTGCCTCATCTGTTTGTGATCATCTGTGCACATCTGTCTGTGATCATCTGGCGTACATCTGTCCGTGATCATCTGTGCACATCTGTCCCTGATCATCTGTGCACATCTGGAGCATATCTGTCTGTGATCATTTGCCACATCTGTCGCTGAATGTGTAATTTATTCCTTTAGAACGCCTGATGGTGCTACTTGGATGTTGAGCCTCTGTATGTGGCCAGGCTGTGTAAAAGTCTCACACATGTGGTATCGCTAATACTAATGTATTTTGGGGTGTAATTTTTGCTATGTACATGCTATGTGTTAGAAAAATCTTATACTGTAAATTGACAACCTTGTGTAAAAAAAAAATAAGTTCTCACTTTCTTTCCACATTTTCCAAAAACTTGTGGGAAAAAAATGACATGTTCAAAAGACTCATTATGCCTCGTAGAATATACATTGGGGTGTTTTCTTTCCAAAATGGGGTCATTTTGTGGGAAATTCCATTGTTTTGGTGCTCCAGGGCCTTCAAAAATGTGATAGGTAATCAGGAAACTAAATTCATGCTCCTAGAACAACTGAAGGTGCTCCCTGCATGTTGGGCCTCTGTATGTTACCAGGCAGTGGAAAAGTCTCACACATGTGGTATTGCCATACTGTGGAGCAGTAGCAGAATATATTTTGGGGTGTAATTGCAAGTTTATCTATGCCATGTGTGAGAATGAAATTGTTAATATGACAATTTTGTGGAAAAAAACTGACCTGACATTTTAGGGCCTCAAGAAATGAGACAGGCAGTCAGTACATCAGGACTGATCAGTTTTCAATGATACGTAGCATAGCTTGTAGACTCTAACTTTCACTCAAACCTAATATCGTACACTTATCTGGAATTTTTTTTACCAAAGACATGTAGCAGAATACATTCTGGCCTAAATTTATGATGAAATTACTGAGTTTCAGCATTTCTCCTCATCAGCCTACAACTTTTGCATAGTAATATATATATATATATGTATATATATATAAATATATATATATATATATATATATATATATATATATATATATATATATATATATATATTAACATGGGGGATCGTTAGCTCTCGTGGTAAATGCACTTTTCAGTGATTCAAGCCAGTCAGGAACTATATTTTAGGGCATTGCAGCCCATTTCTATTAAAAGGCAAAGAAAAGGTCTTCAACGTAGGGGTTTCCCACGCAGGGGTTCTTCTTTAGCAAATACACGTAAACAAAAAAAATGCTAGCCCACCTGGCTCTATCTCTTTCTAGCAGTACCTCTGCTCTTTCCATGAGTCACATAGACCGCTGGTTCTTCAGTACTGATGTGTACACTCTAATGCACACAGCTCATCAGGCCTTAACCCTCAGGCCATTTACTGCCTCTTGCTGTTACACACGTTCCGGCTACCTCCTGTAGCCCCTCTGACTCCTGGAGAGGAATGGGGTTCTCCTGACTCCCCATGTACAGACCTCCTGTCTGTTGGGTGGAGATGTCTCCAACTGGGAGCCATGAGGTATTCCCATACCTTCATTATAAAGGCTGACCCTGCTGGTCATCTACAAGACCTGGACACAGAGTTGGAGATCCCGTCCCAGCCAAGACACTATGGAAGCTCCAAACTATTACCAAAACCTGGAGAAAGCTGTGAAAGCAGTTGTTTTCTCCAGTCCACATCTATGCTCTGCAGTCTTGCATATTATATATTATATATTTTTTGTGCATCGTTCTTGACAGTTTAGACTTTGTAAAGGCAGCTTAAAGCTGAATAATTCCTCTTTCCAGCATTTACATACGCATTCACTGACTGTGATAAGATCTCACTAATCTTTGTTTCCAGATAACGAAACTATTTAATTTTAAAGAAGAACATTCAAGACGCATATGTAATAAATGATGACATTAATGAAAACATTGTAAGCTAGCAAGAGACACTGTGTCTGGATTTTATGTGATTCTATCCATTATACAAATTGTTAACATGAGTGAATTATCAAACAGTACTGTGTAAATAGGAAGTGAAAAGCAGCAGAAGAAACAGTTATCTTTATTAATGTAGAGGCGCTCAGAAAATTTTCCATCCACCCAGCAGCTTAACCACACCCAAATCGTTATTTCAATTAAAACTGAAAACAAAAGAAAAAACTGCCCTTGCACTTGAACATTCTCCACACTGCAAATATCAAATGTTAATTTTTTTCTAGGGTATCATTAAAAAGCAAATTTACTGAAAGAAGGATTCCAGGTATGACATTTTTTATACAGTTACATTGGTCTAGGTTGGACCAATGTAACTATGAACAGTATCTCCCAAAAGTCAGTACACCCCTCACATTTTTGTAAATATTTTATTATATTTTTTTATGTGACAACACTGAAGAAATAACACTTTGCTACAATGTAAAGTAGTGAGTGTACAGCTTGTATAACAGTGTAAATTTGCTGTCCACTCAAAATAACCCAACACACAGCCATTAATGTCTAAACCACTGGCAACAAAAGTGAGAATACTCCTGCTGCATGACAAAGCAATTGGCAGTTAGCCTGGTCATGAAGGGGGTAAAGTCTTCTGGAAGTCAATTGGTTAAAAATCAATCAAATGTTGATTGAGAGAGTGAAGGTCTGCTTTATTTCCAGCTTGGAAGCAAGATCTGCTTTGTTATCATGGAGTGTTCAGATTGCTGCAGGAAACAGAGAAAGTTCCAAGGCTCTCTTACCAAGAAGATTTGTATATGAAGTGCCTACTTGTAAGTACATGCTACATCTGTTAGCTGCTTTGTTCATAACTAGTATAAGGAGGCGATTTCAGTGCACAGAGGATGTCTTCAATCCTCAAATTGCCAACAGAGCTAGTAAGCATGAACAAATGAAAATGATAAGAGCCACATTTTAAGTGCAATATGAGACAGCAAATATTTAAACATGCATGCTCCAACAAGAAACAGTAGATAAAGTGGCAGAGAGTGCAATATGGAACAGCATTCAATAAATTTCAGATAAACATCCAACACCTAACTGTACATAAGGCTACTTTCACACTGGGGCGTTGGAGGCATCGGCAGTAAAGCGCCAATATTTTTAGCGGTGCTTTACCGTTGTTTTTTCGGCCGCTAGCAGGGTGCTTTTAACCCCCGCTAATGGCCGAAAAAGGGTTAAATGTGCCCGCAAAGTGCCGCAAAGCGACGCTTTTCCGGCACTTTGGCAGCGCTGCCCATTGATTTCAATGGGCAGGGGTGCTTATACACTACTCCTACAGCACCTCAAAGATGCGGCTTGCAAGACTTTTTTTGGCGTCCTGCCAACGCACAGCTCATGTGTGAAAGCCCTTGAGCTTTCACACTGGAGTGAGAGGAGAGGCTCTTTAGAAGCGCTAGGCAAGTGCTATTTTTAGCGCTATAGCACCTGTAAAGCACCTCAGTGTGAAAGCGGCCTAAAAGTAACACTAAATGTGCAAACAAACACGATGCATATATAAATGTCCTTATGACATAAATAAAAAAAGAAATTGTGAAGTGCATAGTGAGAACAAAGACCATTAGCATGTGTTCTTCCAACTCCGGTATAAAGAGATCCACCATCAGCTAGGAATAATCATCACGCCTCTTACCAGAAAAGATGGGCTAAAGGTTATAGTGGCCAGAAGCGCATAAGATGTTAACACAGGTTGGGCGGTCAGCAAGGAACATGATGGTCATCACTCCACAGTCAATCCCAATGGAACACTAGGAAAGAAATACAAATCTCCATCGTGACGTCCATAATAAACATCAAAGTTTATTGAAAGCTTACAGGGTTCAATAAAGGCTGATAGTTTAGAACAGGGAGCACTAGATGGTGCTCGATGGCTAATGCAGACGGATGGCAAGAGTAGCCACGCTCCTACATGTTTCGTCAGCAGGGATGTCTTCTGGGGGGATGGGCCACACAACCAGAAGACGTAATTGCTGACGAAACATGTAGAAGCCTGGCTACTCTTGCCATCCGTCTGCATTAGCCATCGAGCACCATCTAGTGCTCCCTGCTCTACACTACACTCATCCTTCTGAATGTGTATCAATTAAGTAAGCTGAGGATAGGACAGTCCTCTGTGGAACTGATTTACATTGGCAGAGAGCTAAAAATCTGCTATGAGCAAACCCAGGCCACTTGTTATGGGTTCACCCCACATTATCACAGACCTTAGTGGCCACACATTTTATCTCAAACAACACAATCAAATGTATTACACCTGTATACAAAATGTAATTTTCGAAGCTTTTTGTTTCTGAAGGCTTACATAGAATTCATAAACAAAATTCGATAAGACCCCCGCCCTTCCTAAAATATTGCCACTCCATTTCTGGGCCTGCCTTTCCTTTTCTTGCATTGGCTGCAATAACTAACTGATCCCACGATTCACATAGGTAGGGTACTGTCACTGGAAGGATTTGGAAACTGTTGCTGGCATAAACTGTGGAAGATGGTACTTTCTCAGGACACAGATTGTTAAGAAATTGAACACAAACAAGCAACTCAATTGATGTTCAGCAAAGAGCACCAGAAGTGAAAGGGTAAAGTGAATATTTGCAGGACAGAGAAACAGGTTAACAATAATGGAAATTCAACCTGTTAAGCAAGGATCATCCGAATTTCGATCAGTGTGAAGTGGAAGTTTCTCCATTCAACTAATTTGTGTGCATAGAGGAATCTGTTTTTTGTTTTTTGTTTCTTATTCAGCCCACTTGACTGAGGGAAAAAAAATCTAACAGTGAATTTTCAACTTAATGCAGACCTCTACAGACCCATATACTGACCATACAATACATTTCTAACAGTGAATGAGCTTTTTGTTGAGGAAAAACCATTCATTCTAACACTGAAAGTGGTAGTAAATCATATTGATGAAAAAATCCCCTGCAAGGCAATGTCATAATATAGTTACATAGTAGGTGAGGTTTAAAAAAGACACATTGCATACTAGCACATTATGTGAGACGTACCTTAGAATGAAGCCCTTCAGCACTACACTGTCACCGCTCAGAGGGCTGACATCTTCCCCCCGGTCTTCCTTCAGGGTTTGCATCCTCTGGCTACATGAGTGGCCGGGGGTGCTATGACATCACTCCCGCACGTGCAGGCACTGTATGCCAGACCTTCGGCGCACATGTGCCAGTAACGTCCCGGCTGCATGCAATCCTGAATATCTCTTAAACTGTGCAAGTTTAGGTGATATTCTTTTTTTTTTTTTTGTTAAGTTTGTATTGATTATACTGATACCTTTTATTGTAAAACATTCAATTCAACTTCTGCTTACAGAACACAAAGTCCGGCTTGTTCAGTAAGGGAAAGTGCAGTAACCAATGCCGAACAACCAATTAAAATTTCATATTTCATGGATTTGACCAAATTAAATCTGAAATCTACTGGTTGCTACTGCCCTTCAGACATTATATTTGCTCTTTCCACTGCTTTAGTATATAGGCGCAAATAAGCTGGCAGTTGAGGTTTAGGTGATATTCATAGTACCTAAAGGTACAGTAAACCTTACTATAGGCTTGCCTGTAGGTACAAGCAGTGGAACAGACTTTACTACGACTTGAATGTTAAGGAGGAAGTAAACTTCCTCACCTGACTTTTACCTATAGGTAAGCCTATAATAAGGTTTACCTATAGGTAGTGTAAATATCTCCAAAACTGTGTATGTTTAGGAGATATTTACATTACATGCGGCCAGTGACACTTGTGCCATTCCATCCGAGCCCTGTGCCGTGAGCGGCGGCTCTCACGCGCATGTGTGGGAGTGACGTCATCTAGGCTCCGGTCAGTCACAGAGCCGAAGCCCATGACTTGGAAGCAAGATGAGTGAAGATGGAAGTGACTGCAACGCTGACATCACGGCACTGGAACAGCTTCGTTTTAAGGTAAGTTTTACATATTGTGCTAGTATGCGATGCATATTAGCATAATATGACTTTACCTTGCAGGGAAGAAAAAAAACATGCCAGCAGTATACAACCACTTTAAAAGCAAAGACATTTTTTATGGCATTATGTCACTAAAAGTCCTGAGAGTTTTCCTATGAATGTTCGTACAAATATTTGTTCAAAAATACACTAGTACATGGCCAGTTTTACTTTCCGTTTGCCTCTCCGGTGATTCTAAAGGTTCATTTTTTTTTTTTTTACTAACAAACATGTTATACTTTCCTGCTCTGTGCAATGGTTTTGATCCTCCTCTTCTGAGTTCGCCCGCCAGTGATCCTGGTTCCTTCCCCTTGACCAGTGCTCCCAATAGCAATAGCAAGCCACATGGTATGGGGGCAGTGGTGCGTGCTCGCTCCCAATTTCAGTCCTGCCCCTGCGCTCTCCTCATTGGTTTACTGGCTGTGATTGACAGCATTGAGAGCCAATAGCTCCCACTGCTGTGTCTCAGCCAATGAGGAGAGAGAGACCCAGGACAGTCAAGGCTTTAATGCACATTGTTGCATCGAGAGGGGGTTCGGGTGAGTAAAAGGGAGGGGCTGTGGGGGGAGCAGCACATAGAATGCATGAAGGTAAAAAAACTTCAGCCTTTACAACCGCTTTAAAGTGGTTGTAAACCCTTACATATACTCACTGAAGTGACTTGCCTCAGGTGATACACAGAAAAAAAGAAATCCTCCTACATAAGTTGTACCTGTCTATCTGCAGCTCTCTCTTCTCTACATCAAAGGGCCCAGTTTACACATCATTTATAACCTGAATGATGGAAATGGAGACACCCCTCCCCCCTACCCAGTAGCTAGATATACTTTGTTCACTTTTCATTTCAGAGAGTTACAACCACCTTAAAACAATGGGGTTGATATACTAAAACTGCAGAATCTACTGCAGCTGTGCATGGTAGCCAATCAGCTTCTAACTTCTGCTTGTTCAATTAAGCTTTGACAAAAAGCATGGAAGGTGATTGGTTTCTATGCAGAGCTGCGCTAGATCTTGTACTATCCAGTACTGTCCAGTTTTAGTAAATCAATCCCAGTGTGTGTTAATGTACAAAAGTCCGCTAAAGCACTGCAGAGTGAAAATGTGAAAGGGCTCTGAGGCTGGCTTTAGACCAATGCAGTTTATGTAGGAGTGTTACCACATGTGCGTTAACCTATTTTGCAAGATGGGGTAACTTAAAAGGTCTCAGCTAAATTTGCTCCATCCATGGCCAACCTGTTTATGGCCAAATGGGAGGAGGATGTCGTCTATCAGAATCCCAGACCTGAGTTAGTTCTGTGGAGACGATATATAGATGACATCCTCCTCCTATGGGAGGGCGACTTAGAGTCGCTTGATTCCTATATGACCGAACTTAACTGTAATGATAGAGGTATAGTCCTGAAACACGAGACCAGTTAGTCTGAGATTCACTTTTTGGATCTGAATATTAAAATCATGGATAGAAATATCATTATATCCACTTTATTTAAGGAGATTGCAATTCATTCATTAATATCAACGGTTATCACCATGCTGCTTGGCTGAAATCAGTACCTAAAAGTAAATTTTTGAGACTTAAGAGAAACTGTACCAATTGGTAGGACTTTCTCCAGGAGGCTTCAATGCTTAAGATGAAGTTTCTGGAGAAAGGCTATCAACCATTGGAGTTAGAGGATACTATAAGAGCTGCCGATGAGAGAATCCGGGATGACCTTTTGGTTCCTAAGTTAACCACCTACTCCAACCAACATTATTCAGTGAAGCAAATCATGAAAAAACATTGGGGTGTACTTGATAATGACAGGGTGTTAGGACCTCACCTACCAGAGCAGCCTACAAATAGCACCTAATGCTATTGAACCTCCTAAAAAACGATCCTTTTTTCAAAACATGGGAGGTTTTTTCTCTTGTAGGAAGTGCTCTATATGCAAAATTAATGCTAACAAATGTAGAAAGACTGAGTCTTTTGAGTCTGGCTCTACTGGTGAGCAGTTCCCTATAAAGCCCTTTATTACATGCACATCAAAGAATGTTGTATACATTGTTCGGTGTCCATGTGGGCTCCAATATATTGGCTGCACGATTCGCATGCTTCATATAAGGCTGAGAAGAAAGGATTTCCAAAACATAGTTTGTCCAAACATTATGATTTGTGCCACAATCGAGACCCTTAAGGTACTGTGTTCTTTGGGATCGATAAATTTAACAATAATTAGAGAGGTAGTAATACGATCAGAGGAATATCACGCTTAGAGACCAAGTGGATATATCAGGTCAGGTGCTATGCTCCATATGGAATTAATATTGAGTGGGACATTAACTCCTTCATCAATAACAGTCGATTGATGTTGTGAGGTTATTGAGCCCTAGTTCTGTCTCCTCCAAGTTTTTAATTAGGTTTTAATGTTTCTTTTTTATTCTTATAAAAAAATATATATATATATATTTTTAAATGGTTCATTTAATCATGATGTTGTTGTTTATTCAAACAATGTTATTTGATGTGCTAACCATAAGATGGGGCTGTTTCCTGGTGTGGTTGCTATTTTATTTAAATACCTTAGTTTTATACTGCCGTAGCTTGGACTATCACTTAGCGGTTTGTTACCTATGTGTAATGTCCTGGTCTGCGATAGTGTTTATCCTCTTATGTATATTTTGATCTATTCCTAAAATGTTTCCAGTATCCGGAACATTTATACTCCGTTCTGTTCCTTCTGGATCAGTTTCGGTTTATTCCTATGACTGTATATGGTCGTTGGAGCGCCATGGAATTTCATGCTTCCTGTGTTTGGATTGCAGAGACTGATCCGCCCATTGTTAAGCTGTCCCCTATATAAATCAAGCATAACACACGTATGGCCACGCCCCTGACTACGTCAGGGATGACGAAACGCATAGGGAGGAGCCTGCAATGTGTGATGCGACTTGTATGCTGGGACGCAGCGGCCATTTTCTTGGTTTGAAACGCTGGACGTTTCTTCCGTTCGTTTGCCTATTATCAACTACTTAAGTGAGTGTAACAACTTTTAACTTTTCTATAACACAAGATGTTTGGGATGTCTGCACTATGAAGTGTTTTCTTCTCTCTACTGGGTTATTACATTGGTGGATGAGCTGGTATATTCAAACCCATACTGGTGAGGATCTGTCATTGAGGGGCATCTAGGCTTGCTGGCATCTGCGTGAAGAAGCTGCAGTCTTTTATCCCCCATACTGCTGAGGAGCGGTTGTTGGAAAAATACCTATACCTGTGTTATCTACCTGAGGGTAAGGTGTTGGTGGCGGTGTCCTTATAAGTGGATTTCACCGGACTTTTTACTGTTATTCCAGATCTTTGTGGACTTTTAAAATGATGTAATCCAATTTATTCTAAGCATTGAAAGTTCATTACTCAGTTTTACTTTAGCGCTACACTATCTACTATATTAATTACTGTGCAAACCTCGCATATTGTGTTAGCTGCTTTTACATTTCATAATTCATTAATTCATTAATTACATGCTGATTTAAATAATTGTGTCTTTTCTAGTTAAACTAGATATCATAAGAAAAAGGATGTGGTAAATAGCAACTGTACCACAAATGTTAAAGCCTTAGTTTAGTCAAAATAAATAATAATAAAAAAAATAAATTAGCACAAGGGACATTACATATCATTAATCTAATGTGTCCCTTGTGCTGCTGGCTCCTGATTTCCTTAAAAACCTTCCTCCTCTGACACCCACCAACCCTCACCCCACATCAATAACAGGGGTTAATAGAACTTAAGGAGCAGTGACAGGTACACATCAAGAGTGCCCAACTATGCGCACCCTTTCCTTTTTAACTCCTTCAGTCGTAGAAGCTGTACTACAACTTCTATAAATGAAACACAATCTATGAATTGAGGATGGGCATATGATTGAAAGTTCTACCTTCTCCATTCACAGATAATGTTTTAGCCAAAGGAACTGTAGTATGGCTTGTTTGAATGGAGGTGGTAAAGGGATGGGGTGGGCATAGTTGAGCACTCTTGATGAGTTGTCGCTCCTGTTTTCTCAGTTTTATTAAACCCAGTTTCACCAGAAGATTACAGTGAAGAGGGTCAACAGTGCCAGAAATGGCTCTAGGCTTTGTGAGGCCTTAGGTAAAACTTAGATATGAGGGCCCACCCACACTCATAATGGGAGAAATAATTCAAGCAATAAAAATGAACTGTATGAATTGCATATACAGGGGGTCCCCTAGTTACAAACATCCGACTTACAAACAACTCCTACTTACAACAGCAAGTTAGAGGAAATCTACCCCTAGGAAGGGAAATTCACTCCTGTAAGAGCTATTATGGGGAAAAGGTACCTCCACTGATGCTTTTTCACCAAGGCTTGTTTTCACAACAACCCAAAATTTTCAAAATCCAATTGTCATTGGGACAGAAAGTGAGGTGAAATCTTCTGAACAGGGACACACAGCAAAACAAATGTTACAGGGGTGATGATAACCCTTCCCTATGTTATCCAAAAAGCTTAAAAATAGCTTTTTTGGCTGGAGCTACACTTAAAAAATGTACCTGTTCCGACTTACAAACAGATTCAACTTAAGAACAAACCTACAGTCCCTATCTTGTTTGTAACCCGGGGACCCCCTGTATTAAAGGGGTAGTAAAGCCGCTAGGTGATTTTTACCTACAGGTATGCCTATAATAAGGCTTACCTGTAGGTTAAATGAATATATTCTAAACCTGCACTGTTTAGGAGATATTCACCCTGGATGCAGCCAGTTACGTCACTGGCCCATGTGCTCTGAAGGTCCAGCATACCTTGTCGGAGCTTTGTGACGGAACAGAGATCTCCCACCAACCTGGAAGAAAGAAAGAGGGAAGATGTCAGCCCTCTCAGCAGTGTCAGTGCACCACTAGAAGGCTTTGTTCCATGTGCATAATAGCACATTATGCAATTGCCTTACAGGTGTTTTTTTTTTTTTTTTTTAACAGCCGCGGTTTACTAAGAGCCTTAAATCCTAACTATGAATTCACAGTTTCTAGCATTTTCTCTAACCAATTATTCTTTATTCAGATATCATTAAACATAGGATATGTATACATATATTTGTAGTCAGAGTCTTCATATTGAAACGATAACCCCTAACTTACCAAGGCCTGCGGTGTGCCTTGGCCTGGCTGGACAGTATACCTGAAAAGAGGGCATACCCGGAATGTATGAAAAGTGTAAAAACTGAAAATAAAAATGAAAAAGTTATTGTGGGAACCGGGTGGGTGGCAGCCAGGAGAACGAGCCAACGCTGGACCTGGCAGGGGAGGAGGGCTATATAGCCAGCCTTCTAACTTGTAGTTGGAGTCTTCATATTGAAACGATAACCGCTAACTTACCAAGACCTGCAGTGTACCTTGGCCTGGCTGATCAGTATACCTGAAAAGAGGGCAAAAGACACATGAGTAGGTATGAAAGTGAAAAGCTTTAATGTAAATTGGGTAACAATGATCAATCTAGCAAAGAGGCGAATGCCCGGATGACTTCAGTATGGGGTTCCTTTATGTACCTGCTGTAACAGGAGGAACTCCACCGCCTCATATACTTAATGATGAAAGAAGGGATCCCCTGCTTAGAAGTTGCGGATGCTGCTCCGATGCTGAACGAATGTCTGGAAAACTGTTTTGGATTTAAGTTTAATTTTGCGATTAAATTCCTGACATGTGAAATGAACTGTTTTGAGGTAAGAGGATATGTGGGAAAAGGCAACAAAGGGCTGTCCAGCGGGGCTGCTGCAAATAAATTAGAAAGCAAGTCAAGCACCTCAACCGCACACCACTTGCTGTTGGTACTTTAATACTTCACCACGAAATCCTGACCCAGCTGTCTATTCTTATTATTATTATTGAGCTGTAGAGCGTAATGATCAGTGAACCTTGTAAGACTGCCTTTAACCAGGAAAGGAGCATGGCGACTAACCTGAGAAACCTCCCCAGGCCTGAGGAAGCCAAAAAAACTCAAATAAATAGCTGTCTTGAGCACCAAACTGGGACCTATGCCAAAAGGGGAAGATGACAAGATATCTGAAATGTTATGGACCATCTGCCTGGTAACTGGCAACCGTGATACCTGTGCTCGCCCCTGTGACCTTTGAATACCCCTCAACATTGCCTTGAAAGGGTGAGCAGCAAAAATGGATGGACTATCAGGGTTCTGTAGGGCCCTGAAATGGCTGAAGGCCTGATAGATACAATTTAATGGTATTAGCGGACAACGCCAACTGGCTGTGGCAATATGCCACAAAAGCCATCACATAATTAATGTCCCACGGACAACTGCAAGGGTATTGAGTCAAGAACTTGTGAAACGTCTTCCAACCCGTGGTATACGCCTTGAGTGTATTGCTGCATAAAGAATTGTTGGCCAAATGGATGGCCTGTGTCCAGAATCTGATTAGTCCATGATCAACAGGGAATAAGGAGGAACCGACTTTCCCACCCGCTCTGCTTCCAGGTGCTGCAGGAAAAATTGATTGAAATTAAAATGGGATAATGCATTGGCCGCACCATTATAATTCCCACTAATGAATTCTCCCTGAAAATGGAATTTGTATGTCAAACCCAGCCAAGTCAACCTGTGCATAAAGGACATGATGAGCAGTGACCCAGACCTGCCTTTATTAACAATCTTGGTGATGGCCAGATTATCAGTAAAGAAAATAACCGAGTGTCAGGGCTGGCTCAGCCCTTCCTTTTCTGAGCTGGCCGCTCAGCTGTCGGCTAATTGCCAGCTCTCTTCTCTCTCCACAGTTAACCAGCTGTTGTGGATCTGCTCGTCAGTCCCGCCTACTTAAAGACGTCCAGCTCACTTCTTTCCTGCCTTCGCCTTGGTCACATCACAAGAAACCATCTCCTGCGTTCCTGTTTACAGACTGGCTTGCTGACATCCCTTTTGGCTCCTTATCTTGCTTTCTGTTCCTCCACTTGGATCCCTGACTTCTGGCCTGGCTGATTACCCGATCTGGTTACTGAACTCTGGCTTGGCTGACTACCCGATCCAGTTACTGGACTCTGGCTATGCTTTGACTACGCTTACTCCCTTACTTACTTATTTACCTTTTTATTTTTATTAATAAACAAGTGTGATTTAACTGTACTTCTGTCTCGGTCTGGTTCATGGTTTCTGACACTGAGCTCCCTGACCAACTTGGACCCCAAGTGACAGCTGCCAACAATATTGGGTAGATTTCAAACAATGCCAAAGTCTAAGAAAATTTGGGCATGCGGAAAACCTCAGAGGGCCAATGGCTGGCCAGCCATTCTGAACCAAAAATAGCCGCAAACCCCACTGACGCAGCTGCGTCTGAAAATACCCTGGGAGATTCACCCGTTGGTTAAGGAATGAGTAAAGAAATGCCGTTCCAGTCACATAGGAACTGGTCCCACATGACAAGATCGGCTCGTGTGTCAGCTTGTAGGCTAACGACCAAGTCAGCATCCTGATACAGGAGTAACAGGACCAGCAACCTAGAAACAAAATATCTACCCTGCGGAATAATCCTCATAGCATGATTAAGCATGCCCGAAAGTGGCTATAAGCCTCTTCGAGCAGACTTGGGACCAGACGAACAAATGAATCGTCTGACGTATCCTGACCAACTTCTCCCTGGGCAGATTTACAACCATGAGATTTGAATCGAGTGTTATACCCAAAAAATTGTTGATATTGGCCGGACCTTCCACATTGCAAGCAGACAGTGGTACGTTTAACTCCACAAAAGTTCTGTAAGAGACTGCAAATCCTTAGGTGGGGTCCTCCAGGAGCAGGAAATCATTGAGGTAATGCAGGTAATGTCCTGACAACCTTTGCAGTTACCCAAAACCCAATGGAGTGCCTGGGAAAAAATATCAAACAAACAAGGACTGCTCTTTGACCCGAAGGTTAACTTAGTGGCAAATGATACGCCATCACGCTATCTAAGGCCGTGCCATTGCCAAAGAGCAGGACTGATAGGAAGCAGTTTAAATGCATCGGCAATATTTGCTTTAGATAACCAAGTTCCCCTGCCCAATTGTAGAATATGCTGTATGGCTGAATCCACAGATGAATACTTTAATGAAAACTCCTCTGAGCGGATCAGTGAATTGAGACTAGGAATGTGAGATGAATGAGGTGCGGACAAATCATAAATTAATCGATATTTATTTGAAAATGTTCCACAAAATACCCCAAAGGGGCTGACCCTCCACATGCCAAATGGTGGTGAACTAAAAGGACCAATTACAAATCCTTTGGACACTTCCGTCTCCAGTAACCTATCCACAATTGAAGCATGATTGTCTGCAGACAAAAGATTCCTACATTCGAAAGACTCAGTTGGCAGCGTAATTAAGCCTGTGTAAAACCTCCACTGAAAATCCATCCAACAGGAATTGTCTGAAAGCCGAGGATAGGTGACCTTCTAAATAAGCCCCTAGTACAGGTACATTAACTTGGCTTAGTCATGAAGAACTAAAGGGCTTGAGCAGACAGGAGGATTTGGGATGATCCCTGAAACAATTAGAGCAAAAATGCAGGAGCCTGCACTGGTTGTAGCTGCAGCCTGAATGGTTAAAATTGCACACGCGAGCCTTACCCAGATAATGGATGGGCCTGCCCAATTTATCCACCTGCCCAGAAAGTCCTGTGGAGGACACACTGGCCACCTGCTTGCTGATCCCTGACTGACCAGAGGGCACAAATATAGGACACCATGCACAAGTATGTGCTGAGGACTGACAATTAATACACCAGGAACTTTTATTAGCGAAATATCAGTATTACTAGAATATTGCACATTACTACCTGGAACTACGCCCAAGTGACCGCCACCTTAGCTGAGAAAGACCGATGATAAAAAAATGCACCCTCCGTATTTGCGTATGTGCTAGATCCACCACTTTGTGGAAATATAAATCCAATTTCATCCTCCTATCATTACTAACTGCACAGATAATGTCTCAGAAGATGCCTGTGGTTGAGCCTGGGTTCTTTAGTTTGAAGCACAACCGAAACCTCCCCGCAAGCATAAGACTTGTTCTCCGTGACATTCTGAGATGCTATCAGAAGAGAGGCCAGATTTACATCTTTCCTATCCAGTATATCTTTTTTTTATATTGGCAAGTATAAAATGAGTCAGAGATACAGATTGAAACGCCGCTACAGGGGACCGAGCTGCCATGGGCAATGAAACAGCAACATTTCCTGCGGGAGCACTGGGAGGAACCGGAGTTGGGGGTGCTGGTGATAACTGAGCTCTGGCCGAATGGGCTTCAATCACCTGCAGTCTATCTTGCATTTGCGACATGGATGTAGAAAGTGTGTTTAACAGGGCATGAATCTGTGTCAATGAATTATGCACAGACATCTGACCTAAACTCATAGAAGGGAGCGGCTGAGATGGACTGGGAAACAATAACCCAAACAACTCTGCTTTTCTGGCTGTGGCCAGAAACTAAATGCCCCTGCGACGTAGCTCTGCTGTGAGCCTGGGAATAGTCCAACTCCTTAAAGATGGGGTGCTGCCATGCTCTGAACCCCCAGTTGGGGATGGAGGAATAAACGCAAATTCGTTGCTTTCCGAAACATGGGACATGATAGTATCTAAGATGAAAAAATGACAAGAAACCTTTAAGAATCACTCATACAAGAATCACAACACCCCTTTGAGCCAAACTAACACTAAAGACATAGGTGTAGCAATGTGCCAACAACAGCGTGTGAATGAACCTAGTGACCAACCCTATGTGTATGCAATAAGCAACCTGTAGCGCCAAGACAGGCAATTAAACAACGAACACTCAGGGCTGAGATACCCACAGAGCATGGTGGGTAACAAAATTGGAGTAAGAAATGATCGTGCAGCACATGACGTATGATATACAGCCGAGAAATTGTATTGACACTTACAAATTAATCCTGGCCCGTATGGATCTATAGACGTGACAGATCCTGACATGTGAGACCTGACTAGCTGTCCCTGTGATGCCAAGTGACATGCACGCACCTGTTGCTCCTGCGTAAATGCTGGGACAAACATGAACAAATAACCTGCGAGGTGAAGGACCTAAAAAAGGTAAAATATGACAGACAAAGATACAAAACAAAATGAAACACTGTGCAAAGATGGTATCAAAAACCCACATACAGGCTGACATTTGGTAATGAAAAATGCCCATGCGAAATGGATGATCAATCCAACCCACACCCACCCTTAAAACACCAAGCCCTGAAGGTGGAATTACCATCACCCCAAACCAGCACTCACTACATGACAACCGGCTGACTGCCTGTGATACAAGTGACCTGGACGCACCTGTCGCTCCTGCATTAATGCTGGGAACCATGTGAACAAATCGCTTGTATAATAATGAACCTAAACCAACAATATGACAGACAAAGAAACAACCAATGAAAAATGACATGAGCAGAGATAACTTGAAACCCAGACAGGAACGCAAGCATCTACATTCCCAGCTGGAGTTCCCCCCCTACTCCCTCACCCCCTACCTAGACACAAACCCCTGAAGACCAGAACCGCAGCCTACCCAGCCCCAGAACATAGGACCTGAACCCACACATGAAAAAATAACCAACAGCATGACAGACAGCCTGTTAAACCGAGTCCAGCAAGACCATACCCGCAGCAGCCATGCCCCTGTAACCACCCCTGCAAGCCCAGCTGGCCCCCCGCCCCCCCGCCGGGCGCCGATATCGATAGATGAGAAGAACACACACAACCTGGCCTGAGTGAACAAGTTATGGTCCCCCCATCCATAGATCCCCCTCCCGATCGCTACATGGAGCACCGAAAACCATGCCAAGAGAGGTGATGCGGCCCGACCAAAGCTTCCCCCTGACACACGAGAATGTGGACGTGACATCAGCAGGTGCGCCGTAAATGACGCTCGTCGGCTGTAACCACGGGAATGCCAGGAGAACGAATCAATGCTGGACCTGGCAGGGGAGGAGGGCTATATAGCCCCAGACTCCTCCTACAAATTCAGGCTAAATTAATTCTAACATATGAAGCACTGACCCCCGAAGGAGCTGCTGATATTTTTGATTTGGGCCTGTACTCAGCCTTACCACCCCCAATGACTTGACTCAGCCCCTTGACACTACTGTGGTGCAGTGTTAATGTGGAATTAATGATAGGGATAACCTCACAATGTACAGTATAATAACAGTATACTTTTGTTATTACCTGGGTATCCGATATTCCACCTGTTGGGTAAGGAACAACACTTCACACAAGTTGTACTTAACCAAGAAACTTAACTTTTACTGGAATCAATATGAAAGTAGTATTACAATATTGGAACAGTCACACCAACATGGCGCAACAGCCCAATGAATATACACAATAAGTTGTACACACAAATGGTATTAACTGGCCTCGGGAAGTGCGTCTCCAAGTGGGACTAATGCCAGAATGCAAAATACCTTGGTTCTGGGCACCTTCCCACTTCCAGTGCGCGCTTGTAACTGCAAGAAGACAATGTTATATAGCACAAGAACAATCCCTAGGGAGCTCCCCCTGCTTTAGAGTGTAAATTCTCTATTAATCACAACTAGGATGCAAGGCCTTGCAATGGAATAGGAAGTACTCTCTTTGTCTTCTGTCTTCTGCTAGCAATTATGAATTATAATTTGTAATCCAGAGGTCACATACACCAAGATTAAACAAAATAGTTGATGAAGGTATACTCCTGTAGTGTGGTAACCCGTAACTGTTTCTGATGCAGTTAACTTTGTGTAACACAGCGTTAATATTGCGGTGAAGGGTAGGCTTGAGGCCTATTTGAACTCAGTCTCTAGTTCCTTCAATTCCCCTGTGTGGTACTACAGGTCCCAGCACACTGTGTTACAGAATCAGGTATGTGTTAGTGCTTTAGGAAAACTTTGGGCAACAGCCCTCTTACCTGACCAGGTTTGTGTAGCAAGACAGCTCCCTCCGATGTACTGGGTCTTGCTTCTCTCCGGCCGGTGCCGTCGTACCGCTCCACTCCGAATGATAGACCGGAACCTCTGATGACTCCGACTGTCAGCCTGGATCCTTCTCAGTTCTGTCCCAGCGTCTCTCCAGCCTGCTGGTGCAAAACAAAGTCACTGGTCCTGCTGCTCCTGGTAGGTGTAGGCCACGTTCTGTGGAACACCTCCGCACAGGTCCTCACAGGCAGGCCATGCCTCCAAAGAGAGCTAAGATGGCCGCGCATAGCATTTTTATAGCCTACCCAGCATGCAATTCCATACTGAGTCCTGCTGGGTAAATCACACAGCATGCTGGTAGGTAGGTAGTTGTGGAAAGTAAATAAAAGTCACTTCCTCTGATATTCTTCAAAGAGTAAAAATAAAATAAAGTCCATTCACCAATTTGGCCACTAGATGGTGCCATATATCAATATATAACACTGTTCATAAGTTAACATCATACTACATCAATAAGCAAAATTGCTGGTGCTACACATATATATACAGTGGGGCCCAATTTGGACATTGAGGTGTAGTTACTTTTGTTGCAAGCGGTTTCGGTATTAATGGATGTGTATTGAGTTATTTTGAGGGGCAAATTTACACTGTTATACAAGCGGTACACTCACTACTTTACATTGTAGCAAAGTATCCTTTCTTCAGTGTTGTCAAATGAACAGATATAATATAATACATATATTCAGTATCTCACAAAAGTGAGTGCACCCCTCACATTTTTGTAAATATTTTATTATATCTTTTCATGTGACAACACTGAAGAAAGGACACTTTGCTACAATGTAAAGTAGTGAGTGTACTGCTTGTATAACTGTGTAGATTTGTCCCCTTAAAGTAATTCAATATACAGCCATTAATACCGAAAACCGCTTGCAACAAAAGTGAGTACACCCCAATGTCCAAATTGGGCCCAAAGTGGCAACATTTTGTGTGGCCACCATTATTTTCCAGCACTGCCTTAACCCTCTTGGGCATGGAGTTCAACAGAGCTTAACAGGTTGCCACTGGAGTCCTCTTCCACTCCTCCATGACGACATCACAGAGCTGGTGGATGTTAGAGACCTTGCACTCCTCCACTTTCCGTCTGAGGATGCCCCACAGATGCTCAATAGGGTTTAGGTCTGGAGACATGCTTGGCCAGTCCATCGCCTTTTACCCTCAGCTTCTTTAGCAAGGCAGTGGTCGTCTTGGAGGTGTGTTGGGGGTTGTTATCATGTTGGAATACTGCCCTGTGGCCCAGTCTCCAAAGGGAGGGGATCATGTTCTGCTTCAGTATGTCACAGTATATGTTGGCATTTATGGTTCCCTCAATGGACTGTAGCTCCCCAGCACTCATGCAGCCCCAGACCATGACACTCCCACCACCATGCTCGACTGTAGGCAAGACACACTTGTCTTTGTACTCCTCACCTGGTTTTTGGTCTCATCAGACCACAGTTCCAGTAATCCATGTCCTTAGTCTTTTTGTCTTCAGCAAACTGTTTGCAGGCTTTCTTGTGCATCATCTTTAGAAGAGGCTTCCTTCTGGGATTACAGCCATACAGACCAATTTCCCAAAGACAACCCCTGGATATGACGCTGAGCACGTGAACTCAACTTGTTTGGTTGACCATGGCGAGGCCTGTTCTGAGTGGAACCTGTCCTATTAAACCGTTGTATGGTCTTGGTTACCGTGCTGCAGGTTCAGGGTCTTGCCAATCTTCTTATAGCCTAGGCCATCTTGAACTTCCAGTGACCAGGATGAGGGAATGAGAACGATAACACCAAATTTAACACACCTACTCCCCATTTACATCTGAGACCTTGTAACACTAACGAGTCACATGACACTGGGGAGGGAAAATACCTAATTGGGCCCAATTTGGACATTTTCACTTAGGGGTGTACTCACTTTTGGCTGTGCGTTGGGTTATTTTGAGGGGAGCATGTCTCCAGACCTAAACCCCATTGAGCATCTGTGGGGCATCCTCAAACGGAAGGTGGAGGAGCGCAAGGTCTCTAACATCCACCAGCTCCGTGATGTCATCATGGAGGAGTGGAAGAGGGCTCTAGTGACAACCTGTTAAGCCCTTTGAACTCCATGCCCAAGAGGGTTAAGGCAGTGCTGGAAAATAATGGTGGCCACACAAAATGTTGACACTTTGGGCCCAATTTGGACATTGGGGTCTATTCACTTTTGTTGCAAGCGGTTTCGGTATTAATGGCTGTGTATTGAGTTATTTTGAGAGGACAAATTTACACTGTTATACAAGCTGTACACTCACTACTTTACATTGTAGCAAAGTGTAATTTCTTCCCTGTTGTCACATGAAAAGATATAATAAAATATTTACAAAAATGTGAGGGGTGCACTTACTTTTGTGAGATAATATATATATATATATATATATATATATATATATATATATATATTATACGCACATGAATATAAATAAAATTTGTGCGGCTGTCTGTGCGTGGTTGCCTACTCAATGCCTTTGTTGCTATTTCCTAAATGTGAAATAAATTTGTCAACAAAGTATAAACAAAAAAATAATAATTTTACAACATATTCTTGTACATAACCTGTTTAACCACTTCACCCCCCAGAAGGATTTGCCCCCTTAATGACCAGGCCATTTTTTGCGATACGGCAATGCATCGATTTAACTGACCGTTGCACGATCGTGCGAAGTTGTACCCAAACAAAATTGATGTCCTTTTCTGTACACAAATTGAGATTTCTTTTAGTGGTATTTGATCACCTCTGCAGTTTTTTTTTTTGCACTATAAACAAAAAAGTGTGACAATCTGAAAAAATTTTTTTTTTAAATTATTTTCTGCTATAATACATATCTAAAAAAATATATATATTCATCAGTTTAGGACAATACATATTCTTCTACATATTTGTGGTAAAAAAAAAAAATCGCAATCGGCATATATTGATTGGTTTGTGCAAAAGTTATCAAGTCTACAAACTATGAGATAGATTTAGGGACTTTTTTAAAAAATGTTTTTACTTGTAATGTCGGCGATCTGTGATTTTTAGCGGGACTACGACGTTGCGGTGGACAAATCTGACCCCAAATGACACTTTTTGGGGACCAGTGACATTATTACATTGATCAGTGCAATAAAAATGGACTGATCAATGTATAAATGACACTGGCAGGAAAGGGGTTAACACTAGGGGGTGATCAAGGGGTTAAATGTGTTCCCTCAGCATGTTCTAACTGTAGGGGGGGTGGGCTGCCTGGGACATTACAGATAGCTGTTCCCAATCACTGGGAACAGAAGATCTCTGACATGTCCCCTGTCAGAACGGGTATCCGTCTTGTTTGCAATGGCAGATTCCCATTCTGCCTCTGTGTACAGCAATCACGGGAGGCCGGCCGACATGGAGCTCCTACGCTGCCGCCGGGCACGTACGACCGCATTCTCACATTCACGCAGTGGCGGAATTACCGGGGTCATAACAGTTGCAGTTGCGACGGGGCCCGGCATTCCGCCACTGTGGGGGGGCCCAGCGGGGTTGCTCTTCACACACTCTCTGAGCGGAGATCGTGTGTCATATAACAATAGCACAGCGAGACACCGGCGGCAGCATTAATGTTCTATTTGTCGGTCCTCTCTGGCACGGATGAGAGAGGACACACAGCTGATCTCACGGCTCCCCCTTGTCCCCCCCTCCCCTCTCCTGTGTGCTCCGTGGGCAGTCTAGTGTAAATCTAAGGAGCTCACATTTCCCACGGAGCACACAGGAGAGGGGAGGGGGGAGAAGGGGGAGCCGTGAGATCAGCTGTGTGTCCTCTCTCATCCGTGCCACGGAGGACCGACAAATAGAACATTAATGCCGCCGCCAGTGTCTCTCTTTGCTATTGTTATATGACACACGATCTCCACTCAGAGCCGTGCTGTCCAGCACTGATGGGATCTAATAGCATTCACTGTGATGGGCACTGATAGCATTCACTGAGGGGCACTGATAGAAGGCACTGATAGAAGGCACTGATGGGCACTGATGGGCACTGATGGGCACTGATGAGCACTGATAGAAGGCACTGATGGGCACTGATGAGCACTGATAGAAGGCACTGATAGAAGGCACCGATGGGCACTGATAGAAGGCACTGATGGGCACTGATGAGCACTGATAGAAGGCACTGATGAGCACTGATAGAAGGCACTGACTGATGAGCACTGATAGAAGGCACTGATGGGCACTGATGAGCACTGATAGAAGGCACTGATGGGCACTGATAGAAGGCACTGACTGATGAGCACTAATAGAAGGCACTGATGGGCACTGATGAGCACTGATAGAAGGTACTGATGAGCACTGATAGAAGGCACTGATGGGCACTGATAGAAGGCACTGATGAGCACTGATAGAAGGCACTGATGGGCACTGATAGAAGGCACTGATAGAAGGCACCGATGAGCACTGATAGACGGCACTGATGAGCACTGATAGAAGGCACTGATGGAAGGCATTGATGAGCACTGATAGATGGCACTGATGAGCACTATTAGAAGGCACTGATGGGCACTGATGAGCACTGATAGAAGGCACTGATAGAAGGCACTGATGAGCACTGATAGACGGCACTGATGAGCACTGATAGAAGGCACTGATGGGCACTGATAGAAGGCACTGATGAGCACTGATAGACGGCACTGATGAGCACTGATAGAAGGCACTGATGGGCACTGATAGAGGGCACTGGTGAGCACTGATAGACAGCACTGATGAGCACTGATAGATGGCACTGATGGGCACTGATGAGCACTGATAGAAGGCACTGATGGGCACTGATGAGCACTGATAGAAAGCACTGATGGGCACTGATAGAAGGCACTGATGAGCACTAATAGAAGGCACTGATGAGCACTGATAGAAGGCACTGATGGGCACTGATAGGCAGCACTGATGGGCACTGATAGATGGCACTGATGATTGGGGCACTGATTACCAGTGTAAACAATTTACTGACATTCTTGACAGTTAACGGCAGTCCTTTCCTAACACAGACACAGTGTGTGAGGAAAGGGCTGTGGATAACCGGCAAGTCTGTTTACATGTGATCAGCTGATCACATGGTAAAGGGCCGATGTGATTGCGCTGGATGCACGTCCCAGGGGTCAGGCAGGAAGCACGGTTTTTGGAGGATGTCCATGGACACTCTTCCAAAATTGGAAGCCCGGGGCTCGGATGGAAGGGGAGCCCATCATGGTTTCTTGCACCGGGGCCCTGAAGGTTCTAGTTACGCCTCTGCATTCACGGACCAACGGACTGACGTGTGGTGGCTGGTCAGCAAGTGGTTAATGTAACAACAAGCATGAAACAAGCGGTTTTTGTTCTTTTTTTTACAAAAAAGACAAAGCATAAAACAGAAAATATGTAACATATTTTCTCAGTAGTGCATGGAGCACAAGGTACAAAGTGCAATATCAAATAAATGACTCAGTTTCTTGTATTCTTCAACAAAACTTAAATAAAAAATACTTAAATAATGTAAATAACTTAAATACAAAACAGAAAAATGAGTTTCAAAATACCCAATAATACAGGAGGACCCTGGTGCAAGGCTGCCCTACAAATTCCTGTTCAGAATTGCCAGACGGGTGTCTGTTTAGAACAGCCTTGCGCCTGGTCCCTTTGAAAGATGCTGGCGAAAGGATGCCCTAACAAATGCCTGTCCACAGTGTTCCAATATAACACACAAGTTGATTGGGAAAAAAAACATGATGTCCTTTCATCTTATTTGTTATTCTTTACATAGATAATTAGAAAATTAGAAACACATTTTTAAAATGATTGCAGATATTTACAGTATATATATATATATATATATATATATATATATATATATATATATATATGTATATATATATATATGTATATATATATATATATATATATATATATATATATATATATATATATACACACACACGCATACAAACATATATATGTAAACAGTATATATATATATATATATATATATATATATATATATATATATATATATATATATATATACTGTATATATATATATATATATATATATATATATATATATATATATATATATATATATATATACATATGCTATTTTCAATCATTTTTAAATTATATATTATGATATATATCATAAAAAATCCTTTTGAAAATCAACATAAAAAAAAATTAAAAAAATTAAGAAATACCTTTAATTACCATCCTTCTGTCCCTCAGCTATGCAGCAGGCATTTTCAGATTAAGGTCCTTTGTGGGCCCTCCCAGCTTGAGATCCTTGTGCGGTGAATGGGAGGGGTAACGTGCACGGATGCAATGCCACTCCTCATTGGCTGGTGGGCGGAGCTCCAGAAGTCTAAGGCCCCTTTCACACGATTGGACCGTTCAGGTCCGCCTGTCAGTTTTGAAGGCGGACCTGAACGGGCGCTCCATGTTAGTCTATGGAGCGTCGGATGTCAGCGGAGACATGTCCGCTGACATCCAACCCGGTCCGATCCGCTAAAAGCAGACGGATGGCCCTACGTCCAGGTCCGTCGCTGGCGGATCGCGTGAGATCTGATGAAAATGGACATGCTGTCCGTTTTCATCCGATCCCTCCATAGGCAGCAGCTGCGCCTGACAAGCCCCTCCCCGCTGTCATCCGCCGGCTCAGCGGAGATCAACGGACTGATCTCCCGCTGAGCCAGCGGACCGAGGCGGGCTCCGTAGAAATGGAGTCCCCCTCGTGTGAAAGGGGCCTTAGGTTACGCGAGAGGTGAGTGTGACAGGGCTCTTAATGCTGTCTGTGCACAGCAGCGTTATGGTGTCCTGTAACCTCTAAAATAAAGTTACTGCAAAGCAAGAGTTCAGCGGCCGCAAGGGGTAACTGGGGCGGGGGCGGCGTCGACGGTAAAGCGCCGCTATTGTTGGCGGCGCTTTACCGTCGGTATTTGGCCGCTAGCGGGCAGTTTTACCCCCCGCTAGCGGCCGAGAAAGGGTTAAAAACCACCGCAAAGCACCTCTGCAGAGGCGCTTTGCTGGCTGTATAGCCGCGCTGTCCCATTGATTTCAATAGGCAGGAGCGGTATACACTCCGCTGCTTCGCCACTCAAAAGATGCTGCTAGCAGGACTTTTTTCCTGTCCTGCTGGCGCCCCGAGGGCTTTCACACTGGAATCAAAGCAGCGGCACTTTCGGGTCGGTTTGCAGGCGCTATTATTAGCGCAATAGCACCTGCAAACCGCCCCAGTGTGAAAGGGCCCTAAGTGAGACAGGGCTCCTAATGCTGCCTGAGTACAGCAGCGTTAAGGTCACCTGTCCCTTTAAAACTTATTTGCCAAATTAAAGAGCCACCTCTGAACAGGGCTCAAAAGAGGAAGATATCAATGGAAGGAGGAGAGAGCAGCACAAGGGACACATTGGATTAATAGTAAGTAATGTCCCTTGGGCCAGTTTTTGTTTTTTTTAATTTTTGACTAAACTTAGGCTTTAAAGCTGATGTTTAGGTATGGCAATTTTTGCATAGTTACTTTGGTCCAGCTTGGAGCAATGAAAGTATGTATGTTACATTCCTGTGGAATCACAGCTACAGTGATCTCCACTAGTATCCAGGTCCTTTGCCAAAGGACTGTCTTGCTGCTTATTGAACTCAGGAGCTTGCCCATTTGGCTCAGATGTCATTCACAGAAAACTTTTCTTTTTTTTTATTCTTTATTTATAGACACACTTTGCATTCCTTCAATGAATGCAAAGTGTTCTCTGATTGGATGAGGTGAATATCATGATGTTGCACCCTGCTTTTCCACCCCATCCAATCAGAGAATTGGCTTTACATTCATTGGGAAACTTGTTCCCTGAATAGCGCCCATGCTGAGCTAACTACAGTGATTTCCAGCTTCCATGGGATCATACAGATACACACCTGAACTGATCCCAGCTGGACCTGTGTAACTATGTAAAATTGCTGTACCTAAACTTCAGCTTTAAAGTAACCATCATACCTTGCCACAGACACAAGCTCAGTGAAAATATTTTTTGCTACTCTAATTTCTCTATAGTGTTTACTTTATGACTTACTGTTAGAGAAATGAAAAATTCAGATTTTTAGTGAGACAGACAGCAGATGCATCCTGTTTTTTGAGGTTTAACAGCTCTTTGTAGCCAGTATACCAGAGAAATAGGCAGAACTGTTTGAATAATTTCTTATCATGGCATATGTTACAAGAAATTGCGTTAATCTTCTTAGGTGATGGAATGCAATAGTAGTGGGTCTTGCAATGTGGAGGTCCTATGTTACAGACAATTCTGCCATATTTATTAACAAGGGATCTGTAGTAAACGGGCCAACATAAGTATTCTCAGATGAGTTCTTAGAAGGGTAAAATCAGACTGTAAACAGCAAAAGAATAGGACTGACAGGTTTAACATATGTGTACTCTGCATATTGATAAGGCTACCAATACTCCACTCACCAGTTTAAATAACAAAACACCGCCCTAATAAACTTGTGATCTGGCAATACTTTTTTTGTTTACCTGTTTGTAATGCATTTAAGGAATGTCCGTTTTGCAGGCAGACCTTATCGGAAGGTCCATGCATTCCTTTGGACAGGTGGGTGTAAACAGCCTTGTGTCCATTTACACCTGTCTACCTCTAGGTCTGATCTGGTCCACTAGAAAAAAACAGAAGGGGATCTGTCCTCTTCCGTTTAGGAGGGTCAGATCAAAGGGTTGTCAGGTGTAAATGGACAGTGGAGTCTGATTACTCCAAGCTGCCCATAGGGCAGAGCAGGCTCTGTCCATGTCCGCTCTGCAGAAACTGAGCAGACACGGATGTGTCATCCACCCGTTCTGATCCGATCAACAGGGGATCTGTGAGCTGAACCTTAGCTGATCAGAATGGAATCGCCCTATGTGAAAGATGTGTGGAGTGCTGGGGGTGTGCATATAAAAACATCGTAGTCCTTTAAATTAGGGATGCACCAATATATTGGCTGCTGAAAATTATCAGCTGGAAATAGGGTATTGCCGTTTTACCAATAGAAAAAAAGGTGCCAATAATGGGCACTGAAAAACATGTGTGATTTTGCTGCAATTTTACAGACATTTACATGTAACTCAAAAACCGCATCAAAAACACAACACGGGTGCATTTTTGACACGTTTTGCCACGTTTTCAATGCATTCCAATGGGGAGGTGCATCACACTGCAACAAAAGTGCAGCAGACCAGTGTGAAGACATACATAGAATTTAAAGGGATGCATTTTTCTTGAGCTATTCTTGCGCTTTTTTTAATGCAAAACCACTTCAAAAATGTATTAAACAATAAAACATTAATTATACAGATACTCCTCATTTAACGACTTACCTGTTTAATGACCACTCTGACTTACAACCAGCTCTCCACACCCGAACGACGCGCTATACATCATTGTATTGTACAGTACAGTACAGAATTTTCGTTTGTGTTCTGTACTTTTGCAAATTAAAACAACGTTATTGAGCTGGAGTTTTGTGTTTAACTACAGTACTGTAGTTAAGAAGGCTTAAAATATTGATTACTTGTGGCTCCTTGTTTAACAACCAATTTGTTTAATGACCTGGTCATTGGAACGGAACCTGGTCGTTAAGTGAGGAGTACCTGTAATACAATCATATATAAAAAATATTTGAAGTTTCGGTCCAGAATTTTCATTTCGGTGCACCACTACTTTAAATAATGTAAACTGTGGATATATGTGTTTTATTGCAACTTTCCACTACCCAGAATAAATAAATGCAGATATTGAATGTCAAAAATGTGTGCACAAATGCACCTTGGTGCTTCCAAAGTGTAATTAAAACCATATGTGAAAAGGCAAGCATTTTTAAGTGCAGAAGTACGAATGAATCTTAAGAGGGAACCTCTGCTTTTCTCTCTTTAGGCCGGGTTCATATATGTGCGGCCATGGTTCCCAGAATGGAGTCCGGTGCGTCCCTGTTCAGGTGCGAATCAGGTCCAAATTTTTGACTGAATTCACACCTAAACCGGACCCAACAACGCACAGGACCCTTTTGGAATATGGACTGCGGTCATCCCAGACCTGTGTGAACTAGCTCCATTGAGAGCTAGGCACACTCGCATGTCATGCGAATTGGATGCGGAAAAAACCCACATCCAATTTACACATATGTGAACCCAGCCTTAGGAAATTCAAGGAAAGAAAAATAACTCATAACTATAAACTCATAGACTCCTCTCTGAATTCCAACCTTAACAGAAGAAACCGTTCCCACCCGCAATTTGTAGATTAACATTTATTAGCAGGTACAGTGCTCTATGCTGAGATAATCTAAGTTCTATTTTTGGACTAGAAGCATGAAGATGTGTGCACTATTAGGAACCCATCTGCGTGTTTTTGATCATGTGATCATCATAACAGCCAAGCCAACCTGCTGGCTTCAGTTGTCACTGTACTCCATCCAGACAGAGGCATAGTGACAACAGAAGCTGGCAGGCTGTGGCTGTCACAGTTTAATCAAAAATAATAACCCATTTAAAAAGTTTAAATAATTTGAATAAAGGTGTTATATGAAAAAAAAAATAAGTTCCCATTTTTTATCTTATATAAAAAAAAAAAAATTAGGAGTTACCGTACTTTATTAAAATAATGTACCAAATAAAATGTAATGTTCTTTAAACAGTGTTAAAATTATTTAGGTGCAGATATTTATCATAGAATTATTAATGAAGATAACCAAATGTATACTCATGCTGCTAAATTTGGCCTGGGAATCTATGCTTCAATGGTTATGAAAGCGTTAAGCTGTTAAGAGTGTAGACAAATGGTTAGTAAGTTATAGTATGGCACTGGTAACAGACAATTGTAGGGGATTCCCTGTGAACGTGCATAGCATCACATCGCAAAGTGTTTGCAATCTTTTAAACTACATCTAAAAGCAAAATAAAAAAAAACCTCACTTTGGGATAGAAAAAGTTTAACATTTGCCAGTGTTTTATTAATGTATTTGTTTATTTCTGGCTGTCTTTGTCCAGTTGGGGGGATTTCACCTCACTTTTCTCTGAGACACAGAACGAAGGCAAATTAATCCTTCTCTTAGACAGTTGTCACTGGAACAGTTGCCCCCCCTTATAAGTTTTGGGGAACAGTAACATTTTGGATTTCCTATCACTTTCTGTTCAGGTGAAAATGATCACCAGGAAAAACAGGATGCGTTAGCAGCAGCAATAAAAACCTCACAAAAGTTCTAACCTTTACCACTTTATTCATAACTAACATTTTTTTTTTTATTTTTTTTTTGTGATTTACTATTAAGCTGCATTTCTTTTTTTTAAATAATTAAAACAAAATACCACAAACTTAATACGTTTTATTTTCTGGCTTCTAACATTCTGTGGACATGTTACCAAAACAGAGAAGGCTCATAATATTTAGATTGCTATGTATGTGCTTTGGTGGTTGTCATATCACCTGGAGTACTGAATGTAACCCACTGGTAAATATACTCTAACACATGGGGCTTTGCAACAGAAAAAGGTTGTGGCTTCACGTTTCAGTTCTGTACTTCCTTTTTATGTTTTGCTTCTGGTTGTAGCTTGTACATCATCTTTCTGACAAACACGATGCACGATGCAGCTCTGATAGCTCTGCACTGTAAAGGTAAGGTTTACATTCATTTTTTAATTTTCATGGTCAAATACACTGAAAGGGTACATTTTATGGAAGCTTTTATAGCTAGGAACATAAATAGCATCATTATAATTCACACTCACCCTCTGCAAATTATTGTAAATAATTTATTATTTTTATTAAATATATCAACGGTCAAAATGTAAAATCATATATTCATTTTCACATGCATAGCTCCCAATTGTCCCTGATTTGGAGCAATGTCCTTCTGTCCCTCGTTCCTCCTCATTTGTCCCTCATTTTGGTTTGATCCATATAGTTGTATATAAAATGCATTTTTTATCTTTCAAAAAGTGGTTGCCAGTGCAGAGAAGCTGCAAAGCATGCTGGAAATCCAGGAAACTGTGGAAAGAGATGACCATCAGACAGGCAGCATTTACGAAATGTCAGGAGATTTTTCAAGTATATGTATGCTGGACTGTCTAGTATAACTATTGTTTCTATGGCTATATGGCCTATCGCAGAATGACAGCTGGGCGGGGGCTCCATTGTCCTGACTGGACATCATATGATTTCTTTCAGGACCGTGGGCGCGCAGCGTGGCAATCGGTGGTGCGATGTCTCACCCACACACATCGCATCTGTGATCACGATAAAAAGCCTATGACGTAGGCTCTTTACCATGTGATCAGCTGTGTTCTCTATTCACTGCTGACAGTGAAGCGGCTCTTCTGGCAGGGGGGGTCTGCGTTGATAATCAGTGCAGTGATTATTAGTTCAGACCCATCAGCGATGCCTGTCAGTGCCCATCATTGATGCCGGTCAGTGCCTCCTCTTTAGTGCCGCTTATCAGTGCCATCTTTCAGTGCCCATTAGTGCCGCCTATCAGTGCCCACCAGTGCCCATAAAGGCTGCCCATCAGTGCCCATCACTGTCGCCTATTCAGTGCCCATTAGTGCTGCATATCAGTGCCACATATCAGTGCCCATTAGTGCTGCATATTAGTGCCTCTTCATCAATGCCCATCAGTGCAGCCTATCAGTGCATGTTAGTGCAGCCTCATCAGCGCACATTAGTGAAGGAGAAAAATTACTTATTTACAACATTTTGTAACAGAAACTAAACTTTTTTTTTTTTTAATTTCTGATATTTTTTCATTTGTTTAGCAAAAAAAAAAATAAACTCAGTGATGATTAAATACCACCAAAAGAAAGCTCTATCTGTCTCAAAGAAATGCCAAAAAATTTAGTTTGGGTACAGCATTGCATGATCGAGCAATTGTCATTCAAAATGCGACAGCGCTGAAAATTGGCCTGGGCAGGAAGGGGGTGAAAGTTCCCGGTATTGAAGCGGTTAAGAAAGTTTGCAGATAATTTACAACTATCTGACACCTAATGCCGTGTACACACGACCGGACTTTTTGACAGCAAAGGTCCGACAGAACAAATCCGCCGGACAATTCGATCGCGTGTGGGCTTCGTCGGACCTTTGCTGTCGAAAAATCAGACGGACTTTAGAAATAGAACATGTTTCAAATCTTTCTGATGGACTTGAGTCCGGTCGAAAAATCAGTTCGTCTGTATGCTAGTCCGATGGACTAAAAACGACGCAAAGGCAGCTATTGGCTACTGGCTATGAACTTCCTTATTCTAGTCCGGTCGTACGTCATCACGTTCGAACCAGTCGCACTTTTGTGTGATCGTGTGTAGGCAAGTCGGTTTCATCGGAATTCCGTCGAAAGTCCGTCGAAAAAGTCCTTCGGAGTTCAGCCATCGAAAAGTCCGCTCGTGTGTACACGGCATAAGAGGTCTGCAGGGGATTTTACATTCCATACAGATAACCTCTGGAGTCCCAAAACCTAACATGATCTACATATTATGCAGACACTGCCATCAGTTTCTGGTTAGGACTTTAAATCACTTCTTCCTGCACATTGCAATTGGTTATTGAGGCTACCGATCATAGTAAAGGACCACTAACAAGGTTTGGAATGTAAAAGGAGATAGGCCAAAGTCCTGATTTAGGAAACTGCCATCAGTATTTGCACAGCATGTTTGCAAGTTGCAACCCTGTTTAAGGTTGCCTTTGCAGCTTAAGGGGGGGGCGGTCAGGCTACAAGTGTAAATGAGCCCTTAATGTCTACTCTACAGATAACATTTTGCAGGCCAGCTTTCTGGGAGCATGATACAGGAAAGTTGTATTCAGTAGCCATACAGCTTTTGATTTCTGTCCAGAAGGGACAATTGATTAGGCATTAGGCCAATGAGATACATTCAATGAGTTGCCCATACAGGTCTACACCATTCATTGACCTGTTGCATAATAATTTTCCCTTCTGGTCAGAAAGTTTATGTAGCTCACCTATGTAAACGCAGTAGTACAGTCAGCTGGCACAGCAAAAGGAGATGTAAACACAGCTGATGTTCCTCCTTCCTCGCCTCCTGAAGGAACAAGTCTCTGGTCTGTTGTAGGTGTTGGAGAGGGCAAGGGAGAGCTTTAGAGAATTTTCCACCATGATTTCAAAGTGGGGACCTGTTATTAAAATCCACATATTAATAAGACATGTGTCAGCATTACCAGTTCAATTTATATTTTGAGCAAAAGCTACCTTTTTTTTCTGTGAAACTAACTACTACAACAAATATTAACTCAAACAACAATCACTAACCCAAAAAGCTAAGCCTAGGTCAAGATCACTTTAGCTAGTACTTTATGAGTGTTTCAAGCCATTAAAGTCTGCAGTAATGCCTGGTACATGCTGGGTTGAAAAAAAAAAAAAAATGACAGCTCCGGATCGATAATGATCCCACGTTAGTACAGCAATCTCCACCTCTGAGCTGTTGTCTAAGAGCACTGATCGGGAGTCGGTCGATTGCTGGTTTTCCAGCATGCTTGTCCGACAGAAGCCGGCTGTTTGGAAAGGGTGCCATACACACGGGCCGAATGTCGGGCAGTTTTTATTGAACCAGCCGATGCCGCCTGGCATTCGGCCCGTGTGTACAGGGCTTAAGTCTACTGTTTCCAGATAGATCCTGTCTGACTTGTGAGTGTACAGAAAAACTTCATTAGCTTTTTTTACATAGTAGTTACAAACACTGTAGCTGCTGACTTAAAAAAAAAAAAATCAGATACTTACCAGTGCCTAGAGTCCAGACCTGTCTTCCCACAACCAGTTCTTCTTACTTCTATGGGTCCCCAGCAGCACCATCTTGGATATGGGAGCTTCCTGAGGAACCACAGCCGGCTGCCCACTGTGCATGCACAAGCCTGTGCAGCACTTTGTGAACAGTCCTGCAGCCTTCTGAGACATATAATGTGTCCCAGGTAGTTGCAGAAGGGGAGGGGGCAGGGCAAGCAGTGTCATCCTTACCTAGGTAAGAATTGCAGAAAGGGGAGCGGTTAACGATAAAAATCATTAATTACTCCCTTCCTCCCTCCTAAACAAATTCAAACTCAGTTACAGGCTTTGGGGAAGGGAGCGAACGAGCAGTACTTCACTTTTTAAGTAAAGATCTGCTTTAATTACCAACTAGGAAAAATATTAACAAATTATAAGATTATTTACTTTAAGCTGATCTCTTTCACATCCAAAAATAATTAAGAATCTTTAGGTGCTCTTTAAATCCCATGTAAACTAGAAAACAAAAAATGTATATATTATCAGCTCCTAAATGTGATGACTGCATTACTTTTCTTTTTCATGTTTTTTCCCTTTATTTTTACCTGGTGATCCTGCCAGTAACACACTTCCTGTCTATGCACTGTACCTATGGAGGAGCAGGTTGTCACACTAAATAACTTTTCTGATTTGGAATACATCAGCCTAGTGCCTATCAGTGCAGCCTCATCAGTGCAGCCTCATCAGTGCACATCAGTGCAGCCTATCAGTGCCCATCAGTGCAACCTCATCAGCACCCATCAATATTGGAGAAAAATTACCAAACAAAATTTTATAACAAACTATGAAAACAGTTTTTTTTCAAAATTTCTGGGGGTTTTTTTTTGGTTTATTTAGCCAAAAATAAAAACCCCAGCAGTGATTAAATACCACCAAAAGAAAGCTCATACCTCCCAACTGGGTTCTTAACAAAGTCCCAGCGTCCCGGAGATCCCAGCCGCATCTTACACTCCCACTGCCTGACACATTCAGGTCCAGGCAGAAGAGACACTGACTGCTTCCGTCACCATGCTGCAGAGAGTGTATGTGGTGTGGGAGCCTAATCTGCTGTTAATGCATCTCTGCTCCGGACCCAGCCTGGTTTGCTGCAGTTCTGACTTTGTCGTGCAGGTGGAGAGGCTGGACGGGATGCTGGAGAACAGAGTTCCGACTGAGAGCTTTTGTAGCCATGAGGAGGGGGGTCTGGAGAGCTCTGTAGTAGTGAAGGGCCCGGCAGCAAACTAATAGCTGCTATAAGTTGCTTAGTTTACTGACAGCACTGTATCTCCCCTCTCCCAGCCCTGCAGAATATCTCTCCTGTCATGTGATTTTCTGCAGGGCTGAGAGAAGGGAAACAGGTGTGATGATCTGCATGGCTGGGAGAGAGGAGACCGGTCACAATGCCTCCCTCCTATCACCCTTAACCCCTCATGTATGCAGTGGGGCAATGTGTATGAGGTAATGTTTACACAGGGGTTGATTTACTAAAGGCAAATCCACTTTGCACTACAAGTGCACTTGGAAGTGCAGTCTCTGTAGATCTGAGGGGAAGATCTGAAATGAGGGGAAGCTCTGCTGATTTTACCATCCAAGTATGTACAAGCAAAAATGCTGTTTTTTATTTTCCTTGCATGTCCCCCTCAGATCTACGGCGACTGTACTTCCAATGCACTTGTAGTGCAGAGTGGATTTGCCTTTAGTAAATAAACCCCACAGAGCGGGTCATGTGTACCAGTGAGTGGTAGGGAGCAGTGTGTACATGGAACAGGGGTGGGGAGATTTGTACAGAGGAGAGTAGTGTGTGTGTGTGGGACAGGGGTGGGGAGATTTGTACAGAGGGGAGCAGTGTGTGCATGGGACAGGGGTGGGGAGATTTGTACAGAGGGAAGCAGTGTGTGCGTGGGACAGGGGTGGGGAGATTTGTACAGAGGGGAGCAGTGTGTGCGTGGGACAGGGGTGGGGAGATTTGTACAGAGGGGAGCAGTGTGTGCGTGGGACAGGGGTGGGGAGATTTGTACAGAGGGGGGCAGTGTGTGTGTGGGACAGGGGTGGGGAGATTTGTACAGAGGGGGGCAGTGTGTGTGTGGGACAGGGGTGGGGAGATTTGTACAGAGGGGAGCAGTGTGTGTGGGACAGGGGTGGGGAGATTTGTACAGAGGGGAGCAGTGTGTGCGTGGGACAGGGGTGGGGAGATTTGTACAGAGGGAAGCAGTGTGTGCGTGGGACAGGGGTGGGGAGATTTGTACAGAGGGGAGCAGTGTGTGCATGGGACAGGGGTGGGGAGATTTGTACAGAGGGAAGCAGTGTGTGCGTGGGACAGGGGTGGGGAGATTTGTACAGAGGGGAGCAGTGTGTGCGTGGGACAGGGGTGGGGAGATTTGTACAGAGGGGAGCAGTGTGTGCGTGGGACAGGGGTGGGGAGATTTGTACAGAGGGGGGCAGTGTGTGTGTGGGACAGGGGTGGGGAGATTTGTACAGAGGGGGGCAGTGTGTGTGTGGGACAGGGGTGGGGAGATTTGTACAGAGGGGAGCAGTGTGTGTGTGGGACAGGGGTGGGGAGATTTGTACAGAGGGGAGCAGTGTGTGTGTGGGACAGGGGTGGGGAGATTTGTACAGAGGGGAGCAGTGTGTGCGTGGGACAGGGGTGGGGAGATTTGTACAGAGGGGAACAGTGTGTGTGCGTGGGACAGGGGTGAGGAGATTTGTACAGAGGGGAGCAGTGTGTGCATGGGACAGGGGTGGGGAGATTTGTACAGAGAGGAGTAATGTGTCTGTGTGGGACAGGGGTGGGGAGATTTGTACAGAGGGAGGCAGTGTGTGTGTGGGACAGGGGTGGAGAGATTTGTACAGAGGGGGGCAGTGTGTGTGTGGGACAGGGGTAGGGAGATTTGTACAGAGGGGGGCAGTGTGTGCGTGGGACAGGGGTGGGGAGATTTGTACAGAGGGGAGCAGTGTGTGCATGGGACAGGGGTGGGGAGATTTGTACAGAGGGGGGCAGTGTGTGTGTGGGACAGGGGTGGAGAGATTTGTACAGAGGGGGGCAGTGTGTGTGTGGGACAGGGGTGAGGAGATTTGTACAGAGGGGGGCAGTGTGTGTGTGGTACAGGGGTGGGGAGATTTGTACAGAGGGGAGCAGTGTGTGCATGGGACAGGGGTGAGGAGATTTGTACAGAGGGGGGCAGTGTGTGTGTGGTACAGGGGTGGGGAGATTTGTACAGAGGGGAGCAGTGTGTGCATGGGACAGGGGTGAGGAGATTTGTACAGAGGGGAGCAGTGTGTGCGTGGGACAGGGGTGAGGAGATTTGTACAGAGGGGGGCAGTGTGTGTGTGGGACAGGGGTGAGGAGATTTGTACAGAGGGGGGCAGTGTGTGCGTGGGACAGGGGTGGGGAGATTTGTACAGAGGGGGGCAGTGTGTGTGTGGGACAGGGGTGAGGAGATTTGTACAGAGGGGGGCAGTGTGTGTGGGACAGGGGTGAGGAGATTTGTACAGAGGGGGGCAGTGTGTGCGTGGGACAGGGGTGGGGAGATTTGTACAGAGGGGAGCAGTGTGTGCATGGGACAGGGGTGAGGAGATTTGTACAGAGGGGGGCAGTGTGTGTGTGGGACAGGGGTGAGGAGATTTATACAGAGGGGGGCAGTGTGAACGGAGGACAATGTCTGCAGAGGAAAAGGGAGCAATGTGTACAGCTGTTAAGCAGTGTGTGTGCACAGGGGAAAAGTGGGGCAGTGTGTACAGTTGGTGAATTTAATTTGCACTAAATCTGAGGTTTCTTCATTGTTTCTAATCAGAATCTACGTTGTATTAAGCCACACACAATATTCAATTAATTCCAACCATGCCGGCTGTTCCCCATTACTTGACCACTATATTCTTCCTTGATTTTGATCCTGGCCCATAGATAGTACAATCCAGTGAATTTGGCACCTGAGCACGATCAGGGGAATTCATATAGAGTGTCTATGAATTTCATCAAATTTTGTTATGTCTCCACATAACACGTGCTGGTGTGGGCTACAGATTCCTGTATCTGTTGGAATATTAATTTTGGGCAAGCAAAACATGCAAAAGCACACTAATGCCACGTACACACGACCGAACTTTACGGCATACTTGGTCCGGCGAACCGGAGTCCGTCGGACAATTTGATCGTGTGTGGGATCCAGTGGACTTTTTTTTCTCAAAAGTTTGACGGACCTAGAAATGAAACATGTTTCAAATCTGTCCGACGGACTCGAGTCCAGTTGAAAAGTCCTCTCGTCTGTATGCTAGTCCGACGGACAAAAGCCGACTCTAGGGCAGCTATTGGCTACTGGCTATGAACTTCCTTGTTTTAGTCCGGTTGTACGTCATCACGTATGAATCCGTGGGACTTTGGTTGATTGTGTGTAGGCAAGTCCGTTCATTTGGAAAGTAAAGTCCGTCGTAAAATCCGTCGTAAAGTCCGTCGAAAAGTACGCCGGACAAAGTCTTCCGTAAAGTCCGCTCGTGTGTATGCGGCGTAAGACCCACAATGTATTCTCAGTGCAGCAGAGCTCCTGCTCAACCGATGCAGTTTTATCTCTGAGTGGGTGGAACCTGATAGAGCTTTATGGACACTAATGCCGTGTACACACGGGCGGACTTTTCTACCGGACTGGTCCGACGGAACGAATCCGTCGGACAATCCGACCGCGTGTGGGCTTCATTGGACCTTCAGTGGACTTTTTTGGTCGAAAATCAGACAGACTTTAGATTTGTTTCAAATCTTTCTGCCGGAACTCCGCCGACCCAGTTCCTATCAAGAAATCCCCTCGTCTGTATGCTAGTCCGACAGACGAAAACCAACGCTAGGACAGCTAATGGCTATTGGCTATGAACTTCCTTATTTTAGTCCGGTCGTACGTCATTACATACAAATCTGTCGGACTTTGGTGTGATCGTGTGTAGGCAAATCCGTTCATTAGAGAGTGCGTCGAAAGTCCATCGTAACTCAGTCGAAAGTCCGTTGGAAAGACCGTCGGACCTTTGATGCCGAAAAGTCTGCCTGTGTGTACACGGCATAAGGGGTTGATTTACTAACACTGCAGAGTGCAAAATCTGGTGCAGCTCGGCATGGTACTCAATCAGCTTCTAACTTCAGCTTTTTCATTTAAGCTTTGACAAAAAACCTGGAAGCTGATTGGTTTCTGTGCAGAGCTGCACTCTCCAGTTTTCGAAAATGAACCCATAAGTTCCCATCAGGTACCCTCCTCTTGTGATTGACAGCAGGCAGGTGGGGTCAGTAGCCAATAGACAGTTTGCTATTGGCTATGGAATCTGCCTACTGTCATTGTCACTGCTGTGAAGCTGACAGCATCCTTGACAAGCAGTAAAACGAGGAGAGGGAGTAGTGGTGGCAAACATGCCACTCTGCTGCACAGTGTACAGAGATAGGCTTAGAGCTGGTCTTATCCACTTCAGCCCCGAAAGATTTGGCTGCTGACCGGGCCATTTTTTGCAATTCGGCACTGCGTCGCTTTAACTGACAATTCTTGCAGCGCTGCACCCAAACAAAGTTGACATCATTTTTTTTCCCACAAATAGAGCTTTCTTTTGGTTGTATTTGTTTGCCTCTGCGGTTTTTATTCTTTGCACTATAAACAAAAAAAGAGCGACAATTTTGAAAAAAAAAACACAGTATTTTTTACTTTTTTGCTATAATAAATATCCCCATTTTTTTTTTTAAAAAAAGCAAATTTTTTCTCAGTTTAGGCCGATATGTATTTTTCTACATATTTTTGTTAAGAAAAAATCGCAATAACATATATTGATTGGTTTGCGCAAAAGTTATAGCATCTACAAAATAGGGGATAGATTTATAGCATTTTTATTATTTTTTATTTTTTTACCAGTAATGGCGGCGATCTGCGATTTTTATCTGGACTGCGACATTATGGCGGACACATCGGACACTTTTGACACGTTTTTGGGACCATTGGCATTTATACAGCGATCGGTGCTATAAAAATGCACTGATTACTGTAAAAATGTCACTGGCAGGGAAGGGGTTAACACTAGGGGGTGATCAAGGGGTTTACTGTTTTCCCTGCTACGTGTTTCTAACAGAAGTGGGAGGGGACTGGCTTTAGGAAATGACAGATCGTGGTTCCTAGCTATTAGAAACGCACGATCTGTCTCTCCTCACAGAACAGGGATTTGTGTGTTTACACACACACTTCCGTGTTCTGCCTCTCATGCCCATCGGCCAAGAGCATCGGCACCCCCGCAGTGCAGCGGCGCGCGCGCCTGCTATCCTGATCCCACGAGCCGACGTATAGTGGGATGGCTCACGAGATCGTGGCGACCTGCCGCAGTAAAATGACGGCGGCTGGTCGGCAAGGGGTTAATTACCTCCAGTTTTTTTTTTTTCATAGCACCACTTTGTAAAAGCTGCATTTTAATTTGTTCATTATAGTAACCATTAGAAGTTGTTTCTATTAACAAAAATATAAAAACTAACATCTCAGTTGGTGTACAGAATAACATTTTGTTCCTTCTTTCATTTTATATAATCTGTTATCCATACTGTACATAGATTTTTGGCACCAGGCTAAGTTAAGCATAAAACTTCTTCTATATTGATCCTACCTTATCACACAATTGTTGGTGGACAGTTAGTACACATGAACCACATCTACATTAACACTTGAGAGTCAGAAAACGTATGATGGGCAACTGACAACACAGAGTGAACTTCGCCTTTATGTTACTAATAGTCAACAAGATAGCTTTTGAGGTTAAGACGTTTTTATTATAACCACAAGCATAGTCTGATGACGAAGTTACAAAAATGTTTTGACTTGACTACAAAATTAGGCTGAGAAAATGTGTTATTTCTCAGAAAAATTAGCAGATATTTATATTGTATGCATTTAGAAGCAATCTGCTAAGACAGCTGGAACCAGTTCCAGTTAAAGACTACTGAATATTTTTACAGATTTTGCTTTTTCATATTAAATCATTAAAACCTTTTTCTTCCAGTTGCAAAATCTCCCCTTGTGTAGTGCACATAGACAAACCTGTGCGTAGCCCATGCAGGGCAAAGTACAGGTTTGTTTAATAGCCTGTCCCTTTGCTGCTAATTTCCTTCCCATAACTCCCATGTGGCCTCATCTGCACATTAGAACCTCATGAAATACACAGTATTTTTGAGTATGGTGAGCATATAGGTTTCTTCACTCTATTCCACAATGCATCCTTGCCTTGCAGAATAACAAGGCCATTAGTCAACTGTGAATGTGGGGGTCGTTAGCTTTTGATAGGCATCACATTATGGTATTAATTCTATGATTTACCAGGATTACCAAATTCTTCTCCCACAGGCTTCAATAGATTCAAGGCTAAGATTTGGACAGGCTTAAATATACCATAGGCTACTCACGGGTTTTTGGGGTTCAGCACCAAGGATCATCATTTACAAAATGTTATTATTTTTTCTCTGTTTTGTTATAATTTTGTGTGTATGTATTTGTGTATGTATACCCTTAAAAAAAAAACAGTAAGAGGAAGCAATGGCAGGGGTTGTTGACAGAAGCAAACATTTCTTAAAGAGTAACTTCAGTAATATTTTTCATCTTTCCATCTATTAAATCTTCTGCCCTTGTTGTTTTAACTTTGGATAGTAAAACATTTTTTTTTTCTGCCAGTAAATACCTTATACGGCCCACTTCCTGTTTCTTGTCTGGTCATTAGCCTAGGTTTATAACATCATGCACAGCTCTCTCTCTTACACTGGGGGGGGGGGGGGGTGGAGTCATAAGAGGGCCAATGAGAGCTGCAGAGCTGGAGGTGTACCTCTGTGTATCTGTGTAAATCCAGGAAGTGCACAGGCAGCAGCTTCAGCTGCCCACAGTTAAAATGGTTGCAGCCAGACTCAGTGGAGGGAGATTTCTGCAGCATATTTGGCAAGTACAAAATCACAGTATATATAAAATAATATGCAAAGTGGTTGGAGGGAAGCTTCAGAATGGCAAAAATTATGTGAGCAGACTGCAGTTCCTCTTTAAAAGAGAAGTATGTTGTTGTTTTTTTGGCCCATTTATACTTACCTAGGTGGATGCGGCATTGATCCGATGCTGCATTTGTCCCTTAGCGCTTCTGCACTGAGAACCGTGCGATCGAACACGACCGATGGCTCGGTCCTCACAGATCCCTGAGTGGAGAGCTGCTGACTGTCAATCAGAAGCTCTCCTCTCTGCTCCTCAACTCTCACTGAAGCGCTGGGCTGTGGAGGGGCAGGGAGTGGCCGTCTCAGTGGCTCGCTGAGAGGCTGAGAATAGGCATCAGTCTAGGCAACTGGTGGATCCAGACTTTATTGTCGGGATGACGTGGTGCCTGGACTGATTCCAGTGACATCAGCAGAGAGGACTTCAGACCACTCTCTGCTGAAAATGGGTCAAAGGAGTGCAAAACGAATTGCACTCCTGTGACCCATAGTAGAAGCCCAGCCAAACGAGCTCAGGCTGGACTTCTCCTTTAATGTTTAGTTCAGGTTACTTAAAACCTTTACCTTTTTAAGTTTTATCTACTGTTTTGTACATATAGCAAATAGTATTTTCCCTTCAATTGGTACATTCTTGCTTCAGTTTTTGCAAAAAGCCTGCGAAAGAAGGGGGAACTTCAAATGTAATTTGCCTAATATGTTTATTTCCTAGGAGCATCAGCGCCATCTAGTTGCCCAGTCATGTAGTCCCCCCCCATCAAACTTTGTTTTCTGTGGGACTTGCTTTGTTTTTTGGAACTGTTTGAAAGCCAGAAAGGCCTTGTGTAATGTGTAAAATCTCTTTGGTTCACAGAATATTGAAAGTTACAAGAGTTTAGAATGGAAACCACCAACCACAAAAGGCTAAGCTTGTGAAAAGGTAAAATATTTTTTGTCATGCAACTTTTATTTTCTTTACCAAAGATGTACCAAGCATTTCTGGCAGCCAGAGCATAGCATTTTTAACTCCCACCCATATACATCAAAATTATTTCCAGTAATAATTATGAAATTAATCTGAATGCATGCTGTATGGAAGTATGGATGCAACTTTATTCAAAGATACTGAACTTAGCAAATCAATCTGCCCGATGTTCAGGAGCACAGTGATCCTTCTGCATAGTTACCAACTTAAAATAGTTAAATAGTTAGGAGGGAGACATTGAAGACACAAGAAGAAAAACATTGCAAGCACCTGTGGCCAATAAAGTGGGTGTCACTTTACGGTGGGTGGCTTGAAGTGTGGGAATAAAATAAGTCCCAGCACTGGTGCCATTGGCAGCAATAGCAACTTCCAGCATTGATGTTTTTGGTAGTAGTAGTAACCATCAGTGATGGTGTAAGCACCTCCACCTTAGTTTCAGGCTGTAAAAGTAACCAACCCAGCACTGGTGGTCAGTGGCTGCCTGTAAACTTAACCCTCCCAAGCATTGATGGTCAGTGACTGGCTATAACAACAATAACCCCCCCAGTATTGGTGGTCAGCAGCTGGGTATAAACACATCCCCCCAGCATTGGTATCATCATTGACAGCAATAATAACCTTCAGCATTGGTGTAAGCACCTCCATTGATGGTCAGTGTCAGGCTGTAAAAGTAACCAATCCAGCATTGGTGGTCAGTGGCTGGCAGTAAACATAACCACCCAAACATGGGTGAACAGTGACTGGCTATAACAATAACCCGACCCCCCAGCATTGGTATTCAGTGGCTGTCTGTAAAGATAATCACCCTGCATTGGTGGTCAGGGCCGCTGATAGGGGGGGCACCAGTCGTCTTGTAGGGGGCGCGCCGAGCACACAGGGAGGCCCACACAGGGAGGGCGATTAGTGATGGATGACATTTGCAGAACTCTTCCTCCAGCATCTGAAAGCTGGTCTCTCTCCCCCTCTCTCTGCTGCCAGTTTTTATCTGCTGAGAAAAAAGACAGTCGTCCCTCACTAATCCCCCTCACTGTGCGGGACCCCCCTCCCAGCTGGCTCTAATATTAGCTCTGCCCTGAGTTTGTTATCTTTGTAACTTTGTTTCTCTCCCTCTGTTTCTCTGATCCTGGAGCTCCAACTGCCCAGCCTGTATATTTTTTTTCATCTCATCTTCATTTTTATTTATTAACTTCAATTTTAGATTTAGCAGGAATTCTGTAAGTTATGTTGTATTTGTGTCTGCTAATAATAATTGTATTGTATTTTTAGTGAAATATAGCTTTGACATTTTCTTGGGAGGGGGGTGGTCTGTACAGGGCCCTGCGATTTCTATCAGCAGCCCTATTGGTGGTCAATGGCTGGTTGTAAGATAAACTCCCACAGTGTTGGTGGTCAATAGCTGGCTGGAATGATAATAATAATAATACCCAGTCGTCCGCCCCCTCCACACTCCCCAGGATTGGTGTCCATTATTTAGTTACCCAAATACTATTTCCTATGCAGAACACTTTCTCCCAGTTGGGCCCCAATTATAGTTCTACTGTTGGGCAGAGATCTCTCCAGCTGGCAGTTCTGGCCTCCTTCAGTGCTGGGTGCTGGAATGCAGAGAGCATTCTGGCACGGCACACCACTGTCATTCTGCATGTAGCTGTTGGGTGCACCCAGCACTCTCTAAGTGGTGGTACCTGGTGCAGATTACCCCATTTCTCCAGGATCACCCCCTGCCCCATTTTTACAATATCTGCTACTATAATAGAATAACTATGAGATAGTATAACCAGACCGGCTGTTTGCATGTAAAACAAAAAGATCATGGCAAAACCAAAATATCCATTAGATTGTTGTGCTCAACCAAAACACAGAAAAGACAATTAAGTTAGATGTAAACCTTTTTTAAAAGATTTTGTTACATATTAGCACAGCTGATCTCCTGCATCCTCTTCCTGTCTACATGCATGTACACTTGCAACTGCTGCATGCCATTTTCAGCATTGGTTTCCTGAGAATGACAACAGCAGACAGCAGCGAGTTGTTCGCTATATTTCTTGATGTTTTTTGGCCTCTGGTGGATCGCTTGTCGCTCCCCAGTACACTGTTCTGTTGAGTTATTAGCTCTCTTTATTATATGTTAGTAATATCTGCTTGACGAGAGTCAATTCCTTTCATTTTCTTCCAGCCTTTCCTTTTTTCTATCCCTTATACTGAATTGTATGCGGTCCATCTGTCAGATCTTAATGCTTATTATGCAACTCCCTATATTACCAATATGGCCCCCTTAAACATTTTGACCCTAAATGGCCAAGGTCCTAACCACAAAAATGCACTAAAGCATTCCGTTAATTTGCTGCAGCTAAAATCCACATTCTTTGCTTACAGGAGACCTCTCTTATCTACAGGTATATAAAGCCACGGCAGCTACTAAACAGTGAAGTGTTCTTATAGCTATTCTCTGTACAACCCCAATTGTACTTTCATCTGAAATTAAAGATCCTGAAGGCCGCTACCTCATTCTTCTTGGGCACATTTCAGATGTTGCTGTAACCATTGGATCATATTATGCTCTTAATAAACATCCATTATCATTTCTTTCCCACCTTTTTCATGTAATTGATTCACACAGGTTAGGTACAGGGATATTATGTGGAGACTCCAACCAAGTTCTTTTTCCCTTTTTGGATAAATCTCCCCCTCCTCCCTCCTCCTGTTCTCCTAAGCTTTCATTTCAGCAACTTATCTCCTGGCTTGAGCTCAATCCAGATCGTAAACGCTTTACATATTACTCCCACACAAATCGTTCTCTAGGATTGATTATATCTTCCTAAGTGTTGGCATGGCTCCGAAATCCTATCATCAGTTATTACGCCCTTTACTTGGTCCGATCATAGTGCAGTTTGTACTACCATCTCCTCCCCTATCCCAAGATCCCAGGATTCGTCTTGGTGCGTTAATTAATTATATAGTTACATAGTAGGCAAGGTTGAAAAAAGACAAAAGTCCATCAAGTCCAACCTATGTGTGTGATTTTATGTCAGTATGACATTGTATATCCCTGTATGTTGTGGTCGTTCAGGTGCTTATCTAATAGTTTTTTTAAATTATCGATGCTTCCCGCTGAAACCACTGCCTGTGGAAGAGAATTCCACATCCTAACCGCGCTTACAGTAAAGAACCCTCTACACAGTTTAAGGTTAAACCGCTTTTCTTTTCATGTCTAAATTTCCTTTTCGCTGAAAAGTTTTAGCCCTATTGTGGGGTCACCAGTAAGGTATTTTTACATTGAAATGTTTTCCTCTCTCAAGCGTCACCTCTCCAGAGAGAACAAGTTCGGTGCTCGTAACCCTTTTCTCATAACTAAGGTCCTCCAGTCCCTTTTATTAGTTTTGTTGCCCTTCTTTGGACTCTCTTCAGTTCCAGCACATCCTTCCCGAGGACTGGTGCCCAGAACTGGACAGCATACTCCAGGTGCGGCTGGACCAGAGTCTTGTAAAGTGGGAGAATTATCGCTTTATCTTTTGAGTTCATCCCCGTTTTAATGCATGCCAATATTCTGTTTGCTTTGCTCGCAGCAGCTTGGCATTGCATGCCATTGCTGAGCCTATCATCTACTAGGACCCCCAGGTCTTTTTCAGTCCTAGATTCCCCAAGAGGTTCTCCCCATAGTGATTAGATTGCATTCATATTTTTGCCACCCAAATGAATTATTTTACATTTTTCTACATTAAACCTCGTTTGCCATGTAGTTGCCCACCCCATTAATTTGTTTAAATCTTCTTGCAAGGTTTCCACATCCTGTGGAGAAGTTATTGCCCTGATTAGCGTAGTATAGTCAGCAAATACAGAGATTGAGCTGTTTATTCCATCCAGGTCATTTATGAAAAAAAATTTGTCCCAGGGCAGAACCCTGGGGGACCCAAATTTCCACCCGGACCATTCTGAGTACTCCCTATTTATCACTACCCTCTGAACTCGCCTCTGTAGCCACTCTCAAACCATGTACTCACACTATGATCCATGCCAACGGACCTTACTTTGTACAGTAAATGTTTATGGGGAACTGTATCAAATGCTTTTGCAAAATCCAGATACACCATGTCTACAGGCCTTCCTTTATCTAGATGGCAGCTCACCTCCTCATAAAAGGTTAATAGATAGGTTTGTCAAAAACGATTCCTTATGAATTCATGGTGATTACTGCTAATGATACTGTTGTCATTACTAAAATCTTGTATATAGTCCCTTATCACCCCCTCCAAGAGCTTGCATACAATTGATGTTAGGTTAACTGGTCTGTAATTCCCAGGGATGTATCTTGGCCCTTTTTTAAATATTGGTTTTACATTGGCTTTTCTCCAATCAGCTGGTATCATTCCAGTCAGTAGACTGTTTGTAAAAATTAGGAACAATGGTCTGGCAATTACTTGACTGAGTTCCTTAAGGACTCTCGGGTGCAAGCCATCTGGTCCCCGTGATTTATTAGTGTTTTAAGTTTTTCAAGTCTATTTCTAATTCTGTCCTCTGTTAGCCATGAGGGCGCTTCCTGTGACGTGTCATGAGGATAAACATTGCAGTTTTTGGTTACTGAAGCCCCCCATTTCCCTCGTGAAGACTGAGGAGAAGAATAAATTCAATACCTTCGCCATCTCTCCATCCTTAGTAACCAGATTCCCTTCATCATTATTTATGGGACGAATATGATCTGACCTCCCTTTCTTACTATTTATGTACTTAAAGAATTTCTTGGGATTTTTTTTACTCTCCTCCGCTATGTGTCTTTCATGTTCTATCTTAGCCGCCCTGATTGCACCCTTACATTTCTTGTTGCATTCTTTGTAAAGTTGTAATGCTGATGATGATCCCTCTGCCTTGTATTTTTTTGAAGGCCTTCTCCTTTGCTTTTATATGCATTTTTCCTCCGTGTTTTTTGTTCCTAAGATTTTATCCCAATTATTATCTTCTAGCAAGGATTGTAGTTTAGGGAAGTTGGCTCCTTTGAAATTCAGTGTCTTTGTATTCCCCTTATGTTTCCTATTTGTGTGATTTATACTAAAACGAATTTACCTGTGATTGCTGTTTCTCAAATTGTCCCTTATTTCCATATCCGTGATCAGGTCTGTATTGTTGGTAATCAGTAGGTCTAGTAACACTTTGTTTCTAGTTGGTGCATTTACCATCTAACCCATGAAATTGTCCTGCAAGATATTTAGGAACTGGCGAGCCTTAGATGAATGCGTGGTTCCTTCCACCCAATCTATGTCTGGATAATTAAAATTCCTCATTATAATGACATTTCCCATTCTTGCTGCTAATCCAAATTGAAATAGGAGGTCCGCCTCTGCCTCCTCCCCCTGCTTAGGGGCCTATAGCATACTCCCAGTATTACGTTCACCTTAGTTTCCTTCCTTCGTAGCTCTACCCAAGAGGGTTCCACCTCCTCCCTTGCTCCCTTAGTGATGTCATCTCTCACTTGTACATCATTTTTGATCTACAGGCATACCCCTCCCCCTTTTTACCCTCTCTATCCCTGCGATATAGGGAATACCCTTGAATGGTTGCCAGCCAATCATGAGAGCTGTCGAACCAAGTTTCTGTAATTCCTACAAAATCGAAATCCTCCTCGTACAACAGTAGCTCTAGTTCTCCCATCTTGTCCGCCAGACTCCTGGCATTGGTGAACATGCCACATAATTTAGACCGGTAGCATACTATCTCCTTCTTGGTGCTCTGGGGTTGCAAATAGGACTTGTTACTATACTTACCTCGGGTTTAGGTGCTTTAGTCAACCTACCACTAATGCCCCCAATACTACCCTCTGGAATATGTTCCGCTCTGACTATCTCTACCTCTAGACCCCCCCCCCCATTGCCTAGTGTAAAAGCCACTCAAAATTTTCAGCCATCTTCACTCCCAGCAGATCTGCACGTTCCCCATTTAGCTGCAGTCCATCCCTTCTATAGAGCTGGTAACCGACTGAGAAGTCGCCCCAGTTCTCCAGGAACCCAAATCCCTCCTTTCTACACCAGCTCCTCAGCCACTTGTATACTTCCCTAATCTCCCTCTGCCTTTCTGGCTCGAGGTACCGGTAGTATTTCTGTAATTAAGATGGCTAAATTGCCCAAGTTTTTATATCTTTTTAGAGTCTTGCCCATCCTAGTTCCATCTCATTTTTTACAGCTTATACAGCGCAAAATTATCTCCTTTATCTGGGGTAAAACGAAACCTCAAACCTCTAAATCCACTCTCTGTCTCCCACAATGCTGCGGAGGTTTAGGTCTCCCAAATATTTGTGCTTATATTTTGTGGAGCACCATGGAAACTCCTAGCTTACGTTCCACCACCACACACAGGGTTCCTGTTTCCGGAGTGGCGTTGACGTCATCCCACGTGCCCTGCTCCAGTGGCTATGCTCGGCTTCCCTGGCTCCATCCTCCAGCAGCGGCTGACACATTACACTCCACACAGCTTGGCATAGCATTGTCTGATCCTTGCGGTCAGTTCCAGCATTCACTGCAGCCAGCTAGTGTCTCCCTGCTCATGCTACATCCCTCTGGATCCTCATATTACCGGATCACCCATCAGAGGCAAGAGGCAGTCCATCACTCCATTTTCTGCCACCGAGCTATTACCATTCCCCACACGGTTTGGGATGACTTCTCTCCACATGTGACCGGCAAGCCTTATGGAAAACGTTAACCCCTTCTCAACCAGAAATCATTGTGGTACCTTTTGTTTTTATACAATGTATTTATTTAGTTGCATGCTTTTTACCATTTGCTGCAGTCTGTGCCAGCACTAACAGCCTTTTGTAGTTGCTGGTTAATTGACTACAATGCAATAAACTAACTTTGAATTAGTCCATGGTTCACATATTTTTTGGCTCCTACTCATAGAGCGCTGCTTTTTGTTTTTTTGATTGTTTATCTCCAGACTTTGATGACACACTGTTATAGCCTTGGTACTTTTACTCTATTTGACTATACTTTCTATTCATTTGGGATCGCATCACCACTTGTAACACCCCCCCCCCCCCCCATTCCCTCCCCCCGTTTTTTATACCCTCTTCTCTCTATGGACTCCTATTTTTTGTTTTCTACCTTTCTTTTAATATTGTGTGGTACTTATAAACACATTATCTCTTCTGTTTTTAATATAAACCTATTCGATTGATCTCTGTATTATTGTTCTTGCAAAATGAACCAATAGTCACTAGCTTACTTTTTTCCTTCTGATGGAATTTTCTAATGCTTTTGATGTAATACTTTATTGGTTTATTCATTGCTGTACTTGTTAAATTTTTACATTGTTATGTACTCATCCTGTTTATAAATCGATATGTTTAGCTTTAATGCTATTTGAATATTGTACCACCATCCTTGTATGTACTCAATTTGTCAATCTTTGTTATGTCTAAAAAATAATAAACAAATTTGACAAGAATGTTATAGCAGACTATTTCTTCAAAATCTAAATGATTGGGGATGAAACATGATAAAAAAGAGAAGTCACTGATGTGAATCCGCTCTTTGGTGGTCCTCCTATTTTGTTGCTAGTTATCCATCTATTACATTACTGAACTACACATTACTATTATACCTGTCACACCGCTGTTATACATTCATTTACTAAGGGCATGCCATTGCACCAACTCTTCCCAATCTCTCCACATGCATTTTATCAGATTTTCCTATGATTTCACCACAAAGGCTTCCAATTCACTGTCACTGTGGCAACTCTGTGCCACTGCCATTGATAGTGACAGGGCTAGCTTACCGGAAAGCTCTCTTATTGTCCCTTCCAAGTCTGTTGGGCATAGTTCAAAGTCTACGCAGTGCATTATGTTTTTAAAAATTTCTCCCTAGCAAACCTGAACATAAATTTGCCAGGACTGTAAATCTTAAACCCTTAGGATTTGCTTTGAACCTGAACCTCATCCGTGAACCTCATGCAGCAAGGTTTAAAACAATCTTGATTTTTTCCATAAGAAATGTCATTTTGTGCAGGGACTGATGTAAACACGGGAAACATGTGCCACTTTACAGGCATACTATAGACACCCCCAGGTACGAAATTTAAAGGAATATTTCACTTTTATTGTTCCACTTTAAGCATTATTAAAATCACTGCTCCCGAAAAAACAGCCATTTTTAAAACTTATTTTTGCATTGATACATGTCCCCTGGGGCAGGACCTGGGTCCTCAAACACTTTTTATGACAATACCATGCATATTAGCCTTTAAAATTAGCACTTTTGATTTCTCCCATAGACTTTTAAAGGGTGTTCCGCGGCTTTCGAATTTGCCGCAAACACTCCAAATTGTTTGCTATTCGGCGAACACCTGATGTTCGCGTCGAACTTATGTTCGACTTGAACATCGGGCTTATCCCTACTGATTACTACTAATGATACTATTTTTATCCGCAAATTATTGGACATAATCCCTTATTATCCCCTTTAATAGTTTACAAACTATTGATGTTAGGCTGACTGGCCTGTAGTTTCCAGTAATATATCGTGGCCCGTTTTGTGTATTGGAAATATGTTAGCTTTCCGCCAATCGGCTGTTACTGTTAGTAAACTATCCTTAAAGGTTCGGAATAACGGTCTAGCAATGACCTTGCTAAGTTCTTTGAGGACTCTTGGGTGTAAGCCATCTTGTCCTGGTGATTTGTTTGCATTAAGTTTTTTGAGTCTTTTTAGAACACTAGCTTCTTTTAGCCACAAGGGTACATTCTGTGTTGGCTCCATTCAAAAAACTATATCTTCCTCGTTGAAATGTGAGGTAATATAGCTCATAGCGTTTTTAAAAAAATGTTTTGCAATTCACAAAAAAAAAAAAAAAACGATACAATCTCGCAAGCGGTATTTCTTCTAAAATTGCAATGTTATCTCATGAAATCATGCAATATTTTATCTCATGCAATATCAAGTGGGAATGATACAGTGGAGAAGAATTAGAACCCCTGTCAGTTTTTATTGCTAATAAAGAGGTAAAATGGTCTAAACCGTAGAAATATGCCAACTCACTAAGACCCTTTTCACACTGAGGCAGTTTTCAGGCATTTTTAAGCGCTAGCAATACCACCGGTAAAGCGCCTGCAAACTGCCTCCGATTCATTTCAATTTGATTTTTTACACTGGGAGGGGCGCGTGCAGAACGTTAGGAAAAGTACTGCAAGCAGCATCTTTGGGGTGGTTTGGGAGCACTTTATACAGCGCTCCCAAAATGCCCTGCCCATTGAATTGGTAGCGATTTGGAAGCGGCGCAACACGGGTGTTTATAAACACCCCTTCTTTGAGTGGTTAAAAGCACCCCACTAGCGGCTGAAAAGCACTGCTTAAACAGCTAAAATAAGCGGCACTTTAGAGCTTAGGCGGCCCCAGTGTGAAAGGGGTCTTAGTCAGTGCGGTCCCTGCAGCATATGTATTAATACAAAATAAAAAAGGTGAGTCAAAGGTAAGCTGCTTTCACAGGACACACGTGGTGTATCAAAAACTAAGTTCAATTGAAGGGGTTGTATAGGTTCTCTTTTAAAAAAAAAATAACAAACATGTCATACTTCCCTCCACTGTGCAGTTCGTTTTGCACAGAGTGGCCCTGATCCTCATCTTCTGGGGTCCCTCAACGGCTGTCTCGGCTCCTCCCCGCAAGAGCTAACCCCCCCTCTGGGAAGCGCTCTCCCAAGGGGGTTAGCTTGCGGGTGCGCTCCCTTGTGATACATTCGGCCCCGCCCCCGACACGCCGCGTCATTGATTTGATTGACAGCAGCATTATTTTTTACATTTTGCTATAATAAATATCCCAAAAAAATATATAAAAAAAAAACATTTTTTTTCCTCAGTTTAGGCCGATGCGTATTCTTCTACATTTTTTTGGTAAAAAAAAAATCGCAATAAGCGTTTATTGATTTGTTTGCGCAAAAGTTATAACGTTTACAAAATAGGGGATAGTTTTATGGCATTTTTATTAATAATTTTTTTTTTTTACTAGTAATGGCGGCGATCAGCGATTTTTATTGTGACTGCGACGTTATGGCGGACATGTCGGACATTTTTTACACATTTTTGGGACCATTGTCATTTATACAGCAATCAGTGCTATAAAAATGCATTGATTCCTGTATAAATGACACTGGCAGTGAAGGGGTTAACCACTAGGGGCGGGGAGGTGTTAAATCAGTACTGGGAGTGATTACTAATTCTAGGGGGGATGGGCTGTGTATGTGACGTCACTGATCTCTGCTCCGATGACAGGGAGCAGAGATCGAGTGACACTGTCACTAGGCAGAACGGGGAGATGCTGTTTACATCAGCATCTCCCCGTTCGTCCTCTCCATGAGGCGATCGCGTCCGCGGGACCGGCGACCCGACTCACGGAGCTTGCGGCAGGTGCACAGGGCAGCAAATTCAAAGTAACGTTACTTCGCGCAGCCATGCCATTCTGCCAACGTAAATGTACAGGAGCCGGTCGGGAACCAGTTAAGTAAAAACAAAAGATCTTTAAAAATGTCAAATAGTGAATGAAAATAGTATCAACAAATACACACATATATAAATACCCTTCTTCCACCAATAAAAAGTGCAATGTTGTCTTTTTTATTGGTGGAAGAAGGGTATTTATATATATATATATATATATATATATATATATATATATATATATATATATATATATATATATATATATATATATATATATATATATATATATATATATGTGTGTGTGTGTAATTTTTGATACTATTTTCCCCTGGTAATCTCTGGAGGAACCTTAGTTTTCCATGGAACCCTGGTTGAGAAACCTGGCTTTAAAGTTATTTTTGCTGTGATATTTGGAAAAGTCATCGCTATATCTTTGGGCAGGTATGTTTTTTTTCTTGTTGTCATTTTCTGATTTTCTTGAAAGTGTCACTCTGGTATGACACCCCTCTCCTAACAGCTCAAGCTCCACACCTTTGTAAGAATACTTGTCTATTTCTAATCCCATTCTGTCTTGGGAATATTTGAGCTAAACATGTCTCTACAAATAATTGTGAATAAGTAAAGTATCCCAACTACATATGACACGTATGGCATACGTATGTTCTAGCAAAGGATTAGACCATTGTGATATGTATGTACATTGTATTATGTTTGGAGTAATTGGGAGGTTTGCAGTAAATGGTACATATATTTGTATATACACAAAAAGTCTCAAAAAAGCTGACAAAATGACCAGAGAAAAAAAATATACTTCACTACATCTAATGGGGTGGAGTTACTGAATGTAATGGGGCGGATTTACTAAAAGCACATAGACTGAGGACTTTGCAAGTGCAGTTACTCCAGAGCTTAGTAAATGAGGGGGGTCTCTGCTGACTTCCATCATCCAATCATGTGCAAGCAAAATTGCTTTTTTTTTTTTTCCTTGCATGTGATTGGATATTCTTTCTAAAGCGAAGCTTTACCTCATGTACTAAGCTCTGGAGCAACTTGCAAATTGCACAGTCTAGAACTATAGTCACAACATTTTTTTTTTAAATTTTGGAGGGGGTTATAACCTCTCTGTTTTTTTTTTTTTTTTTTTTTTGCCATCTGTGTCCCTTTGGAAGATTCCCCCTCTATTACTTTTCTCGGGACACCCCAACATTTGGGATTTTATTTTACTTTTATTTTCAATGATAATGGTAAACATGACAAATATAGAGAGGGTGAATCTCCCTAATGGGGGCACAGACAGCAATAAAAACCTGACAGGTGTTCTAATCCACCTCCACTCTATCCAAAACAAAATAAAAGTTTTTCTTTTAGTTATACTTTAAAGTGGAACTTCAGTCATTTTTTTCAACTTTCCATCTATTAAATCTTCTGCCCTTGTTGTTTTAACTTTGGATAGTACAACATTTTTTTTCTGACAGTAAATACCTTATACAGCCCACTTCCTGTTTCTTGTCTTGTAAAAAGCCTAGGCTTATGCCATTGTGCGCAGCTCTCTCTCTCACTCTCGTGAGAGTTTGCCAGAAAGGTAGGGGGAATGAGTCATAAGAGGGCAAACAAGAGCTGTAGAGCTGGAGGTGTGCTTTTGTGTGTCTGGGTAAATCCAGGAAGTGAACAGGCAGCAGCTTCAGCTGCCAACAGTTAAAATGGATGTAGCCAGACTCAGTGGATACCGCATGCCTAAACTACTACTTAATTACTGCATGCATTTAATTATTTATTTCCTTCTGTGCATTGACTTTAACCCCTTTCCTTGCTGTATTTACTGACAGCTTTGAGCATTTTGCAGTTAATAATGCAAAATGGCATTGTGAATTGACAGTTGCAGGATCGTATGCGATATTTAGGGAGAATGTCTCCGAACACCTAACATCCCCCAGGTGATCTAGTTCTATGAATGGAACCCACTATCTTGTCTATTATACCTCTCTTCTTCCTTAGTAAAACTGAGGAGAAGGATGTATTTACCACAGTTGCTTTATCCTGGTCACTAGTACCAATCTACCCCTGATTATCCTTTAATAGGCCAATATGCTCTGACTTTGCCTTTTTACTATTATTATATTTTTTAAAATGTTGGGATTCTTTTTACTCTCCTCCACTATGCATCTCTCGTCTCTTTTCGCTGCCCTGATGACGCTCTTACATTTCTTATTGCATTCCTTTTAAAGGACAGTTTTTTCTTTATAATAATACAAAAAAGATGCGGCGCTAAGAACAAATATAGTGAATATGATACAATAATCAAAATATTAGTGCAAATAGAAAATTACATGATACAATGTCCCAAAACTAATGGGATAGACAGATAGAATCCAAGGCAAACAAAGAGTCCGTGATAAATCAAGAAAGAGTGCAAAAAGGGGCCATAGCAGAGATGGGGGTGCAGTGGAGAGAATCTTCCGTAGTTCCTCACACCCGAGGTGAAATATCAAATATGCTCACCAGATCCCGTTGACCGCCATTACAGCGGTCAAAAACAGCACAGGGAATTTCGGGGCTCCCCACAACCTCAGCTCAATATTCCCGAAGGGCGACAGATGGTATCTCAGGATTCAAGGAGAGAAAGGAAAACCATCGCATAATATAGTCTGCACAGTCGTTTTATTAAAAGAATTGCACTTACAAAATCTCGTGGTAAAAACAGCATATCGCGTACAGCTGACAATCTGCACCTCCGTCTGCTGCCTCCGCCTTCCTGGTTCGTGTAAGCCCTACACAGAGTACGGACGTGGTGACGTCATAGGCTCCTCCCTACGCGTTTCGTCACTAGCGGACGTCGTCTGGGGATTGGCCAAGCTCGAGCGTCACCGCGTGTGGGCATTAAATACACTATGGGCGCCATCTTAACTACTGGTAAGGTAATTTTGGCATTAGGAAACGGCTAGGCCGTGTTACATGCCGGCCAATAGTGATTAGGGAAGCGGAGGAAACACTTAAGGAAAAACGAAAAACGAAAGAAAAACGCCATCTTGTGGCCAAAAAGAATAACAGAGGAAAAACAAATTAAAAAGAGAAAATGAATTCTCAAATGGCAGTAACAAACTCAGAAGGGGTGCAGCAGACAGGAGGCTAGATGAAACATTAAAAAACATATAAATTGCAATACATACTATAATCCAAAACCTCAATACATCAAATACTAGATATATAAAAGAGGCCGCATTGACAATATGAGAAATTATTCTCATAGAAATGAAACAGTAAAGACAATGTTTTTATTTAAAATAATCAAGAGTTGTTTAAAAAACAATTAATGTCCCAGTCAACGTTTAACCCATGTGGTACAAAAGATCTCATATGGAAGATCCACCTGGTCTCAAGCCTAGATAATGATCTGACCTTGTTAGTCCCTCTCCAGTGTGGATTTAATTTATCAATTGCCATAAAAAGGGTCCCATCCGGTTTCTTATCATGATATTTGGCATAATGCCTAGATAGGTTGTGTTTTGGGTAACCCCGTTTAATGTTGGCAATATGCTCCGATAGTCGCACATGTAACTCACGTTTGGTTCGACCAATGTACTGCTTAGAGCATGGGCACTGAATAAGATAGACAACGAATTTGGTGGTGCATGTAATAAAAGATTGGATATCATATATCCTATTCGTGACAGAGGATAGAAAAGTCTCACGTTTTCTACCAGTAAAGGAATTTATCTGACAGGTGTTACACTTATGACAGGGATAGAAACCCTTCATAGTGTGGAAAAAGGAGATAGTCCTCGGGGGATCTATCACATTTCTAGCGATACAGTGTCGCAAAGAGGGCGCACCCCTATATATCACTACAGGTTTATCTGGAATGACAGGTCCTAGAACCTTGTCATTCCTGAGTATATTCCAATGTTTTTGAAAAATTCTTTTAACAGAAAAATGTTGGTTGGAATAACCTGTAATCATAGCCCAACCAAACCTATTATCATCTACGGGGCCATGGCCGACGTCCCTGTGCAACATGAGTGCCCTATCCATGCTGGCAACCTGAGAAATGGTGGCCTCAACTTCGCCCTTAGAATAACCCTTTTCCAAAAATCGTTGTTTAAGCACCTGAGCTTGTTGGTAATAATCCATAACCTCAGTGCAATTACGCCTAATCCGCTGGAATTGTCCCCGAGGGACAGCTCTCAACCAAGCTGGATGATGGCAGCTAGAAAGCGGAATATAGGCGTTTCTATCCGTCGTTTTGAAATAAGTATTAGTGACAAGGCGACCGTTCCTGATCAAGATGTTAAGGTCAAGGAAATGGATTCCTATATCACTAATTTCAAACTGGAGTGAAATACCTCTATCATTCTGATTTAATGATGTAAAGAATTCTTCAAGTGAGGGCTGATCACCATCCCACACCAGCAAGACATCGTCTATGTACCTTTTCCATAAACGCAGTTGTGCCGGGGGATTCCTGTCAATAACCTCACTCTCCCACCTGGCCATAAATAAATTGGCCAGGCTGGGCGCAAATTTGGCGCCCATGGCCACACCACAAATCTGCAAATAAAAAACACCACCAAACCAAAAATAATTGTGACCTGCCGCAAATTTCAAAAGGGACAAAATGAAAAGTTTTTGAGACTGAGGCAGAGAAGATTCTTGGTTAAGGTAATAACTGACAGCTTCTAATCCATGTTTGTGTGAGATATTGGTATACAGAGAAGCTACATCCGCCGTAGCCAGGATGTAGCTCTCCTTCCATTCTAGGTTTTCCAAAAGGTTAATAACCTGAGTAGTGTCTCTCAAATATGCCGGGGTAGCTGTCACTAGAGGTTGCAAAAAATTGTCCACGTATCTTCCTATCCTGGCCGTAACCGAATCAATGCCGCTGATGATCGGGCGGCCGGGAGGATTGGAAAGGTTTTTATGTATTTTAGGTAGAAAATACATGACTGGAATCCTTGGAGCTGAGGGAACCAGGTATGCCCTTTCTTTTTTATTTAGAATACCCCTTTCAAAACCTCCATCTATCAGGGTCTGGAGTTCCCTTTTGAATTTAGTAGTAGGGTTAGCGGCCAAAGGCAAGTACGTGGCTCGATCAGAGAGGAGCCTATTCATTTCCTCTAAATACTGAACTTTATTGAGAATGACAACACCTCCCCCTTTGTCCGCTGGACGTATGACGATGTCATTTCTTTCACAGATTTTAGATAGATGGTGTTGAAAATCCCCTTGTTGGTTAGGGGGGCAATTGAATGCTAACAAATCCTTAATTACCATTTCTTTAAAAACCTGTATAGAGGGAGCAATGGGACCTGGGGGGTTGAATAGTGAAGCATTTGATAAGTTGGTGTGTCTAATAGGAGTCTCATTCATCTGATTAAGTGAGCTGGACAGTGGGTCAGTTGTTCTATTCATAACGATGGAAGGTCTATTAACAAAAGATGAACCCTGGTTGTTAATCGGATTCAAAGCGAAATGTCTCTTGATGTTCAGTTTTCTTATGAACTTGTGAACATCAATGAACGTTTCAAATTTGTTCAATCTGTGGGGGGGGGCAAATTTTAGGCCCTGACTTAAAACTCTTTGTTCACCCACGGAGAGTTGAACAGTACTTAAATTAAAAACCCCACTAACATTTATTGTCTTCTTCTCTTTGGCCCTGATCCTCCTCCCCCCTCTAAGGCCTCTCTTTCCTCGTGTCCTCTTTTTCCTCTGTAGTTGTTCCTGGGAAGGGACCGTTGATGGTTTTGACCTTCTCCTAAAAAATCTTTATATTATACCTTTTTATGCTGAAATTTAGCCACCCAGGTTTAACCTTAGTTCTTTTATATTTGTTTGCCCATTGGAATACACTTGCTAATGCCATTATTTAGGATTTTCTTAAAGCACTCCCAATTTTCCTCTCTGTTTTTTGATTCTAGAATATCCTCCATTTAATGTCACATGCCAGCCAGGATGTGCACCACAACATTTCATGAGGGATTCAAGGCAAAAGGTAGATTTTTTTTAAGGTACTGCTTAAAGGAGTTGTAAGGGCAGAAAGTTTTTTTTTATCTTAATGCATTCAATGCATTAAGATAAAAAGCCTTCTGTGTGCAGCAGCCCCCCTAATACTTACCTGAGCCCATCTAGATCCAGCGATGTTGCAGAAGTGTCTTGGCTGCCTGGGACTCCCTTGATTGGCTAAGACAGCAGCACGGTGTCATTGGCTCCCGCTGCTGTCAATCAAAGTCAGTCAGCCAATGAGGAGCGAAAGGGGGCGGGTCAGGCCACGGCTCCTTGTCTGAATGGACACAGGGAGCGTGGCTCGGCTCAGGTGCCCCCATAGCAAGCTGCTTGCTGTGGGGGCACTCAACAGGAGGGAGGGGCCTAGAAGCACCAAAGAGGGACCCGATAAGAGGAGGATCTGGGCTGCTCTGTGCAAAACCACTGCACAGGGCAGGTAAGTATAACATGCTTGTTATGTTTAACTAAAAAAAAAAAATGAGACTTTACAATCACTTTAACCACAGTAATTCTTACTATAGACTTCCAATAAGACAGAAGATCTTTGAATATATGTTATTTTTAAAATCAGACTTTATAAGTAAAAACCACAGCTGTTGATACTGAACCTAACAGATTAATCTTGTTCATTCACACAGAACATTGGGATATCAGAAGATCTGGAACAAGAAAAGAAAATGCCCAGTGGAAACTTTTCAAACTGCCGCAGGCCCCCAGATTTCCAGCATACCCTATATGCTGTCACTTATATAGCCATCTTCATACCTGGCCTGCTCGCTAATAGTGTTGCTCTATGGGTTCTCCGAAGCTTTATCAAGAAGAGGAACAAGGCCATTATCTTTATGATCAATTTGGCAACTGCTGACCTTGCCCATGTCTTGTCGTTGCCTCTACGGATTTATTACTACATAAATCACTCATGGCCATTTAAACAATTTGCCTGCTTGTTGTGCTTTTATCTTAAATACCTGAACATGTACGCAAGTATCATCTTTTTAACACTTATCAGCGTCCAGAGGTATGTCTTCACCGCAAATCCTTTCAAAGCCAAAGACTGGAAAAGAAGGTACGATGTTGGAATCAGCATATGCGTATGGATAGTGGTTGGTACTGCATGCCTGGCATTTCCTATCTACAGAAGCTCTGGAGGAAATAACTCAACCACCAGTTGTTTTGCTGACCTAGGTAATAATCAAATTAACATGGTCACCATGTCTGGCATGCTGATTTTTGCAGAACTCTTAGGATTTATAATTCCTATGACTGTCATTACTTACAGCTCTCTAAAAACAAGGACACAACTAAAACTGAATTCCCTACAGTGTGTGAACAAGAAAGAAAAGAGCAAAGCTCTTCGACTGGTAATAACATGTGCTTGTGTGTTTTTTATTTGTTTTGCACCATACCACATCAGTTTCTTCTTCTATGTAATGGTCAGTTCAAATGCTATCCAAAACTGCACAGCGCAAAAAATCATCCTGACTTTTCATCCCATTTCTATTAGCCTAGCAAGTATCAATTGTTGCCTGAACCCAATCATGTATTACTTTACAGCATCAGAATTCCAGAGTGAGATGGCTAGACGTGGGTCCTCCATGATCCGTGTCCGTTCCACGAGTGGTTCTTCTTTCTGACGCTGCCGATATGGGGTTAATACTTTTTATTTATTGTAACTTTTACTTCAAGGATGTCCTTGATTGTATTGTTTTATTATTTCTCAAGATGCTTCCAAGTCTTTAAAGGCCCATTCAACCTTTAACGCTTGTGTTGCAGACTATTGCACATTGCGTTAAGACAGCCTATTCAATTTGAATGTGCTGCCAATGCACCACAAACATAGTCAAAAATGGACATGAAATGGACATAAATCACCTTGTAAAACAACCCATTCAGTTTGAAATATAAATGAAAGGCAAAACATTTTGGGTATAGGTATAAAAAACCTTTATACATACCTTTTTAGCTCTTTTTTTTATAGGTGATCACCTTCCCTCTGTTCTCAGCTGCAAAATAGCTGGGGAGAGGAGAAGCAGCAGCACACTGAGCTTCCCAGTGAATGGCTTTGCAGGGGGGGGCTTTTCAGGACAAGTCTGATCAATGGAGGAGAGCAGGCTGAGTTCCTAGCATAGTTATAGAATTAACCACGGTGTATTCCCCTGCTTAGTGTGGTCAGTTTTTAATAGGAAAGCAGAGGGACTGGCAGGAACACCAGGGATTTCACACAAAGGAAGCAAAACAAAGAGAACATGATACTTTTTCATACAAGTACATGGTACAGCAGACACATATCAGGAATATGAAGTGTTAGGGTAACAAACGCTTTAAGTCACCTATAATTAATCCATTCTTTAAGACCCCAAAGGGTGTTTTAAAAAATTCAATTTTTGAACTGCTTTCTTTACAGCTTTTTTCACTTCTTGATTTCTCAAGGTGTAAATAATGGGATTCAGCAAAGGGGTCACTACAGAGGGAATGATAGAAACAGATTTGTTCAAGTGTAAAGTATCAGCAGCAGTAGGTCGTACAAACATGAGAATATTGGTGACATAAAACAGACAAACCACAATTAGATGAGAAGCACATGTTGAAAATGCCCTACGTCTACCAGTTGATGTAGAAAATGATAGTGTCGTACGGATGATCTGAATGTAAGACATAACAATTAGCAGAAAACAGCCCAAAATTACAAAACAAGCAGATATGAAAAATAACATTTCTACGCTAGAAGTTTTACTGCACGATAATTTGATTAGGGCTGCAAAGTCACAGTAATAGTGGTCAAGCTCATTCCCATCACAATATGAAAGATTTGAGACCTGTAAACATAGAACAACAATAACAATGAACCCTCCAGCCCAGCAACTAATAAATAGCTTCTTACAAGTCCTTGGACTCATGATCACAAAATAATGTAAAGGATTGCAGATGGCTACATATCGATCATAGGACATTATTGTCAGAAGGAAACTCTCTGTCGTACCTAATGAAAAGTGAAAATAGAACTGAGACATGCAACCAGCAAGAGAAATGTGTTTTTTTCTCATTAGCAAGGCCCAAAACAGTGTAGGAACTGTGACAGTAGGGTACCAGATCTCTATAAATGAAAGTCCACCAATAAAGAAGTACATGGGCTTGTGAAGATGTCGTTCACTAACAATGACAAAGATGATGAAGATATTAGCTGTGATTGTCACAAGGTAAACAATGGACACCATGACAAAGAAACACAATCCTACTTCAGTTAACAATGAAAAACCTGAAAGCTGGAATTCTGTAATGAAAGTTGTATTCTTCAATTGCATTGCCAATGTTGTACCTGTAAGAAAAGTTATCAAAGATAATAAAAGACCATCATGTTTAATGTTTAGAAGTACTCATAGTAATATTTATCCCATGAAAGTTGGTAAGAGATTAATTAAAGGCTGGATCTCCAACTTTTCTGAGCCTTCCACTTCATCTTATGACTGACCATTCTTTCTTTAGAAAATAACTTCTAGTAACATCACATAGAAGGATTTTTCTGAACTTAAAGCAGAGCTCCACCCACATTTGAGAGGTGGTCTTAATTGAAAGACCACCTCTCCACCCCTCGTTTTTGGATATAAAAAAAAAAAAATGAAGTACAAAGTGTACTTTTGATCCATCTGGTCCGCGGCGCAGGACGTCATATCCTTTCTGTGCTGCGAGTCACCCCCCGCTGTCTTCTGGGACATGTGTTTGTCCCAGAAGACAGCTGGCCATTCACAAAGTGCATGCGCAGTAGGAAACGGGCAGCGAAGCCACAAGGCTCCACTGCCAGTTTCCCTTAGTTAGAATGGCGGCGCCTGCACCCGATCTGATGGACGGATCGGCTTTGGGGGGCGACATGGCGGGCTCCCTGGACAGGTAAGTGTCCTTATTAAAGGTCAGCAGCTACAGTGTTTGTAGCTGCTGATTTTTTTTTTTTTTTTTTTTTTTAATTTGTAGGTGGAACACCGCTTTAAGCCTATGTTTTTAGTTCAACTAGGGCAAAATGCAACTACAGTAAAACCTTGGATTGCAAGCATAATTTGTTCTGGAAACATGCTTGTAATCCAAAGCACTTGTATATCAAAGCGAATTTCCCCATAAGAAATAATGGAAACTCAGATGATTCGTTCCACAACCATTTATTCATAAATCCATCAGTTTATAGTCCATATAAAAAGATTATAGCAATGTGACCAGGTTGTGTAACCATAAAACGTCCATCCTCAAATGTCAGCCTCCACAAGGGGATTAGAAGCAAAATCCAGCAGGAGCTACAGATTATAAAAGAGAAGAGAGGCGCCTCTAAGTGTAGTAATATGGTTACATTTAATAAAGGTACAACATTTAGCAACTCACATAGTTGATGATTAAAAGAGGTACATCTAAGTATGCAGGCATCCCGGGTAAAGCTGTCCTCATAGACCATCCTCCGCAACGCCGCCTTTCACCGCTGTCAGTCTACAATCATGACCGGGAAGACTACCCTGCAGTAGAGCGATCTGAAAGCCAGGCTTGATGCGCTCATGGAGGATGGTCTATGTGGACAGCTTTACCCAGGAATGCCAGCATACTTAGAGTCTGTTTTAATCATCAACCATGTGAGTTGCTAAATGTTGGGCCTTCATTAAATGTAAACATTATGCTACGTTTACAGGCGCCTCTCTTCTCTTGTATACTCAGTTGTGAAATGACGCTATTCGTATATCAAGACATTGCTTGTATATCATAATTAAGTCACAATTTATAATTAATTAATTAAGTAAGTCACAATTTATTAAAAAATGTAGCTTGTCTTGCAAAACACTCTCAAACCAAGTTACTCTCAAACCAAAGTTTTACCATAGTGCAATATAATCATTGCAGTTTGAAGGTAACCCTTTTTTATTTACAAAAATCTTTATTGAAAAAAGGTTGTCTTGCATGAAACAATTGAAGCAACAGTATTAAGCAATGAAGATGTATATGGCTAAAATAAGTATGAATGTGTATATTTGTATGCGTACATTGCATTAACACATTTTCTAAACTGGTGTTACTTCACAATAACTAATGTTAAGAGAAAAAAGAAGAAAACATATATATATATAGGTACGTCAATAAAGAGTACATTTTTGCATGACTGAGGGGCCTGCAGAATGCAGAGGCTCCGATTATCTATAAAACATTAAACATTTGACACATCACCCCTTCCAAAATGACCAGAAGACACATTTTATTTGAAGTCGAATGGCCATAGCAGCCTTTTTATTACAAACCATCAAATACAACATTCACAAGAAAAGTTTAACAAATAAATCAGCCTCGGCTTATGTCCGGTCTAAGGTCTTTGAAGGCCTATATACTCACGATTAACCGGTTGTATCTGCCACCCAATCAAAGGCCCCCAGCCGCAACTACATCAGCTCAGGGACAATTAACCACTTACGTACTACCAGATACAACCTACTTAATACCCTGATGTTACCACCGTATTATTAGGAAGGGACACCCATACCTCAGATGGGCCCAACCCACAATTTTCCATAATTAATTAATCAGCACTGCCTAATACTACCACTAATACTCTGCCTCTTCTGCAGGCACCAATAATGCTGACCCTCCTCCCAGTTTCACTCAGCTCCAGGCTATATACTTTCTATGCATCGGTTAATGTTTTATAGATAAACCACAGATCCCATTTTAGATCAAAGAATCTTTTGGTAGTATTGATAGAATGATGGATATTTTACATAATTTTAATTTCTTTGATTCTTAATAATATTTGTGGAAATGGTACAACCAATTCCTTCCAATTGAGAGCTATCATCCAATGTGTAGCCACACGTATTGTATGAATCAATTGTATAAGGTAGGGGTGAATATCAGGAATGTTTTGGAAAAGTAGACAAGTAAGATACGTTAATTTGATGTCTTTACCAGCCAATTTATTAATAAAAGTAAACACTTCTTTCCATGTAAGGGAGCGCCTATCACAAATCCAAAAAATGTGTAGGAAGGTCCCAGGAAGGGAGCACCCTCTAAAACAATTAGAGGAGGCATCTGAAAAGATTGTATTTTGATGAGAGGGTATGTAATACCACATGGTGAAAAGTTTCACAGCTGTCTCCCTTATTGTCAGAGATTTAGTGCACTTACATTTTATCCACAGGGAGGACCAATCTGATGGAAAACTGGATGTTTATTTCTGATTCCCACTTCTGCATATATGAGAGTTTTGAAGGTATCTCTTTTACTGAAGGCTAGATAAACAGCAAACCTGCAAACCATCCTGCCCCTACAAATTGAATGGGATTTTTTTCATATCCCAAAATTCTCAAATTGCTAACCATATTGCGAAATAATTAGGGCATGAAATGCAGTACAAAACAAGCCATCCAATATTGTTACCAGATCTGTTTTGTTATTAATATTAATTATAAAAACGCCAGTAAAAGGATAGAGAATATACTGGGGGGAGAGTACCTAAAACTGGAGCCCACAGAATGTAGAGCATCTGTGCATAGTAACCAATCAGCTTCCAGGTTTTATTGTCAAAGCTTAAATTAACAAGCAGAAGTTAGAAGCTGATTGGTTACTATGCACAGCTGCACCAAATTCTGAGTGCACCAGTTTTAGTAAATCTCCCCCACTGTATTTTGTTTCTTCTCTAAATGGCGGTCATTGGTGCAGAACAGGATAACAGGCTTGGGCACAACACAAGACAACTGTTGGGACAGTTGGAGAGCAGAAAGCACTACGAAATTGCCGTGAATGGTAAATGCAGTATAAAGAATAGACCATTTTTGACACATTTTTTATTAGGTGGCTGTTGGGGTATTAGAAATGATAATCTACTTACCACAACAATTGAGAAAAGTGCAATGTTGTTGAAGCAGAGAAAACAATACATCAAATTATTTACAAGGTTCCTTTATAAATACCTGCGGAATACACTACCTCCTTCTCTAGCGTTACAGCCAACTCAAGAGCATTAAATTCCCCTAACAAAATACAATTAAACCAATTACATCAATGCCCCTATTATAAAGGAAGAAACTAATTTCAGTAGGGGAATAAATAAATAATACATAAATATATATATATTTTTAAATGGTAATTAGGTAAATAACCTATATGTTTTAAGTTGTGTAACCTCAGCATTGCACCCTAAAGGAAATGTACAGTAATCTCAATGTATTTTTAGAGGAACATACAAAAGATCAGCTTACTGTAAATAATCTAATCAATATTCAAGTCCATTCACACCTTGCGGTCTGTTGCCTTCACATGCGCTTCATTAGGACAATGTACTAGAACACTAGGGATGAGCCACCCCCCCCCCCCCCCCAGTTCGGTTTGCACGAGAATATGTGAGCAGGCAAAAAATTGGTGCGAACATGCGTACCCTATTAAAGTCTATAGGACTAAGTGCCATAAAAAGTGTATCAGGACCGGGTATTGCCATAGGGGACATGTATCAATGCAAAAAAAAAGTTTTTAAAATGACCATTTTTTTCAGGAGTAGTGATTTTAATAATGCTTACAGTGAAACAATAAAAATAAAATATTCCTTTAAATATCGTTCCTGGGGGTCTGCCTCTAAAGTGGCGCATCTGTGTGATGTGTATTACAGTGCCACAGAAAAATTACATTTCTAAATAAAAAGATGTATTTTAAAAATTGCTTGCGACTGTAATGTATTGCTGGCTCCCGGCAATATAGATAAAAATATTTTATTTTTTATATTTTAAAATATCCCCCCCCAGTTCATATAAGGCTCTTTGGGTCTGGTATGGATTTTAAGGGGAACTCCACACCAAAATGTAAAAAAAAACGGCGTGGGGTCCCCCCAAAATCCATACCAGGCCCTTTGGGTATGGATTTTAAGGGGAACTCCCCCCCAAAGTTCATATCAAACCCTTATCTGAGCATGCAGCCTGGTGGACAGGATAGGGGGTGCCAGCAAGCGCCCCCCTCCTGAACCATACCAGGCCACATGCCCTCAACATGGGGAGAGTGCTTTGGGGTTGCCCCCAAAGCACCTTGTTCCCATGTTGATAAGGACAAGGACCTCGTCCCCATAACCCTGGCCATTGGTTGTGGGGGCTTGCAGGTGGGGGCTTATCGGAATCTGGAAGCCCCCTTTAACAAGGGGGCCCACAGTTCCTGGCCCCCCTATGTGAATGGGTAGGGGTACATTGTACCCCTACCCATTCACCAAAAAAGTGTCAAAAAGTAAAAACCACAAAAGACAGTTTTTGACAATTCCTTTATTAAAATAGAAAAAAAAAAAACAAGTGATGTACATCCATCGTCAGTCATATCCCCCGACGGACACAAAAAATAGAAAAATAGAACAAAAATACACCGCCTCCATGGGAGGCCTCCCACCGACTGCTGTTATATAGGCAAGGGTGGGGGTGACCCGCTGATGTAGCTGGATGACCCCGCCCCCCTGATGGCACATGACTTCAGAAAGGGTGAGGTCACTCGGTTACATCGCCACGTGGCCCTGCCCTTGCCTATATAACAGCTGTCACAGCCAAGAGACAGCAGTCGGCGGGACGCCTCCCATCGAGGCGGAGCTTTTTTTCTTCTATTTTTGGGGTCCATGTAAAAAGGGGCTTCCAGATTCCTATAAGCCCCCCACCCGCAGACCCCCACAACCACCGGGCAAGGGTTGTGGGGATAAGGCCCTTGCCCCATCAACATGGGGACAAGGTGCCTTGGGGGGGACCCTAAAGTACTTTCTCCATTTTGAGGGCAAGTGGCTTGGTATGGTTCAGGAGGGAGGGGGCGCTCACTTGTCCCCCCTATCCTGGCCTGCCAGGCTGCATGCTCGGATAAGGGTCTGGTATGGATTTTGAAGGGACCCCATGCCAATTTTTTTTTACATTTTGGCGTGGAGTTTCCCTTAAAATCTATGCCAGACCCAAAGAGCCTGGTATGGATTTTGGGGGGAATCCATGCCGTTTTTTTTCTTAATTCTGTTATAGGGTTCCCCTTAACCACTTCAATACACTATATTATATACTGTACACTGACTGCACTGTGTGTATATATATATATATATATACACACACTAGACTGCCTGCACTGTATATATAGTCTACACTGAATGCAGCGTATATATATATATATATATATATATATCACTGACTACACTGTATATATATATATATATATATATATATATATATATATATATATATATATTGGAGGAATTTTTCTTGACACTCAATGATAACGATCACGGGATTGTTCTGACTTACCAATCCAGTCCTTCCAAGATTAATTTTTTGGATTTGGTGATCGAAAGGTCAGAGCAACAATTTATATTAAGTACCCACTTTAAGGCTACCGACAGGAATGGGTTTATACCCCTGGACAGCTGTCATCACAAGTCATGGCTGAGTTTGGTTCCTAAAAGCCAATTCCTGCATCTATGCAGGAATTGTACCGACATTTCCACTTTTAGGTCCCAAGCTAACATCTTGAGAGAAAGATTCCTTGATAAAGGATATAATCAGGCTGATGTCGATAGAGATCTTATTACAGTATTGAATACTGACCGCGCTCTACTGTTGGCGGATAAACCTCAGAGAGAGGGCGATGACAATTTCAAATGGTCATTTCTTACCGGGTTCTCAACACAGCACAAACAGATCAAGGACATTTTTATACGGCACTGGGGAATTTTGAGGAACGATAGAGTACGTGGGCCCACTATACCTGAGAGACCCAAGGTGGTATGTCGAGGTGCACCTTCACTTAAAAACAAGATTGCACCTTCTAATATCAATCCCCCCATCAGGCCTACATTCTTCCACAACTGAGTAGGATACTATCCTTGTAAAAACTGTTCTGTCTGCCAACACAACATTAGTGGACGTAGAGCCACTAAGGAATTCCATTCGACTGTAACTGGCCAAGTTTATACCATTAAACAATTCTGCACTTGTGCCACAACCAGTGTGATATACCTATTGACTTGCCCTTGTGGGAAGCAATATGTCAGTAGAACCATTCGCTCATTTACCGCCAGAGTCACGGAACACATCAATTTAATAAAATTGGGTAGTATTAAACATACAGTTCCCCGTCACTATTGACAACACCATGCACGGGACCCAAAAGGTACTCAATTTCTCATTATAAACAGATACATCGCTCCATGGAGGAGTGGAGCTAAAACTAGAGGGGTATCCAGACTCGAAACCTTCTGGATCTATGAATTACAGACTCACCACCCACAGGGGATGAACGTGGAATGGGACATTAACTCTTATAAAAAGAGCCTAATAGCCACAATACTCGGGACGATTTTTGTCTTTTTTATGCCCATTTTTTAAAGTCCATTTGTAAATTGTATATTATCATTTTTACCATATTTGATTTAGATTGGGGACAGCATTCAATACTGTCTACACCAGGGATCCTCAAACTACGGCCCTCCAGCTGTTGCGGAACTACACATCCCATGAGGCATTGTAAAACTCTGACATTCACAGACATTACTAGGCATGATGGGAATTGTAGTTCCTGAACAACTGGAGGGCCGTAGTTTGAGGACCCCTGGTCTACACTTGTAGGATTGCTCACAATAAATGTACACCCCAGACCTTGATGTAGCCGTGTTCATATAGTGGATTGCACCCTTTCTATTAATACGGGTTCCTGTATTACAAATTTTGTTTTTTCTTCTTTTACCATCTCCACTATGTAGGACGAGCTAATTTTTTCTGGTTCCCTCCTTTTTTTTTTTTTTTTTCCTTTCTTACACTTACCTATTTGCAGACGGGCATGAAACATGTATACATAGTTGCCAACATTGTAAAAAAAAAATGTGGGACACTTTTGTGGCTGTAGGCGGAGCTGTCCAATAATTAGGGGGCGGAGCCGTCCGTCCTTGCTTCAGATGTCCGAGCAGAGTCCGTCCTTGCATCAGGAGTCCCCAGCGGAGCCCCCCCTCACACCAGGAGTCCCCAGCGGAGCCCCCCCTCACACCAGGAGTCCCCGGCGGAGCCCCCCCTCACACCAGGAGTCCCCGGCGGAGCCCCCCCTCACACCAGGAGTCCCCGGCGGAGCCCCCCCTCACATCAGGAGTCCCCGGCGGAGCCCCCCTCACATCAGGAGTCCCCGGCAGATCTCCCCCTCACATCAGGAGTCCCCGGCGGAGCCCCCCCTCACATCAGGGGTCCCCGGCGGAGCCCCCCCTCACATCAGGTGTCCCCGGCGAAGCTCCCCCTCACATCAGGAGTCCCCGGCGGAGCCCCCCCTCACATCAGGAGTCCCCGGCGGAGCCCCCCCTCACATCAGGAGTCCCCGGCGGAGCCCCCCCTCACATCAGGAGTCCCCGGCGGAGCCCCCCTCACATCAGGAGTCCCCGGCGGAGCTCCCCCTCACATCAGGATTCCCCGGCGGAGCCCCCCCTCACATCAGGAGTCCCCGGCGGAGCCCCCCCTCACATCAGGAGTCCCCGGCGGAGCCCCCCCTCACATCAGGAGTCCCCGGTGGAGCTCCCCCTCACATCAGGGGTCCCCGGCGGAGCCCCCCCTCACAATCAGGAGTCCCCCCTCACATCAGGTGTCCCCGTCGGAGCCCCCCCTCACAATCAGGAGTCCCCCCTCACATCAGGAGTCCCCGGCAGAGCCCCCCCTCACATCAGGAGTCCCCGGCGGAGCCCCCCTCACATCAGGTGTCCCCGGCGGAGCCCCCCCTCACATCAGGAGTCCCCGGCGGAGCCCCCCTCACATCAGGTGTCCCCGGCAGAGCTCCCCCTCACATCAGGTGTCCCTGGCGGAGCTCCCCCTCACATTAGGAGTCCCCTGTGCCCCCCCTCACATCAGGTGTCCCCAGTGCCCCCCCTCACATCAGGTGTCCCCAGTGCCCCCCCCACTCACATCAGGTGTCCCCAGTGCCCCCCCCCCTCACATCAGGTGTCCCCAGTGCCCCCACCACTCACATCAGGTGTCCCCAGTGCCCCCCCAACTCACATCAGGTGTCCCCAGTGCCCCCCCACTCACATCAGGTGTCCCCAGTGCCCCCCCCCACTCACATCAGGTGTCCCCAGTGCCCCCCCCACTCACATCAGGTGTCCCACAGCGGTGCGAGCGCTCCCCCCCACCTCAGAGGTGTGTCTGCAGCATGGCTAGAACCCCCGCCCCTTTCCATATCAGACTGGCAGCGGGGCGGGGGGTAGGCGGGCCGAGGCGGAGCGGGGCGAGGCGGAGCGGGGCGGGCCGAGGCGTAGCGGGGCAAGGGGTGGGCGGCGACGCAGAAGCTTCGTCTAGCCCCCCCCAGCCGTCTTCCTGAACTTCCACAAAATGGCGGCCGGCGGAGACAATGTCTCCGCCGGCCGCCGACCTATAGCGGCGGCGGCAGCGGCGGTTTCGAAAACGGGAACCGGATTTTTCGGGACATTTCCCGGGACACCACAAATTCGGGAATGAAGTCCAAGTCCCGGGAATGTCCCGGGAAATCCGGGACAGTTGGCAGCTATGCTGTATATACTATGTGATCAGCCTGTCATGTTTTTTGTCTACGTTATGATTGCTTTACCGGACCTCGCTTCCAGAGTGAGGCTTGGTCGGTGTGCAAGGCGGAGGTTACCAATCCACGCCTTGGTCTCATAGTGAGGCTTGGTTTGGATAGAAGCCATATAGCCACGCCTCGACTTCACAGCGAGGCTTGGTTGATAGACCTAATGCTGTAACACACCAAGTAATAATACACAGAGCGGAAGTCACTCATCCAAGCCTCGGTTTCACAACGAGGCTCGCTGATTTTGAGACGACAGCCAGGGAACCATGCCTCATCTTCACAATGAGGCTTGGCTAAAGGACTAAGCATTTTAATGTATGATGCATTCAGAATACAGTCCGTTATGCCATTCGGAAACACTGGCTATTGCCAGTATTATATTCGTACAATCCATTTATGTGTTTAAACCACTTTCTTATTTTTATTTAAGATCTAAACACGGAGACAGGAAGTGATGTCATTTGAGATCACTTCCGTTGCCAAGCAAACTCTGGGGTCATTATTGTCATTTAAGCGATGTTTTCCGGGGAGTCCACACCCCAGATGACGACTGTGCAGTCGAAACGTGTCGGGTGGACCTTCCGTCAACATCGCCTTCATGCTTTTACATGCTTTATACATTTCTACCAATTGTGAGTGTTGAATTCGTATTTTTAATAAAATCACCACATTTTTAAACGGTATCTCGCTATGTCAGCTCCCTTTCTCTATTACATGTCCCTTTCCTGTGACAATAAGTTTCCACGTTTCTTGAAACTCCTGAACCCTTCAGTTAACTTCCAATGACCGTTTAAGGTTGACTGACTGATCGAGTTTCAGGACCTGCTTTCCCCCATTGGGTGGTTTGAACCCAACAAGCCTTGTTGACTTGGGTGGTATACGCCCCGCCAAGTCAATACCATCCGGTAAGCCTCCTCCCTCTTTCACGGTGGTGGTGTTTGCTTCTATTTCCTCACTTCAAGGTTCCCAGTAATGTCAGGAATTCTTCCCATGTGCATTGGATCACAAACCTAATTGGACTGTATTTCATCATTCGGCTCAATGTGGACTTTTGGGTGTAGTGCAGTCACTACATTAGCACTAGACATGTGCACATTGAAATATTTTGTTTCCGAATTTCGTGTTCGTCCGAAAAATAAATTTTTTTAGTTACTCCCGAAATTCGTTTTTATTTATTTCGTTAAAAATTGCATTCTTCCGAAAATCCAAATTAATTAAGGTCGAATCTGTCATTGAAGGCTTATGGTGTCTGTCGAATGCTCAAAGAAGATTCGACGGAGCAGCTAAACTGTACATGTAAATTTCCAGTCAAATTTTCCGCCTACAAGCTAGCTGTAGTAGAATTCTAATGTTGCATGACTAGTAATAATTATATTTATTAATTATTTTACTAGTCAACCAACATTAGAATTTTTCTATAGCCTATGGGCGGATGCATTTGACCGAAAATGTACGATTGCAGCGTCGTACAGTTTAGCTGCTCCATCGAATCTTCTTAGAACTTTCAACAGACACCAAAAGCCAAAGATTCAACGTTTGTTTTTCGTTGCTTTGTCGAATCTTCGTCGTTCATGTTGAATGGTCTACTCTACCCCAACAGTAAGCCAACTTTCACATTCGTTTCTCAATCTCCAAGTGCAGTGGCGGGCGCGGCATCCGACGTGTCGGATATTGATATGGCATTATAATATAGAATCTATACTAATAAATTCCCCACCACAACACGGGCAGCCTCTGAGGCTATCACAACACTAGTATCACTATCAAGTTCACAACACTAACACAATAGCAGCAGATTATTATGAAAAAGTTAAGTTGAACTGTAGCTTGCTTCACTATTGTTCTGCTGCTATGCTTATGCTTGATTGCTAAATAATTCAGGCAAACAGACCAGCTAAGATTGACTGTCTTCTGAAATTATTCAGTGTGTGTGTCTCTCTCTGCTAGCAAATCACAAGTGAAAGTAAGTTGGCTGTACTTGTGTACTTAGTTCTAGCTATTTTACTGCCTCTCCTCTTTGGTTACAATCAGCAATAACATTCATCATCATCATTTTTATTTTACTCCCCCCACCCAATTCCAGCAGCGATCTTTTCTCTCTATGTCAAATCTTTTCTCTCTATGTCGAATCTTTTCTCTCTAGGTAGAATAATCTTGGACTAATAGAGTTAAGGTTAGGCACATTCGACCACAGGTTCGATAGACACAGATTGTTATTGTCAGTGTCATGTCAAATCTCCTATCTATATCGAACTGTTGTCGCAACGAAAACGAAAATAAAGCATTTGTCTATGTTGGATCTTTTGGATTTGTACTCTGCACTTTCGTTATCGTTTGTTAAAACGATAACGAAAATACCTGAAATTCGGACGAAAACGAATGCACATATCTAATTAGCACACTATATAATTTATTCAAATTTATTATGATTGGAGTTTGTGCTATTATGTCACTTACATGTTTGTATCGCATATAATTAAGTGTTCTTGCATAGCAAGACCACTTACTGTTATCTCACATATATATTATTCTTATTATTATAGCCAAATTTACCACCCTAACTCCTCCCACAGTTTTTACACTACATAGACAAGTAATATACCGAAACGTGCGGATTGTTCCCGAATGGTGTGCTATTACTTTGTGGAACGTTTCGCCGAATGGTTCGCGAAATATCGTCGTTTTTGCGGCGAAATTGGTCCCATAGGAATGAATGGGGAAACTAGAGTGGGAGATGACAAAAGCTGGAAAATCAGAACATGATTTCTAAACTGCCGCCACTCCCTCATTTTCAAGCCCACCTACACAAATCTTATATCAAAACGTTCAGCTATCCCTGCTGCCACTAAACATGTCCACGGCTAAGCCATAGTCCTGATAGTTTTCACAATATGACCATTTGTTTGCAACTCACGCCGTCCATTGACATTCATTGAAACTACACTCTAGCCCCCTCCAAATTTGAAGGGCAATTTCTAAACTGCGACTGTGCCTTCATTTTTAATATTTCAGAGACATACTATACATCAAAATCTAGGTCTGGGTCTTGTGATTCTCACAATATAAAGATCTTCGCTGTAGGATGTATAGTAAAATACGGCCATTTGTTTAGAGGTCATTTCAGGAAATTTTAGCCATTAATCAGAGTGTACTGTTAGTGTTTGTTTTGTTGCCATGGTTACCAAAGCTTCTGTTATACACAGGGGGGAGGTGGCTGGAACATCTCAGCTCTGATTACAGAGCCCGGGGGAGGGGACAGACACACCATGTACTGATTTATAATAGAGGAATATGATGGGGCAGTTTTGATGGGGTAATTCTGATGGGGCAGTTTTGATGAAGTAGTATTTGGGAAGCATAAACAGGGCATGAGCGTTGCTAGGAAACAGTGGTTGTAAACACAAGATGCTGAGACACCCCAAATGCATGTGACTTCATCTGCTAGACTTGATAATGCTTGTAGACTCCTCCCACAGTTTTTACACTACAGAGACAAGTAATATACCGAAACGAGCAGATTGTTCCCGATTGGTGTGTTATTACTTTGTGGAATGTTTTGCCGAATGGTCCACGAAATGACGTTTTTGCGGCGAAATTGGTCCCATAGGAATGAATGGCGAAATGTTCAAAACTAGAGTGGGAAGTGACAAAAGCTGACAACCCCATGATCAGCCAAAACATTATGACCACCCCATGATCAGCCAAAACATTATGACCGCCCCATGTAAAAAAAAAAATATTTTTGAAAAAAAAAATAATTTTTGAAAAAAGTAAAAAAATAATTTTTGAAAAAAAAAAATCATTTTTGAAAAAAAAAATATATATTTTTGAAAAAAAAAATATTTTTGAAAAAAAAAAAATTATTTTTGAAAAAAAAAAATATTTTTGAAAAAAAAATTACTTTTAAAAAAAAAATTATTTTTGAAAAAAAAATATATTTGAAAAAAAAAAATATTTTTGAAAAAAAAAAATTATTTTTGAAAAAAAAATTACTTTAAAAAAAATAATAATTTCGAAAAAAAAATTATTTTTGAAATAAAAAAATTCATTTTTGAAAAAAAAAATTACCTTTGAAAAAAAAAATTACTTTTGAAAAAAAAAATCATTTTTGAAGAAAAAAAAATAATTTTTGATTAAAAAAAATTCATTTTTGAAAAAAAAAATTACTTTTGAAAAAAATGTTCAGCTCTTTCAGCGAATGATGGAACTTTTTTACTACTATTTATACTTTTTAAAATATTAAGCTTTTTAACACTTTTCACAGTTACTCAAGCCACTCCACCCCACCCAGTTACTCCGCCCACTCCAGTTGTAGAGGCAAGAACACTTTCACAATTTCCCCAGAAATTGTACCTTTTCTAGTTCTATGCTATTATGTCACTTATATGTTTATAGTACATATAACTTTATCACCTTCCTTTTTTTTTGCAACCTTAGCGCTGCACTTATTATACTTTTTATATATATATATATATATATATATATATATATATATATACTATATATATGGCAGCCTTACATAGTGTGGGGCGTGGACTTAGCCCCCTGAGCCATGATTGGCTAAAGGCACCCTGCCTTTGGCCAATCAGGGCTCTCACAGCGGAGCGTGCTGTGATTGGCCAAAGCATGCAGGTCAGGTGCATGCTTTGGCTAATCATCAGACATCGCATCTCGCAGTGCTCCGGAGGCAGCAGACGGAGGCGCGGACTGATTGTTGTATGCGATACGCTCATTATTACAACGAGGCTTTGTAAGTGCATTTCCTTTCTAATAAAACATTTGTGCAGACTATATTATGCGATGGATTGTTCTTTTTCTCTTTGAATCCTGAGATATCAACCGTCACCCATCGGTACCATTAAGCTGAGGTTGTGGGGAGCCCCAAAATTTCCCTGTGCTGTTTTTGACCGCTGTAATGGCGGTCAATGGGATCTGGTAAGCATATTCGATATTCCACCTCGGGTGTGAGGACCCACAGAAGATTCTCCCCACTGCATCCTCATCTTTGTTGTGGCCCTTTCTGGCACTTTATTTCTTGCTATATCACGGACTTTTCTTTTTTCTTTTTCTTTTTTTTGGATTTTGGACTCCACTTGTTTATCTATACTTGTCTACAATTAATTCTGGGACACTAAAGTTTGATATCACTTATTTTGCACTATTATTTTTGATCACTATATGAATTTATTTCACAGGTTATAAATATGTATTAGCGCCGCATCTTTTTTGTATTATAAGTTAACACTTACCTCTCAGGCAGCACCACTTCTAACATTAAGTAGTGCAACTCACACCGCAGAAAATACATGTAGCCAGGGTTGGCTATTATGCTCACAATCTAGAGACATTTTCTGTGGTATTAATGTGGGGTTGGCTCCCTTTAGTGTTTGCTGGACTCTATGTGTCAATTTTCTTTTTTCTGTGATTGGATTTAGAGCAAAGCATTATGGGATGTGTAGTTCAGAATGCTGAAGTGACTATGCCAGCAGAAATGATCTGAACTACAATTAACAGAATGCTGAGTGGACAGAACTGATTGCTGGGAAAGAATATAAAAGGGGCTGGCGCGGCCTACGTCAGCCTCTATGGACACCGTTTTGACTCTGCCAGCAGTAGGTCTGTGTGACAGTAAGTTGCTGATGATTTGCGGCCTACACAGTGGGGAGCCGGACAGCTATACCCAGAGGGATCTCTGGGAACAGCATTGGTCTTCCGTGCAGCGGACCGGAGGGTGTTCCAGGTCATCCAGAGACGCCTGCAATTCAGATACCAGTGGGCTGCAACATGGTGTGGCGGACACCATTACCCATAGCCAGGATACAGAGAGTTCCGGTGGGAGTCTTCTCATCTCTTGCATCGTTGCCAACTTCATCTGAGTTCCAGAGTGGTGAGCGGGCATAGCCCATGTCATAGTTAAGGACACTGATTTCAGACATCATTCACACAGTTCAGCTAGTGGTACTTGTAGTCCCACAGAAGTTAAATCTTATGTTATAACGAACACTGAAAGCAAACATCTATACCCAGTTCACATTACTGATTCTAGTAGCTATATTGGACAGCACCATTAGGATCATAAAGAGGGAAGTTATTATACAATAAGGATAAATCAAGGTCCTGACAAATTTGCTACACTCTGCCATCCAGAATTACTTTATTTACAACATAAAGAGGCTATCTGAAGACATCTGGATTTCAAGGAATACCCTTTTACCTTTTTATTATCCTCTTTTTCCTCATTTGCCTTTATTGCATTGGGTTGCATTTAAAGGGAGCCATTCTATTTGAATATAATAGTCGTCATATTGTTTCTCCATATTGTGCAGGATTTACTGGCCTGCGAGTTGAGAAAGCAACCTGACACAGAAGATATAGGGGGTTATTTACGAAAGGCAAATCCTCTTTGCACTGCAAGTGCACATGAAAGTGCACTGAAAGTGCACTTGGAAGTGCAGTCGCTCTAAATCTAAGTGGTAAATCTGAAATGAGTGGAAGCTCTGCTGATTTTATCATCCAATCATGTGCAAGCTAAAATGCTGTTTTTTATTTTCCTTGCATGTCCCCCTCGGATCTACAGTGACTTTACTTCCAAGTGCACTTTCAGTGCACATTCAAGTGCACTTGCAGTGCAAAGTGCATTTTGCTTTAGTAAATAACCCCCCATGGTGTCAGTTGTCTACCCTTCTGTTAACCTGTTCACATAGGTTTTCTGTGATTGGGTAAATATTTGTGTTCCTTTACAACCAAAGGAACATTGCATCATTATATTGTTTTTTTATAAGTAAACATAACATAGTTGTGTGTGTAGGAGTGTTTCTTACTAACTGACAAAGTTGATATATACTTATTTTGTGTTCTCATTAATTCAGTAAACATATTTGAACTGTTTCTTTAATACTGTGTGAGTCTCTATTTACTACTACAGTTGGTAAGATGACGGAACCCAGGGTGTCAGAGGTAATGTAGGATTTGCAGAGTCAAGGTAATAGGTGGGGTACAGAGTTTATTAACAGCCCTCACGGGTGTACCGCTACTTACACTTAACCCAGACAAATAATTAAAACAGGCAACAACAGCACCTTATTATGCACCTGTTACAAGTGTTCTTGATTTTTTACAGAGCTTACTGCTGTTACTGTAGCAGGGCCCCCCTTGTTCCGGTGACTTTGCAAGTGTCTCCCAATGCCTTCCAATGTTATCTCCATACCTCAAGTGATGGTACAAGATGAAAAAAAGATCTTATAGATTTTAAAATTATTTAAAGGGACTGTATAGTGTTTTTGTACATACTTTATTTTTATTTTTTATTATAGACAAGACTTTAAATATCAATTAAAAAAATACATAAATCAAATGCTTATTTTAGTCAGATAAATATGAAATATTCCATATGAATATTAAAGCGACGCTCCACCCAAAAGGGGAAGCTCCGCTTGTTCGCAACCTCCACTGCCACATTTGGCACTTTTTTTTTTTGGGGGGGGGGGCGGGGGGAGCAGGTACCTGGTTTTGACAGGTACCCATAGTCATTTTCAGGTAAGATTGTCGCCCTGCAATCTATGACATTTCTGGCCCCTGCTCCTTCCTCCCGCTGCCTTCTGGGATGCACAGAGGTCCCAGAAGATGACAGGATCATTCAGAAAGCTCAGCGCAACTCGCACATGTGCAGAAGGAAACAGGTTGTGAAGCCACAAGGCTTTACTTCCTGGTTCCCTTACCACAGATGCCGGTGCCTTCACCTGAAGTCGATCAACGAATCGGCCAGGGGTGCTGATATCGTGGGATCCCTGGACAGGTAAGCATCCTTATATTAAAAGTCAGCAGCTACAGTATATGAAATTTTGATGTATTACACATGTGATATAAGTTTTTAGCATCGGTTAGATATACATGCACTTTGTGTAGGATTTTTAGTTATATATGTAATATTATTCTTGAGGTATAGTTTATTCCTTATTAGCATTGCAGTTCTTCTTTGATGTACTGTAATTTAGAGGATTTGACTTCAGTGTCTTTTCACAAATTTGACTTCAGTGTGCTTTTCACAAAACTGGCCGCAAATCAAACTCGGGCAGATTCGCTCATTCCTTTATATCAATATAGGTCGTATACAATTAGAAATGTTTTTGTTAAGAGAATGTATAGTGATTTTGTATGTATTTTTTTTCCATAATAGTGTCAGGACTACATAAAGTAAAGTTTAAAATATTTAAAATATAAAAAATATAACACATTATTATTTTGCATTCTCATAAGGAAACTGAAACTAAAAAAAAAACTTCTGCTGCGCTCTCTATTTAGAAAAAGTCATAGTCCATAGTATGTTGAATCCACATTCTGTATTCGATTATTTACAAAACAAATAAATGCATTTAAAAAATAAAAAAACAATTGATCAAAAATCAGTATAGTTTCCCTTAAAAACAAAATTAGTTTGCCTATTGTTAGGGCATTACTTTTGCAAAGGCATTCTCTTTTATACATATAGGAGGTGAGTGTTATGAGATCAATGTAAAAAATCTTATCAGTGTGTGTAAATGTGTTAAGAGCCACGTTTCTAGTTTGTAAAAATATATGTAAACTATTTTGCTTATTACATAAGCAGGCTATGCTTCCTGCTTAATACATCTGCACTTCAATTGTTTGCTGCTCCTCGTTTTTTGTACAAATACACCAGTTTGTTTGGACTAAACTGAACACATTGGATTCTTTATGTGGTTAATGTTTTTTTTTTTTAAGTGGCTAGTGTCAAATCAAAAATAACTTTTAAATATTAACAATATTATATCCAAAGGGCATTTATAAAGCAGTGAATGTGACATTCAGCAAACATTCACTGCAGAAAAATCAACCACTGTAATTTGAAAGATGCACCTGCTGTGAATAGCTGGTGAATGTCACATGCTCTGCTTTCTAAATATGCCTCTTGTGTCTTCGCTATAGTTTGTATTTTATTATTTTTAATAACGTGTTTAAACAAAATGCTTCAATTTTTTTTTGTTGTTTTTTTTTTTTTTTTGTATTTTGTATTTATTACATCTGCAAACTTAAAAAAAATGTGAATATTACATAGTAATATTTGCTATTTACAATCAGTAGAGGAAACACTCAAGACTTTTCAGCTTTTTCACAAGTTGACAATGCTGTGCTGTGCATTGCCTCAATAATAATTGTGAATGGCCCTAGTAAACAGAAGCTCAGATTACACACAAAGCTTCATTTGCATGTGCAAAAAATATGTATTATGGTTTTACTATAAAAAGAATATTTTGATTTGGTCCAAAACAATTTTAATCTTTATTGTTATAACATAAAACAAATGTTGAAGACATTTTAAGATACTGGTCAACAAGAATATTTTTGCTTAGGCATGATAGTCTTTCCATTTTTTGGCTGTTTTGCATACAGCTTCTTTGACCTCTTTGTTTCGCAAGGTGTAGATTATCGGGTTTAAGAGGGGGGTGATTATAGATGGAACAATAGATATTATTTTATTTAAATATAAAAAGTCTCTAGCCGTGGGTCTGACAAACATAAATATAGTGGTAGCATAAAAAATAACAACAACTAGTAGATGGGAGGCACATGTGGAAAATGTCCTGCTCCTCCCAAATGAAATAGAAAAATGCAAAGTCGTCTTTATAATCCAGATATAAGACATAATAATTACCAAAAAACATCCCAATATTACAAAGCAGGAAGAAACAAAAACCATATTTTCAACATGAGAAGTCTCAGAGCAAGACAACTTGATCAATGGGGCAAAATCACAGTAATAGTGATTAATTATATTACATCCACAAAAAGAAAGCTTTGTGATTTCTAAACAAGGGAAGGCTAGAACCATAAACCCACATAACCATGATCCTGATAACATCAGAATGCAAGTGTTGGGGCTCATAATAAGTGAATAGTGTAGAGGATTGCAGATAGCCAAAAAGCGGTCAAGGGCCATTACAGTCAGCAAAAAATTTTCCGTGGCACCAAAGGAAAAATGGAAGAAAAACTGAGTAAAACATCCGGCTGAAGATATTGAATCTTCATCTGTGAGCAAAGCCCATAACAGCCTGGGGACAGTCACTGAAGGATACCAAATCTCTAGAAAAGACAGTGCGCCAATGAGGAAGTACATGGGCTTGTAAAGGCGCGGATCATTTCTGATTATAACAATAACAAAAACATTGGCTGTTATAGATAGGATATATATAATGAAGATAAGAACAAAGAGGTAAAATCCTGTTTCCTTTAGTAATGAAAAACCTACTAGATAAAATTCTGAAACTTTGGTTCGATTGGAGCATTTTATTTGCAAGATGTTAATCTGCAGAAAACAATGCACGTAAAAACTTGAACTTAAAAACTTAAATGAATGTAGTAATATATTCATGAAGCAATTTTAAAGAAATTCTGTTGCTAGTTTTAACATACCTCCCAACTTTCTGAGATGGGAATGAGGGACACCTATTAGCAAAAGTATGTAGACATAGGGCACCTCCCCTGCCATGCCCCCTTAAAGCAGAATTATATTTAAAAAAAATGATTAGATAAACCCACAAGTGCTTTTTTATCACTATATACTTTATATTGGCATTTGAAATTTAGAAATGCAGCAATTTAGAAATTGGATGAAAGGTTTAGCACTGGGAAACACTTTTTGATAGATAAATAGTGCATTTTACATACAACTATATAGATCAGACCAAAATGAGGGACAAATGAGGAGGAAAGAGGGACAGAGGGACTTTGTTCCAAATCAGGGACAGTACCTCAAAATCAGGGACAGTTGGGAGCTATGGTTTTAAATAGGGATGAGCCGAACACCCCCCGGTTTGGTTCGCAGCAGAACATGCGAACAGGCAAAAAATTGTTTGAACATGCGAACACCGTTAAAGTCTATGGGACACAAACATGAAAAATCAAAAGTGCTAATTTTAAAGGCTTATATGCAAGTTATTGTCATAAAAAGTGTTTGGGGACCTGGGTCCTGCCCCAGGGGACGTTTTTTCGGGAGCAGTGATTTTAATAATGCTTAAAGTGAAACAATAAAAGTGAAATATTCCTTTAAATTTCGTACCTGGGGGGTGTCTATAGTATACCTGTAAAGTGGCACATGTTTTCGTGTTTACAACAGTCCCTGCGCAAAATGACATTTCTAAAGGAAAAAAAGTCATTTAAAAGTACTCGCGGCTATAAGGAATTGTCGGTCCCGGCAATACACATAAAAGTCATTGAAAAAAACAGCATGGGATTCCCCCACAGTCCAATACCAGGCCCTTTGGGTCTGGTATGAATATTAAGGGTAACCCCGAACCAAAATTTAAAAAATTGCGTGGAGGTCCCCCCAAATTCCATACCAGGCCCTTCAGGTTTGCTATGGATATTAAGGGGAAACCGGTGCCAAAATTTTAAAAAAATGGCATGGGGTCCCCCTCAAAATCCATACCAGACCCTTCAGGTCTGGTAAGGATCTTAAGGGGAACCTCGTGCCAAAATTTTTTCTAAAAATGGCATGGGGGCCCCCCCAAAAATCCATACCAGACCCTTATCCAAGCATGCAACCTGGCGCAGGCCACAGGAAAAGAGTGGGGTAAGAGAGAGTGCCCCACCTCCTGAACCGTACCAGGCCACATGCCCTCAACATGGGGAGGGTGCTTTGGGGTAGCCAAAGCACTGTGTCCCAATGTTGATGGGGACAAGGGCCTCATCCCCACAACCCTTGCCCGGTGGTTGTGGGGGTCTGCTGGTGGGGGGCTTATCGGAATCTGGAAGCCCCCTTTAACAAGGGGACCCCCAGATCCCGGCCTCCCCCTCTGTGTGAAATGGTAACGGGGTACAAATGTACCCCTACCATTTAACAAAAAAAGTGTGAAAATGGTAAAAATGACATGACACGGCTTGGGGACAAGTCCTTTATTAAAAAATTAAAAAATAAAACTGTCCCATGAAGTCTTCTTCTTCTTCTTCTCTTGCTCCGCCGGCGGACCGAAAAAGAAAAAAAAAAACGCCACCGACCAGCCTCCATGGGAGGCACCCGCCATAATGACTGTCCTCACAGGTGACAGCTCTTTTATAACTGAGGGCGGGGCCACACGGTGACGTTGCCGGGTGACCCCGCCCCTCTCTGACGCACGGGGACATTCCTATGGCTTCCCCGTAGCATCAGAGGGGGGCGGGGCCACCCGGTTACGTAAGCAGCGAGTACTTTTAAATGACTTTTCTTCCTTTAGAAATGTCATTTCGTGCAGGGACTGTTGTAAACACGGGAAACATGCACCACTTTACAGGCATACTATAGACACTCTCCAGGTACGAAATTTAAAGGAATATTTCACTTTTATTGTTTCACTTTAAGCATTATTAAAATCGCTGCTCCCGAAAAAACGGCTGTTTTTAAAACTTATTTTTGCATTGATACGTGTCCCCTGGGGCAGGACCCAGGTCCCCAAACACTTTTTATGACAATACCATGCATATAAGCCTTTAAAATTAGCACTTTACCCCATACACTTTTAAAGGGTGTTCCGCGGCTTTCGAATTTGCCACGAACACGGCGTACACTTACGTTCGACTCGAACATCAGGCTCATCAGGCTCATCATCATCAGGCTTTTATAAACATATAAAAGGTCTTCCTGCCAAAAAAAAGCTAAGCTTGCTAGAGAATCTTCAGTATCTGACACACTCAGGGCAGGAGTCTGACACTTGTACAGGATATTCTGCAACAGCGGTATATCTTCTTCAGGGAAGACTGGCAAGGGATGATCTGAACTGCCCTGAGTTTGGTTCAAGCAGGGTTTAGTAAACTTCAAAGAAATTTGGATGCCAAACCTGAACCCTATTGAAATCTATAAATCCAAAATGTCCATTTTCTAGGCTAATAGACAAGAGATTTCAAAAATAAAAAATAACGTGGGGGTGGACAATGCCCTGGGGAACATGAACAAGTAGAATATTTTTTTGTGTGATTTTTTTAAAGAACTGACATTTACAGAGGAAAGATGGTTTTAAACAATGTGATTGTTCAAATATGTCCAGTGCTCATATTTGTACAATGATGTCACAACTATCCCCGCTTCTTTGCTTACATTATATGCAGCGCTTCACACACACACACACATATATATATATATATATTGTACATTCACATCAGTCCCTGCCCTCAAGGAGCTTACAATCTAAGGTCCCTAACTCACATTCATACATACAAATTCTAGGGCCAATTTAGACAGGATCCAATTAACCTACCAGCATGTCTTTGGAGGATGGGAGTACCTGGAGAAAACCCACGCAGGCCCGGGAGAACATGCAAACTCCAGGCAGGTAGTGTCATGGTTTGGATTCAAAATGGTGACCCTATTGCTGCTAGGCAGAAGTACTCACCACTCAGCCACTATGCTGCTTTTCCTTCCCCAGTTCCTCTCCCCCCTCATCATTAACATGCTAATGAAATTTAAAAAAATCCTTTCAGTACTTATTTTGGACCCAGTGATATCCTCATTAGGTCTATTTGTTTCTCTGTGCAATGCAGACAGATCATGGCTGATGAGAGAGGCAGTACTCAGTACTCCTCTAAAGAGCCCTCAGCCCTGATGGAAACAGTGGGCTGGATCTTGGGAAGAATTATGCAATTATCACAATGCCTTGATTGGTGGGTGTCTGGATCTTGGGAAGAATTATGCAATTATCACAATGCCTTGATTGGTGGGTGTCTGGATCTTGGGAAGAATTATGCAATTATCACAATGCCTTCATTGGTGGGTGTCGGTCTGGAGGAGTGGGTAATCCTAGGCAGACTGAATTTGCATGCAGACTGCCCTAGAACAACGCTCACATATAATGCTAAGCCACCATAATTGGAAGAACTAAAATCCAATGAATGAAAGAGATGAACCATGGCCATTCAGGCTGGGGAGGAATTGGCTACAGCTGCTGGATGATGATGGACATCTGAGGCAGGCTCTATCTGAATGGCTCCAGATTCTAATGCACACCCTGAGAAGCTCACAGTGTGCTGTGAAATCAGAGTAAGCAATAGTAAGGCTGCAGTTCAGATTTAAGTTTTTTATTCTGGCCACAGAGTCACCTTAAATGTAAACCAAATTCTAATAATAATTTTAGATATGAAGGACAAGAAAACTAATCAATTAGTGATTACAACTGCATTGAATAAGAATATGGGATGTCTGGGAGGAACCCCATGCACAATGCTGCCAAAAGAACATTATCTTCAGAAAGGACTGTAGATGGTAAGAGTTATGCCCCGTGCACACGATCGGATTTTCCGACAACAAAATGGTGGATTTTTGTTCGAAGGGTGTTGGCTCAAACTAGTCTTGCATACACACGGTCACACAAATGTTGGCCAACAATTACGAATGTAGTAACGTAAAATCCCCATTACGAACGCTAGTTTTACAAGACCAAACGCTTCCAGCTCATCCTTGATTCCGAACATGTGTGGACTTTTGTGCGACGGACTTGTGTACACACAAACGTTTGTTGGCGGGAAATTGGAGAACCTGCTAGTCAACATTTGTTGGCTGAAAGTCCGACAACAAATGTCCGATGGAGCATACACACGGTCGGACGTACCGCCAACAAGCCCACATTCAATATTTCCCATCAGAAAATCTGATCGTGTGTACGCGCCATAAGATTAATATATTATACATACCAGAGCTGTCCAAGATCCAGCTCCCCGAAATCTCTAAAGCCTCGTACACATGATCGGATTTTCGGACGGGAAATGTGTGATGACTTGTGTGAAGGCTGTTGGCAGAAAATCTGACCGTGTGTATGCTTCATCAGACAATTGTTGGCCATCTTTCCAAAGACAAATGTTGGATGGCAGGTTTATAAATTTTCTGCGAACAAATTTCTGTTGTCGGATTTTCCGAACGTGTGTACACAAGTCCGTCAGAAAAAAGTCCAAAGTACAAACACACATGCACGGAAGCAAGGATGAGCCAGAAGCAGTCGGTCTTTTAAACTAGCGTTCGTAATGGAGAATTAACATTTGTGACGTGGCAAATTATGAAATCTCGAAATGCAGCGTACAATTCTCTTCTTCTTTAATTGGATAATAATGAAGCTGCTTTGCTGGTGATACTGATGAAGTTATTGCAAACTAATTTTCAAAGGCTTTTTTTTTCAAGTGATATCAAGAATAATATTATGGGTTTTGTTTGTTTTATTTTTTATTTGGGCAAGTTACCACAACACCATTATCCCATAGTTTTTTATATCAAAGATACAACTATGTTTGTGTCCCTTGTCAATCTTACATTGTATTTTTTAAAATGTAACTCCCTACTTCCAAACTGTCATTTGAAGTAAAACACATAGCCAAGTATTATTCTACACAATTTTTTTATTGTGCATTAAAAAAAGAAAACAAATAAAATTAGACATGCTATCTGCCAATAGAACTTAACCAAAAAGTGCATTCTATGCATCCAAAAATATAGAAAATATACCAAATCAAATCATTATTCAACCAAAAAAATAATGTAAAAGCAATAACTCCAAGGCCAATAATAAATAACACGTTATCTCCTCCGATTCCACAACATGTCTGGCTGACGAACCGCCGTTCAGAAATGAACTGAAAAGCACGAAATGAAAAGTGCGAAATGAAAAGCGCTAAATGAAAAGTGTGAATCAACACTCACCAAACTTCTACTAACATAAAATTAGCAGAAGGAGCCAAAAGAGTGGTGCTATAGAGCTGAAAAACCACATAGTATGTCACTACGTTCGTGACTGTTGGCCAACAATTGTGTGGCCGTGTGTATGCAAGACAAGTTTGGGCCAACGCACTTCGGACAAAATTCCATGGTTTCGTTGGCCAACTGGTGTCAGTTCACTGCACCAAACTTATTTTATTTACATTTTTATTTTATTTCTGCAATAGAACTTTCTGGGATGACATTAAAACTGAAGTTTAGGTATGTCAATATGTACATAGTTACATTGGTCCTGCTTGGACATGTACATACTTTATGTATGTGCATTACCTGTGGTAGCTTTGCAGCAGCTGGAAATCACAATAGTAAGCACCAATACCACAGTGATCACTGCTAGCTTCTGGGTCCCATGTCAAGTGGCTGCCCTGCTGCTTAGCGAACACAAGACGTCACTCACTCAGCACAGATGCCATTCAGGGAATGAATGAAAAACATTCTGTGATTGGATGAGTTGGTGGAGAGGCAGGGCTGTGACTTAACAATCTTCAACTTGTCCAATCAAGAAACACTTTGCATTCATTGAGAGAATGCAAAATGTTTCATGCTGAGTGAGTGACCTCCTGTGTTCAATAAGCAGCTGGGGAGCCACTCAGGAGGGGACCCAGAAGCTAGTTGTAATCACTGTAGTAGTGGTGCCTCCTATGGAGATTTCCACATGGATCCCACAGGTATGGCACATATATACTTACATTGGTCCAAGCTGGATGTAACTATGTAAAAATTGCCATACCTAAACTTCAGCTTTAAGGCAACTTATACATTTGAAATAACAATAGAGATTGAAGCCTTTGTGCAGGGGCTGGAAATACTGTATGAGACAGTGGTGGTACTGTATTCTTAGTTTTCAGAAATCTGTATCTCAAAAAAAGGACAGTACAGAGGTAAGTGTAAATAACTACTTGACCTTTGGAAGATATACCACCCTTCATGACCAAGCATTTTTTTGCTATACGGCACTGCATTATTTTAACTGACAATTGCTCAGTCTGGCAACACTGTACATAAATACATTTTTATGTCCTTTTCCCACAAATAGAACTTTCTTTGGTGGTATTTGATCACCACTGCGGTTTTTTTTTTTGTGCTATAAACAAAAAAAAAAACAATATTTTTTTTCTTTCTGCTATAACATATCCAATAAAATAAATTAAATAATCAAATTTCTTCATAAATTTAGACCAATATGTATTCTGTTACATGTTTTGGTAAAAAAAATCCCAATAAGCGTATATCGATTGGTTTACATAAAAGTTATAGTGCCTACAAACTATGGTATATATACTGGAATTTTTACTTTTTTTATACTAGTAATGGTGGTGATCAGTGACTTATAGGGGGACTGCAATATTGCGGCAGACAAATTGACACTAACCAGTGACACTAATTACGTGATCATTGCAAAAAAAAAAACAGTCCTTGTACTAATGACACTGGCTTGGAAGGGGTTAAACATCAACGATCAAAGGGTTAAATATGTGCCTAACCTGTGTTTATGTGTGTACTGTCAGGTGTTTTGATGTAGTGTATTGTATTTCTGGCTTTGCAGGGAAACAAAATCCACCACATCCCTGCTGACAGGACAGAGCTCTGCATTGTTTATATAGGCAGAGCTCCATCCTGTGTCTCTCCTCGACAATTAGCGGGTGCCGGCGGTCATCCATTGCTGCTGATCTGCTGTGTATATATATATATATATGTATATATATATATATATATATATATATATGTTATATATATATATATATATATATATATATATATATATATATATATATATATATATATATATAGTATAAAATCTCCTTTATTGGCAATAAACAACATTGGAGTTGCTAAGACATACACCACATATTTTGGGTATTTTTGGCACATTCTAAAACTATATATGCGAAACCAATTTAGTTAATGCATACTTTTGGAAATCCTTGCTTAGATGCCATGCATTAGGATTAGATCATGTCAGAGCACTTCGTGCCCCCTATGCGGAAGTGCAGGATCACGTGTATATACGTGACTCTGCACAGAACGGCTACCCTGTATCAGTAAATCTGCTATAGGGCAGTCGTGAACTGATTAATACATTACACTCACTTCCCAAAGTGTTTTCTGAAGTTCATTCCTGGAGTTCTTTTTTAGCATAACTGTCTAGAAATTGTAATACATTATTACACTATGGTAATGATTTAAGAAAAATAATTATAATGCACGCACACATATATATCTAATAGATAGATAGATAGATAGATAGATAGATAGATAGATAGATCTCTATCTATCTATCTATCTATCTATCTATCTATCTATATATATATATATATATATATATATATATATATATATATATATATATATATATATACAGTCATGGCTGAAATTGTTGGCACCCCAGAAATTTTTCCAAAAAATCAAGTATTTCTCACAGAAAAGTATTACAGTAACACATTTTGCTATACACATGTTTATTCCCTTTGTGTGTATTGGAACAAAACAAAAAAAGGGAGGAAAAAAGGCAAATTGGACATAATGTCACACAAAATTCCAAAAATGGGCTGGTCAAAATTCTTGGCACCCTTAACTTAATATTTGGTTGCACACCCTTTGGAAAAAATAACTGAAATCAGTCGCTTCCTATAACCATCAATAAGCTTCTTACACCCCTCACCCGGAATTTTGGACCACTCTTCCTTTGCAAACTGCTCCAGGTCTCTCTTATTGGAATTTTAAGATCTCTCCACAGGTGTTCAATGGGATTTAGATCTGGACTCATTGCTGGCCACTTTCCAGCGCTTTGTTGCCATCCATTTCTGGGTGCTTTTTGATGTATGTTTGGGGTCATTGTCCTGCTGGAAGACCCAAGATCTCGGACGCAAACCCAGCTTTCTGACACTGGACTCTACAGTGCGACCCAAAATCCTTTGGCAATCCTCAGATTTCATGATGCCTTGCACACATTCAAGGAACCCAGTGCCCACACCTGTTACTTGCCCCAGGTGAGTTTAAAGGAGCATCACATGCTTGAAACAATCTTATTTATCCACAATTTTGAAAGGGTGCCAAGAATTTTGACCAGCCCATTTTTGGAATTTTGTGTGACATTATGTTCAATTTGCTTTTTTTCCTCCCTTTTTTTTGGTTTGGTCCAATACACACAAAGGGAATAAACATGTGTATAGCAAAACATGTGTTACTGCAATACTTTTCTGTGAGAAATACTTGATTTTCTGGAAAAATTTCTGGGGTGCCAACAATTTCAGCCATGACTGTATCTATATATATATATAAATATATAAATTCATATGTCATTAAGGATGAATTTTAACAAAGCAAATGCCTAAAATGATGACATCTTAACGTGGCGTATAGGAAGTATTGCTCAGTTGTATATGATGCATGTGTATTTCCTGAGTCTGTCATGTCTGAGATCAGGGTGTAAAGTGATGCCTCAATGATAAGTGCAAAGCTTTTGTTGCAAAAGCAGAGTGGTTGATGTATGCAAAGTAGCTAATGGGTTCTGCCTAAATAAAATATTTTCAAATAAAGTTATCTTATTAAACATTACATTCATTGTTGCGTTTGTTCTGTCCCCTCTCAGTATGATAATATAGTTGTATCTGTTTGCCATGAAGCCAGAAAGAGAGAGAGGGGAGGTTTCGGCCTTTTATATATATACTTTAAATTGCCAAACATATTCCCAGAGAGATTCATTTCACAGCTCACACTGGAATGATCTGGGGAATAGTCACAAAACCTTAATGTCTGAATGTAAGAAAAAGCAATAGGTTAAATCAACCATGTTATATGTATATTTACATTAAAGAGGTGTTCTGCTACCCCCCACACAAAAAATTAAGTCAGCAGCTACAAATACTGTAGCTGTTGACTTTTAATATAAGGACACTTACCTGTCCAGGAAGCCCGCGATGTCGGCACCCCAGTCAATTTTCAGATCGTCTGTCAGGTGCTGCCGCTGCCATTCCTGGTAAGGAAAACTGGCAGTGAAGCCTTTCAGCTTCATAGCTGATACCCTATTGCGCATGCGCGAAATGTGCTCTTTCTAATTGGCCCGAGCGCGGAGGAAGGGCGAAAGGGGGCTGAACTTCCAAGGGATGGCGCCACGGCGCTGTCCAAAACAGGTACCCATTCCCCGCTCCCCCCCTGAAAGGTGCCAAATGTGGCGCTGGAGGGGGGGAGGAGACAGATAAGTGGAAGTTCCACTTTTGAGTGGAACTCTGATTTAATGAGCACATTAAATGTATTCACAAACCAAACACATTATTCACTGTTACAACATTTTACATTTTAACTTATAATTTACTGGCTGTAACTTGGTTATTAAGATAAGGTCAAAACAAACAAATGCTATTGCACAGGGCTGGCTGCAATGAAGCCAGACTGTTTTCATTTCAAGTTTAAAGTGTTACTAAACCCAGGACCCTGCATTCACTATATCTGGTCTCCCACAGCACACATAACATGGAAATGCAATTATTTTAGTAAATATAAACTGCTAAATACCTTTAATAACCAGCAGTATATAGCAGTCTTGTGACTTCTATCAGTGTCGAGTTAAAGCTTGTAGGAGGAGTTTTCATTCTCCCCAGATTGTCCTATAAGGCTGCAGGACCCCGACCCTCTGTCTGGACAGTGCTGATTGGCCCTGTGCTGAACACATGCACTCTGCCAAGAAAAAAAAAAACTTTAGCAATACACAGCAAACTGTACATGTGCAGATTGCCCTCAAAGCTTTGTCCTATCAGCAGATAGGGAAAGAAGTGGAAGATCAGAGAAAACAGGCTCAAACAGTCTTTTTACACAATGCGGAGAATTAAGTCCTTAGGTTCCACAGTGAGTAGAACAAGCATGGTTTACTGCATGTACAGACTAAGGTAGGGTTGCCACCTTTTCTTCAAGTCAAACCCGAACACTTTAGCGCTGCACAGCAATTTTTCTTTTTTATATAGTATAAACTATACATATATTTTCAGTTAAATAACATTTCTAATCATATGAAATTAATCACAAGAGTCCCCCATTACATCTGAGGCTGCAGAGTTCCCCTTTTACATCTGAACTCGCAGTTTTCTTACACTGTAAGGGGGGACTCTGCAGACTCTGATGTAGGGGAGAACTCTGGGGATTCTAACATAAGGGATACTCTGGGAACCCTGATTTAAGGGGGAACACTGAGAACTCTGATGTACGGAGAGGACTCTGATGTAAGGAGGAACACTGTGGCCTCTGGTGTAAAGGGGAACTCTGATGTAATAAGTGCTCTGAGAACCCTGATTTACCTTAGTGTACTCAGACAGGAGAGAGAAGGGGGGAGACTTTAGTCACAGACAGGGATGGATGGTGAGCTCATTCACCCCTTTGGCAGACTGATGAGACTTTGGCAGTCTCATCAGATGTATCTGAGGCTATTGTACTTCAAATTTCCAGCCCCCACTTTCCTTTTCTGAGCCACGGCGCCAGGGATTGGAGTGTGGGCAGACACAGAGGGGTAGGGGCGGGTGGAAGAGGAGCAGATTGAGCCCTCTCTCCTCTCCCATCTGTGGGGGGGATTGTTAGTGCTGGCTTTGGGCAGTGTGAAAGAGAGTGTAACACACATTCTCGGCTTACACAACTGCAGACAGCAATGCTGCTGGGAAGCCATAGTCTGGTCTAAATAATGTGTCTAAGTAAAGTAGGTGGTAACCCTACTTTAAGGACTGGTTCACACCTGACTTTCACAGGAATGCAGCCTGCGTTTCTGTGCAATTCCTGTGAGATTCAGTGTGCTGTGATTTTCAGCACATTCATTTGAAAGGCCTGAAATCGCACTGGATCACACTACGAGTAGTGTGTACACTACTTTTCAAAACCGCACTGTTGTACCATGCCATCTGGTTCTGGCAAACGCAATGAGTTTACGATCTGCATTTTGGGTGTCATTAGAATTATATTGACACCCACAAATTACACACCCAGTGTGTTTTGAACACAGTCTGGGAAACACATGCAGAATGCATGAATGCAGGGTCCTGGATTTAGTAACATTTTAAACTGCATTTCAGTGTGAACCAGCCCTAAAGCATATTAAATCAAAAACCAAAATGTAATACAGTATATTGTAACTTACCAGTAATTAGATGTAGTGGCTGCATTAGTTATATATGGCCAGTAACCCACCTCCTTTATTAGAGTGCTTCCACTCTGGGTGAAGAGGCATCAGAGACACCTTTGGACAGCAGTATTGTCAGTCTGGGGGGAGAGAAGTGTTAGATGTACTAGCAGATTTAGATACACTAACAAATTGAAGCCAAACCCCAACTAACACTTTTTAAGCAGTTATAGCAAACAGTTTTGCTCCTTTTGGGATATTAGTGCAGACCCCCCTCAGTGCAGACCCCCCCTCTATCAGTGCAGACCCCCCTCAGTGCAGACCTCCCCCCTCTATCAGTGCAGACCCCCCTCTATTAGTGCAGATCCACCCCTCTATCAGTGCAGACCCCCCCTCTATTATTGCAGAACCCCCTCAGTGCAGCCCCCTCATTAGTGCAGGCCCCCCTCAGTGCAGACCCCCCCTCTATCAGTGCAGACCCCCCTGTATCAGTGCAGACCCCCCCTCTATTAGTGAAGACCCCCCTCAGTGCAAACCCCCCCTCTATTAGTGCAGAACCCCCTCAGTGCAGCCCCCCCCTCAGTGCAACCCTAAAAAATGATCTTTGAGACTGTGCAGTGTTCTGGAGTTCGCACTGGGTACCAATAGTTGTGCATAGGAGCAAGGTAACCACGTGCCAAAGAGACTTGCTTCATGGTCTTCAGCTGTGAGGCCTTAAGCCTCGTACATACAATCGGATTTTACGCCGAAAATTGTATGATGACAGACTGTTGGCCTAAAATCCAACCGTTTGTATGCTCCATCGGACAATTGTTGTCGGATTTTCCACAGACAAATGTTGGACGGCAGGCTTATACATTTTCTGCGGACAACGGTCTGTTGTCAGATTTTCCGATTGTGTGTACACAAGTCCGTCAGACAAAAGTCCAAAGTACAAACACGCATCCTCGGAAGCAAGGACGAACTGGAAGCGGTCGGTCTTGTAAACTAGCGTTCGTAATGGAGAATTAACATTTGTGATGCGGCAAATTATGAAATCTCGAAATGCAGCGCACAATTCTCTTCTTCTTTAATGGGATAATAATGAAGCTGCTTTGCTGGTGATACTGATGGAGTTATGGCAAGCAAATTTTCAAAGGCTTTTTTTTTCTAGTGATATCAAGAATAATATTATTATGCTTGTTATTTTTTTTTTTGGTGCAAGTTACCACAGCACCATTATCCTGTAGTTTTTAAGATCAAAGATACAACTATGTTGGTGTCCCTTGTTAATTTTACATTGTATTTTTTAAAATGTAACTGCCTATTCCCAAACTGTCATTTGAAATAAAACACATAGCCAAGTATTATTCTACACAATTGTTTTATTGTGCATTCAAAAAAAAAAAAAAAAAATAGACATGCTATCTGCCAATAGAACTTAACCAAAAAGTGCATTCTATGCATCCAAAAATATAGAAAATATACCAAATCGAATCATTATTCAACCAAAGAATAAAATAAAAGCCTCATGCATGTGTCCTGCTTCTTAATATAGGGGGTCAACAATGCCAAGAGTTGGTGAAAGCAGGGGTCCGTCATCCGGAGATAATTTCGAAAATCATCTGGATTATTATGTAGGTTATTCCTGCGCTACCGTGGAAGAGAGATGCACACAGGGACAGCTGCAAGCACCGAATGGGGTCACACAAAGCCCATAAATAGACAAAAAAGCATGAGGGTAGGTGCTGCGCTAACCAGGTGGAGTAAGAAAAAATTACTACAGGTGGAAGTATGAGGTAAATGTTGTAGTAAAAAGTGAAAGCTATCAGCTACATATATGAAAGACAATGAAAGAATGAAGTATAAATAGAGGTAGGACAAAAGGAGAGCAGTCTAGGTACTGTCTCTTAATATAACACAACTCCATCCCTATAAATCATATAATACAAAAAATAGGTTCGCCCGTGGGACTTTAAATGAGTTGGTCATAGAGGTCATAGCAAATAGTATAGAGTTTTATTGAATTTCCAAAAACATGATTAGAAAAGAACATAAAAACATCATAAGACATTGTTTGACCATTGAAATGTTAATTACAATAAATTGGTACATAATATACATATACAACTGTTATACTCCACGCGTTTCGCAAGCTCCGCTCGCTTCCTCAGGAGTTGGTGTATATGTAGAATATCTAAAAGATAGTAGGTATCAGTAAAGTATGACATTCAATGGTAGTTATGGTCAAAAAAGAAGTATGTGGCTTCATAGAGGCCTCCCATACTTACATATGGTCAAATGGTCCATAGGACTGACTTGCAAATCTTGAAAATCCTCCACACGGGAGCTGAAGAGGCATGACCCGCAGCAACCAAAACAGGGACCCAGCAGAGGGAGGACATGGCAAGGAGGAGGATTGGCGTGTGGTGTATCCTGAGATGTCCAATTAACCACCTGGGTCATATTAGCTGTAATAAGATTATATATGTATCTATATCAAAATAAAGTTTAATAATGACTTGGGAGTATAAATTGTGTAATATAACTAATATATGAAGGGGACCTATGAGAAGGTGGGCATGGATACAAAACAGGAAAGAGAAAGAAGAAATGAGAAAAGTGTGAAGAGTGCAAGTATGTGAAAAAAGAAATTGAAAAGGGGATAGTGGGGGGGGGCAGGAGGCAGAGCCTAGCGGAGCAGACATGCATTGTTAGAGCTCCACACCGCTGAGGAGAGAAGAGAAGGACAAAGCGGAGCCTGCAGGCTCAAAAGGTATCCATTTGAACCTTTTTGCCCCAGGGAACAAACTGTGAAAGTTTGGGCAGGAAATATGGTACTGGGAGGAAACCGTGGCAGAAATAAAAATCACCTCACAAAGAGCTCACAGGCACTCACTGCAGCTGAAGCAGCTCCAGTCACCTCACAAGATACAGCATCAGGGCGCTCTCACAGACAGAAAATGTCACAGCAAGACTCTCCATTTGAGTCAGATACAGAACAAATCCTCTCACAAACTTCTCCACAAGCCTCCTCAGCATCCCCAGTAATATTATTACAATTTGAAAAGATGCTTCATAAGGCTTTAAAACAAACCTCAGACCAAATAACAAACAGCCTAACCAAAGAAATAAGAGAGCTGGGAAACCGCACCGCAGCCTTAGAAATAAAAATTGATGAAATTGAAATTACAACTCAAGAAAATATAACAGAATTGGAACAATTAAAAAAAGAGAATTTAATACTTCAAACTAAGCTCGAAGATTACGAAAATAGAGCCAGACGTTCAAACTTGCGCATAAGGGGAATACCTGAAACTGTGGCAGACCTGCAATCTACTATTACTGCTCTATTACAAGAACTAAAGCCAGATATCCCTATTGAACGTTTAGAACTGGACAGAGTACACAGAGCCCTCACAGCCAAAAAGAAAGATGGAGCCCCACGTGATATAATCACAAAATTTCATTATTACAGAACGAAAGAACAAATACTAATTGCTGCAAGAGAAAAAAAGGAACTTAATTTTCAAGGACACAATTATCAAATTTTTGCTGACCTATCCCAACTTACTATTACTAAAAGACGATCCATGAAACCCCAACTAATGGAACTGCAACGCCACAACATTATGTATCAATGGGGCTTCCCCTTTTCAGTCAGATTTAACTACCAAGGTACAATTTACAGAAGCAGATCAGCAGATGAACTACAACAAACCCTTTTAAAATTAAATCTGACAGAACCCACAAGCAGCAACACTCCCACACGCAGAAGAATGGCATCATCTTCACCTACAGGCAGCACCCAGAAAATTCCAGAACAAAATGGGAATCATCATTCTCAAAAAAGAGGCCATTATGCCACATCATCCATGGACCAAGAAGATTCAATGGACTGACATCCTAATTCCTGATATCTCTTCATTTATTATACTAAGAGATGGTTCTCTATAAAAAACCTATATTTATAACTGAATGTAACTGCATTCTGATAGTCACACACTGTGTGGGATCATGTTACATTCCAGTTATATTTCTTATTACTTCTGATTCATATAGCCTTAGAATATATAAGTGAAATAAGGAAATTCTTGTTCAGTTATATATTATCAGGTAATAGCAATAGATTTATTACTTTTTAGGACAAATATGTTCAATAATCCAGAAGTAATGGAAGCTTTTTTTTTTTTTTTTTTTTTTTCTTTCTTTTCTTAAAACAAATATATTATTACCTAACTAGTTCCTAGAATTATGTTTTTGTTTATTCTAATCTGAAGCAATACAACCTCAATTTTATGAGTTAACATATCTAAACAGTTACATATGAATAAAATATGTAATTGTTTACTCTAAAAAGGGTTAAAATCCCAAAATAATTCAAACTATCTTCATCAATACCAAAGTTATTAACAGTACCTTTCTAACTGAATTATTTAGCCTAGGGCAAGACTAACCATATACAACCACCCTGGAATAAATAATTTCAACAAAAACTATATTCTGCACTCCAACTAATGAAACATCATTTTGATGTCTTTTGACATAGCACTTCTCTCCTGTAAGCGGAAGATCCATGTACCCCCATTAGCCCTCCTCATTCTCCCAACCATATTATGTGGGAGTGTGACGAAGGCACTTATTCCCCTGAGAGAGATATTTATTCTCTTTCGTGGGTAAATTGTGATTACTTGCAAAAAATCATTTATACAATGTATCATCTAATCTCATATGTTTTTTGTTTACTCTTTACTCCAGAATTCACTGGTTTCTTTTCTATCTATTCATCTCTTCAGTCCACACAGGTTGATCTGCGCAGTCAGCTCTGCATAACAAAAAGTAAGTCAAAACTATTTGATCTATTGCCATGGCACCACTGAATATACTTTCCCTGAATGTTCAGGGAATAAATGTCCCTCAAAAAAGGACCAAAGCCTTCCGTACTTTCCATAACAAGCAGGCTCACATAGTATGCCTCCAAGAAACACACTTCACCAAAGATTCTACTCCAAAATATATTTCTCCTTTTTATCAACAAATTTACACGGCTTCTGCCTGTACCAAGCAAAGGGGAACTCTAATTGCATTTCACCGATCCACACCATTCACCTTATCATCAGAAATTAAAGACCCAGAAGGTAGATACCTGATACTCATGGGTTATATAATGGATACAGCAATCACGGTGATTTCCTACTACGCTCCTAACAAACAACCTACACCATTCCTCTCACATATATTACAAGTGATTAATACACACAAAATAGGAACAGTGATAATGTGTGGGGATTCGAACCAGGTCCTCCTCCCATTTCTAGATAAATCACCTTTTACACCATCCAAAATAACCTCTAGATTACCTTTTTCTCAACTTCTTTCCAAATACAATCTGGTAGATTCATGGAGAGAAAGTAACCCAATGAAAAAGAAATTCACTTATTTCTCGCACCCTCATCAAACCTTCACCAGAATAGATCATATTTTGCTAACAATAGGAATGATACCAGAAATTATTGCATCAGATATAATTCCGATTCCGTGGTCTGACCATAATGCAGTATACACTACTATAGCCTCAGCCATACCAAAAGCGCATGACCCAACGTGGTACTTACCGGACATAATGCTCAAACACCCACTACATCAGATGGCCATTGAACAAGCTTTAAAGGAATACATATCAATTAATAATACAACAGACATTTCCCCAATAACACTGTGGGAAGCTCATAAGCCTGTCTTGCGTGGTACAATACAAAGACAAATGGCACTATTTAAACGGGAACGCAAAAATCTAGCAAAAAAACTAGAACTCAATTTTAATGCAGCCTACATATCATTTCAAGATAATCCATCTCAGAGTACAAAATCTCATCTGGAAAAATCTAGATTGGAATACGATCTATTTCTCACTGAGTCAGTTGATAAATCCCTCAAACGCTCCAAACACAATTTCTACATGAATACAAACAAACCAGGTACATATTTGGCTCGGGCATTAAATTCAACTAACAAATCTTTCAAACCAATACGTTTGAAATTATCAAAAAATGTTTACACTTGTAATCCAGTTAAAATAGTCCATAAATTTCACTCACATCTCGCAACTTTATACAAGACAAACAATGAATTTAATCCTACAGAGGCTGAATCCTTCTTCTCAAAAATAACCTTACCTGAGTTATCTCAGAATCAAAAAAGCAGTTTGGATGAGCCTATAACTATAGATGAAGTTGCTAACGCCATAAAAGACCTAAAACTTAACAAAAGACCAGGCCCAGACGGCTACTCGGCTTTATACTATAAAACATTCTCAGAAATACTCTCTCCCATTCTCACTGAAACTTTTAACAAACTTCTAGATGGACATTCTTTTCGGCAAGAAACACTAATGGCAATTGTTTGTATGATCCCAAAACCCCTTTCTGATGATACTTCCTGTGTGAATTATCGGCCTATCTCTCTGTTAAACCTCGATATTAAATTATTAGCAAAAATAATAGCAAAACGCCTCAATAGCATTATAGGAAAATTAATACATAGAGATCAAGTAGGCTTCATGCCAAATAGACAGGCAGGCGATAATATACGCAGGGCAGTGTTATTGGCACATATTGCTAAAAAACGGAAAATCCCTTTATGTTTTCTATCTCTTGATATTAAGAGGGCATTTGACACAGTATCCTGGCAATATATGCAATATTCATTACAAAAATGGGGTTTTGGACCCCACTTTTTAACATGGATCAAAGCATTATATAATAAACCCAAAGCCTATATAAAATATGCTGGATACAAATCTGAAGCCTTTAATATCGAAAGAGGTACCCGACAGGGTTGCCCATTATCTCCCTTATTATTTGCCCTTATACTTGAACCCATGGCCCAATATATCAGAACAAACCAAACTATAACTGGCATTGAAGTAGGAGGTATTACACACAAATTATGTATATTTGCAGACGATATTTTACTTTTTCTATCATCACCACAGGTCTCTGGTCCTAACTTAATACCAGCTCTTGATGGATTTGCAGCCCTATCGGGCCTTATGATTAATCCTAAGAAATGCCTAGTGCTTAATATTTCACTCACAAACATGGAATTGATCCCGGCTAGGGCTGCACTCCCATTCACATGGGCAGAAAAATCAATCCCATATCTTGGAATTCATTTAACAGCCTCTCATTCTGACTTATTCTCAACCAATTATCCTCCTGTATTAAGACAGATCACAAATCTAATAAAACAATGGTCGCAACTTCCTTTATCCTGGATGGGGAAGACTAATGCAATCAAAATGACTATTCTACCCAAATTGCTTTATCTATTCAGAGTCCTCCCTATTCCAATTCCTTCCTATTTTTTGAGAATAGTACAAAAAAGAGCAACTTCGTTTATATGGGGCTCTTCTAAACCACGTATACCTATACACACACTACATCTTCCCAAAAATAAAGGAGGCCTGGGATACCCTAATTTTACTAACTACTACAGAGCGGCACATTTGGCCAGTCTGTCCAAATACCATGCAAAACAGGAAATCCCATTATGGGTATTTATAGAGGCTTCAGAAAATGACCCTCTATTAATATCAAATTTATTATGGCTTGATCCTAAAGACCGCTTTAAAATTCATAATCCCATAACTAAACACTTCTTATCTCTCTGGGATAAACTAAAAACCAAATATCAGTTACAATCTCCACACAATCCTCTCCTTTCTTTTATCAGAAATCCGGCCTTTTATCCGGCATGGATCTACCCAAATTCTTTTAAAGCTTGGACAACATCAGGCATTCAGACACTAAATGACTTCATAGCATCTAAATCATTCCTTTCATTCCCATCGCTTAGAGAAAAATATGATCTACCAAACTCTGAGATATTTAGATATCTCCAAATCAAAAATTTCTATACACCATTCCTAAAGGGGGATACACCATTATCCCAATTATCCATTTTTGAATCAATCTGTACAAAAGATCCATTTGCTAAAGGTACAATTTCATCACTTTATAATCAATTATATGGAGTACCAAATCTTAATAGACCCTCTTACGTTCAGAGGTGGGAGGAGGACCTGGGACGAACTTTAGAAGACACGGACTGGTCTAACATATGGCTCACATCTAAGTCATCTTCACCCAACATCTTAGCACTGGAGACAAATTATAAAGTCCTAACTCGCTGGTACCTTGTACCCGCTAGAGTGGCAAAATATTCACCTAATACCTCAGCTCTTTGTTTTCGAGGATACTCAGAAATAGGCACATATTTACACATATGGTGGACATGCCCAGTAATCCAAACCTTCTGGAAGGAAGTCTTCGTGATTGCATCTAACATATTTAAAAAAATAATACAACCAGATCCATATTTACCTTTACTTAATCTAAAACCGGAATGGTTAACACTCTCTCAATTCAAACTTATGATCCAACTAATAACGGCTGCAAAACAAACAGTGGCCAAGGCATGGAAATCTCCTACATTGGTACTAGCAGAAACAATTCACAGAATGAATAATACAATGTCCCATGCTAAGATGGTAGCCATCGATCAAAATCAAATTCCAAAATTTGAAAAACTTTGGCATCCTTGGATAAAACAACAGTTCCTGTCAAACTTCAATGACTCTGTCCTGTTGCCATGGTAACAGATTAAATGACTTACAGAGACACCCATTCTAAGGCTTCAAAGAGAACTAAAAAGAATAATAAACTGACGAGCGGGACAACCTTGTGGACCATACCTCTACCTTTCAACCCTTTTTCTTCTTTCTCTTTCCTTTTCTCCATCTTACGATTAAAGCTCATTATCAGAATTTATTTGACCTATATACACTCTACTTGTAAACAATATGTATAGTAGGTATAAATCATTTAAATACCTACAAAAGTAACTAAGGAAATAAAAAAATATCTTTAATTTAGGTTTACGTGAACCCAATGTTTAATATTTGAAATTTCATGATATTTACCTATATAAACCCTACTGTAAAACAATGAGCTTACTTTATAGATCCTTGTAAACTTACTTTATGTATCTTTATAACATTGTATACTCAATAAACTTCTTTTGACAAGGAAAAGGGGATAGTGTTCCTTTGTTTGTCTCATTAAGCATATACAGTAAGAGCAACGTTAGTAGTAAAATATAATGGATCTAGAAGTAATCACCGTAATGGCGAACTAAAAAAGTATAAAGATGTAAGTATCGTTCTAATGTCCATGTTGTATACTGAAATGAGAAAGGACACAGACAAACCAGGGTAGATATGAGAGAAGTATGAAAAGTGAAGGAAAAACAAAGTAAAGTGAAAGGAAGGGGGGAAGGAAATAGAAATACCTGTCCTACTAATAAGTAATGAGTAATGAGTGTAGAATTTACACATTAAGTGTGCGAGTAAAGTTAGGCAGAGTAAGGTGACATGGTAGATGTCTGTAATGTGCTTACCCGTGTGTAGAACTTCTCGGGTGTGAGAGAACGATCCAAGTAAGGAGAGAAAAGAAAATTTGCCATGTCAGCGCCCTCACGCTTAAATCCCCAAGCGGGATCATTGGGCTACGCCTCTAACGCTATACGAACGTGGCTGCGGTGTGTGCCCACGCTGCGCATGCGCAGGCATCCCCAGCCAACAGGGTGATGCACTGCACACCAGAACGTGGAGCCGCTGGATTGCGGAAATCACACGATAGGTGCAGATGTATGGCGCCAATGTAACGGTGGCCCTCCCCCCCCCACACACACAAGGAAATGCAGGGGGGAGGGGACAGCAGGAGGGAGAAAGCCCTCCATTTATACATCGCAGCTCCCGATAAGGAGAAACAAAACCGCGCCCACCAATGAATACAGCACATAGGAACCCATACCATAAAATAACTCAAATAACATAAGGAAAAATGTAATACTCATATCTAAACTTATAATGGTAATAGAGTAGTAATAATAAGTATGACCACGAGAACAGCACACAGACCAAGTGGGCAAGTAGGTGTCTTCCACCTTGGTAATTTAGGACAAAAGGAGAGCGGTCTGGGTACTGTCTCTTAATATAACACAACTCCATCCCTATAAATCATATAATACAAAAAAGAGGTTCGCCCGTGGGACTTTAAATGAGTTGGTCATAGAGGTCATAGCAAATAGTATAGAGTTTTATTGAATTTCCAAAAACATGATGAGAAATGAACATAAAAACATCATAAGACATTGTTTGACCATTGAAATGTTAATTACAATTATATGGTACATAATATACATATACAACTGTTATACTCGACACGTTTCGCAAGCTCCGCTCGCTTCCTCAGGAGTTGGTGTATATGTAGAATATCTAAAAGATAGTAGGTATCAGTAAAGTATGACATTCGATGGTACTTATGGTCAAAAAAGAAGTATGTGGCTTCACATAGGCCTCTCAAACTTACATATGGTCAAATGGTCCATAGGACTGACTTGCAAAGGCAGCAGCTGAGAATATTTTTTGCATTAATAGAGGTATGTCTCAAGCACAATATCTACTAAGACCATGCAGGAGAAATCTTGTGCAAAATCATAAATAGCCACGTATTAAATAAAATACTAATGTGCAAACCTGAACGTGAATATAAATAGGTACAATAAACAGCAAAACTATATATGCAGAAACCAAAAAAAATTAATAAAATTGTTAAAAAAATTTACAGTAGATGAAACAACAAACTGATTGTGCAAATACATCATACATATGTGATAATGGAGCAACAGTTGCAGCTCTACTCATGAAGTGTAAATCAATAAATGTGCAAACCACAGCAATATAAAAAATTTCCAATGAACTGAAAAATGGCCATCTATATAGTTGGAGGACAGAAAAGCCTTTCTGTCCTCCAACTATATAGATGGCCATTTTTTCCGTTTCTTCACTTTGCGAATGCCTCTGATCAGGGATTTTATGGTGATTTTAATGATTCAAAATATAAATTTTTTTTTAATGGATTTTATGATGTGCGTGCATCCATATTTAAGGGTGTACGCGCACCATGGTACTGCATTTATTTTAATATTATCACATGTATTACACTTTATTTTAGCACCTTGTTTTCAATGATTCCATGTCTATGTTCTTTTTTTATTTTTATTTTAATTTTTTTATCAATTTTATTACATTTATGGTCCGCTAGTGCTATTTGTGTATTTGGATGCATATGTCAGTGTTGAGGTCTATTCTGTCATGCACACACTGACAGTGTATTTTAATACTTCCGTTTAGTTGCTCTCATTTGCATCTTATCACCATTCTATATTCTTATCTCATTATATAGCCTGCGGGCTAGCTCTAATACCAAGCACCTATTTTACACGCTGAGCCAACAGCTAGCGTCCCCCATACGATGTGGCCGCGTTAAAGACATTATTGTGCTTTCCCTGTATACCCTGATGAAGTCACATGATTGGTGACGTCACGCGTAGGGACGGGATAGGCACTCTACACTGACACTGACTGAGATTGACAAGCTCACCGCTCGTAGCAGATAGATGTGATGCTTGTTTACTGAATGTGAGTACATGCTTTTAAACTTTAAAAAAACGTACCTTGCTGGAAATACTACACTATTCGGTACCCCTCTGTTCTTTTATCATCCGTTTTGCTGACACTGAGGTATCAAGGCAGAGAAAGCACCTACTCCGGTCCAGGGACCCCAAGGAGAGATACCCCCACCAGCATTTGCTTTTATGCGGTTTTCCCATTACCGCAAGGTAAGGGGCCACTACTCACCTGTGTGTGGTTTATGCACGAAGAGGATATATACCCTCTCTCTTTCGGCACCCCACTCCTGCGATTTTTCACATTGGACTGTGTATTTTTTCTTATAAGGACTATTATCACTGTATGTTTCAGCATTTCCAGGTTTCCACTGGTACACATGTTTGCTTGTGTTTTGGACTTTTTTTGGAATTTTTTGTTGTTTTTTTGATAAACCTATCACGGTGGCACTTTTTTGTGATGTGATTGATGCTTGTATGTCACACATCACCTTGCACTCTATATGCAATTTTGCACAGTTCATAGGATATTTTTTATATTGCTGTGGTTTGCACATTTATTGATTTACACTTTATGAGTAGAGCTGCAACTGTTGCTCTATTATCACATATGTATGATGTATTTGCACAATCAGTTTGTTGTTTCATCTGAATTTTTTTAACAATTTTATAAATTTTTTTTGGTTTCTGCATATATAGTTTTGCTGTTTTTTGCACATATTTATATTCACATCCAGGTTTGTACATTAGTATTTGATTTACTACGTGGCTATTTATGATTTTGCACAAGATTTCTCCTGCATGGTCTTAGAAGATATTGTGCTTGAGACCTACCTCTATTAATACTTCATTCTTTCATTTTCTTTCATATATGTAGCTGATAGCTTTCACTTTTTACTACAACATTTACCTCATACTGCCACCTGTAGTAATTTTTTCTTACTCCACCTGGTTAGCGCAGCACCTACCCTCACGCTTGTTTCATCTGGATTATTCTCCTGGAGCTCCCGCAGCAAAGGCATATGACATAATTGGTCACGATTAATAAAGCTACCAATTTTTGGTCCAATAAATCCTCCTCCTCCTGTTCCTGGACTGGACTTGGGTCAAAGCAATAACTCCAAGGCCAATAATAAATAACATGTCATCTCCTCCAATTCCGCAACATGGCTAGTTGACGAACGGCTGTTCAGAAACTAACTGAAAAGGGCGAAATTAAAAAAGCGCAAATGAAAAGTGCAAAATGAAAAGCGCAAAAGGAAAAGTGCGAATCAACACTCACCAAACTTCTACTAACAAGAAATTAGCAGAAGGAGCCCAAAAGGGTGGCACATGCTAATTGAACTTCCTCTTTGTAGTCTCGTAGTATGTCTAATACGTCACTACGTTCCTGTTTGTTGGCTGACAATTCTTGCCATTTGCATGCAAGACAAGTTCCTGGCCAACGCCCTTCGGACAAAAGTCTGACGCTTTGTCTGCGGAAAATCCAATCGTGTGTACGAGGCTTTAAAATGTCACAGCCATCAAATCAGGGGCGGATCCAGGGGGGGCAACGGGGAAATTGCCCCCTCTGAGAATGCGGGTGACAGTGCGGGCGGCTGTTTCGCGGGTGACAGTGTGGGCGGCTCCGCAGGTCACAGTGTGGGCGGCTCCCCAGGTGACAGTGCGGGCAGCTCCCCAGGTGACAGTGCGGGCGGCTCCCCAGGTAACAGTGCGGGGACAGTGTGGGTGAGAGCGAGGGCGGCTCGGTTGGTGAGTGAGTTGGCGGGTGAGAGGGGGGGTAGCTGGGCGGCTCTGTGTGTGACTGTGAGCAGGCTGCTGGCCAATCAGGGAGCCGGCGGGCAGGGGAGCAGAGAGATGACATTATCTCTCACCACCCTGCGCCCGTCCTGCATCCCTGCAGTTCCGCCCTCACTGTGAAGGCAGCTGTGGGCAGCAGAGAGATTATATTATCTCTCTGCTGCCTGACTCTGGGACATAGCAGGAAAGTGACATGGCAGGTGACAATCCACATCTGGTGACAGGCGACATGGTAAGTGACAATTCGCAACATGTGGCAAGTGACAATCCGCAACTTGTGGCAGGTGACGTGGCAAGTGACAATCCACAACATGTGGCAGGTGACGTGGCAAGTGACAATCCACAACATGTGGCAGGTGGCGTGGCAAGTGACAATCCACAACATGTGGCAGGTGGCGTGGCAAGTGACAATCCACAATGTGTGGCAGGTGGCGTGGCAAGTGACAATCCACAACGTGTGGCAGGTGGCGTGGCAAGTGAAAATCCACAACGTGTGGCAGGTGACGTGGCAAGTAGCAATCCACAACGTGTGGCAGGTGGCGTGGCAAGTGACAATCCACAACGTGTGGCAGGTGACGTGGCAAGTGACAACCCACAATGTGTGGCAGGTGATGTGGCAAGTGACAATTCACAACGTGAGGCAGGTGACGTGGCAAGTGACAATCCACATCTGGTGACAGGCGATGTGGCAAGTGAAAATCCGCATTTGGTGGCAGGTGACATGGCAAGTGACAATTCACAGCATGTGGCAGATGACGTGACAATTTGCAGCGTGTGGCAGGTGACGTGGCAAGTGACAATCCGCATCTGGTGACAGGTGACTTGGCAAGTGACAATTCACAATGTGTGGCAGGTGACGTGGCAAGTGATAATCTGCAACGTGTAGCAGGTGACGTGGCAAGTGACAAGTCACAGCGTGTGGCAGGTGACGTGGCAAGTGACAATCTGCATCTGGTGACAGGTGACGTGGCAAGTGACAATCCGCATTTGGTGGCAGGCGACGTGGAAAGTGACACACTCAGGGCTCCCACTGATTCTGCATTATGGTGAGTTGAACTATTTCATTTTCTATTACAATGTAAGAATAGAAATAATGTGCTTCAATCATCCTGACACCATAATAACCATGATGATTGAAGCGCTAACACCAGCCGTTTCCCTGATAAATTGCCTGCAAAAAAGGTATTTTCTGGCAGTGCCCCTCCTGAGACTAGACTCTGGATCCACCCCTGCATTAAATACGGAAAAAAATGTCCTTTTAATTGTTTTGTGCTAATCGTTTTGGAGTATCCTATGCCCTACCCCTCTACGGTTAAAATTTCCTCAAGCAATAAATCTTAAAAAGACATCTTCTAGACTGTGTTTTTGGAGCTGGTATGAATGGACTGGTTCTTGTGGTGGTGGGCAGCCTCTGTATTTTTGGAAAGAACCAGTTGTTCCAAGCAGAGCTACATCTTTTATGTTAATTCAGCCGGTAGGCTGAACAAAAAAAATCCAACAGAGTCCCCTCGCCAGGACATTATATTCTTACAGCAGCACCCACAGCTGTCAGAATACATTGCAGCAGCTGAAGCCAATTGGTTCTAGCCACATGTAGGCAGGCACAATTTTGACACATTTTTGGGACCATTGGCATTTATACAGCATTGCGTTCCCTGCTACGTGTTCTAACTGAAGGGGGGATGGGACTTGCTAGGCTAAGAGATAGATCGTTGTTCATACTTTGTATGAACACATGATCAGTCTCTTCTCCCCTCAGAGAACCGGGATCTCTGTGTTTACACACAGAGATCCCAGGTCTTGTCGTGTCACGAGCGAATGCGGGAGCCCGGCGGTCATCGCGACCTGGGTATAGGATCACTGATACCTAATCACTAGGTATGGGAAGAGAAGAGTTAAGGGTGAGCACGCATGAGGTCTGCGTTACGAGCTTGTCAGGAACCCGTTCTGTTACTTGGAGTGAGGTAACAGAGGTATGCTGACTGGTGGAGTGGGCAGAGGCTCAGCATGTCACTCCGAATGCAACACATACATTATATCATTACAAGTGTGTAGGACACAGGACAAATCAGCTTATGGAGGAACTCCGTCTATTGATACTACATACATGTGGCTCATCTGTGAGTCAGGGGGCCGCCTTAATGTTTGATTTTTCTCATGACCGTGGCCCTGTATAATCCTGGGTATTGGTGAGCACGCCTTCAGAAAAAGTGATATTCCATGTGCAAGGGTTTGTGACCCAGTTCATTGCCTGACGTAACCCAAATAACCCATAGAGGTATACAACTCAGAATAGCCGGCATGGACATACTGCCAGACCTCTCCGCACATGTTTTTACTCCCCCCATCCTTACACACTGATCAAAGAGAATTTTTCCGGCAGAAGTCTACCAAAAGACTGACTTTTGTGAAGCAAGGACTGCCACACACTAATCAAAATTCAGCCAATCCCTGCTGAACTGGATGATTTTCAGTAGTGTACGGTCAGTTTTAGACCACATTCAAATGGGCGATTGATGCAGATAGTTTACTGTGTTCCGTTTAGCTGCGGTTAAGTTGTGTGCAGCCAGAACTCAATAGAAATACTGACCCTGGCCACATATGGGTTAATTTACTAAAACTGGAGAGTGCAAAATCTGGTGCAGCTGTGCATGGTAGCCAATCAGCTTCTGATTTCAGCTTGTTCAATTAAGCTTTGACAGAAAATCTGGACTCTGGTTTCTATGCAGATCTGCACCAAATTTTGCACTCTCCACTTTTAGTATGGATAAAGTCTGGTCAGGTGCCTCTGTATCCTTTCAGAGCATGGTGAGATGCTTCAAAAGGATACAGAGGAACCTGACCAGACTTTATGCATCTACTATTGAGTCTAGGTTGGGCCACTCTCAGGACATTTAACTTTGGAATGTCTGGGAGCAATATAATCACTTTTACTAACACAGACTGAGGTACCCCTGTTGGTGGTATAAAAAAATTAGGCCTGCCTTTCCTGCCAGCCCCGCTTGACTAGGGTGCCGTTTATGGGGGGCCCCATGTGGATGCTCTTAGCCTAGACATTTATCACCACTTCCATACCATCTATATCCTTGACTGGATCTAGAGTAACTATCATTATCTTATGTATCCTTCTTGTGAAAGGACATTGTCTGTTTTTTGAACAATCAACCACTGTTATTGCACCCCATGAACCCCTGAGGAAGCCTACAGTTGGAAATGCATCCAACTGGACAAATCAGCTTATGGAGGAACTCCATCTATTGATACTACATACATGTGGCTCATGTCTGAGTCAGGGGGTCCCCTTAATGTTTGACTGTGTCTCATGACTGTGGCCCTGTATAGTCCTGGGCATTGGTGAGCATGCCTTCAGACAAAGTGTTACTCCATGTGCAAGGGTTTGTGACCCAGTTCATTGCCTGATGTAGTCCAAAGAACCCATGGAGGTATACAACTCAGAATAGCTGGTATGGACATGCTGCCAGACCTCTCCGCACATGTTTTTACTCCCCCCATCCTTACACACTGATCAAAGACCTTTCTTTTAGAAGCCAGATATTGTGTATTACCTATAATTTAATGCTATATATTTAGACCTTATGTACAATATAATCCATGCTCTGGAAGTGGGTTGCCACATTTTCTGGGGGTTGGCATCTAGTAGTGTGGTATGCTGAATTGATGCTTTTAAGGGGTTTGATACCCTAAACTTTTTAATGAACTTTGTAATAAATATATGCTTTTAATGAAGTGAACTGATGTTGGTGTAATCATTCTGGGAGAAGAAGCCAATACCTTTAAAATTCCATCATTTTCTCACAAATGGTTTATTAATTTGCAGCGTTTAATAATGACAGGGGGAATCCAGTGGTTCTTGTTGCCAGCCATTGCTTGCCATTGTTGTACAGCAGTGTGAACGTAGCATGCATGTAGTGTGAATGTAATTCTGTCTTCAATTAGGTTCAGGAAGCAATTACTTTTTCACTCAGTGACAGCTGGTGTTGGATAACTTTGCTTAATCAGTAAATTATGCAAATTAAAAAAGTTGTAAAGAAAAAAGGAAAAATAATTTATTTGTTCTGGTTCCCTAATTAAACCAATTGCATTTACAATACTTTTTGTTAATGGATGCCCCATATATGAAGTATTAGTGATTATATATATTCATAAATGAGAAATGTTAAAATGCCACTTAAAATATACCTACAGAATAAGGGTGCTATACATTTAATGTGTTTACATATACATGTAATTTTTATTGCAACATACAGTCAGGTCCATAAATATTGGAACATTGACACAATTCTAATCTTTTTGGCTCTATACACCACCACAATGGATTTGAAATGAAACAAACAAGATGTACTTTAACTGCAGACTTTCAGCTTTAATTTGAGGGTAAGTACATACAAATCAGGTGAACGGTGTAGGAATTACAACAGTTTGTATATGTGCCTCCTAATTTTTAAGGGACCAAAAGTAATGGGACAGTGGGCTGCTCAGCTGTTCCATGGCCAGGTGTGTGTTATTCCCTCATTATCCCATTTACCAGGAGCAGATAAAAGGTCCAGAGTTAATTTCAAGTGTGCTATTTGCATTTGGAATCTGTTGCTGTCAACTCTCAATATGAGATCCAAAGAGCTGTCACTATCAGTGAAGCAAGCCATCATTAGGCTGAAAAAACAAAACAAACCCATCAGAGAGATAGCAAAAATATTAGGTGTGGCCAAATCAAATGTTTGGAACACCCTTAAAAAGAAAGAATGCACCGGTGAGCTCAGCAACACCAAAAGACCCGGAAAACCATGGAAAACAACTGTGATGGATGACCGAAGACTTCTTTCCCTGGTGAAGAAAACACCATTCACAACAGTTGGCCAGATCAAGAACACTCTTCAGGAGGTAGGTGTATGTGTGTCAAAGTCAACAATCAAGAGAAGACTTCACCAGAGTGAATACAGAGGGTTCACCACAAGATGTAAACCATTGGTGAGCCTCAAAAACAGGAAGACCAGATTAGAGTTTGCCAAACAACATCTAAAAAAGCCTTCACAGTTCTGGAACAACATCCTATGCACAGATGAGACCAAGATCAACTTGTACCAGAGTGATGGGAAGAGAAGAGTATGGAGAAGGAAAGGAACTGCTCATGATCCAAAGCATACCACCTCATCAGTGAAGCATGGTGGTGGTAGTGTCATGGCGTGGGCATGTATGACTGCCAATGGAACTGGTTCTCTTGCATCTATTGATGATGTGACTGCTGACAAAAGCAGCAGGATGAATTCTGAAGTGTTTCGGGCAATATTATCTGCTCATATTCAGCAAAATGCTTCAGAACTCATTGGACGACGCTTTACAGTGCAGATGGACAATGACCCGAAGCATACTGTGAAAGCAACCAAAGACTTTTTTAAGAGAAAGAAGTGGAATGTTATGCAATGGCCAAGTCAATCACCTGACCTGAATCCAACTGAGCATGCATTTCACTTGCTGAAGACAAAACTAAAGAGAAAATGCCCCAAGAACAAGCAGGAACTGAAGACAGTTGCAGTAGAGGCCTGGCAGAGCATCACCAGGGATGAAACCCCGTGTCTGATGATGTCTATGCGTTCCAGACTTCAGGCTGTAATTGACTGCAAAGGATTTGCAACCAAGTATTAAAAAGTGAAAGTTTGATGGATGATTGTTAATCTGTCCCATTACTTTTGGTCCCTTAAAAAGTGGGAGGCACATATACAAACTGTTGCAATTCCTACACCGTTCATCTGATTTGGATGTAAATACCCTCAAATTAAAGCTGAAAGTCAGCAGTTAAAGCACATATTGTTTGTTTCATTTCAAATCCATTATGGTGGTGTATAGAGCCAAAAAGATTAGAATTGTTTTGATGTCCCAATATTTATGGACCTGACTGTATATTTTCTCTTTAATTGTAGTATAAAAAAATCCAAAAGTAGAATTGAAAGTTTTCTATCCTTAAATTTTCAAAGAATTGTAAGATTTAAATTTTTTTTTTCATTTTGGTGCAATATATTGGAGTCAATGGAGAAGGCAAAATTGGATAGTTTGGGCGGGGCTTTAGGTGCAAAGGTCTTTAAATGGTTTCTGAGGTAAAGTGAAATACACATTTTAAAGCAACAGTGAACAAAAAATGAAAAACACACAGAATAAAGAAACAAGACACAAAAATAAAGTACACTATCCAAATTTTGAATAAGCATCAAGACACCAAAAAAACAGTTTGCAGCTCAACAATATTTAACTAGTGGCAAAATCCAAATTCACAGAAAAATCAATTTAGTTGAAACCATTCTGCTCATCCCTAGTTCATATTCATGATGCCTTACTCTGTATGCACATCTGTGAATAGATCAGTTGAGGTAAGTACCAAGTATTTTATGTTTAATTCATTATTTATTTTGTTTGCAAACTGTAATTATAACATGTTATTCTATTATTATTTTGTTCATTTACGCTATAATAAATATTTATCAAAATACTGATAGATTATTGGGGTTTTTTTATTCACAATTATAAAGTTACATTTTAAAAACGCTTTTGTATAAAATTCTAAAATCTAGATCATATACTTATTTTCAATAAATTCCTTTTGGAAATTATTTTACTTGAATTGTTATTTACATATTATTTTCAATCAATCACCCTTTTAAATTACATCACCACTGTGACTCGTTTCATTTATGCTTGCACAGTGTTGCCTGAGCAAGTGAGCATCATTTTCATGGTATGTGCTGGCAGAGTACGTTTGATAAATCAGGCCCATATCACCAGGAATAATTTTTCACCAATCAATGTATGGGAAGTTTAGTATTAGCATAGTACAACATAGCATTCTGTGAACACAATACTAAGTGGTTTGTTTATCTCAATGAACATTGAATGGTTATTCTGTAAATACAATTACATTTTTGTAGGTCTTATAGACAGTTTTCTAATTGATATTGCACTCTAAAGGGGAAAACAAATCTTTGAATTGTTTTCTTCATGGCAATATGTACCTCCTGGTTACACAGAGTATAGATGATTGGATTTAAAAGAGGAGTTACTACTAACGGGATGATAGAAACAATTTTATTCAGGTGCATGAGGCCACCAGTGCTGGGTCTGGTGAACATAAAGATGATAGGCCTGTAAAAAAGCAATACAACAATAAGGTGCAAAGCAAAAGTAGAGAATGTTTTGCGCCTCCCTATAGCTGTTGGAAACATCAGAGTTGTCCTGATTATGCAAATATAGGAGATAACAATTAAGAAAAAACAGCCTAATATTATGAACAAGCTAAAGCAAAAAAACAATTTTTCAGTGCTTGAAGTCTCAGAACAAGACCATTTGAGTATTGGCGCCAAGTCACAGTAGTAATGATCAATTTGGTTCTCCCTACAAAATGACAAGTTTGCAATCTGTACACATGGAGTAATCATTGAAACAAAGCCACAAACCCCAGACATGAGTATGGTGCAAACTTTAGGATTAATGATTGCCATATGGCGAAGAGGGTTACAGACGGCCACATAACGGTCATAAGCCATCACAGTCAGGAGAAATATTTCAGTTGCTCCAAGAGAAAAATGAAAATAAAATTGTATTATGCACCCAACTGGGGATATTGCTTCCTTTGTAGTTTTAAGAGACCACAAGAGTCTGGGGATAGAGACTGAAGGGTACCAAATCTCAATGAATGAAAGTACACTGATGAAAAAGCACATAGGCTTATTAAGACGTCTTTCAGTTTTTACCATAATAATAATAAAGACATTAGCTGTCATTGTAACACCATATGCAATGCAAATTATTATGAAAAGACAAAACTGTGTTTTTTTCTGGATAGAGAATCCAATGAGCAGAAATTCTGGTATAACTGTCTTGTTCTTATGTTTTATTGTCAATGTGTTGACCTACAGATAAGGCAAAGAAGGAGGAGAGAACATGACATAGTTTATTACTGTAAAGTAGCACCAAGGATGTGAGTGCATTCTACCCTAGCTAATTTGATATAGACTTTGGAGTCATCATGACCTCCCCTTACTGCAAAAGTCAAAATTGTCATGCACAGAGATTTTCCAACATATTGAGAAAATTCTTTATGAACTAACTTGATTCTTTGTATTTCATTGTAGAAAAAATAAAGATCGAATGGATATGCAATTGTTCCATTTGCTGAGTAGAGCTAGGTATGTCTGCAGACTACATCTGCTTTGGCCTTCCATGGCTGAACCACCAGGGCCACTATTAACTTACTCAGATGATATGAGATGAACAAAACAGTATTGTGATCATCTATTTGCTCTCCACTTATGTACTGGATCTACATTGCTTTTAGATAAATTGTGCCGTTTGTTGCTGGCACTATAGTATTTATCACTTAACTGCTCCGCTTTGACTTAGATCGAGTGCTAAAACCCTAGTCAAAGGGAACCCTAGTTGTGTGAGAGGGTATTTTATTGAAATGAGCAAATTTCTAAAAAATGAATTGAAAAGTTGGAGTAAAATGACAGGAGCAAGTAATCAGTGGGCACTGTTAAAGTCTACCATCCTGGAGGCAACTTGATTATATGTCAGGGGCGTTAGAAAGAATAAGCATAAGAAAAAAACAATATGGTTCACTTAAGAGGTAAGTAGGATAGTAAAGGAAACAAAATCAGCATTTATTCACAACGCAAAAGTATTTCTCGGGGACCTTGGTGGTTCTCACTGGTGGGTGTGTGACCCCGAGCAGCCGAGACGCAGACCATTTGGGACACTTCATATTTCCATTTGTTGTTTGTGTTTCTTTTTTGTCATTGTTATTTTCCATTGCATTTTGACCCTGCTGGGTTGGATGGGAGGGTTGGGACCTCTCTTATTGGGCCTTGGCTAACCTTTCCCCCACGTAGGCTAGTGTACACTCCGGGGAATTTTTGGGGACGTATGCTATTACAAGATATTACTTGCAAGATTTAGTTTTATCAGGGTATCTTGCCCTGAACTTGATAGTTCCTTTACTTTCTGCACATCTGATTCTTCTCCTTTCTGTTCCCCTACTTCCTCTTTATTTAAGCCCCCCCTCCGACATGACAGTGAACAACATTAGAGTTGTGTCATTGAATCCAAAAGGCCTTAACATACCAGAGAAAAGACGCATGCTATTGAATGACTTGAAACATTCCCATGATGTAGCTTTTATCCAGGGGACCCAATGTAAGAATGACAAACTCCCAATTCTCAAAAAACGATTTTATCCACTGACGTATAACTCCACTAACCCAACAGCTAAGTCCACAGGGGTTTCCATATTGCTGTCCAGTAAAATTCCCTTTAAGTGTCAAGACTCTTTTAAAGATCCCACCAGATGCTATGTGTTCCTTAAAGGCCTTATAGGGGACGTGCAGGTGACTATGGAAACTCTGTATGACCCCAATGAATATCAAGATGTCTTTATTCACCATACCCTGGAAAAGCTTCTGGAATTCACAGAGGGCCAGTTGATCTTTGGTGGGGACTTTACCACTTGCCAACCGGCCCATAGCCGAATGACGGCTACAGGGCGGTTGCATAAATCAGGGAGGGCGTACAGTGACGTCCTCCTAGAATCCCGCTCTCACGCACCCCCTGGGGCGTGCACCTGAAAACATCCATGACTGCCGGATCCCGGATCACGGTAAACAGCCGCTGATAGCGTCCGTTTACCACATGATCGCTCTGTCAAGTGATGGAGTGATCACTTGTAAACAAACCGACGTCATATCATGACGCCGGTTCCTCTCTCCCCTCTGTGTACCAATCGGTACAGTGTGAGAGGAGAGGGGGAAAGATCAGATGGCAGTAGCTCTGTGGGCTGGATCTGACAGGGGGAATCCAGTGATTCTCGTTGGCAGCCATTGCTGGCCATTGTTGTACAGCAGTGTGAATGTAGCGTGGATGTAGTGTGAATGTGAATGTAATTCTGTCTTCAATTAGGTTCAGTAAGCAATTACTTTCCCACACAGTGCCAGCTGGTGTTGGATAACTTTGCTCAATCAATAAATTATACAAACTAAAAAAAGTTGTAATGGAAAATGGAAAAGTAATGTATTTGTTCTGGTTCCCTAAATAAACTAATTACATTTACAATACTTTTTGTTAATGGATGCCCCATATATGAAGTATTTGTGATCATATATATTCACAAATGAAAAATGTTAAAATGCCACTTAAAATATACCTACAGAATAAGGGAGCTATACATTTAATGTATTTACATACACATTTAATTTTTATTGCAACATAAATTTTCTCTTTAATTGTAGTATTAAAAAATCCAAAAGTAAAATTGAGAGTTTTCTATCCTTAAATTTTCAACGAATTGTAAGATTTCAATTTTTTTCCATTTTGGTTCAATATATTGGACTCAATGGAGAAGGCAAAATTGGGGGGGGGGGGGGGTTTAAGTGCAAAGGTCTTTAAATGGTTTCTGAGGTAAAGTGAAATAAGAATTTTAAAGCAACAGTGAACAAAAAAATGAACACGCAGAATAAAGAAACAAGACACAAAAACAAAGTACACTATCTAAATTTTGAATAAGCATCGTAACAACAAAAAAACAGTTTGCAGCTCAACATTATTTTACTAGTGGCAAAATCCCAAATTCACAGCAAAATCAATTTGGCTGAAACCATTTTGCTCATCCCTAGTTGATATTCACGAAGCCTTACTCTGTATGCACATCTGTGAATATACACCCAGAATTGCTCAATGACAGATGGATATAATTCTTTTTAAAGGCAAAATACTGCAAATTAATATATGGTTATTCACAGCTGAGGTCTATCCTATCTATATTGCTAGTTATCATTGGCAGACATTCCCCTTAAATGATAATTATACTTTTATACAAATAAATACCAACTGTCACCCCCCCCCCCCACACACACACACACCTTTCCCATTCTAGCTATTCTTCAGATTTGTGACCTGGTCCAAGAACTGTGGCCTAGGCTAGTTTGGATGGCTCTCCGGATCTATTTTAAACAAGCAGGGCCACGTGGTGCTGCACATGCACAACCTTTTCTCCGCAGATCATAGTATAAATGTTGGCAACCTGTATGCTTTCAAGTAGACAGCTCTTTTATTAAGACCAGTGAAGAAAAGGTATATATATTCAGAACTATATGGCCCTGTAGGCCACAGCTTTTAGACCGAGTTGCTTGTGTAAGGTTAAAAAAAGAGGGTTTAGCTAAAATAGACATGGAGTGGAGACAGTTAAGATTTAATTGTTTAAAAGTACACTTATCTTTGTATTATTTCCAGGCATGCAAAGATATTGAATGTACATCAGTTGAAAGAAGTACCAAGTATTTTATGATTAATTAATTATTTATTTTGTTTGCAAACTGTAATTAGAACATTTTGTTCGATTATTATTTTGTTCATTTACACAGAATATTTATCAAAAATACTGATAGATTATTGGGGTTTTTTTATTCACAATTATAAAGTTACATTTTAAAAACTTTTTTGTATAAAATTCTAAAATCTAGATCATATACTTATTTGCAATAAATTCCTTTTGGAATATATTTTAATTGAACTGTTATTTACATATTATTTTCAATCAATCACCCTTTTAAATTACAACACCAGTGTGACTCGTTTCATTTATGCTTGCACAGTGTTGCCTGAGCAAGTGAGCATCATTTTCATGGTATGTGCTGGCAAAGTAAGCTTGATATATCAGGCCCATATCACCAGTAGGGATGAGTTTCGAGTTCGAGTCGAACTCATGTTCGACTCAAACATCGGCTGTTCGCCAGTTCGCTAAACAGCGAACAATTTGGAATGTTCGCGGCAAATTCGAAAGCCGCGGAACACCCTTTAAAAGTCTATGGGAGAAATCAAAAGTGCTAATTTTAAAGGCTTATATGCAAGTTATTGTTATAAAAAGTGTTTGGGGACCTGGGTCCTGCCCCAGGGGACATGGATCAATGCAAAAAAAAGTTTTAAAAACGGCAGTTTTTTCAAGAGCAGTGATTTTAATAATGCCTAAAGTGAAACAATAAAAGTGTAATATCCCTTTAAATTTCGTACCTGGGGGGTGTCTATAGTATGCCTGTAAAGGGGCACATGTTTCCTGTGTTTAGAACAGTCTGACAGCAAAATGACATTTCAAAGGAAAAAAAGTAATTTAAAACTACTCGCGGCTATTAATAAATTGCCGGTCCAACAATACATATAAAAGTTCATTGATAAAAACAGTTCTTAAATAACGGAGGGCGGGGTCACCAGGTGACCCCGCCCCCCTCTGACGCACGGTGACTTCCCTGTCCGCCCCCTCTGACGTCACGGGGAATGCCACAGGGAAGTCCCCGGGAGTCAGAGGGTGGCCCGCCCTTCGTTATTTAAGAACCGTCAGAAGAGGAGAAGCGTCACATAGCGGGAGCCTCCCATCATGCTGGATGCAGAGTGGCCCAGAAGACGAAGGGAAGAAGACGCCGGACGTGGATGAAAATGCTGGACGAGAACACTGGAGGAAGAACCAGAAGAACAAGAAGAAGAAGAAGATGGAGGAAGAAACCGAAGGAAGATAGAAGAAAGAAGATAGAAGAAAGAAGACAGAAGAAAGAAGAAGCATTTAAATAAAGGAATTGTCAAAAACTGTCTCTTGTAATTTTTAACATTTTTGACACTTTTTTTGTGAAATGGTAGGGGTACTTTTGTACACAGGGGGGAGGGCCGGGATCTGGGGGTCCTCTTGTTAAAGATGCTTCCAGATTCCGATAAGCCCCGCCCCCAGACCCCCACAACCACCGGGCAAGGGTTGCGGGGATGAGGCCCTTGTCCCCATCAACATGGGGACAAGGTGTTTTGGGGGCTACCCCAAAGCACCCTCCCAATGTTGAGGGCATGTGGCCTGGTACGGTTCAGGAGGGGGGCGCTCTCTCGTCCCCCCCTCTTTTCCTGCAGCCTGCCAGGTTGCATGCTCCTATAAGGGTCTGGTATAGATTTTGAAGGGGACCCCACGCCATTTTTTTAAAACATTTTGGCCAGGGTTTCCCTGTGGGGAATTCCCATGCCGTTTTTATCAATGAACTTTTACGTGTATTGTCGGACCGGCAATTCATTAATAGCCGCGAGTAGTTTTACATGACTTTTTTTCCTTTGAAATGTCATTTTGCTGTCAGACTGTTCTAAACATGGGAAACATGCGCCCCTTTACAGGCATACCATAGACACCCCCCATGTACGAAATTTAAAGGAATATTATACTTTTATTGTTTCACTTTAAGCATTATTAAAATCACTGCTCCCGAAAAAACGTCCGTTTTGAAAACTTTTTTTTGCATTGATCCATGTCCCCTGGGGCAGGACCCGGGTCCCCAAACACTTTTTATTACAATAACTTGCATATAAGCCTTTAAAATTAGCACTTTTGATTATTCATGTTCGTGTCCCATAGACTTTAGCGGTGTTTGCGTGTTTGAACAAATCTTTTGCCTGTTCGCATGTTCTGGTGCGAACAGAACAGGGGGGTGTTCAGCTCATCCCTAATCACCAGGAATAATTTTTCACCAATGTATGGGAAATTTAATATTAGCATAGCAAAACATAGCATTCTGTGAACACAATACTAAGTGGTTTGTTTATCTCAATGAACATTTAATGGTTATACTGTAAATGTAATTACATTTTTGTAGGTCTTATAGACAGTTTTCTAATTGATATTGCACTCTACAGGGAAAACAAATCTTTGAATTGTTTTCTTCATGGCAATATGTACCTCCTGGTTACGCAGAGTATAGATGATTGGATTTAAAAGAGGAGTTACTACTGACGGGATGATGGAAACAATTTTATTGAGGTGCATGAGGCCACCGGTGCTAGGTCTGACGAACATAAAGATGATAGGCCCGTAAAAAAGCAATACAACAATAAGGTGCGAAGCAAAAGTAGAGAATGTTTTGCGCCTCCCTATAGCTGTTGGAAACATCAGAGTTGTCCTGATTATGCAAATATAGGAGATAACAATTAACAAAAAACAGCCTAATATTATGAACAAGCTAAGGCAAAAAAACAGCTTTTCAATGCTTGAAGTCTCAGAACAAGACAATTTGAGTATTGGCGCCAAGTCACAGTAGTAATGATCAATTTGGTTCTCCCTACAAAATGACAAGTTTGCAATCTGTACACATGGAGTAATCATTGAAACAAAGCCACAAACCCCAGACCCGAGTATGAGTATGGTGCAAACTTTAGGATTAATGATTGCCATATAGCGAAGAGGGTTACAGACGGCTACATAACGATCATAAGCCATCACAGTCAGGAGAAATATTTCAGTTGCTCCAAGAGAAAAATGAAAATAAAATTGTGTTATGCACCCAACTGGGGATATTGCTTCCTTTGTAGTTTTAAGAGACCACAAGAGTCTGGGGATAGTGACTGAAGGGTACCAAATCTCAATGAATGAAAGTCCACCGATGAAAAAGTACATAGGCTTATGAAGACGTCTTTCAGTTTTTACCATAATAATAATAAAGACATTAGCTGTCATTGTAACAACATATGCAATGCAAATTATTATGAAAAGACAAAACTGTGTTTTTTTCTGGATAGAGAATCCAATGAGCAGAAATTCTGGTATAACTGTCTTGTTCTTATGTTTTACTGTCAATGTGTTGACCTACAGATAAGGCAAAGGAGGAGAGAACATGACATAGTTTATTACTGTAAAGCAGCACTAAGGATGTGAGTGCATTCTACCCTAGCTAATTTGATATAGACTTTGGAGTCATCATGACCTCCCCTTACTGCAAAAGTCAAAGTTGTCATGCACAGAGATATTCCAACTTATTGAGAAAATTCTTTATGAACTAACTTGATTCTTTGTATTTCATTGTAGAAAAAATAAAGCTCGAATGGATATGCAATTGTTCCATTTGTTGAGTAGAGCTAGGTATGTCTGCAGACTACATCTGCCTTGGCCTTCCATGGCTGAACCACCAGGGCCACTATTAACTTACTCAGATGATATGAGTTGAACAAAACAGTATTGTGATCATCCATTTGCTCTCCACTTATTTACCTGGATCTGCATTGCTTTTAGAGAAATTGTGCCATTTGTTGCTGGCACTATAGTATTTACCACTTAACTGCTCCACTATGACTTAGATCTAGTGCCAAAACCCTAGTCAAATGGAACCCTAGTTGTGTGAGAGGGTATTTTACTGAAATGGGCAAATTTCTAAAAAATGAATTTAAAGGGTTGGAGTAAAATGACAGGAGCAAGTAATCAGCGGGCACTGTTAAAATCTACCATCTTGGAGGCAACTTGATTATATGTCAGGGAAGTTAGCAAGAATAAGCATAAAAAAAAACAATATGGTTCACTTAAGAGGTAAGTAGGATATTAAAGGAAACAAAATCAGCATATATTCACAACGCAGAAGTATTTCTTGGGGACCTTGGTGGTTCTCGCTGGTGGGTGTGTGACCCCAAGGGGCCGAGACGCAGACCATTTGGGACACTTCATATTTCCAGATGAGCTCTTTATGCTCTATGTTGTTTCTTTTTTGTCATTGTTATTTTCCATTGCATGTTGACCCTGCTGGGTTGGATGGGAGGGTTGGGACCTCTCTTATTGGGCCTTGGCTAAACCTTTCCCCCACGTAGGCTAGTGTACACTCCCAGGAATTTTGAGGGACATATGGCATTACAAGATTATTACTTGCATGATTTAGTTTCATCAGGGTATCTCACCCTGAACTTGATAGTTCCTTTACTTTCTGCACATCTGATTCTTCTCCTTTCTGTTCCCCTATTTCCCCTTTATTTACCTCCCCCCCTCCGACATTACAATGCCCCCCTCCTATAGGGCAGTTGCATAACTCTGGGAGGGCGTAGAGTGACGTCCTCCCAGAATCCCGCTCCTGCGCGCCCCCTGGGGAGCGCACTTGAGAACATCCGTGACCGCCGGGTCCCGGATCATGGTAAACGGCCGCTGATAGCGTCCGTTTACCACGTCATCGCTCCGTCAAGTGACGGAGTGATCACTTGTAAACAAACCAGCATCATCTCATGACGTCGGTTCCCCTCTCCCCTCTGTGTACCGATCGGTACAGTGTGAGAGGAGAGGGGGAGAAATCGGATGGCAGCAGCGCTGTGGGCTGGATCTGTAGTGCCCACAGCGCTGCTCTGTGACAATTGCAGTCACATCCAGCCATTCCACCAACTATGCTCAGCCATCCCTCCATGCTCAGCAATACCCTGCAATACTCTGCAATACTCTGCAATACCCCGCAATACTCTGCAATACCCTGCAATACTCTGCAATACCCCGCAATACTCTGCAATACTCTGCAATACTCTGCAAATCCTCTGCCATGCTCAGCCATACTTGGCTGTACTCGGCCTCTGTATGTGGCCAGGCTGTGGAAGTCTCACACGTGTGGTATCGCCGTACTCAGGAGAAGTAGGAGAATCTATTTTGGGGTGTCATTTTTGGTATGTACATGCTATGTGTTAGAAATATTATATAAATGGACAACTTTGTGTAAAAAAAAATGCGTTTTAACCACATCCCGCCCGCCATCATATGATGTCCTTGACTTTGTGTGGGGATATCTGAAGGATGCCTGCAGCTACAGGCATCTTTCAGATATCAGCTTTTTCAGCCAGCAATTCCCTACACCATAAGAATGATCATAGTGGCTGTTCCACTGCATGATTGTTCTTACAGGAGGCGAGAGGAGACTACCCCTCTCCCGCCGCCAGGATCGTTTTTTTATTTTTTATTTCAGGCTTCCCAGTCTAGAGGTGAGAAGTGGGGTCTTATTGACCCCATACCTCACTGTAAAGAGGACCTGTCATGCCATATTCCTATTACAAGGGATGTTTACATTCCTTGTAATAGGAATAAAAGTGATCCAAAAATTTTTTTTCTGGAAAAAAGTGTCAAACTAAAATAAATAAAGTAAAATGAACAATTAAAAAAAAAAATTTTAAAGCTCCCCTGTCCCCGTGTGCTCGCATGAAGAAGCGAACGCATATGTAAGTCCCACCCACATATGAAAACGGTGTTCAAACCACACATGGGAGGTATTGCTGTGAACATTAGAGCGAGAGAAATAATTTTGGCCCTAGACCTCATCTGTAACTCAAAGCATATAACCAGTAAAAAATGTTATAGTGTTGCCTATGGGGATTTTTAAGGAAGTTTGGCGCCATTCCACGAGCGTGTGAAATTTTGAAGGGTGACATGTTAGGTATATATTTACTCGGCGTAACTTCATCTTTCACATTATGCAATAACATTGGGCTAACTTTACTGTTTTCTTTTTTTAAAGCACAAAAATATTTTTTTTCCAAAAAAAACGGGTTCGAAAAATTTAATTCGATTAATTTAGAGTAATTTGTTCAGATCTTTTTTGCAAGATTTCCACACCCTGCGGAGAAGTTATTTCCCTGCTTAGCTTAGTATCATCCACAAATACAGAGATTGAAATGTTTACCCCATCCTCTAGGTCATTTATGAAGAAAATAAATAGGATTGGTCCCAGTACAGAACCCTGGGGGACCCACTACCCACCTCTGACCATTCCAAGTATGGGGAATTGTGTCAAATGCTTTTGTAAAATCCAGATACACCACATCTATGGGCCTTTCTTTATCTAGATGGCAATTCATCTCCTCATAGAAGGTTAATAGATTGGTTTGGCAAGAACAATTCTTTATGAATCCATGTTGATTACTGCTAATGATACCATTCTTGTTACTAAAATCTTGTATATAGTCCCTTATCATCCCCTCCAAGAGCTTGCATACTATTGTATGTTAGGCTAACTGGTGTAATTCCCAGGAAGTATTTTGGGGCCTTTTAAAATATTGGTGCTACATTGGCTTTTCTCCAATCAGCTGGTACCATTCCAGTCAGGAACTGTCAAAAAAAAAATTAGGAACATTGGTCTGGCAATTACTTGACTGAGTTCATTAAGTACCCTCAGATGCAAGCCATCTCGTCCCAATGATTTATTAATGTTACGTTTCCCAAGTCTAATTTTAATTCTGTCCTCTGTTAACCATGGAGGTGCTTCCTATGATGTGTCAAAAGGATAAACACTGCAGTTTTGGTTACTGAAGCCATGAAGGAAAAGAAGTGTTCTCTCATCTCTGGCTTTCTTTAAAGATTTTGTCTTAGGGAAGTGAAGCGTTTATATACTTGCTCCCTTTTGTTAGGCAAACATCGTCTTCGTGGCCTAAAGGAAAGAGGTGAAACTCAGCTATTAGACTCATCTTTCTCTATGCTCTTTTCTTTAACTTCCAGGAAGAGCCTATCCTCAATGGACATTGCTACCTGATTGTTCTCTTTTTCTCTATTGAACACTGTGCATCCTAAGTCGTCTTGGTCACCATCATAGGTATTGCTGTCACAGAGGGAACTTATGAAAGGAAGAGGTACAGGGTTGCTGTGTGGTAGCTCCTTTATGAGGATGTGATTTAGGCAGGGCTGGAAAAAAGAAGGACGACCATTCTCTAGTGTACTAGTAAGCAAGTTATTGTGTTTTCCTCCAAGGCAAACATCACCTATAATGACCCACCCAAGATCCAGTTTTTGGGCATATGGGGCATTGTGAGGGCCATTGATCTGCTTTCTTGCTTTGTGGGTTTGCAAGATGTCTCTCCCCAGGAGCAAAATTATCTGAGCCTGATCATCTAGTTCTGGTATGAGTGCTATGTGATTCAGCTGAGTCTGGTGAACTGTTGCATCTGATGTGGGGAACTCAGCTCTGTTGTCTGGGATCTGATTACACTCTATTATGGTCGGTAAGGGTAGATATGTCTTACCATCCATAGATTCTATTTGTAGGCCGTCAGCCCTTCTCCTGGCTGTCACCACTGTACCTGCACAGGTCATAAGGGAATAAGGACTGCTGGGGCCCATAATGTTTAGAATGTCAAAAAACACAGATCTAGCTAGTGACTTATTACTGCTTGACTGCTTTGTCTCTGCGTCCTTTTGGATAAACTCTTACTAGACAGAGGTGTCCATTTATGAAGTAGTGGAAAATATCCACTGCTCCATTCTTCGGCATTCACAGAGGAGATCTATCTCCTCTGGGTGCCAGTTTGTGAAGCGGTGTAGATCGCTTCTCCTTTTGTGAAGTGGAGCGATCTACAAACGTTTCAGACAGTGGAGAACGCCCTCTTATACTGGAATCTCGTGAGATTACAGTACCAGAAATTCACAGAAACACAGAGGTGTCCGTTAAGCTGTGATTAATTATCACTGCACAGTACACTGACAGGTGACCCACCTCATGTTAATAAAATAAAAAGTCCCCCCACATAATATATATATATATATATATATATATATATATATATATATATATATATACACACACACACACAGACATTAGATACATATATATTCACACACATTATATGATGACCACTGCCTTGCTAAAGAAGCTGAGGGTAAAGGTGATGGACTGGTCAAGCAGCAATGTCTCCAGACCTAAACCCTATTGAGCATCTGTGGGGCATCCTCAAACAGAAGGTGGAGGAGCGCAAGGCCTCTAACCTTCACCAGCTCGGTGATGTCGTCATGGAGGAGTGGAAGAGGACTCCAGTGGAAACCTGTAAAGCTCTGGTGAACTGCATGCCCAAGAGGGTTAAGGCAGTGCTGGAAAATAAAGGTGGCCACACAAAATATTGATACTTTGGGCCCAATTTGGACATTTTCACTTAGGGGTGTACTCACTTTTGTTGCCAGTGGTTTAGACATTAATTGCTGTGTGTTGAGTTATGTTAAGGGGACAGCAAATGTACACTGTTATACAAGCTGTACACTCACTACTTTACATTGTAGCAAAGTGTCATTTCTTCAGTGTTGTCACATGAAAAGATATAATAAAATATTTCTAAAAATGTGAGGGGTGTATTCACTTTTGTGAGATACTGTAGTTCTGTGTGTTACTGCACGTTTAACACAGTATATTGCAGTATATTATAGTGTATCCGTGGAGTGTGTCTGTGTAGTGAATACTCAAGTTAAAGTGCACCAAACACCACTTTGCATTGATTAAAGTACATCCATGTACACATTTACACATCTTTATTACATTTTGTTAATAAGAACCCCCCCCATCATGTCTGGGAGGACAGCAAGGAGAGGCAGACGTTCCCATGGCACTGTAAGGGGGCCAGCAGCGTATGTGTCCACAGGCAAAGGTGGACATGGTCAGTCCTCTGGCAAGACATAATTTCCTCTGGTTAGCGATGTTGCCCATGCTATCCAGTCACACCATGCAGAGGAGGTAGTGGACTGGCTTACTAAACCGTCCTCATCCTCCTCATCCTCCCTTACCCAAGCAGAGACTAGAGCACAGTCCCCTGTAGCTGGCCAGAGTGGCTTAACCTGCAACGTCCACAGCTATTCCTGCCATAGCCCCAGCATCAGGCATGGAGGAGTCAGCAGAGTTATTTGAACACAGCATCAGCCACTTGCTTCTTGACAATGCACAGCCATTGCTCGATTCAGATGTTGATTCTGAGGTTGAGGAAGGCAGGAACATGAGCCTACAGAAAGAGAAGGACACTGGTACACAAATTGACATTCATGTTCCTCCAGTCGCAGTGTATTACCAAATTGTCTCCAGTGGTAATGAGGATGGAGGAGATGATGATGAGGTCACTGACTCGACTTGGGTGCCAGATAGAGCAGAGGAAGAAAGTGAGGGGGAGGCACAACCCCAACGAGCCAGCCATCATGGAACAGTAGAGAGCATCCACCCATTTCCATCACATTGTGCAGGTGTTATCGCCCGGCCTACTTCCCACAGCTCAGCTGTCTGGGCCTTTTTTAGTATATGTGCAGCCAATTGCACTGCTGCTATTTGCAAACCTTGTCTCAAGCACATCAAGCTTGGCAAAAACACCAACCATTTGGGTACCACGTGCTGCACAAGGCATTTAACCTCCCACAACTCAGCCCATTGGCAAGAGAACCTAAAAGCCACACAAAAGGGACACAAATCTGCCCCTCTTCCTCACTCACCCCAGTCTGTCCCTGCCTTACCTCATGACCTCTCAACAGCCTCCACTGACAGGGATGATGGTATAGCGCAGGGTGTCCCAGGTCTTTGCAGCACATCTGCCAGCAGCACACCACCAGCTGTAGACTATAGCTTGCAAATTTCTCTGCCCCAGCTTCTGCAGCGGAAAAAAAAAATACAGTCCCTGCCACCCACATGCCCAGCATCTAAATGCAAGCTTGTCAAAGCTGCTGGCTCTACAACTTCTGCCTTTCCACCTGGTGGATTCTGCACCCTTCCGTGAATTTGCAGAATGTGCTGTACCACAATGGCAGATTCCCAGTCACTATTTCTTTTCATGTAAGGCATTCCAACTCTCTACCATCACGTGGAAGGCAATGTTGTGGCATTGTTGGGTAAGGCAGTCAGCCTCAAAGTCCACGTTACTGCTGGCACATGGTCCAGCAAGCATGGGCAGGGACAATATATTTCATTCACAACACACTGGGTAACTCTGCTTGCAGCTCGGAAGGATGCAGGACAGGGCTCAATGCTGCAGCTTGTTGTGCCCCCACGTCTCCATACAGCTGGTAAAGATGCCAGACTTGTCAGCTCTACCCCCTCCTCCTCCTCAATACCCTTCTCTGCTGAATTGTCCTATGAACCTCAAGTACCCCCTAAGCGTTCAAAGGGCTATTCAATGAGTCAGGCTAAAAGGTGCCCTGCAGTGCTTCAGCTGGTGTGTCTAGGGAACAGGAACCACACCAGTGCTGAGATTCATGCAGCTCTGCAGGGACAGGCCCAGAGGTGGTTCACGCCACACCAGCTGGAGCCAGGAATGGTGGTGTGTGATAATGGCACAAACCTCCTGTCTGCCCTTAGACAGGGAAAGGTGACACATGTGCCAGGCCTGGCACATGTCCTCAATTTGGTGGTGCAGCCTATCCTAATTAGGTACCCAGGGTTGGAAGATCTACTAAAGCAGGCCAGAAGAGTCTGTAGCCATTTTAGGCAATCATACACAGCCAGTGCTTGGTTGGCTGAAATTCAGTGGGAATTCCACCTGCTCAAAAACCGCCTGATTTGCGACATGCTTACCAGGTGGAACTCGACTTTGGCAATGCTGCAGTGGCTGCACATGCAGCAGACGACCGTCAATGAGTACCTGTGTGAGTATGGCACAACAACAGGCTCAAGCCAGCTTTTTTTTCCCCACGCCAATGGCTGCTCATAATGGATGCAGGAGAAGACATAGAGGAAGACATAGCTCAAACACTAAGAGACGGTTTAAACCCCAGAACCCTTGGGAGTAGTATGTGGCTGGGAGGAAGCAGTTCCAGATACCATAATCCTCAGTGACCCAGAGGAGTCTGCTTCTCATGAATCTGCAAATTTGCGGTGCATGGGCTCCCTTATGTTTCAAAGCCTGCGAAAGGACCCAAGAATACATGGCGTAAAGGAAAAGAGGAAAAGGATCACTATTCGTTGGCAACCCTCCTTGACCACCGTTATAAGGGGAAAGTCTCAAAACTCATCCCATCCTCACAGAGGGTGCAGAAGATTAAATCTCTTGAGGACACCTTAAAGAGGAGTTTATAAAATGCTTTTCCCGACTCTGGCAAGTTACAGTGTCGTGGAAAATGTAGTTTTGAGGCTTCTGCTGGTCAAGAGAGGAGTGGTGGAGAAGGTGGATGCCTAAGTGATGCATTTCTGAATTTTCACCGCCCAGGGCTGTCAGCTTCCACATCCCATCAGCAGCGTCTGTGTCACACGAGTATCTAGTGGCAAAAACAGAGATGGAGAGCTTTCCATTCGACGATCCACTGGCTTACTGGGTCATGAGAATAGACCAGTGGCCAGAACTTGCCCAGTATGCTATTGAGCTGCTGGGCTGCCCTGCATCCAGCATGCTTTCACAATGGGAATTCAGTGCTGCTGGAGGTTTTGTTATTGATCATAGAACGCATCTGTCCACAGACTCCATGGATCGTCTGACAGGTGCATATCATTGCAATTTTTGACAGCGAGGCCAACTCTTGCTTTCATCAAGAGTACCTCTATAGGGTTATTGTGTGAAGGTGCCACCTACACCTAAAGACCAATTTTTCCGCACAAGTTACTTCTAGCCAAAGTCTGTGGTAGAGACACCAGAATTGATCCAAAAAAATCTCTAATCATGTTCCCGGTGCACTACATTGTGGCCTTATCATACAGACTGGCTCCCCAAGCTGTTGCTTACAAAATAAAGAAAGCTTGCAGGGAAAATGTAATTTTTTGGGCTTTATAAATACAGTTATTGCTGCAGCAGCTTCTATACACAGTACAGATATACCACTGTACAGGTGGACTAAGGGGACCCCCCCCAGACACTATATTGAAAGGAATCTTTATGCTTTCACTTTAAGCATTAATAAATCACTGCTCATTTAAAAATGATGTTTTTTACCAACGTTTTTTTCATTGATACATGTCCCCCAGGGTATTACTCGGACCCCCATAACCATTGTATGCCCAATTACTTGCATATAAGCCTTTAAAATGGGCACTCTTAATTTTTCACGTTCGGGTCCCATAGACTCAAATGGGGTTTGTTATTCGGTTCCGAACTTTCGCGATGTTCGAAAGTTCTGGTGCAAACCGATCAGGGGGTCGTTCGGCTCATCCCTAATCACTAGAGGGGTTACCAGCAGGAGGAAGGAGGTCCTGATTTCCCTATATAGATCTTTAGTGAGACCTCATTTAGAAAACTGTGTCCAGTTCTGGAGACCTCACTTGTAAAAAGATATTGATACGATAGAACAAGTCCAGAGACGGGTAACAAAAATGGTGAAAGGTTTAGAGGAAAAAACATATTGAGAGCGACTTCAGGAACCTAATATGTACATTCTGAAGGAAAGAAGGGAAAGAGGAGACATGATTGAAACCTTTAAATACACCAATAACGTTCAGGAGGGCAGTTTTTTCAATATGAAACCAAAATCAAGAACATGGGACATGACCTCAAAATAACTGGAAGAAAGTTCAAAACTAATCTTAGAAAGTATTATTTTACTGTAAGTTCCAGCAGAGGTAGTGAGCCATTCAACAGTAATTGGCTTCCAACATGCTTGGGACAATAAAACATGTTTTAAAAATAACGGGTGGACTCGATGGACTACTCAGTCTTTTTTTCGCGCAAAAACTCATGCATGCTCAGATACAAGTATGAGACGGAAGCACTCGGTCTGGTAAAACTACCGTTCGAAATGGAGATGGCACATTCGTCACTCTGACATTTTTTAAATAGTTTAATGCAGAGCATTCTCTTCTTCTTTATAATGCTATAAGAAGGAAGTTGTTTTGCTGCTCATATTCAAAGAGAGTTCTCACAAACTTCTTTCTTTATTATTTCTCGTGATCTCATGAATAATCTTTTTTGTTTTTAAAGCCAGATCTCCATAATATTGTTTGGAATTATTTTTTATTGTCATATTATTTTTTTTTAATCAAGAACTCCTATTTTTTTGAATATTTTGAAAATATTTTCTAGTCATCTCCATAATATTTTTTTTTTGTGTGTGTCAAGTTTACACAACAACATTATTATTTTGTGTTTTTAAAACTCAAGGAGATGAGGCCCCTTGTTAATTTGGCATTGTCTTTTTGAAATGTACCTGCCTACTCACAAACTGTCCTATTTGAAGAAAAACACATAGGCAAGTATTTTCAGGAAAAAAAATCTCCATTTATTCTGGCTGATAACAAAATAAAGAGGAAGGCAACGCTGAAGAAACTGCTGGAATTTGCGAAGCCTTTCTACCCCAGGGCACACATCAACTATTTTGAAAATAAAATTTGTAGCTTGAGAAGTCCATATAATGGGGAGCACAATCTGGTCCTGGACTCCCAGAGATCATGAACAGCAGCAAGTGACATATATGTCCCCAGGCTGTGGTACTACAACAGCCTGCGTCTTCTGTCAGACCAGACTGAACCCAGGCCATTACTTTCTTGTCTTCCCTGCAGCCTTCCCTCCACGCTTCCCTTCCTTGGAGGCTGTGGCTCTGGAGGTGGACTTATGGCAGGAGGAGGAGAATGGGCGAGCACACATGAGTGCATGTTATCACTTATTTTGCCTCCCAACCCCTTACGAATGGCCTCAAAAATAAATTTCTCACACCTGAAGCGTTGGCCCTCCTCCATTTGCTGCAATTTAGCAGCTGCATAGCAGCCATAGGCCTCTATAGCGTCGGGGGGGGCTTTTCGGGGCCGCATTAGCGTCCTTAATGAGGCCCAGTGCTGCCTCCTCCACGTTACTCCCCTTCCTGGCCCTTTTTGTTGTAAGGCGGAGGGGAGGCACTTGGGATTGGGTGAGGCTACTGGGCATGGCCACCTCATGGCTGACACTTATCCCCGCCTCCTCCTGTCTGCCACTTTCCAGAGCCTCATCCTGTCTGCCACATTCCAGAGCCTCGTCATGGCTGAGGTCTTTCTGTGTATGAAAAAGGGACATAGTTTTAGTTTTATCAATCACACACAATTTTCAGCTCATGACTGTTGCAAATTGAATGTTAATAAATAGAAAAGACTATCATTCTGACCCCAGCATTTTTCATTCTTGTCACACTCATTTTTGGCCCCTACTGTCTATTGATATGTCAAACACTTTTTGTTAAATCATTAATTTGTTAGCAATAATAACATCTAGTTAACAACAATCATTTTTGGACAATAAATATTTTAAAAACTACTATACCTGGCTCCAGCTGGGCTCCTCAACTTCTTCCAGGATGGAAGAAGTTGAGGACCAGGTTGGTCCTCGGAAGCCTCAGCTGTGGTTGAGGGAAGGGTTGAGAGAAGGGTGGATGGAAGTGTAGAAAGTGATTCCCTGGCTTCCATCTGGTCTTCCAGAAACCACATCCTGTTGTACTACCACAGACTGGGTACATATACATCCTCTGCTGCAGCTCCTGATCTCATGGAAGCCTGGACCTTATATGTGCTTCTCAAGCTACCAATTTTCTTCTCCACAAACTCGATGTCTGCGTCGGGCACCTGCGTCTTCACAAATCAGCAGTTTCTCCAGCGATGCCTTCTAGCTGGTTTATTGCGATATAAGGGGTTTTTAACCTCCCACAAATTTCTCATATCCCTGTATATGTCTATGAACTGGCCCATGAATTCAGGGTCTTTGAATTGTTTCATATTTGCTGAAAGACAAAACGCAAGACCAAAACACTAATATCAGGCTAAACTCTCCTAATCTTATCCCAATATAGGCCTCAATCTAGAATGAGTATAGGCCACTGATGTCCCAAGTTAAAATATTACATTAGTTATAATGTTCGGTACTTCCTCCACTCCCAGATCGTACGTACGACACATGCGTGTTAGCTTTATATACACTGCGCATGCGTGAAACTCCACCCGTGACGCCCGCCCCTGACATTCTTTTTAGAATATTCCCCACCCCTTCTCTTTCGGCGCAGTGGGAGACGAAATGGTGGAGACACAGCAGGTGCATAATAGCAGTAACAAGGAGGAGGAAAGACCGGAGCAAGAAACGTTCCGATCCCAAAGGAGAAGATATAAGGGCTCCAATATGTCCTTTGGTGAGATGGTGGAGATGGTGGACATATTGAAGAGGGCCGACTATGATGGGAAGTATGGACCTTACCTAAACCCAAATGTGAGAAAGGCCAAGATCATGACTAAAGTTGTGAAGAGTCTGCGCCGAAATTTTGGGTTAGGACGATCCAAGGAGCAATTGGGGAAACGCTGGTCAGACCTCAAATTGAGGGAGCAGGATCAGTACAGAAGGATCAAGAAAGTGCTTCTAAAAAGTAAGTAGTTGTCGTGTGTTCCTATTATTATTATTACTTGCATGCTGCTCCATGTGCTTTTCTTTACTGTTGTACAGTTTAAAATGGCTACTTTCATGTTCGTGGGCACAGTAATCGGTCGTAAGAAACATTGTTCGTTTGCCAACTAAATACGATGTTTTGGGCAAATACAGGGTTAACTACATTTGGTCATGCTAATTTGTATTAAAAGAAGTTTAGGACATTGTTGTCTAGATGTGTTTGTAACTAGAATGAATTGCAAACTTGATTCAGTGTAATGTAAGGAGAGGACACTCAGCAGCTGTTTACACACCTGGACTCAGGGGCACTAGTGTGGGACACAAGAACAAACTTTTTAAGGTGTCCCACACAGGTATTATATTGGATACTTGCGTGTACATGTGTGAAACTTGTCCAAAAAAGGAAAGTATTCCAGCTTGGTTAAGGGATTTAATCATGTCTTCAACTTGGAACTCTGCCCAAACAGACAATTGTACCCCCACTTCCAAGCAAAGTTTCACATTTATATTTCTGGCCACAAGTATACCTTTTGTTTCATTGTCATAGGGGAGAAAAGACTCGGGACGTCGGAGGACAACAGGAAACCCCACCTCCGAAAGAAGGGGAACAGAGGACACCACAATCTGAGGATGTGGAGGAAGGAGAGGTGGAAGAAGTGATTGAAATTGTCACCACAACAGGTCAGTGTCTGACACCACAGATTCAGGTAATAGATGTATGCCTGCATATTTAGAACACATGGTGTGTATTTTTATTTTAGGTGATGTGCAGGTTGTGGAAGAACAATCTACTCATTTCAACAGCTTATCCAGGACATAATGTGGTATAGTCGGGATTTAGACCTTATCAATGAAAAAACCAAGGAGATTGAACAAAGACTGAAGAATATGATTGATGTACTAGGGAGAATCTAAATCCAAAAAAGATTACACCTTTTTTTTGTAAAATTTCTCTAAAATTTAAATACAGTTTAAAAGCTAAATTTGGAAGATGCACACAGTGTGTGAACATGTGCTATCTGCCATCAGGAGATTTCAATGTACACGTTTTGTGGAGGATCCCAACCCTAGTAGGTGAGAGGAAGTGGTTGCACCCCCAAAACACGTCCATTGATCCCCCAAGATGGGAGATAGCACATGTTGACGTTAGGTATGGGATCAGAAAGGAAATCCCCATTTTGACTCACAATTTGTGTGCATCTTCTAAATTTGGCTTTTACAGGGGTGACTTCATCCCATCTGATGAAGGCAAGATCAAGACATTTTTCACACTATAATGTCTGATATTGCCTTCATTTTTGCAATGTTGAACTTTGTAAGTTTCAGAGTTGTGTATGTTATGTTTGGAAACATGCCTGTTTCTGCAATTTTTCAAAAATTTCAAGGTAAAACCTAAAAAAAAAATGTGTTTTTCTTACCAAAAAATGTTTTAGAATGCACATGTGAATGTGCACGGAATAAAAGGCTTTCTACTCAACAATGTGTGGCTTCTTCTTTCAATGCTCAATAACACTTTTTGTATTAAGTTGGTGTTTACAGTGACAATGGGTGTTATTTAAATAATGTTAAAACCACTTGGCACTACAAGTGCACTAGGAGAACCTAGGAGACAGATAAAAAAAACACAAGCTGTAAATCCAAAATCAAGATTTTATCATATCATTTTTTTTTATTTTGAAAATATTAAAAAATTAGCTGGCATAGCAATGTCCCCCCTACCCGTAAAATATTCCACATGTTTGTCACGCACTTCACGGCTGCTTTGGGGGGGCAAGCCAGGACGGCCAGCTTCCAGGGCCGTCATTGGATTCTCCTGAAGTCCGGCCTCAGGCCCAACTGTGGCAACATAACCAGGTGCATTTCGCTTTAAAAAGTTGTGCAGTATGCAGCAGGATAAAACAATGTGATTACGTTTGTACTCCGCCATGTTAATTGCTGTTAGAAATAAGCGAAACCAGCTGGCCATTATCCCGAAGGTATTCTCCACGACTCTTCTGGCTCTGGCCAGCCGGTAATTAAAAACCCTCTTTTCTGGGGTGAGGGTCCTCTGGGGGAATGGCCTTATCATGTGATCACCCAGACCAAATGCTTCATTAGCGATAAAAACAAATGGGAGTCCTTCCACGTTCTCTTCAGCAGGTGGAAATCCCAAGCCACCACTCTGGAGAATAACGGATCGGCAGCCAACTGTATTGTTGTGCCACATCCAAAATTTAGACTAAACAACAGAAGGGGTCCCCTAGTGGTGGACTTTTTAGGTACATACAGAAAAAGCATAAAAAGTATATAAAATACAAATATAATTTATTAAGTAGAAACAGTAAAAACATAACAGTAGTATAACATCTATTGTTCGGAATGCGAATAAGACAGTTTTACGTTAATAATGTGTATTCAGTGTTTGAAACAGTACTCTTGCATCCAACGCGTTTCGGAGTAAATTAGCCTCCTTCCTCAGGGGTGGGTGTAAATTAGAAACAGTTCTATACTAGAAAAAATATATTAAGAAAACAAAAGTAAGCATTTGAATATGAATGTATGTGAAATATTTCATAGTGTACTCTTTATATCTTTTTCGCTTACGTTTACACTGCATTAGCTGACTTGGCATTCAATAAAGTTTTAATTAAAAACAGCGACAATGACACAGTCTGTCTACCAAATATGTTCTTGGTTCCGAGGGAGAAACATTAATCTAGGTATTTTGAGGAGGTTATGATAAATCCATTAGTGGTTGAAAATAGGATCTATTTCACATAAATATATGTGTAGTTTGCTCTTCTATTGCAAAAAAGAGTAAAGGGAGAGGAGGGGAAACCTCACCTTTGGTCTTCCAAAAAAGGCCCATAAAGGGCATATAAGAGGGAAAACTTGAGGCTCCACTGGGGCCGAGAGGCAAGTCCTGCAACAGAATATAATGATACAAATGCATAATAAAGGGTTTGATTCATTACTGAACATAGAAGAATTAAGATAATTTAATATTAAGAGAGCTATTTTTACAGGGTTTAAATCATACCTGGCGGTAATTCAATAAATGACGTTGCAAATGTGTGGTTGATGGCTAAAAGAGTAATAAATAAATAAATAATATATTTAGTTGGTTGAATAACTAAATCTAAGTATTCGTTTTTCAAAACAAAAAAGTTTGCATAATGAAGTTGTTATAATACTATGGCATTTAATGTGTGAAATATAAAAGAAGAGAGATAGTGGTATCAGGCATTTGCATGTAGTAAACTCAGCTTATATTGAGTTTATCTATCAAATTTATTGAAAGTAGCAAAGAAACCCCAGGTAGAGCCTTAGTAAAAAAGATTAGAGAAATATAGTGAGCATACTTAAGCTAGAGCGGTAGCTACCAAAGAGTACTAGTTTACTTACATAAACAAGGGTAGATCAGAACGTATGACTGTTCAAGCCGGTGTCATCCCGCAAAATGCAGTGGATATCCGGCAAGAGCATCTGGTGTGGTTAAAAAGCCTCACTCCCCCAATCAGCTGTTGATGTAAATTACAACAGCTGATAGTGTGGGAGGGAGAGGAGGCAGGTACGAGCCATATATGGCCCCCCGGGAGGAGCGAGCGGCACCCCGTCCACAGCGCACATGTGTGGGCATGTGCGTCAGAGTGTTGCTGCGCCCACTCCACCAGCCGACACAGTATGCTTCCCCGGCGGACTGCACTTGTCCGCCAGGGTCCCAAGATGGAGGTCAGTCATAGATGGATTTGACTGTAACCTCACATAGCGCCTCCGCAGGTTTCATGGCTCTGGCGGCTTTGTGTGCAGGGCGAACATCTAGTATAGAGTCTGTAAAGGTAACAGGGTAGTAATTAAAGAGACACCTCCTTTTGTGTGAATAATATAAATGAAAATAAAGAGATATATGTTTATCATTGATGTTGGTTACAATTTTTTTGGAAGCAAGAAAACACTGGTGGCAGACATTGTCTCACAGGTTTGCATGACATTCTGGGATAAGTTAACACAGATTCACATGACATTGTCAAGTCCCAACTCCCCTTTTGGTTTCTATTCATTATCGGGATGGAGGCAACTTTTGGTGCCTCACTTAAAGTCCCAACTCCCCCCTTTATTTACATATATACCGGGATGTAAGCAATTGTATATTTGGGATTGGCAGTGTTCCCCTGCCATCCCTGTGTGAGGTCTGCCCTCATTTATAGGGTATCTTCTGTTAAGGTTTACAAATTGATAATACGAATACTCATTTACACTGTTTTTCTATGTCTATGCCTTGAGTATTGCACATGGTATAATATATTTTTTACATGCAATATTCCCTGTACTGGTCAAATGTTCCCACATGGTTTAATTTTATTCAGTTATCCGACACATTCTTCACGCCTGGTTAGCATTATGCTTGTATGGATGGTTTGGCGCTTGGGTGCCGCTGTGGTCCTTCTTCAACGCGGGAGCTGCGATTCGCTCAGCGGCCCCTCCCCCTCCTTCCCCTGTCTGGGAGGATCGGGCGGCTGCCCCTTTGCGCATCCGCTCCACGTTTGTCACGCTGTGTGTGTGACGGCCGACGCGCGCTGCGCGTGACGTCAGTCAGGACGTCATTGCCCCGAAGCTCGGCCACAACATCCTGTGTCTCCACATGGGGGAGTTTCCGCGCCTGTTGCTGAGTGTTCACTCGGTTCAGGTGCGGTATTCTCCCCCTTATTGGTTCACCTGCGTGGCGTTGGCGGCATATATTCATCTCTCCATTGAAGAGAGCTGTTCACCTTGACCAGTCTCCCTCTGGGGTTATTGCACACCAGCTACAATGGTTTGCTGGTGTTGCTTTGATGCAGCGTTGGGGTAAGTTTTTCATTTGCTTTTGTTTTTGGTTTAGATTCCCTTGGTCCTTTCTTTTCTTCCTTTTTGTGGTGCAGCCCTTCACTTTAATATTTCGCCTGTTTTTCCACACTTGGCAACTTTTTTAGTCTTGCATACCTTTTTATACCTATGTAACTGTCCATCACTCACAGACATAGGCTTTTCAATAATCTTTGGCACCACCTAACCTTGTCACTCCCTATAGAACTACACTGGGTTCACTATTAAAAATATTATTATCATTCATAACATACTATTGTTATAACTATACATACATTTAATATTTTGTTCCCAGATACCCCTCCTTCACGGAATATACACTATTTTTTGTTATATGGAGATTCCAGCCATACCTCACACTCTCTTACACTGCCTGACGTTGCATCCTTGTATTATGCTGCCTCAGCTCCCGTGGTGGGGTTATGTACTCGGCCAACCCTGTGGGGGCTGCCCCGCATTGCATTTACTATCTGAGTGGGTGAGTGTGGTGTGTATAAGCTACTAAGCCTCCGGGCCTGAATGAAACAATTTGGTTTAAGCCGTTCCTTGACGGCTTTTCCTCAGGGGGTAGAGAACAATAATGACAAAATATGGCGCCCCCCCCTTCCCCCCTCTTCTCTTTCTTGCTCCGGTCTCTCTCTCTGAGACTTGGATGTAACTTGTTTACGGTTGGAACAAAAAAGTTAATGATGAATTCCCGACACATACGTTTGATTTTATCGATCCACCCCTAGTGGCATAGAAATGGGAAACATCCTATATCCAATTAGCAACATATACCTGGACATACATACAAATACACGTTATCTATACGTTTATAAATGAGTTTCCCTATGTTGGGCCCACCAGGCATATATCATTTTATGCGACTCGCATCTGCATTTACTTCTAGTCTGCTATCTCCAATATTCGTATTTGTAAACTATGTATGCTTTTGATTCAATGTTTGAAAATCCTTAGGAGTTCCCTTGCTAAATAGTTATTGCTATGAAATTATGTATGATATTGCTGTTTTTTCTGCTTATTATATCATATTGCCTCTGAATGCAATACATTCTTGTTAATTTTGCCAAAAAATACCTATCTTTTCCCATATATATTATGTAAGTCAGCCATCCTGTTTGAATTACATGATTTTTTTGTCTATGCTTCTTTTGTTTTATATACCTTACCCTACAATGTCATGTGAATCTGTGTTAACTTATCCCAGAATGTCATGCAAACCTGTGAGACAATGTCTGCCACCAGTATTTTCTTGCTTCCATAAAATTGTAACCAACATCAATGGTAAACATATATCTCTTTATTTTCATTTATATTATTCACACAAAAGGAGGTGTCTCTTTAATTACTACCCTGTTACCTTTACAGACTATACTTGATGCTCGCCCGGCACACAAAGCCACCCGGGCCATGAAACCCGCGGCGGCGCTATGTGAGGTTACAGTCAAATCCATCTATGACTGACCTCCATCTTGGGACCCCAGCGGACATGTGCAGTCCGCCGGGGAAGCATACTGTGTCAGCGGGTAGAGTGTGCGCGGCAACGCTCTGACGCACATGCTTGCACATGTGCACTGTGGACAGGGCGGTGCTCACTCCTCCCGGGGGGCCATATATGGCTCATACCTGCCTCCTCTCCCTCCCACACTATCAGCTGTTGTAATTTACATCAACAGCTGATTGGAGAGGTGAGGCTTTTTAACCGCACCAGACGCTCTTGCCGGATATCCACTGCATTTTGCGGGATGACACCGGCTTGAACAGTCATACGTTCTGATCTAACCTTGTTTATGTAAGTAACCTAGTACTCTTTGGAAGCTACTGCTCTAGCTTAAATATGCTCACTATATTTCTCTAATCTTTTTTACTAAGGCTCTACCTGGGGTTTCTTTGCTACTTTCAATAAATTTGATAGATAAACTCAATATAAGCTGAGTTTACTACATGCAAATGCCTGATACCACTATCTCTCTTCTCTTCTTTTATATTTCACACATTAAATGCCATAGTATTATAACAACTTCATTATGCAAACTTTTTTGTTTTGAAAAACGAATATTTAGATTTAGTCATTCAACCAACTAAATATATTATTTATTTATTTATTACTCTTTTAGCCATCAACCACACATCCGCAACGCCATTTATTGAATTACCGCCAGGTATGATTTAAAAATATTTTAAAATGATTTAAAAATTATCTTAATATTTCTATGTTCAGTAATGAATCAAACCCTTTATTATACATTTGTATCATTATATTCTGTTGCAGAACTTGCCTCTCGTCCCCAGTGGAGCCTCAAGTTTTCACTCTTATACTCCCTTTACGGGCCTTTTTTGGAAGGCCAAAGGAGAGGTTTCCCCTCCTCTCCCTTTACTCTTTTTTGCAATAGAAGAGCAAACTATACATATATTTATGTAAAATAGATCCTATTTTCAACCACTAATGGATTTATAATAACCTCCTCAAAATACCTAGATTAATGTTTCTCCCTCGGAACCAAGAACATATTTGGTAGACAGACCATGTCATTGTCGCTGTTTTTAATTAAAACTTTATGGAATGCCAAGTCAGCTAATGCAGTGTAAACGTAAGTGAAAAAGATATAAAGAGTACATGATGAAATATTTCACATACATTCATATTCAAATGCTTACTTTTGTTTTCTTAATATATTTTTTCTAGTATAGAACTGTTTCTAATTTACACCCACCCCTGAGGAAGGAGGCTAATTTACTCCGAAATGCGTCGGGTGCAAGAGTACTGTTTCAAACACTGTATACACATTATTATTGTAAAAATGTCTGATTCGCATTCCAAACAATAAATGTTATACTGCTGTTATGTTTTTACTGTTTCTACTTAATAAATTATATTTGTACTTTATATACGTTTTTATGCTTTTTCTGTATGTGCCTAAAAAGCCCACCACTAGGGGACCCCTTCTGTTGTTAAGCCACCACTCTGGAGACGTCCGTAGAACTCGGTCTGGGCAAAAACTCCACCATCCGACATCCAGCCATTCTTCCCCAGGTCCACATTGAGAAACTCATATGTCGCCAACACCACCGCCATTGACACGATACTATGAAACCCCTTACAGTTAAAATAGTATGACCCCGAATGGGGTGGTGGGACGATGTGGATGTGTTTCCCATCGATTGCCCCTCCACAGTTGGGAAAGTCCCAACGATGAGCAAAATGGGAGGCCACAGTCTGCCATTCCTGTGGCGTTGAAGGAAACTGTGGAGTCAAACAAAAAAAAAAAATTAGTAATCTTGCACATAAACATTGAAAGCAGATTAGACACAAACATTCTTGGCCAACATCAGTATAACATTTATTTTAAGGAGTATTTAAAGACAAAAATGGTCCACTTATCAGATTCCTCACCCCCTCTGATGGCCCATTGGGGGGGTTCTAAATGAGTTTGGGAGCCAATAAAAAGCCTTTGGCACTCTGCCTGAATTTAAGGACAACAATAACATTTGGACACATTCTAGGGGGTGTTTAGAGTAAAGTACTACAATGGAGCTGACAAAATACATTGTTAAGTGACTAGGCTAGGTGTATATGGGCCCAGGATAGCATGCTGGGGAGGTTAGTGAAGGAAAATATGCATGAAGGACAAAAAAGGAGCATTAAAAGATTACAGCATGCATGAGGATAAAGAGGACATTCACAGCATATTACAATCAGGGTAATTATGGAATGATGAAAGAAATAGCAAACAATAGATACATATAATGTGATGTTAAAGGAGAAAACTTACCCTAATATAGTCCTTCTGCAGGACTGAATGATGGCAGAACAGCTCTCTGGAATAATGATCCCCAGAGCCTGGGCGGAGATGCCTGCAGAGAACTTGAGGTCCTGTAGACTTCTCCCCGTTACCAAGTACCACAACGTGGTGACTAGCCTCTGCTCGGAAGTGATGGCTTACTGCATGCAGGTGTCCTACTTCGTAATATAAGGGGTGAGCAAAGCCAACAAACGGTGAAAAACGAGGTCTGTCATCTGGAAAAAATTCCTGAAATCATCAGGGTTGTTCTCCTGGATCTCCCACAGCAAAGGCATATGAGAGAATTGGTCACGCTGGAGTAACCAATTCTTGGTCCATGAACTCCTCCCCACCCTGTTCATGGACTGGGCTTGGGTCAAAGTAATAACCCCAACAACAAGCCCCTGCACAGCAGGAACTCTACGACGAGTATGTAACCACAACATGGCTTCAAAACGGTCGACTGGTCAGAACGAACTAAACAGAACACGCTGAATAACAGCAAGGCCTGTGAAGAGCAAGCTGAAAATCAGTAACGAGCGGACAAGAACGCACTTAAAAACAGATACGAACTGACTACATGCACTGAAAAACAGATACAAGCACAAACTGAACAGCAGTGAAACGATCTGAAAAAGCACAAGTCTGTAAAGCGGAAATCGTCTCTCACTACTAACACGAGCTTAGCAGAAGGAGCCCAAAGGGTGGAGCACTGGGTATTGAACTTCCTTTTTCTAGTCCTGTCGTACGCGTTGTACGTCATTGCGTTCTTGGCGGTCGGAATTTGTTGTGACCGTGTTGTGACAAGCTTGAGCGGAATCCCGTCGGAAGAACCATCATAGCTTTTTCTGACCAAATTTCCGATCGTGTGTACGCAGCATAATTCTAGCGGCTGTGTTTCAGTACCAAACATTAAACTAAAGTGGGTACATTTTCACCCAAAAGCTTCTTTAGCCTCTTATTTACCCCCTTCAAAAGTAATGGTGTTCTAGATTGTTTATGGTATGGCTTTATGCATACCATTAGAGATGGCCCAAACACCCCCCTGTTCAGTTTGCAGCAGAACTGAACAGGGGAAAAGTCCTAACCCGAACCGCAAACCCCATTGAAGTTTCTGGAAGCCGAACAGGAAAGTTAGGTCAGGAAAGGGGGGACTAGCGAGCAACTCCCCCCTCCTGAACCATACCAGGCCACATGCCTTTAATATAGGGGAGTTAGTGCTTTGGGGTAGGGGGGGCTCATGTTGATGGGGACAAGGGTCTCATTCCCACAACCCTAGCCGGTGGTTGTGGGGGTATGCTGGCAGGGAACTTATTGGAATCTGGAAGCCCCCTTCAAAAATCGAGCCCCTAGATCCTGCCCCCCCCCCCCCATGTGAGTGAGTATGGGGTACATACCCTACCCATTTACCAAAAAAGTGTCAAAAAGTACCATAATAAAAAAACAGTGTCTCCCGTGTAAATCCATCATCAATTTGGCCACAGCCACTCGGTTTATCCTCCAGACAAAGCAAAAAGTAAAAGATGTGTTTTTTTCAAAATGTCGCTCTTCTTTTGTTTATAGCGCAAAAAATAAAAACTGCAGATGCAATCAAATTCCAAGCAAAAGAAAGCTCTATTTGTGGGAAAAAAGGACGTAAATTTTGTTTGGGTACAGGGTCGCACAACTGCGCAGTTGCAAGTTAAAGAGACGCAGTGCCGTATGGCAAAAAATGGCCTGGTCATCGAGCAGCCAAATCTTCCGGGGCTGAAGTCTGACTCATTGGTTGGTAAGGACGCCGCGGCCAGCTTCCCTGAATGCACTGCACAGCCCGCAGTGCATTGCAGGGTGTACGGCGGGGTGAACACCCGCTGAACATCCTGCGAATTCTAGTGTTCCCCAAACAGGGCAAACAGCCAATGTCCAGCCTGAACTGATGGTCGGGCAGAACTGTTCACCCAACTCTACATACCATGCATAAATACTGTATATGGATTTAAAACTGTAGACACATGAACATGAGAGAAACATCCCAACACTGAATATAAAGCAATACATTTTATTAGGCGGTGATTTAAGAGCCAGAATATCATTAAAAAAATACTACTGCTCATGACTTATTCAGCCATTCTAGTGCAAAGGTCTGTGAGAAAAAAGAATTCCACCTCAACTGTGACAAATGAAAAATTCTGGCGAGACCCCACAAATATCTCTAGATAATGTGTCTACACAGGCACATTTCAAGGCTTCCTCTACATCTAAGCCTATTGCACAAGGCAGTTGGCTGGATAGAAAAGAAAGATGGTAATGAAAGACAATGGGCTAAGTATGGGAGGGGGTGGCATCACAAAATGGTTGATTGGGTAGGGGAGAGGGGTGGCAAAATAAATCAGATGGCTGGGTAGGGGAGAGAAATGGCAATACAAGACAGTTGAGTAGGTAGGGGAGGGGTGGCAATACGAGATAGTTGACTGGTCAGGGGAGGGATGGGGCCATACAAGACAGTTGGCTAGGTAGGGGAACCTGGTTGCTATACAAGATAGTTGGTTGGGTAGGAAGGGGGTTGGCAATACAAGAAAGATGGTTGGATAGGAAGGGGGGTTGGCAATACAAGAGAGTTGACAGCAAAAGACCCCATTGGCCTAGGAGGACAGGTAGTTTAATATAACACTACTGCTAAGCTTTAAAAAGAGAAGCAGAAAAAGATCTAAAAAATAATAGTCCTTCCAGCTTAAGCAGAGCTAAAACAAAAAAAATAAAATCTAAAAATAGTGTGTGAATCCAGGTGCAGAGTAATGCGGTAAATCAGTGTGACAGTTCATATCAAAAACATCAGCTGAGTAGACGTTTGACCATCACCACAACCATGTGATTCCGCTCCCTTTAGGAATTGCACTCCCCGAATTCCCAAAACACAATCGCCTTTGTATAATATGTTTAGCCTTTGTAATCAGTGCCAAAAGGACATCAGCATGGAAATCTAACATCGATCAAAAAGAGGGGTATCGAACGTACTGATCCTGTGGATCGCCCAGACCAAACAAGCCACAATCCTTTCACACGTAAGGAAGGAAAAGAACCCGCATAGTGTAAAACTGTATAATTTTATTTAACAGACAAACCCATCCCTTATGCTAATGCACTTACAAACAAATTATTTAAAAAAGAGTTCAGTAGATATTGCACTGTATAATTCAGTTCCAATATTTTCACAACCTCTTTTGGAAATATGATTGTCTGTGGTGGTTCCCGGGAAGAACTTGGAGCCAATGACAAATGCTCAAGCCATGTGGATACGTCTTTGTCAATAGGCGTGACCCACACGGCATGGACTTGCAAATTTATAAACTGTCAATCTGGTGCGTTAACCCTTTCTATATGTCAGTGCACGATCCTCAATGGTTCCCACCACAAAACGATCACACTCACACGGTGCACACCTATTCATAATATCTATCAAGACAGCATCATCGTAGACTATGGGGATGGTGGCCAAACAACCCTGCAGACAAAAGAGTCATTACTTGTTCGTAAAGAAACGGCTGTCACCACCTCTCACCACCTCTCACCAGAGTTACCAGAATGAATACATGCACATACATCAGAAGAGCTCCGCATCACAATACATAACTAATTAGTATGATGTATTTCATAAATCTTAAACAGCAATAACATTAGTAATCAAAACTTGGTATATAAGAGGGCAACTGCACATTACATAAATATCCATTAACGTAGATCTATTCCGCAATGTAGTTAATTAATTAATCGTTGACCTCCAATAATTTTATACGTTATTTATTCAGCAAACATCATTAATTCTAATGTGTCAGCTCCTCAAAAGAAATGAATATCTCATAAAACCCAAATTCTAAACAAATCCAAAAAAACAATAATTAAATGTATTACTGGTAATAAAACATATAAAATAATATTCTTTTAAAATTTATAACATAAATTATACATTTTACATTTAATCATTCCCCAAATAGATACACAATTTAATAAATATGAATAAAAAATGTATCATAAAAAATATGTACAAAAATTTATAAAAATAGGCAAGCCTAAAATTGATTCAAGAGCTGGATAATGGACTCATAGAATTAATAATTAATCATCTAAGGGAGCCCAAAAGGGAAGGAAGGCAGGGGGCGCGCACAACAAAGGGGAACCACTAAGCTGCACTGCCCTATGATCCTCATATATTCTTTTTTTACCCATACGGGCACTAGTCCACCACATTAAAAACAAGACCTGGAAAATCAATTGATGCATCCAAGATCAACCCACTTTCTCCCGCATAGCCAAACAAGTACATGTCACGAGAAACTGTATGGCTTATACATAAATGAACTTTATAACATGAACTCGATCAATAATCACTGATAAAACAGTTAAGATCGAGTTCAACGTTCAACCCTGCAGGTTGAAGAGTATTAGTGAGATATATCCATTTTGTCTCACATTTGGAGATCTCCCTTACCATATTTGAACCCCTCCATGTGGGGCTTAGTTTCTCTATACCCCAAAACAGCAGATCAGAAGGATCTCTACGTCTGAAATGAAGTGGCAGACTGTGATCCTTAAAGCCAATCAGAATTTTGTAAATATGTTCTGAGACTCATTTAGCCAGAGTTCTTTTTATGCGATCTATATACATGAGGCTGCACAGACACTGTAAAGCATAAACTACGTGTGTAGAGTTGCAAAATATAAATTTATTGATATCAAATTCCCTACCATTCGCCGTGGAAGTAAAGGACGCTAATCCTCTAATGTGGTTATTAGGCTGTTGGCATGCCTTACAGCTTCTACAGGCATAGAAGCCATTCCTATCCCAAAACATCCTTGGTTTTTGGGGTTGATCTAAGACCTTTTTGACGACTTTGTCCCAAAAAGAAGGTCTTCCTATAAATGAACATTAGTTCCTTAGGTAATACTTTCTTGAGGGTTTTGTCCATACTTAGAATCTCCCAATGTTTCTTAAAAATCTCCTCTACCTCCCTAAATTGAACATGAAAATTACTAATAAATACCCACTCATGTCTTTCATCCTTAATCCTCTTTTTATTCTCTAAACACAGGGTTTGTGAAACTTGTTCCACTTGTATAGTTGAATCTAAAATTTCTGCTTGATAACCTTCCTCCACAAATCTGTTTTTTAAGATTTCTGATTGGGCCCTATAGTCAGAATCAAAAGTACAGTTCCTTCTGACTCGCATGAACTGACCCTTTGGTATATTTCGTAACCAGGTTGGGTGATGACCACTGTATATTGACAAATAACTATTTTGGTCTGAAGATTTAAAGTATACTTCAGTAATTAGTTGTTTGGACCTTTTCGAAACAGTGACATCCAAATAATTAACCTGGTCTTTACTATACTGATAATCCAATTTAATGTTATTAGGGTTAGAGTTTACAAAAATCACGAAGTCCTTCAATGACTGTTCCGTGCCTGCCCAGACCAAGAACGGGTCATCAATATACCTTTTGAAGAACAACAGTTCAGTCCTTCTTTGGAAATAGATGAATTTATCCTCCCACTCACTCATGAAGAGGTTGGCTAGGCGCAAATTTTGTGCCCATCGCAACACCTCTCCTCTGAGCATAAAAGTGACCTCCATACCAGAAATAATTGTATGTAAGGCAGTACTCCAGTACTAGCCTTAAGAATTTCTTTTGGATGTAGGGTATATCATCCCTCTGGCTGAACGCCCAATTAAGGGCTAGCAATGCATCATCGTGCTGTATGATAGTATACAACGTTACTAAATAAGTCTCAACTCCTTCCGGGAGCTTAATTTTACTGAGACACAAAAGAAAATCCTTGGTGTCCTTAAGATAAGCTCTAGTATTAGTCACAATAGTCTGCAATAAACAATCAAGGTGCTGTCCTAAGCTAGCCAAAACTGACCCTATATTGTTCACAATAGGTCGAGTCGGAGGGTTAGTCATATTTTTAGGAACTTTTGGGAGGGTGTATATTGTTGGTATACGACAAAAGCTAGGTACCAAATATCCTTTTTTCTTTTTTGTTAATACCCTATTATCAAACCCATACTCCACAAGATTCATTAAGTCCTGTCTATACTCTCAGGTGGGATCCCCCTTTAAATGGGTATATGTATTCACATCTATTAACATCTTTGTTAATTGGGAGTGATAAAATTCTTTGAACAAAATAACTACCCCCCCCCCCCCCCCTTTATCTGCCGGATGGATAATAATGCCCTTCTGTTTTTCCAGGGCACTAATCCCTTCTTGTATGTATCTTGGATTCATGTTCTTTTTAGGAACAATTTTATCTAAGTCCTTCAAAATCAATTGTTTGAATACCTCTATATGGTGATTGGATGTAGAGGGAGGGTTAAATAATGATCTATTCTTCAAGCCACTATCCATTCCTACCATAACCTTTTCCAATGACCTTCTTATATTAGGTTGGTTACTCAAAAAATACTTTTTCATATTCATTTTTCATACGTATTTATACATATCAATGTAAACATTAAATTTATTTATAGGTTTTGTGAAACATTTCAAACCTGTGTTTAGAATATTCATCTCCTTGTCAGTTAGAACAATGTTAGTAAGATTATACTGCTAAGCTGCACTTAATATCATAACAGGTTCCAGTCAGCTTGAAGGCTTGTAAATGTCTCGCCATCCGTTCTTCTCAGTGAAACATCTCCTTGGTTATGAGTAATTATGTTCATATCTGCTAGGTTCAATCTACCAAGGGTTCAATGAGCCTTGTATGAAATTTGATGAACCCAGATTTTTTGACTATTTTTAGAGCTAATAGGCGAACTTCTGTCAAAAAAGCATGGCAAACTCTGCCATAGGGGACATGTACCAATGCAACGAAAACATTTTTTTTTTAAATATTATACAACCAGAAAGGATCTTTTCATACAACTTTTAGGGCAAAATTAAAAATACACAATTCCTGTATTGCCTAGCACCCATAGTTTTGAATACCTTATTGTACCTCCAGTTCTAAATTGTTTACACTTTTTTGTGCATCTTGTCTTGTACATTTTTTTTTGTTGTTGCTCTTGTATATCTCACAATGGTTTCTTAGCCTACAGTATATGTTGTTAACTAAACCCTTCTTTCCCCCCAAATAAATGTTGGAACAAGAAAACAAGAAACCAAAAAAAAATTCCATTATTTACAACATTTTATGTTGTATATAGCATGCTGTAGTTCTGCTTTACCTGCCACAGTGTGAGATCTTGTGTAAGATACTCCAGCATCATGTTTTTTGTTAATTCTTTCTGCGATAATAAGGCAGGGTATATTACTTTATATATATAACTAATATAAGCCTCCACTGATGAATAGACCTCTATAAATATTACCAAATCCCATTAGTGTATACATACAGGGGAATAATTTTACTTAATGTTATGTGTAGGAAGGGAATACATTCCTAAGAAAACTTTTATATCAGTTATTTAATTCAGTAATACAAACTTTGAATGTGAACCTGCAATGTTCACCAAAGCTTATAAAGTTATTATTACTGGTCCATACCTGTGTTTGTCTTCAAATCAGTTTCCTTTTAGTCTGGGGGACGCCTTGATCCTAAGGCCATATTGTATAGACTGCCTTGACTGTTTTCAGAGTCAAAAATAAAATAAATCTGTATAGAAAGAAATATAGGGATTACCATACTCACTTTTCCTCTCTAAAAAAAATGATTAAATTCAGTCTGTTATGCCCCGTACACATGGTCGGATTTTCCGACGGGAAAATGTGCGATTGGAGCGTGTTGTTGGAAATTCCGACCATGTGTAGGCTCCATTGGACTTTTTCCATCGGATTTTCCGACACACAAAGTTTAAGAGCAGGCTATAACATTTTCCGACAACAAAATCCGTTGTCGGAATTTCCGATCGTGTGTACACAAATCCGACGCACAAAGTGCCACGTATGCTCAGAATAAATAAAGAGATGAAAGCTTTTGGCTACTGCCCCGCTTATAGTCCCGACGTACGTGTTTTACGTCACCGCGTTCAGAATGATCGGATTTTCCGACACTTTGCAACTTTGTGTGACCGTGTGTATGCAAGACAAGTTTAAGCCAACATCCGTCGGAAAAAATCCTAGGATTTTGTTGTCGGAATGTCCGATCAATGTCCGACCGTGTGTACAGGGGCATTAGACTGCTCTAGTATTTTTAATACTTTATAAGTTACTAGCTCTAAAAATGCTTGCTGAGCAGGAGTTTTCTTTCATGTCAATAACTCAAAAAGTACAGAACCAGATAATCATTATGATAGCCAGGCAACCAGCATTTTCAAAAGGAGGTCAACAATAGCAGGCTAGATATTTCTGTCTTTGTGTTTCTTTCAAGCCCTGCTTATGGCACTAAACTCTGACCCCCATTACTGTACAGTCAATGTAAAGGATTGGGCAGTTTGGGGAATGTAAAACATAGCACAATGAGAGAATTATGACAGTACAGTGGTGGTTAGTGGGGAAGGGCTTTGTTGCAGCAGCAGTCAGTGTGAAATTGTGTGGCTTCAGTAACAGTCAGTAAAGAAGTGCATGGTGGATTCTAAGCGTCCAAGTGGTATAAGTCACATTGGCACTATGGAGAAATCAGGAAAGCAAGAAGAAACATAGAGCAAGCTCTTGCCTTCACATTTAGTGTTTTTCCTTTGCATATTGGATAGTGCCCTATCATCTATTAAACATTCTGAATATCTCACCATGCAGTAAAATGTCCCTGGAACTCCTAATGTTATTGCCATATTCATTGTAATGAAAATAAACATTTTGGGGATAGCAGACCAAGTTATCCATAATTAGCCCATTCACACTCTGATTCCATACGCAGGCAGATGTTGAGTTATTTAGAGAAACCTTTAAAGCAGAACTTCACTCTTTTAATCAACACTAACTATTTTTAATTGTCATGTTGCTAGCATTAATAAATAGATAGGAAGGTACAGTGCCTTGAAAAAGTATTCATACTCCTTGAAATTTTGTCATGTTACAACCAAAAATGTAAATGTATTTTTTGGGAATATTATGTGATAGACCAACACAAAGTGGCACATAATTGTAAAGTGGAAGGAAAATGATAAATGATTTTCAAATTTTTTTTACAAATAAATATTTGAAAAGTGCATTTGTATTCAGCCCCCATTACTCTGATACCCCTAACTAAAATCTAGTGGAACCAATTGCCTTCACAAGTCACCTAATTCGTAAATAGAGTCCACCTGTGTGTAATTTAATCTCAGTATAAATAAAGCTGTTCTGTGAAGCCCTCATAGATTTGTTGGAGAACCTTAGTTAAAAAACAGCATCATGAAGACCAAGAAACACACCAGACAGGTCAGGGATAATATAATAATAGTGTAGTGCTACTAAAAAGTGAAAATAAATCACAAAAAATGAAAAATAAATCACACATCTAAAAAGAAACCAAAATACAATATAAATTGGCTATGCTGAATATAACCCAGTGAGGGTGTGAGAAAGAATGTCCACAGAAAATCTTAAATAGTATATTCCCCTGGTGAGAGTAATCTCAATCGTGAGATAATCAGTGTAAGGCTTGTCTGTAGTCAACAACAGCGGAACTCAAGATATAAATGGGTACTCTTACCAGCTGTGATGGACCCCAAATGCCATACGACAGAGGGATCAGACAGGCTTGGGATCTTATATTATGTATATCAGATATTGTTGTATTCATCAGATGTCGCTCAGATACTGGACACAGATGGAAGAACCCGTTCAAGGTGGTATCCTCAGCTCCTGGACCGTGAAGGCTCCAAGTACTCCCCTGTTAAATAGCCGTCTTCAACGATGTTCCGTGAGGGCTCCAGGGAATGATCATGTAAAGCAGAAGGAAGGAGAAGGACTCCAATGGTGCAGGTCAAAAACCAATGAGGTTTATTAAGAATAAAAGTTCAGATGGTAAACATCAATCAATAAAAGTGATCACAGGAACAAGTAAAAATTAAATAAAAGCAATGTGGGATACAAGAAATGTTAGCCCGCCCTCCTCAATGCAAACTTACCTAAAACACCGAAACTTACGCGTAAACTAATACACTTCATTCTCCTTGGTGCCAAGCTCACCATTGCCAAAGCTTGGAAACAACCCAAGGTTTCAGTCAAAGCCACTGCTCGTAAAATATCTTGGATTATGTCCCAAGAGAAACTCTCCAGCATTCTCCACAACACCAAAGCGCAATTTGAAGCGATCTGGGAACCTTGGACGAAGTATATGGGCATTTCCCTTATTACAGGAGTTCAACCATAAAATTCCTCGGTTCACAAAGGGAGGCGTGGTCCTCTCCCGTTGATGGGCTCTCTACTCTTTACCTTTCCTCTCCACCCCCTCTCTTTTTCTCTCCCCTCCCCTCTATTCACTCCCCTTCTGCTTAACCCTCCAAGGTACTAGGAAAGTTGCCCCGATTTAAGTGCAATCAGTTCCGCAGAGGGAAGACTCTTCCTCTGAGGCCAGCAAATCAGGTTATAGCAACCTCATTGTTTATCCTAGACCCCAGGCCTAACTGACCAAGAGTCGATATGGGTGGCTCGTTGAGATTCGGCCGTGCACAGCGTGATCCCTTTTGGGGTGCCGACGGAACCTCTCCTTGCCCCTCCCCACTTTTGGCCGCAGGCTGGGCGGATTGCACTTAATTGGAAGAGTTACAATAGCTTCTTAGGAACCTGTCAATGTCTATGATGTGTGATAGATTCTTATTTAATGTTTTAGATATGTCTTGCACCCCCCCTCAGGGGAACGTAATGTAATGTTTTGCTATACTTCACATTATTTTATATTGTTTATATTTTTTTTCTTGGAAAATTAATAAAACATTTTGAAAGAAGAAATGCTAGCCTGACCGGTTTCGACACTAAGGGGTCTTCAACTGGGGCAAAACATTTTGCCCCAGTTGAAGACCCCTTAGTGTCGAAACCGGTCGGGCTAGCAATTCTTGTATCCCACATTGCTTTTATTTAATTTTTATTAATATTAAGAAAGAATTAAATAGCATTTTTGGGTTCTGGTGCTTAGATGCAGTGGAGTTCTGCTTTAAGTGGCAAATATAATCACTTCTGTGATGCAAACCAATAGCCAAAGTAGCCCACGCAGCTTCTCTGTGGCCTGGGGTAGGAGGGGCCCAATTCGGGAGGTTTTTAAAGTGTGAAGTTTCCAAAATAGAAGGGTTGAAGTCAGACCTAATCATCCTAGTCAGAGATCAGCCTCTGCTCAGACAGATAAGCAAATTCTTCTTATTACACAATATAGGTTTATTGCCCCTTTGCTACAGTTGGACTATAAAACTTTACCCTATATACCTAAAGCAATCAAAAATTACAGTTTCTCTTTCACTAAAATGTTAAAAGACAGCTGACATTTGTAGTTCTACAAAAAAAACAAGTAGCAATAGGGAGCTTTCCAGGGTGGCACAGGTTTGTTCACATTTTGGTATGCAAATATGCGGTCGCTTGGCAGGTGGGCCTTGACGCCGAGTGGCTGCATATTTGCATACAAAATGTACTGTCGGCGTGAAGAGGTTAAATTATAATTATGGTTATTATTATTATTGCTACTACAAATATAACTTTTATACAAAACACAGCTTCCTCGCAGTAGTGTACTAACTATATTGACTAGAGATGAACTAATCAAAATTCGGTACACTGGATGTTCACAGAACAATTGGCAAAATCCAGAAATCACAAATACAGCACCAAAACCCTTACTGAAGTGTATTGTACCTGAATCTTACATTTTTTTTAAATACCATTTAGCAGGAAGCAGGTTTTTACGTTAAATCCTGGGGTTATGGCTGCAGCTAGATGCCATAACTCCAGTATCTTTTTTCCCCTTAGGCAGCTGGCTTTCCGATAAAAGTGATCACAGTGGCAGATTTGCCGCAAGATCACTTTTAGAAGCGGCAAGAGATTTTCTCCCCCCCGCTGCTTCCTGGTAATTTCCGGGCTTACTGGAGCCGTTGATAATGCCCGGAGGCAATCCAATGTGGCTGATGCCCGAGCAGGAAGTTGAGTGAGGGCAAGATGCCTACTACTCAGCTTTATGTTTTTGGAGGACCCAAGTGACCTCTGACTTCACTTCCGGTTCTCAGGCATAAACAAATTATTATTTTTATTTTTTTTTGTCAAAATGTCAAAAAAATATTTTTTTTGGCTTTGCTTTTAAAGGTAAATGAGGTCTTTTTGAGCCCATGATCTCTTAATAAAGAGGACCTGCCATGCTTATTTCTATTACAAGGGATGTTTATATTCCTTGTAAAAGGAATAAAAGTGATAAAAAAATAAATAAAAAGTAAAATAAATAAGAAAAAAATATGTAAAGTGCCCCATACCTCCGTGCTTGCATGCAGAAGTGAACACATACGTAAGTCGCGCCCGCATATGTAAACGGTGTTCAAACCACACATGTGAGGTATCGCCATGATCGTTACAGCGAGAGCAATAATTCTAGCACAAGTCCTCCTCTGTATCTCTAAACAGGTAACCTGTAAAAAAATGTAAAGCTTCGCCTATGGAGATTTTTAAGTACCGTAGTTTGTCGCCATTTCACGAGCGTGCCCAATTTTAAAGCATGACATGTTGTTAGATATCAATTTACTTGGCATAACATCATCTTTTTACATTATACAAAAGAATTAGGGTAACTATTGTTTTTTTTTTTTAATTATTATTCATTAAAGTGTATTTTTGTCCAAAAAATTGCACTTGAAAGACTGCTGTGCAAATACAGTGTGACATAAAATATTGCAACAATTGCCATTTTATTTTCTAGGTTCTCTGCGAAAAAAAAAATATATGATGCTTGGGGGTTCTAAGTAATTTTCTAGCAAAAAATACTAATTTAAACTTGGAAACAAGAAGTTCCAGAAAAGGCCTAGTCAGTAGTGATGAAGCACTGAGTATTGGGACATGGAGGAAAATCGAGAAACTTTCCTCTGTAATCAGAGTGGATTGGAGCCGGGGAATCTCAAGCAGAGGAAACCAATCTTGCAACTATTTGGGTGCAGTGTTGGAATTGCAATAATGATTATACTTTGGTGCATACAGGTGCAGTATTTGATAAGTGTTTACTTTGTTTATTTCAGTGATGTGATTTACACTGTTATGATCCTGTACAGGATAGACTTTTTTCATGTTTAGATTATTCTGGTGTGTTCACAATCTCCTTGGTGATTTTGAATGTACATTTATATACTTTTAGATGTGTTATTTTTTTAAAGCACACATATGATTTCTAATAAACAAAGGGCAATCAGCGCAAACTACACGTAATATCGAATGCAAGCTGTACACTAAAGGATTCACCAACCTCAATAACAATCAATAAACAAATTCAAGTGCAGCACAAAGAAAATATAGAAACATGTATTCAATTCCTCTTGTCACGGGCAGGCAGATCCCTTTTCATAACGCATTAGATGTCATATGCTTAATCATAAGAGTGCGCTTACCAGAAAAGGTGGACCCCTTAGTTACAGGGGGTCAGACAAGCCTGGGTAAAAAAATTATGAACAGCTACGCTGGATCTCATCTGCAATGGTCAATCATCAGTTGTCCTGGGATATGTCAGTAACCTTTTTGGAAGTTGCAGTCAGGGTGCCCAAGCTGAGGTGTCCTCCCATACACCAATAGACAATGTAGTCATCAGGAAAAAGAAGCGGCCAGCAGCTCCATAACATCAAGTGTATTTATTGTAAAGCCTTCACAGTGAGTACAGTCAGCAGTGCTGACGGTACAGTCACTGGTGCTGTGAACAAGGCTTATCGCCGAACAGCGTCTGCCGCTGACTGTACTCGCTGTGAAGGCTTTACAATGAATACGCTTGATGTTATGGAGCTGCTGGCTGCTTCTTTTTCCTGATGACTACATTGTCTATTGGTGTATGGGAGGAAACGGAAAAAGACAGAAAATTTTGAAAATAAATGATATTCTCTACTTTTTGTTATTAAAAAAATCCAACAAACTCAATTTTAGTCATACATTTAGGCCAAAATGTATTCGGCCACATGTCTTTGGTAAAAAAAAATGTCAATAAGCGTATATTTATTGGTTTGCGCAAAAGTTATAGCGTCTACAAACTAGGGTACATTTTCTGGAATTTACACATCTTTTAGTTTATGACTGCCTATGTCATTTCTTGAGGTGCTAAAATGGCAGGGCAGGACAAAACCCCTCCAAATGACCAAATTTTGGAAAGTAGACACCCCAAGGAAATTGCTGAGAGGCATGTTGAGCCCATTGAATATTAATTTTTTTTGTCCCAAGTGATTGAATAATGAAAAAAAAAATTTACAAAAAGTTGTCACTAAATGATATATTGCTCACACAGGCCATGGGCATATGTGGAATTTCACCCCAAAATACATTCAGCTGTTTCTCCTGAGTATGGGGATACCACATGTGTGGGACTTTTTGGGAGCCTAGCCACGTATGGGGCCCCGAAAACCAATCACCGCCTTCAGGATTTCTAAGGGCGTAAATTTTTGATTTCACTCCTCACTACCTATCACAGTTTTGAAGGCCATAAAATGCCCAGATGACACAAACCCCCCCAAATGATCCCATTTTGGAAAGTGGACACCCCAAGCTATTTGATGAGAGGCATGTTGAGTCCATGGAATATTTTACATTTTGACACAAGTTGTGAGAAAGTGACAATTTTTTTTTTTTTTTCACAAAGTTGTCACTAAATCATATATTGCTCACACAGGCCATGGGCATATGTGGAATTGCACCCCAAAATACATTTAGCTGCTTCTCCTAAGTACGGGGATACCACATGTGTGGGACTTTTTGGGAGCCTAGCCGCGTACGGGGCCCCGAAAACCAATCACTGCCTTCAGGATTTCTAAGGGCGTAAATTTTTGATTTCACTCTTCACTGCCTATCACAGTTTCGGAGGACATGGAATGCCCAGGTGGCACAAACCCCCCCAAATGACCCTATTTTGGAAAGTAGATACCCCAAGCTATTTTCTGAGAGGCATGGTGAGTATTTTGCAGCTCTCATTTGTTTTTGAAAATGAAGAAAGACAAGAAAAAAATTTTTTTTTTCTTTTTTCAATTTTCAAAACTTTGTGACAAAAAGTGAGGTCTGCAAAATTCTCACTATACCACTCAGCAAATAGCCAGAGATAAACATGGAAGACGGTGGGGGGGGGGGCATTCCCTCCCACTGCTTGTAAAAGCAGTCTAGAGGCTAATTAGCCACTAGGATTGCTTTTACATGAAAGCTGACCACTGGCTGAAAAGAATGATACCAAGATGATACCTAAACCTGCAGGCATCATTCTGGTATAACCATTCAAAGTCCAGCAACATACCAGTACGTTGCTGGTCCTTGTTGGGCATATATTGTAATCTTTTTTTTTCATGCAGCCTGTAGGCTGAACGAAAAAAAGAGATTGATCAGTGGGTATGCCCACCATTAGAATACCTCCCTTCATCCACCCACTTCTAATGATGGGCATACATGCACCATTTATATATGCGGAAGCATGGGGGCATCCTCCCGCAAAAGGTAGGAGCAAATCGCTCCTCTGCCCCTGCTGCCCCTATGCTTTGGCATATATCACCTCCGCTGGAGTCACGGCTTTATATATCGTGGAAGCAAACGCTGTTGCTGTCAAGATAAATAAATCCGCGCTGCAGCTGAAATGGCGTACCTGAAGACAAAAAAATGGTTAACAATAAAACACAGTAAACAGTAAAGTATAAAAAATTGCATACCTGAAAAGCAAACATGATAAAACATAAACAATAAAAAATTGCAGAATAGAATACAGTAAAAAAGAGCAGAACAATAGAGAGAGAATAGAGAGAGAGAGAGAGAGAGAGAGAGAGAGAACAATAAAACGACAACTTTTTTTTTTTTATTTTATATATTTTTTTGTGTTTGTTTGTTTTTGTTTTTTTTTTTACACTTTTTTTTGTAACTGTAACTTTTGTAACTGTAAATGGTTCCAGGTTCGGGTCCCTCAAAATGCGATGGCATCTTGGGAGACCCTGTGAAATTGTGCCTAGTCTGTGCAATGCTGTACGCTACGCTAATACTCAACTAGTGTATGGTAGCATTCAAAACATTCACCAATGCAAAGACCAGGATTGTCAGGACAGGAGGGACAATAATAGCGGGTGTCACGCCTATATCCGCGCTTACTGCAGACATGACATCTTTTTTGGGGGGGTTCGTTGGGTAGGGGTACTCGGGAGGACATAATGAAAATACCTCACATGCAGCCGACTGCATTTGGTTGGGGATGTGAATGGGGGAAGTACGGGTGCTGCAGAAGTGTTGGGTTCCCAATTAGGATTGGCGAATGCAGCAGGAAGGGCATTATGGGCACGACGGGCCTGTGTTTGTCTTCTTCTTGGTGGCAGCGGGACACTACTTGTGCTTGCCACCTCACCAGCTTGAACTGCACTTATGGGACTCGCCACGTCACCAAGTGTAACTGCAGTGCTGGTTTGACTACGACTGGGGTGTACTAGGCTGCTGGTGCTTGCCAGTTCAACAAAACGCTACCAAAAAAACTGTTAGCGATCGCAGGGATCAGGCCTGACTCTGCGAACGCTGCAGTTATGCGTTTAGTGTTTTGTAAGTGACAGTGATCGATCGATACTGCACTTGGGTGGGCTGGGCGGAGGGGCAAAACGCAGGTGCTAGCAGGTATCTGGGCTGATCCCGCTAACACTGCGTTTTTGGGAACCCTAAATTGCTGGGGACGCTAGTATAGATCTGATCGGATCAGATATTGATCCGTTCAGGTACTATACCACTAAGGAAGGTGTATGGTGCGTGCGTGGGTGTTAGCGGTACTGGCGCTAACCTGACGCTGCCTGGGGCGACGCAGACCCTATCTCACCCTAAAACCTAACTTATATCACCGCCGGGCGATCAGGGGGCTAAACCTTTATGAGGTAATAAACGGCGGGTGCCCTGACGCTATAAAAAATAAACTAACTAACCAGCGTCACCTGTAACAGTTATACGGTGATCACTGGTGAAAGGGTTAACTAGGGGGCAATCAAGGGGTTAAAACCTTTAATAGGTAGTATATGGGGGTCCCTGACGCTATAAAACACTGACGGCGAACCTATATATTTACCTCCTTAACTAGCGTCACCAGTGACACTAATACAGCGATCAGAAAAATTATTGCTTAGTGACACTGGCGATGGGGGGTAATCAAGGGGTTAAAACTTTATTAGGGGGGTTAGGGGGTACCCTAGACCTAAAGGGGGCTAACACTAACTGCCCTACCACACTAACTGTCACAAACTGACACCAATGCAGTAATCAGAAAAAAAAACTGCTTGGTGTCAATGTGACGGGGGGGGGTGATTGGGGGGTGATCAGGGGGTGATCGGGGGTGATGGGGGTGAAAAGTATGCCTGGCGTGTTCTACTGTGTGTGTGTGTTGTGCACTCACATTGATGTCTTCTCTCCTCGGCGCCGGAACGGAAAATACCGGGCCGAGGAGAGATGACATCACTTCCTCTGCTGCTGTTTACTATACAGCAGCAGAGGAAGGATTTCATTGGCTGGGAGCGATCGCGAGGGGGGGGGGCCACAAATGGATGGCCTCCCCCTCACCTCTGATTGCTCCCGGACAGAAGCCGACCGCCTCTGGCACCGGGGAGGGGGTCCGATCGGACACGCCCGCGGGAGGCAGATCACATACAGGTACGTGATTTTGCCTGCCCGTGCCATTCTGCCGCAATATATCTGCGTGAAGCGGTCGGCAAGTGGTTAAAGTAGAAGTATAGGTAAAACTTTTTGTTTTCATTTTGGATAGAGTAAGGGAGGGTTATAACCCCTGTCAGACTTTTTTTCTGCAATCTATGTCCCATTGGTGAGATTTGCCTTCGCTTCCTGTCCCATAGCCAAAACAGGTAGCAAGAGGAAATCTCTAAAAAGGTTAAGGGAATATCAGAACTAGTGTCCCCATTGAAAGATTTCTCCTTTAGTACTTTCCAGGGGACAACCCAAAATTGGGATTTTTCTTTTGATGATAATGGTAAACAGGACAAGTAGAGAGGATGAATCTACATAATGGGGGCACAGACAGCAATAAAATCGGAAAAATCTGACAGGTGTCCTTATCCCTCTCCACTCCATCCAAAACTAAAAAAAAACAGGTTTTGCCTATAGTTTTACTATAAGAGCGTCAATAAAAGGTATCACCTAAACTTTCTATTTTATAAAGCATTGTATAAAGTTAATTAATGTAATTTTAATTTACTGTACTTATTTCATCTGTTTAAATTATCATGTTCTTGGCTGTGAATACTCTTTTCTAGAAATATCTATAAATATCTGCTGTGTCCCTTGTTACTACTTAAAATTAATTTCTGGCAAAGCATAATTATTTACGGTACCTCTTTGTGTCTGCAGACAATACGTGAACATGGGACTAATCAGTAGAGTGTAAATAAGTCTGAGATGTTTAATTTCACTAATTAGAAATCTTCTGTTTTCATTCTATACCATGGCTTATTTTTTTTTAAATAGTACATATATCAATGGAGTGCTAAAGCTGATAGTAACGAATCATAAAATTCATAAAATTTAGTACAGTATTATCATAGTAACTGACACAATTAAAGGTCATCTGCAATTCAATGCTATGGGTTTCTATGCGCTTAGCTTAGTCCACTTTGATCACTATGTCAAGCAAGTCCAAAAAACACAATAATCAAACAATTTAATTTATGATGTGGATGGGAATAGTTAATAAATCCATTGTAATCAGAACACAAATATTACTTTCAAATATTGTCAAAGTAAAACCAAAAAACTCTTCAATTAGTTATTGTTTTTTGTTTCAGTTTATTATGTAAAGTGGGTTATCATAGTGTATTTTTTTTTTTTACAAATTGCCTGTATGCCATCTTTGTTTATTAGCATGTGGATAGTTGGATGGCAGCATGGTAGAGATTACTCAAACAGGGTAGAACACTTGTGAGGAATGTATATTTAAATGCTTACAACATCATATTCGAAGGCTGAGTCCTTTGTGAGATCAGTTGAGAAACTGAACGATTTATGGAACACCATAACAATGAATTTACTATATATCATAAAGCCAGATTAGACTATGGGGTTGATTTTCTAAAAGAATAGAGACTGTTCACTTAGAAGAGTGAATGCAAACCTATAATAGACACCAAATCACATTCAAACTAACTCTCGTTTTTGGGTTTTTTTTCTTGGACATGATTGGGTATTTAAAGTGAACATAATCTCACCTCATTTATTAAGCTGAGTGACCATTCACTTTTTTTTGTTAAAGAGAAGTATAGCCAAAGCTATTTTGGCTATACTTCTCCTATGGATCACAGGAGTGCAGTTTGTTCTGCATACCTCTGACCCCTTTTATAGCCTTCAGCAGTCGGGACCCACCCAGATGCCTGGACAGGCAGCTGGCTCAGCCTCTCAGCACGCCGCTAAAAGCCTAAGCCTGCCCCTCCCTCTCCACAGCCCAGAGCTGCCAGTCACCGCTCTCTGCTCAGAGCAGAGCAGTAGAACTGATCCATCAGTGATGTTTGCTCGCTCAGTTCTCAGAGTAGAGCCAGTGGGGGGGCAGCTGCAGCTGGGATTGGTGCTGCATCTATCTAAGTGAGTATGATTTTTTTTTTCGCCATTCCCATACTTCTCTTTTCAGAGGCTCTATTCCTTTGGTAAATCAGCTAGTGGCTTCCATTATTTTAAGGCTTTAATGGGCCTTTACTAATGTTCCCTTTTTCTCAGGTGAGCCATGTCATTCACAAGGCAAAATACGCAGTAGAGTAGGACCCAATGTCAAAGAAACAAACAACATTCATGCTCCTGCAGTAAGCACGGGGGTTAGCTAATTGGTCAAAGTTCTGCACATGACTGTCACTCCACTAGAGAGGATGTACTAGTTGGTGTCTGATGGGGCCAGTACAAACAATGCACATAACAGGACATCTCTGTGCTTATCGCAATCCTTATTAATGCCAGTAAAAGAGATGGGGCAAAGCTGTTGCCTTGCCAAGGACCTCATTTTGTCTTATTCTGTCTCTGGTCCTGTGAAATAGATTGCCAATATACAATAGATTCTCAGGATCAATGGAGCAGTGATGTCACCATACTGTCTCTCCCCCTCGTCCATTCAGCGAACACCTTATATTCATTGAAAAAATACAAGATTTTCTGTGAATAAACACAGTAATGAGCGAGTGACCCCCTGTGATTACTATGTAGAAAGGGAAGCCACTCATCACTGGACCCTTAAGACTGCTGGTAGCAGTGTTGTAGCACAGACTACAGCGGTAATTTGCAGCTTCCACAGGAATCGCTCAGGTATGAGATATTCATACTAACATTTGTCCAAGCTGGACCAGTTTTCTGGAAATGAAATTCATACCTAAATTCCAGCTTTAGTAATTATGATGGCACAAACTACTTGCAACAGTAGAGATCCAGACATGCTTGCAGCCATCTGAATGGAAAATGTTATAAACCAAAAACCCAGCCTATGTACAACTACACTATCAGCCATCAGCCATTATCAGGTAATACCATCCTTAATGCAAAGAGTTCCCACCCGGCATCACTGGTAACAAGCATACCGTATAGTCAATACCTGCATTTAAAATGCAACTGTTCAAAACAGGAAGACTTATGCCCTGTACACACGGTCAGATTTTCCGAAGGAAAAAGTGCAATCGAATTGATTTGTCAGAAACTCTGATCGTGTGTGGGCTCCATCGGACTTTTTCCGTCTGAATTTCCGACACACAAAATCCGATCGTTTAAATTCCGGTCATGTGTATACAAATCCGACACATAAATTGCCATGCATGCTCAGAATAAACGAAGAGACTAAATCTATTGGCTACTGCCCCGTTTATAGTCCCGACGTACGTACGGGACGTTACGCCACCGCGTTCACAACGATCAGATTTTCCGACAACTTTGTGCGACCGTGTGTATACACTGACAAGTTTGGCCCAAAATCCGTCAGAAAAAATCTGATGGATTTTGTTGTCAGAATGTCCGATCAATGTCCGATCGTGTGTACAGGGCATTAGAGCGCGAGTCAAAAGCATTACAACAATGTCTTATAAAAAGAGGATTTAACCCCTTCCCGCCTACCGTACGCAGATGTGCGGCCTCGGCTTTCGGGGGTTATACCGGGATGATGCCCGCAGCTGCAGGCATCATCCCGGTACCGTTGTTTAGAGCCGGCGATCGGCTATCTGAGTATAACAACTGATGCGGCTAAAAGCCGCTCGGATGTTATACCGGAGGAGCGGGAGGGGACATCCCCCCTCCCGCCGCTCTTACCGGGCCTCCCGTGCGATCGGGAAGCCTGGTGTCCAATCGGCCACCTTCGGCGGCTGGGGGCGGGCTGGAGTGAAGCTGTGGGCGGCTTCGTTCCAGCCTTCTCAATGTAAACACGGAAGCAATGTCATGACGTCACTTCCCGTTTACTCGGCTGCCAATGGCGCCGGTTTTAAAAAAATATACAGTGTTCAGAATCGCCGTTTTCGGCGATCTGAATACTGTGAAGTGCAAAGGTGCCGCCACCTATTACTGTCACAAGGGATGTTTACATTCCTTGTGACAGCAATAAAATTTTTTTAAAAAATGTTTTTTTTAAACATAATTTACAAGTATAAAAAAAAAAAAAAATAAAAAAAAATAAATTTTTTTTTTTCAAGTGCCCCCGTCCCGCGAGTTCGCGCAGCGAAGAAAACGCATACGGAAGTCGCGCCCGCATATGTAAACAGTGTTCAAATCACACATGTGAGATATCGCCGCGATCGTCAGAGTGAGAGCAATAATTCTAGCCCTAGACCTCCTCTGTAACTCAAACCTGGTAACCGTAAAAAAATTTAAAGCGTCGCCTATGGAAATTCATAGGTACCGTAGTTTGTCGCCATTCCACGAGTGCGTGCAATTATAAAGGGTGACATGTTTGGTATCTATTTACTTGGCGTAACATCATCTTTCACATTATACAAAAAATTGGGGTAACTTTACTGTTTGGATTTTTTTAAATTCATGAAAGTGTCCCTTTTCCAAAAATTTGCGTTTAAAACACCGCTGCACAAATACCGTGTGATATAAAATATTGCAACAATCTCCATTTTATTCTCTAGATTCTCTGCTAAAAATATATATATAATGTTTGGGAACTCTAAGTAATTTTCTAGCAAAAAATACGGATTTTAACTTGTAAACACCACATTTCAAAAATAGGCTTAGTCGTGAAAGGGATAATAAAACATCAGCGGGCCAATGGGCAAAATATAAATTCTCTGATACATAAATCCAAAATGAAGGCAGAAAACACTAATGTAAGACTAATTACACGTTATTCCGGACAGCAGAGTCAGGTTTGGAAAATTATGACCAAATTCTGGTACCTTTTGAGGGCAGATGAAACAGTTGCTAAACACATAAAAGATTATCCAGAAATTACTTTTAGGAGGTCTGAATCTCTAGGAGACAAATTGGTCCATAGTCACCATTCGCATTCAACGAAGAAAAAATACAAGCGTTGATTGTACTGCCCCATGTGGAAAATGCATTTTTTGTCAATACATCTGGCAGGCGCAACAGTTTCTGTTGCCTAATGGCAAGATGTATAGACCTCACTTCTTTGCTAATTGTCAATCGATAGACATTTTGTATTATATGGAATGCCAATGTGGCATGTTCTATGTTGGAAAGACCAAAGGACCATTTTTCCATAAAATTAGGGATCACGTGGGATTGGTTAATGCAAAGAAATTTGAGAGCCCTATAAGCTGCCACATGGGGCTGTACCATCAATTCAATGCCACAAAGATGACGTTTTTTGCTCTTTAATATATATTCCTCTAAATGAGAGGGGGTGATGTAGATAAATTGCTTCTACAATGAGCAACAAAATGGATCTTTAATTTGTCTGCTACTAAGTACCCAGGGTTAATGATGCGTTTAGATTTAAGCCATTCTTATAGGGCCATTTATGACCTCTGGATGACTGTGACAATCACCCAGATGTGTCTTCTTTGACTCTTTATTCCCTCCCTTTTTTCCATCTTTGAAGACGAAGGGGTTTATGTAATCGTTGATATGCATTTTAAGTGTATAAAATTAATAATTAATGTTTTTGTGAAGTTTTTCTGGTGTTTGCCATCCTGTTCCTGGATGTGGTTGTGGACTCCTGGGGGCCTCTCTGGCTCATGGTGGGTTCAAAGGAGTGGGTGGTCATATGAACGCCCAAGACGTCATTCTGGGTGCATAGGTTTTTCACACGTGGGGGCATTTCCACGCACTCAGGTGGCGTCAATGCTGTTTCCTCTTTTTTCCCCTATGGTCTCCTCTTTTTTCTGCAACTTTGCCTCTATATGCCTATTCATTTTATACATATTTTTACATTTTTGGATGGCTTCTATGCTGCCCTTCTTTCTTTTTTTCCCTGTTCCAATTTTTTTTGGAATGGGGTTATGATGATTGATTCAATTTCTGTATACCTCATGGTCAAATATAGTGTAGTTGATATTGAGTTGTTGTTCAATAGACTAAGTCCTCCTGCACTGACCATGTATATACACAACTGGCACTAACATCTTCCTTCCATTTATAGTTTGATGTATTTATTTAGATTTAAATGCATTGTTGGCAGTTTGCTGAAATTTAGGGGGTTCTCTCCTTAATGGATGAGGGAGATTGTTGTTGCTCGTGTCCTTCCCTTTGCTTTCTGGCACCTTATTTGGTGTTAGTTCTGGATAGGTATGTTTGACGTGATTGTGCTTGTTCACACATGTGTGGGATCCGCTGTAAGGAAATAAGGAGTTTCCAAAATGGCCACGGCGGATTTTCGAATTCGCGGAACGCCGCCGCTATTGGACTTGCGTGTTTCCTGCTTACGAATCTTCTCCCTTCCTATATTGGAGACAGATGGGATGAATTAGGGTCAGCCAACGGATGTCCGCATCTTAGCGGTGACATCAGATGCCGCTGGGATGGCGGGGATATTTAAGACCCTCAGGGCAGCGGTGGTGTTGCTGCGGTGGTGTTGCTGCGGCCGTTCGCCCTGTCTGATACCTGCAGGGATGGAATTTATGGTATAAAGTAAGTTGATTTATGGCAGTTTGGTCTGAGTTTAAGCTGATTCTATATACCTAGCCTGTTTGATACTAATTTGATTATACTATAATTTATAGGGGTTACTCCCTTGGGAATCATTATCTAATTGGATCTTCCCTGTCCTAATGGTATCACCCTGATCTAGAGGAAAGGATTCTGGTTACCTTTGATGAAGGAATTGTTTGGGTAAGAGGAGTATACCAGAATTTTTGCTTTAGATAGGTTAAAGTAGTCTGGACAGATTTTTTGTGATGGTGTATATGTCTTTTTTGATGGCATGGTCCTTCTCAAGCTTGATACCATTATTTGAAACGCATATCAGTAGTAATACAAATATCAGCTTTTTTTAAAATTCCGTGACCTCTTATCAAAACAGGGTAGGTCAAACTAGACAATATAGGTACTCATTGGTTGGTTGAATCCAAATAGAATTGCCATATTTTATGTGTTTCTGCAGGTTTTATTATGGGGTTTATCCCCTTTATGGCACACAGATACTCTGCCGGACCACCTATGGTCCTCTGGAGCCATACTTATGTTTGGGATGAGAGTGCATCCATCAGATGATCTATATACTATTGTATTGATGTAAATATAGGAATTTATAGATCTTTAGACCCATATGGTCTCTATATATATATATTGATGTTTTTCATTTTCTTGTATGTCTATTAAAATTATTTATTTATTTATTTTTTTAGTGATATTGTATATAAGGTCTTACAAAAGCGCCAGAAGAAGCCATGATTATGGGGAAACATGTAGAGGCAACAAACTTTTGTACTGCGACCACATGATGTGCTGGTTTTAAATTTAACATATTTTTTAAATGTAACATATTTTTAATAGAGTCTCTTTAATAAAATTATGAATTTTATATTGTTTCTAATCTGACTGTTTTTTGCACCTTTAAACTCCCATTTTCTTTTTTTCACATTTCTCAATTGCATTATGGTGAGGTGGTGCTTGAAGCAAGACCTCTTATCTCTGGTATCAAACTTATTTCTTCCTACAACTACACTATATTAACAAAATTATAAGGACGCCTGCCTTTACACGCACATGAACTTTAATGGCATCCCAGTCTTAGTCTGTAGGGTTCAATGTTGAGTTGGTCCACCCTTTGTAGCTATAACAGCTTCAACTCTTCTGGGAAGGCTGTCCACAAGGTTTAGGAGTGTGTCTATGGAAATGTTTGACCATTCTTCCAGAAGCGCATTTGTGAGGTCAGGCACTGATATTGAACGAGAAGGCCTGGCTCACAGTCTCCACGCTAATTTGTTTGATGAGGGTCTACTGGGAGAGTTCTTGGAAGATTTGGTAGCAGTGTCCCTGGAACGTCAAGGAATCTTTGCTGCGAGCTGCTTCCATTAATTGTTCTTTGGTATGGAAGTAATGTAGTATTATGACAATGTCCCTGGGGGAGCCTTCTTCCCTTCGGGGTGCCAGAGATCTGTGGATCTCGTCCATTTCCAGGCATTCTATGGGGATTGATGGGGCGAGCTCCTGAAAGACTGCCGTGGCGGTTTATTGGAGATCCCCTATTGCCTCAGGTATTCCTTGGACGAGGAGATTAGACCTCCTGGCTCTATTCTCAAAGTCCTTGAGGCGGGTTTGGAGGGAAGAGTTTTCCTCCCTGAGGGATTCCAATTACTCGGCATAATTAGAGGTGGTGACATCCAATTCATCCACTGTTTCAAAATGGCAGCCTCCCCGCGTTACCTTGTCAGTGATGGTATCTGAGGTGTTCTGTAGTGCCTTTTGGAGTACCCGTTCAAACTGGCTCAGCAGGTCAGAGCCGGGTGGGGTACTCTGGAGGGCTATGGGGGTCATCCAAAGTCAAAATCGGGCTCCCCGGGCTGTGTGGAAGAGGGAGACCGGGTCTGTTTCTGCATATGAGGCAGCATGAAGCGGGAAGATGGCGGCACCACCATCTCAGATGCGGCTCTTGTCAGTGATTCTTGGATCTTTACTGACTTCAGCTTAGCTTTCTTCCCGCTGTACATCCTGACAGTTTGTGCCCATGATTTGCGGCAAGGAGTAGGTCACCTTGTGTAGACGGTAGGCTGATGTGACTCGGTAATACGAGGCTGTCGGGTTCCGGTCGGTGTGGAGCGCTAAGCAGACATGTCCTGCTCAGACGGCTTTGCGCATGCGCCTCTCGTCTCCACTCTAATTCATCCCAAATGTGTTCTATCGGACTGAGGTCGGGACAAGTTCTTCCACCCCAAACTCGCTCATCTATGTCCTTATGGACCTTGCTTTGTGCACTGGTGCACAGCCATCCTGGAACAGGAAGGGGCCATCCCCAAACTGTTTCCACAAAGTTGGGAGCATGAAACTGTCCAAAATGTCTTGGTATGCTGACGCCTTAAGAGTTCCCTTCACTGGAACTAAGGGGCCAAGCCCAGCCCCTGAGAAACAACCCACATCATAATCCACTCTTCAACAAATGATTTGGACCAGAGCACAAAGCAAGGTCCATAAAGACACGGAAGAGTGAGTTTGCCAGTCCTGACCTCAACCTGGTAGAACACATTTGGGATGAATTGAAGCAGAGACTGTGAGCCAGGCCTTCTCGTCCACCTTAGTGCCTGACCTCACAAATGTGCTTCTGGAAGAATGGTCACACATTCCCATAGACACACTCCTAAAACTTGTGGACAGCCTTCCCAGAAGAGATGAAGCTGTTATAGCTTCAAAGGGTGGGCTAACTCCATATTGAACTAAGAATGGGATGCCATTAAAGTTCATGTGCGTGTAAAGTCAGGTGTCCCAATACGTTTGGTAATATAGTGTATATTTAAATTGACTTTCAAATAACTCTAACATTTTTTAATAATAAATAAATAGTTATATTTGAAAGTATTTAGAATAAACTAAATTTAACTGTTCTTAAATGGGGGGCTTCTACAAGATAGGTGCACAGTGCATTTTAAATGCAAAGCCTGATTAAAGATTAATACTTTCCAGATTAGTTTAAAGGATGTCCCTTCTTGGCACAACATCAGAGAAAGTTCACTTTTTGTGTAATCAGTTCTAAGTGGTATGCTTATCTCTGTAAGTTTATGCCAATTAGTGTATTTTTTCAAATTGGGAAACATCTTTGAACGGTTTTCTTCATGGCATTGTGTACCTCCTGGTTGCGCAAAGTGTAGATAATTGGGTTTAAAAGAGGAGTTACTATTGATGGGATGATGGAAACTATTTTATTAAGGTGCATGAGGCCACCAGTGCTGGGTCTGACAAACATAAAGATGATGGTGCCATAAAACAGCAAAACAACAATAAGGTGTGAGGCAAAAGTAGAAAATGTTTTGCGTCTTCCAAAAGCTGTTGGAAACATCAGAGTTGTTTGTATAATACAAATATAAGAGATAATAATTAGGAAAAAACATCCCAATATTATTAACAAGCTAAGACAGAAAAACAGTTTTTCAATGCCCGAAGTCTCTGAGCAAGACAGTTTAAGCAAGGGGGCCAAGTCACAGTAGTAATGATCAATTTGGTTCTCCCGACAAAATGAAAGGTTTGCAATCTGTACACATGGAGTAATCACTGCAAGAAATCCACAGGCCCAGGACCCAAGTATGAGTATGGTGCAAACCTTAGGACTTATAATAATTAAATAGTAAAGAGGGTTGCAGATGGCCACATAACGATCATAAGCCATCACGGTAAGGAGGAAGATTTCAGTTGCTCCAAGAGAAAAATGGAAATAAAATTGTGCCATGCACCCAGCTGGGGATATTGCTTCTTCTTTAGTTTTAAGAGACCACAAGAGCCTGGGGACAGTGACTGAAGGATACCAGATATCAAGGAAGGAAAGTCCACCAATGAAGAAGTACATAGGTTTCTGAAGACGTCTTTCACTTTTGACAATGATAATAATAAAGACATTGGCTGTTAATGTAACAACATATATAACTGAAATTATTATGAAGAGATAAAATCTTGTCTCTTTCAGAATGGAGAATCCAATGAGAAGAAATTCTTTTATGACTGTTTCGTTGTTATGTTTTACTGACAACATGATGAACTACAAATAAGACAAAGAAGACAAAATTAATATTAATAGGGTCTGTTGGTGTTGTGGAGCCATCATGCCTTCATCATCAAGTTAAGCACATGATGATGTCATTACAGATATGTGTCATAGGGATGCTTCAGGCTCATCTTAGTGCACTACAATGTTGAGAAACCTGCAATTTCTCAAGTAGGGATTGGTTTCTTCACCTTCCTCAAGTGGGCAATACAGTTTATAGCTTGGGCTCAACGAGAGGATGAGAGAGTTGATGACAATACTAAACAATAAAAATATGTACATGTGCTTAACAAGCAATACAAAATCTTTAAAACAATGGCCTCTGTAGCTGCAAAAGTTGTGGAGTAAATAATCCTTAAAGAAGAAGTTTGGGGTTTCTAAAAAAACAAACATACATACTCAGCTCTATGTTGCAGCTTCAGTGACTGTTGTAGGTGCCCCATGCTGGTACCAAGCCCTAAGCTGTCACATGAATGCTTCAATTTCGGTCTGCTCAGAGCAGAGAGCGGTGAGTGTCAGTCGCCACTTTCCTCTCTACTCCTCCTGCGTTAGCTGGAACACCAAGCTGAGGAGGGGGTGGGCACTGACTTTGACTCCTGATCTGACCCTTCCAGAGCCTGGAGTGGCTGGGTCAGGTCAGCTGAAAAAAATCTTTGAGCATGTTCCTCTTTTAAAGATTGTAAGTTGGATTTCAGTCAGTTTCTAACAACTTACCAGTGGCGGTGCGTCCATTAAGGGCGCACGGGCAAAGCCCCCTCTCTCCAGCTACCCCCTCTGTGTAGAATGGATAGATTCATGGATTGCATGAATCTATTCATGGGTGTGGTAGCCACTCCCTATTCAGGTGTTCGGCCCTGTTTTGGACATAGGTGCTAATAGGCTTCAAAAAAGGTGTGTTAGCAAAGCAAATTAATATTTGCTTTTCTAACACAGAACCGCTTCTCAGCCAATCAGGAGGCGCGGATGTAATACCGGTCACCTAATTGGCTGAAGGCAGAGGCTATCCCATTGGCCACCGCGCAGAATAGGAAGAAGACGCGCATGGAGCACACAGGAGCCACAGCTCGCCACCTGTCCTGCTGCCTGACCCGCCACCACAATGGGGTAAATGCTGGGCAAACAGCGGGTGAGCGGGTGGGGGGGCACAGTGGCTGCATATTATTGGCACTGAGGCTGCAATTGATGGGGCACAGTTGGCTGCATTTGCTGGGCACAGTGACTGCATATTATGGGCACTGAGGCTGCAATTGATGGGGCACAGTTGGCTGCATTTGCTGGGCACAGTGGCTGCATATTATGGGCACAGAGGCTGCAATTGATGGGGCACAGTTGGCTGCATTTGCTGGGCACAGAGGTTGCATATGATGGGCACAGTTGGCTGCATAATATGGGCACAGTTGGCTGCATATGATGGGCACAGTTGGCTGCATATGATGGGAACAGTTGACTGCATATATAACGGGCACAGTTGGCTGCATTTGCTGGGCACAGAGGCTCCATATGATGGGCACAGTGGCTGCATATGATGGGCATAGTGGTTGCATATGATGGGCACAGTTGGCTGCATATGATGGGCACAGTGGCTGCATTTGCTGGGCACAGTGGCTGCATATTATGGGCACAGAGGCTGCAATTGATGGGGCACAGTTGGCTGCATTTGCTGGGCACAGAGGTTGCATATGATGGGCACAGTTGGCTGAATAATATGGGCACAGTTGGCTGCATATGATGGGCACAGTTGGCTGCATATAATGGGCACAGTTGGCTGCATTTGCTGGGCACAGAGGCTGCATATTATGGGCACAGTGGCTGCATATGATGGGCACAGTGGCTGCATATGAAGGGCACAGTTGGCTGCATATGATGGGCACAGTGGCTGCATTTGCTGGACACAGTGGCTGCATATGATGTGCACAGTGGCTGCATTTGATAGCATAGTGGCTGAAAATGATGGCACAGTGCCTGCAATTGATGTTTTTGTTTCAGTATTTTTCAGAATTTTTCAGTTAGTTTGTGCTCCACCAAAAATTTTGAGCACCAGCCGCCATTGCAACTTACAGTACATGCTGTTTAGATTATAAACCTGTCAGGGTGCCAAGACCAAGCTGCTGGAAAAATGAGGCCAACATCATGTGGAAAGAACTCACCAGCAACAGGATCGCTAGAATATGCAAGGAGAACACTCACCTGCGTTCCATGTGTCATTCTTTTGCTATCTTTGGCAGTGAAGTGTAACTGCTTTGCTGCTGAAAACGCTACAAACCTAAATTGCTGGCAAAAAAGCAACACCTGCTCCATGCAACTGACGAGGGGGGCGACAGCCGCAAACAAGTGAGTATTTCACCTCCTTGCTATTTCTTTCATAGTGATTGCAAGTGTGACAACAGCCTAAGGGAAGAGGAGCTGTGATTTCTCAATTGTCTCAATTGTGAACGTCAGAAAATTATTTTTTCCATAGTGCCTGCAGCTACAAAGACAGAAGAGTCTTGTTTCAAACCAATGGCTATCATTAATAATTTTATGTTGATAGTCTGGACACTGATCCACTTGAAGCCCAAATCTAGAAAAACGTGGATAGAGAGGGGAAACAGTTAGAGCCTCTACCAGGCTTTTATTGCCATCTGTGACCCTATTGAAGAGATTTCTCCTCCCTTCCTGTCAGGACAATAAGTAATAGGAAACCAAATTCTATTTTTAAGCAAAGAAGGAGGAGGAATAAGAACTTCTAAAAATGTTTTTATCACTGTGTATGCCTTCCTATTCTAGTGATGACCGCACCTCTTATTTGTACAGGTGCCACTGGGAAGAAGTGAAGGAAAATCTCCCTAGTGGGGTCAGCAACAGACACAAAAAATCAAAATACCCTGGTAATTATCTGGGGTTAGGCTTTACATATTATCCTGTTAAAAAACATTGCCATCTTGATTTTTTGGAATACAATGGTTTGCGTAGCTCTCTGAGCTCTGTTTTTGTAGACCTGCATCGCACGCCATACAAACCAGCCTTCATGCCCACCAAAAAAATATTTTAAAAATATATAATAAAATTATTATAAATATTTTAAAATATTAGAACTTGTTCTGGAGGAGCAGATGTCAAGAGATAAATTAAAAATCCAAAATAAAACAATTTATATCAAAATCTATATTTAAGCCCAAGGGTGCAAGAGTCCCCATTTCAAAAATCCATTTTGATTTGTTTTTACTTAATTCTCTCACTTTATTACTACCCCGCCAGTTCGGTTTATATTTTTCAATGGCCCAAAATTTCAACAACGCGGGGTTTTTATCATGATACAGAGCAAAATGGCGTGACACATGGTGTTTTGGAAAACCTTTTTTAATATTCTGTATGTGCTCCCGAATGCGTTTCTACATAGGGCGTTTCGTTCTTCCCACATACTGCAGGGAGCACGGACATTGTAATACATACACCACCCCTCAGTTCTACATGACACAAAATCTTTGATTTTATAATCTTTGTTTTTACTGGTAGATGTGAAATTGATGCATTTTTGACCATTTTGCTTTGTATTTCTACCATTTACAAGGTGTTTTTGATTTGTATGCATACATTTATAAAACAGCCAATAATTTGTTTGCATAGTCAAAAATCAAAGTCTTTACTTATACATTTTATACTATACAGTAGCACGCTACTATTATTTAGTTTTAGATTTACATATAAATCAGTTGGATAATTTACAAAAAGAATTGAGAGTGCAGTTAGCATAGTGAATATTAGTTAAAAAAAAGTGTTCTTTTTGAATATCAGACCATATGGAAAAAAAAGGAAAAAGGCGGGATACTGCTACCAAATGATTAGGTGCCCTATTTACAAAGCTGAGTGAACATTCACTTTGCTAAGAGAACAACCTCTACTCTGACCCCAGTGTCTCAGAACTACTGAAGCCACTGGAACAGTATAACAGCCAGGCAACTATCATTTCCAGAAAATAAGGCCAGCCTCTATAATCTCTCATTGCAGGATGTAACAAAAAACACACTTTTTAATCTAACAGATCTTTTGACATTTACTAAATAAAGCACATAGTATTTAATATAAGCTGTTCTATTTGCAAATATACACATAACAACTTTTTTAGTCTAACAGATCTTTTGACATTTACTAAATAAAGCACACAGTATTTAATATAAGCTGTTCTATTTGCAAATATACACATAATAACTTTTTCACAATTAGTGTGGTTTTTTTTTAGTTTTTGCAAAGAAAAAACAAAATGTACCAAACATTATAGTTGTCACATTTTTTAATGTTACCAATATACATATGGAATGGTATGGCTGTAAATAATTAACATCACATATATAGAATATTGAAGAGTCTTTTTAAGAAAACACTACAATTATTAAAAATTAAATTTTTTTTACCTATAAGGATTTAGGGATCTTTTGTAAGATACCCCGGCTTCAATTTTTTCAAATGACATTCTGCATAAATAAACACTCTTTATATAACTAGGTAACGATGGCCTTTACTCATCATGAATATGCAACTCTGAAAAAACATCACATGTACACGCAGATGGGAATACAGTTATAAGAAAAGAAAAGAAAAATGTTCTGAAGAAAACTTTTACTGTATGTTAATTGTTTGTCTCAATGGACCTTCTTTTGCATAAACTTCTCTTCTGAATGGCTTGTATTCCAGTGCACAAGTTTATCAGGTAATACAGTGCCTTGAAAAAGTATTCATACCCCTTGAAATTTTCCACATTTTGTCATGTTATAACCAAAAATGTAAATGTATTTTATTGGGATTTTATGTCATAGACCAAAACAAAGTGGCACATAATTGTGAAGTGGAAGGAAAATGATAAATGCTTTTCAACATTTTTTACAAATAAATATCTGAAAAGTGTGATGTGCATTTGTATTTAGCCCCACTGAGTCAATACTTTGTAGAACCACCTTTCACTGCAATTACAGTTGAAAGTCTTTTTGGGGATGTCTCTACCAGCTTTGCACATCTAGAGAGTGACATTTTTGCCCATTCTTCTTTGCAAATTAGCCCAGGCTCTGTCAGATTGGATGGAGAGCATCTATGAACAGCAACTTTCACGTCTTGTCACAGATTCTCAATTGGATTTAGGTCTGGACTTTGACTGGGCCATTCTAACACATGAAGATGCTTTGATCTAAACCATTCCTGTGTAGCTCCAGCTGTATGTTCAGGGTCATTGTCCTGCTGGAAGGTGAACCTTCACCCCAGTCTCAAGTCTTTTGCAGACTCTAACAGGATCTCTTCTAAGATTGCCCTGTATTTGGCTCCATCCATCTTCCCATCAACTCTGACCAACTTCCCTGTCCCTGCTGAAAAAAAGCATCGCCATGGATTGTTTGTTCAGGGTGATGTACAGTGTTAGTTTTCCACCACACATAGCATTTTGCTTTTAGGCCAAAACCAGACCAGAGCACCTTATTCCACATGTTTGCTGTGTCCCCCACATGGCTTCTCAAACTGCAAATGGGACTTCTTCTGGCTTTCATTCAACAATGGCTTTCTTCTTGCCACTCTTCCATAATGGCCAGATTTCTGGAGTGCAGGACTAATAGTTGTCCTGTGGACAGAATCTCCCACTTGAGCTGTGGATCTCTGCAGCTCCTCCAGAGTTACCATGGGCCTCTTGGCTGCTTCTCTGATTAATGCTCTCCTTGCCTGGCCTGTCAGTTTAGGTGGCTGGCCATGTCTTGGTAGGTTTTCACTCAGTGGCGGCTGATGGTTTTTTGTTTGGGTAGGGCGGCAAACAACCCCCCCTGTGCCACCTCACCCCCTGCTGTTTGCCGGTCCACCGGCACTTACCCTATGGGCGGGCATCATCGGGCAGGGGGAGACAGGCTGCAGCAGGATGGCTTCTTCCTCTTCCTTCTGCAGTGCCTCTCCTCCCCTTCTCCTAGGCATCCTATAGGATCGCTAAAGCTTAGAGCCAATCGGGAACAGCGTAACATACCCGTGCAGCCTGATTGGAAGAGAGGTGATTCAGTGTTAGAAAAGCAAATATTCATTTGCTTTTCTAACACATTTGGATGGACTGTGAGCGCAATGATCTGTGCTCCAAGTCCATCTTTTTTTAAACCTATTAGAGCCAGGTGCTTCAACAAAAACACCCCCGCCGCTGTAATTCAGGCACCCGGCATCCAAAAAGGGGCCAGACGCCTGAATAGGGGGTGGCAGCGGGGGTAATGGATAGATTTATGCTATGCATGAATCTATCCATTATACATAGTGGGGGGTGGATGGAGAGAGGGGGCCGCGCCCGTGTGCCCTTAATGCATGGGCCGACACTGTTTGTAGTTGCGTCACACTCTTTCCATTTTTGGATAATGGATTGAACAGTGCTCTGTGAGATGTTCAAAGCTTAAGAAGTTTTTTTATAGCCTAACCCTGCTTTAAACTTCTCCACAACTTTATCACTGACCTGTCTGGTGTGTTCCTTGGCCTTCATGATGCTGTTTTTTTCAGTAAGGTTCTCCAACAAGCCTCTGAGGGCTTCACAGAACAATTGTATATATACTGAGATTAAATTACACACAGGTGGACTCTATTTACTAATTAGGTGACTTCTGAAGGCAATTGGTTTCACTTGATTTAAGTTAGGGATATCAGAGTAAAGGGGGCTGAAAATGCACGCCACACATTTCAGATATTTCTAAAAAATGTTGAAAACAATTTATCATTTTCCTTCCACTTAACAATTATGTGCCACTTTGTGTTGGTCTATCACATAAAATCCCAATAAAATACATTTACGTTTTTGGTTGTAACATGACAAAATGTGGAACATTCCAAGGGGTATGAATTCTTTTTCAAGGCACTGTAAGCCTGCCACATTTTATTGGAAGTCTTCTACCCTTCTTCCATGGATTAAATCTATCCTTTGACTATGGAAAATACCAGGTTTGTTTTAATGCTTCCCCTTGGTCCCCCACAACTCTTTTCTGTGTAAAGAAATGGCAAGTACTTCTGGGTATAAGGAGCATGTGACTCACTTGCCATCTTCCCATGTAGTGGCTCTTGTGCTCTGTGATTGGTTTCTCAGAAACCCATCAGTGCTCCATGGGTGGTAAACTTAGCTCTGTACAAGCTCCAGTTTAAACTTAGAGCTCACACAGGGCTTTCTGTAGGCAAAACAGAACTGCAGGAAATTTAAAAAAGTGAATATTCTGAGCAGCAGAAAATGTCAGTTAAAGTGTAACCAAAGGCAAAAGTTTTTTTTTTTTTTTTTTTTTAGTTTTGGATAAAGTGGAGAGAGATTAAAACACCTGTTAGTTGATTACTGTTTGTGTTCTCCGTTAAGGAGATCGACCCTTTCTAATTGTCATGTTTACCATTATCATCGAAAGTGAAAGCTAATTAAAATCAAACATTTTGGGTTGACACTTAAGCCTCGTACACACGATTGTTGACCAACAAAGCATCAGACTTTTGTCTGAAGGGCATGTGCCTGGATCTTGTCTTGCATATTAACGGCACACAATTGTCGGCCAACAAACATGAAAGTAGTGACGTACTACGTACTAGAATTTCAGCTCTTGAGCTCCACCCTTTGTGCACCTTCTGCTAACGTTGTGTTTGGTGAGCATTGATTCCGAGCATGCGTGTTTGTACTTTGGACTTTTGTGTGACGGACTTGTGTACACATGATACAAAAATCTGACAACAGGCCGTTGTCCGCCGAAAATTTACTAGCCTGCCATCCAACATTTGTTGGCCGAAAGTTGGACAACAATTGTCTGATGGAGCGTACTACCGGTCGGATTTTAGGCCAACAGTCTGTCATCACACAATTCCCTGCCAAAAATTTGATTGTGTGTACAAGGCTTTAGAGATCAAATTTGACATTTTGCAGTTTTTGATTATATCCCCTTTCTTGAGCTATGTCTGTTATTTTTATCTTGAATATGCTAGCTAGAGGTATAAAATGGCCCAGGTACATAACAATATAGTAACTATTAACCACAATGCACTTTGATTCAGTGCTGAATCCTCTGCCATTCATTGCATGTTGGTAATAGATCTATAAGTACTGCTGCAGTACACATTCAGAAAAGGAACTAGTATACTTAGTCCTATACTATTTATGTTTATTGTTGATGTTTGTACTGACTTGAACTAAATGGGTTTGCCTAAATACTGATGTAGCAGTATTTAGGGACTCCACCCATTCCTAGTGGAGTCTATGCCTAGTTACACCACGCTAATCTACCTTGTGATCTGCAGATTGCTTTTTATCCAGGATTTTTTACTCTGTTGTTGGACTTACATTATATGATTTCAAATAAACCACTCGGTTTTTATACTATGTGGCGAACTTTCCTCTTTTACATTTTAATCACGATTGAGAGAGAGATGGAATAACTGGCGCAGTTGATGTCATTATCACTCTGCACGTATCCGGTGGATAGATTCCTCATTCTGCATTGAACCCATGCTTTGCTAGGCTCCTATAATGTGGAGTCTAGCCTTCTGTTAAGGATACATCCTTTTCTTATCACGGTGGAAGGTGCAGTTTGGATCATCAGCTTTTCATCTTTTTAAGACACTATTTACAAAGGATTGTTTTCTTCACATTATTCATTCAAACACTTTAATGGACTGATCACATTTATTTATTTATTTATTTATTTATTGCTGTTCCCATAGCGTGGCAGTTTTTGTTTTTTATAAATAGTTAGGAGCCTCAAAGAGCAGGGTTAGTTTACCAGGAGGAGAGAATCTCAGCCAGAAGGGCTGCTAACCCTTCTTGGCTGTCCTGTTAAGTTTCTTGCCTGTCTCATTGAGGTCTCAGTTGTGCTTAGCTGGAGGGCCTTTCCTTCTACAAGTCATTTGGGAGCCAAAAGAGGGGTGCCACTGGGGATCTGATCTGGGAACTTTACAGAGGAATCTGCCTGCCTAAGTCTGTGGGAGACAACCAAGCCTTGGGAAGCACAGACCCAAGGGAGCAGGATCTCAGTGACTGCAGCGGGTTAACCCCTGCAGCACCGATTTTAAGGCTTGTCTGGCCTGGGACATTGCCAATGGTGCCCCAGCACTGTCCATTTTCTGTCTTGCTGTTGAAGGTTCTGTTCTGAGAAGCTGCTGCCAAGTGGAGAGTGTCCTTACATTCCTGTTCTAGTGTTCTGGAGTATCCCACAGCTCCCTCAACCCCATCTAAGTTAATCTGCAATAAACTTTTAAAAAGGCAAGCCCTAGACCAAGGCTCAAAATTTCAAGTCCTGAGCTACTAGCCAGACCTTAAGGGTTACTCGCCACCAGTTGCCCCACCCAACCCCTACCATGCCCCGCCCCTAATCCCACCCCTATACACACCCTCATAAATTCTCATGAAATTACACTTAAATGTTTTATGCAGAATTAAGTTACACAAATAAATATTAACAACTTTATCACCCATGCCCATCAATGCAGCCTCACCCATGCCCATCAACGCAGCATGACCAGTGCCCACTAACGCAGCCTCACCCATGCAGCCTCACCTGTGTCCATCATTGCAGCCTCACCCGTGCAGCCTCACCTGTGTCCATCCTGCAGCCCCAACCGTGTCCATCGTGCAGCCCCACCAGTGTCCATCGTGCAGCCCCATCAGTGTCCATCATGCAGTCCCACCCGTGTCCATCATGCAGCCCCACCTGTATCCATGATTCAGCCCCACCTGTGTCCATTATGCAGCCTCACCAGTGTCCATCATGCAGCCTCACCAGTGTCCATCATGCAGCCTCACCTGTGTCCATTATTGCAGCCTCACCCATTAAACCTCACCTGTGTCCATAATGCAGCCTCACCTGTGTCCATCATGCAGCCTCACCTGTGTCCATTATTGCAGCCTCACCCATTAAGCCTCACCTGTGTCCATCATGCAGCCTCACCTGTGTCCATCATGCAGCCTCACCTGTGTCCATTATTGCAGCCTCACCCATTAGGCCTCACCTGTGTCCATCATGCAGCCTCACCTGTGTCCATCATGCAGCCTCACCTGTGTCCACTATTGCAGCCCCACCCATTAAGCCTCACCTGTGTCCATCATGCAGCCTCACCTGTGTCCATCATGCAGCCTCACCTGTGTCCATCATGCAGCCTCACCAGTGCAGCCTCACCTGTGTCCATTATTACAGCCTCACCCATGCAGCCACACCTGTGTCCATTATTGCAGCCTCACCCATGCAGCCTCACCTGTGTCCATTATTGCAGCCTCACCCATGCAGCCTCATCTGTGTCCATTGTGCAGCTCCAACTGTGTCCAACGTGTAGCTTCACCTGTGTCCATCGTGCAGCCCCACCTGTGTCCATCGTGCAGCTCCACCTGTGTCCATCGTGCAGCCCCACCTAAGTCCATCATGTAGCTGGATCATTATAGTGGAAGAAGAGATCTGGCTTAATCACAGAGCGGGGTTTGCCCGCTGTAACAGCTTTACATTACAATTGAAGTCCGCACGCCATCACACACAGCCCCACCCTCCTGACCCCGCACCTGTGACAGACAGAATGCGCCCTGGCATTGGACTGGCGTTCTGTCGCTCTGTGATCAAGCCAGATCTCCTCTCTTCCGCTATAATGATCCGGCCACCCCCTCTGTTCCTCCACACTCTCTCTGGGAGAACGGCTCCTATTCATCCCCCCTGACGTTGGTGCTCGCCCCCCCCCCCCCTTTTCCAGGCAGCCCAGCTCCTCTCCAGACCTCATTTTCCATTTTCCGCAAAATGCGAGTAGGCGAGTGGAAAATTTGAGGGCTGCCCTAGACTATTTCTGAGCCAGTAGAGTTAAAGTTGCCTGGCTGCTTCTCCACAGAAGGAAAAAAATCTGGGACACAAATCAGTGGCCCTTGCTGGGGTAGGGCTACACTGACCTTTGCAGCTGATTATACTTTCTTCAATTTCCCACCACTGTGATCACACTCTGAGATGACTTGTGTATGAGCCAAATCACACTGCTTGGAGCTTAAAGTGTCACTAAACCCACATCATAAAAACTATCAATAAATGCTATATTACATGCTATTCATATTCATAGTCACTATGAGATTCATTTTCTATATTCTACAATAAAACTGGTTGATCCTGCTGCTCTCTACCTCCACCTTCTGTCTATGCCCCTAATTTAGCTAGGAATTTTGCAGCTGTAGTAGCAACTCTGCACAAGCTCAGTTTTCAGTGAGTTTCTATGCTGCGCATTTCTTCCCTATCACACTATGGACTATGGAGTTACACATGTGGGCGTATACACAGTGGTAAATGACAGCCCATTCCCTCCCTCTTCCTCTATGACCACTATCTAAGCACAATGGAGGTAGGATATTACATGCAGATTAATGGAAGAGTCACCTCCCTCTTATTCTAAAACACAGGCTGGAGGGATGTGACACAACCTGTGATTGGCGGAAATCCATCCACACCAAGTTATTTACACAAAATAATAAAGATTTGATTTCAAATATATATTTGTATGCCAATTTAAAACAGTTTATTGATATTATTTATTTTTACTCTGTATTCCAAAGGCAGTTTTTTTTTATTTTGAACATGTGATCAGCAGCAGAGGATTAAAAGCTCCTCCTGCATATGTTTCCCTGCAGAAAGGCTGGGAAAAGTTTGGGTCATGTGACAGCTGTAAATCGAGTAGGAAAAAGGTACTTAGATGTTTTTGCTTTAATTAAAATAATTACAGTGCCATCATCCACATTCAGAAATAAAAGGGACAATGTAATTTAAACAGTGTGTGTTTAGTCTTACTTTAAACATTGCTAAGACTTTCTCCCTACCCCTATGTGACAGTGCTGATGATTGGGTCCTCAAGCACCCAACAGTCTTTAGTGGAAAGAAGGGCAGAAGATCACATGCTCCTTAAACCTGTTTATTTCTTTTTACGCCTGATACCTGAATAGTTTGGCAAAGGAGCGAATAGAAGGTAAGAATACCTAGGGAAGGGGTCAGCATTTAGTGATTTCAAACTGCTTGGAACTGGTTTAAAGACAATGTAACGCGCAGTTATAATAACTCATGTTCATTCATTGTTTTCTGGCTAACCAAAAGCAGGACAGCATTTATAAAGAATAAATTCACTTTAATGCAGTACCCCCAGTTTCCCCATGTTTTATTTTGAGAAAGTGCGTAACAGGCTATACTTACCTGCCAGTTCCTCACAACCCATGTTCAAAATCTTTCTAGCTCTTCTTTGCAGCTCTAGAATGTGAGGAGGCCTGGACGTTTCTGACTTTATTGGAACATACATCACCAGGTTAACAAGTTGCAAATGGACATATCAATAGTCTGTGGTGCCTGGAGGGACTGGCTTTTCATCACTGCAGCCTGTAGGCACCCAAATATTGACACCCTAGGTAACAGCCCTCTGCTAGAGTTACTTCTATGACACAGGACACTTATTTGTTTTCCTGGCCCTAACCTGGCTTACAACATTGTGGGGTCAATTCACTAATGTTTATTGCATGAGATATTTTTGTACTATACAATTTTATATATTGGGATATGTAAAGTGTCAGTTCCCTCACGGTAAATACCATATTTACCTGTGGTAAATATCACACAAAAAATGAGATATTGCATTAAAGTCAATTTACTAAATAAAAAAATGTTGTTAATTATCTTGTGATCTAGCCACTCACTATTTAACGATTGTGTTAATTGTGAGTTGAAACATTTATCAGTGGTGTTCCTACCACTGTTAAATGTAACAGTTCCACCTCAGGGTTGCTGGCTGTCAAAAGGCCAGCTCCCGAGACGTCCTAACAACTAGTGACTCACCCCTGCCCTGATCTAAAAGAAAAGGCCATGGAGGTTCATCCACAATAAATACCAGGACGTTGGGCCTGATATAAATTTTTAGTTGAACCCAAAGCCAAAAAGCCAAAACAGTGAGCCCCCCACCCAATTCCGTACCAGACCCTTATACAAGCATGCAGGCCAGGCCAAGTCCCATGATGTACAGCCATCATCAATCACATCATCCAATGAGGCAGGTCCATCTGAAAGAAACAGACAACCACCAAGACACATCCAGTCCCTGCCATTAAAGTGTATTGCCCTCCTGCAGACCCCCATAACCATTGGCCAAGGGTTGTGCGGAAGAGGCCCTTGTCCTTATCTACAAAGGGAGAATGTGCTTAGCCAGGGCTGATCCTCCCCATGTTGAGAACATGTGGCCTGGTATGGTTCAGGAAGGGGAGGATGCATACTCACCTCCTCCCCTTTTTCTGGTCTGCCAGACTGCATGTTTGGATAAAGGTCTGGTATGGAATTTAGGGGATCTCACACCATTTTTTTTTTTATTCTCCTTAAAAGTCATACCAGACCCAAAGTCCTCACCTGTTTTGTTTTTTTTTTACATTGCCCCCACTTTGTTTACATTCACTTGTCACCCGGGAATCCCCAGCTGACAGCCTAATGAGCAGGGCAGGGGTGAGTCACTGATTGATAGGATGCCAGCGAGTGCTTGCTCCCTGACATCCAGCATCCCTGAGCTAGAACTGTCACATTTAGAAGTGGTAGGAATACCTCTGCTAAATGTTCCACTTCCCACTGCAGCTGGAGGTCTAGTCTATAGTAATCCAAGGTGTACAAAAATACAATACAGTAAATACTGCAAAATACACAAATTAATGCATGGGGTAATTACCAAGTTATTAGTGAATTGCCTGCTTCTGAGATAAATAAATGAGTTATTTGAACACAAAAAATGTATTTATCTCTTAGTGAATTGACCCCTGTAACTTTATATGAGATGATTATGCCTAATGATGATGGAAGAAAATTGTGTAGCTAATAATTATACAGGAAAGGCTGCCTCTTTTCTTCCTACTGTGCATAATGGTAAATCAGGCCCTGGTGCCTGGGCTGAGGGAGGGGGCTGAGGGTACTACATGAATTGTGCACCCATCCTTTAAAGTGGTCCTTTGGTTTCGTTACATCGATTATATCTTTCTGGTTTGGAGTGATCCCGATGAGTTGTTGCATACTTTTGTGCAGCAGCTAAATACTAACACTTTCACCCTTAGTTTCACTATGTCCTGTGATCCAGACAAAATTGAGTTTCTAGATGTACAAATTCATAAATACAAAGAAGGTTTTTTGTCCAGTAGCCTCTACCGAAAACCCACTGCTGGAATGGCATTTTACATGCCACCAGCTTTCATCCCAGTAACCTGGTCAAATCTATCCCCTTTGGCCAGTATCTTCGCATCAGATGAAACTGTTCGAATTATGTTACATTTAAAGAAAAAGCGGATAAGCTTAGGACGAGACTCTGAGCTCGTGGGTACTCGCATAATTGTCTTAAGAGAGCTTACAAAAAAAGCTACTGCTAAGACTAGGCAGGAACTGTTATACAAAACTAAAACACATAAATCAGATGTGGACCAACTAAGATTAATCACTCGTTTCTCAAATCAGCAGGAACGATTCAAACAGATTATCGATAAATTTTTAACACTGGATCCTATAGCTGGATCCTTTGTGCCCAAACATCCGGTATTTACATTTAGGAGAGCTAGATCTTTGAGAGACAAACTTGTCTCCAGCGAATTTAGAGGGGGCAGTAAGGATCCCTGCAAAAGGCCCAGTACATTTAGATGCGGGGGATGTAGGTACTGCCAATACGTGGATACTTCCACACATCCAACTCTCCCCAACAGAGTTAAGTTTACACCTAGACATTACGCGATTTGTCGAACACAAGGAGTGGTATACCTTTTACAATGTGACTGTTCCTGTTTCTATGTGGGAAAGACCAAAATGGAATTCTGGCAGAGAGCATACTGCCATATACTTAGTATGCAATCTTGTAACCCAGATCTACCTCTGGGACGTCATGTTACACAACTCCATGGTGGTATTTTCCCACGGGTTAAATTTCTGATAAAAAACTCATAATAAAAACCCTGTTTGGGCTCAACCAACTCCAATGACAAAAAGGGGATAGGGAAAGGGGAAAAGGAAATACACAGCCCACTGTGCAAGTGCAAAAAGTCAAAAGTTATTATATCAAAAACACATAAATGGAATAGCCAATGATAAAAACTGAATCATTCACAACGTGTCAATCATACTGTGATAAAATCTCAATGTCCACCGTTCTTGCCCCTATCCAGTGACAGTAATATATTTATATATATATATATATATATATATATATATATATATATATATATATATATATATATATAGCGAGGAATGTGAAAGTACAATATCTTCAATCCTGAGCAGTGATAATAACTTGAAACATAGAAATTGCATGCATGCATGCATTGGAATAGGATGTGGAGCTAAGTTGTCTCCCAACGGGAAATGGATCCTAGGAAGATCAGACCTGAAACCTGGGAAAGAGGCACACTGGCATATTGTGGTAATTGTTATTAATACCTTGATGTATCCAGAAGAGGGGTGAAATTGCTGAGATATGAAAAGGGGAAGGGACGACACCCTCGGGTCAGCAGTGGTCTAGAGAAGGTATATGGAATTGAAAGATACAGTCACAGTATGTATGTGGCATGAAACACCAGAGATTTGAATGCAAAACAATGTCATGTAACCTCCCTCTCACTGTTGAAAACCATAATTTGATATCCAGAGTGTGCATGCAGGTTGACAGTCCTGGTCCATGGGAGACCATACATGGATCAAAGCATATAGTCCAAAGTAGAAAGAGAGTAAATGGATACTTTTCAGGTGCTGATGGAAAAACAAATCTTCAGTGCCAGTACCATTGCCAATTTCCAATGAGGCCCGTCAGGCATAAGCAAGTGTTCATATATTCCAGTCACAAGGGCAAGGTGGACAAGGAAACAAAAGCTCCTAACCAATTTTGCCGGTCACCCCTGGCTGCGTCAGAGGCAGCAAGGTCCCGTCTATGCACAAAAGCCCACTGAGCTTTTAAGTAGCAAAACCTCAAGTTTCTCCAGGTGTGCAGCATCAACATAAATCATGTCATCACTTCCGAGTGTATCATCATGTCATCACTTCCGGGTGAACCCGGAAGTGTATCAACAACTGACAGGGCTGTATCATGCTGCACACCAGGAAGTAGACACTGAGTATAGTGGACAGTCCAGGCACAAATATATGTTGCAATCTCATTGATCTCCACAAGAGGAAACATTTGTAATATATCCCTGGAGTGTCCACATGCAATTCAAGCAAAGTTGGGCAGATGTCAGGGATGGGAATGAATGGCTAAATACCAAAATGTACTATTTATTTATTGCTGAGAACAATATACCTAAACCAAACATATATGAAGCACAGTGGGCTGAGAAAAAAAAAACTAAATAATAATAATATATATTAAAATAAATAAATAAATAAAAAAAAGAGGAAAAGGTTACTTAATTGATTTAATATTTTAAAAAGGGCACAAAACTGATGCTATCATTCAGGTCAGGGACCTTGGTAGCCTTTAATTCCCACATCCATTGGGATTCATGTTGGAGTACCAATTGATCCCCCCTATTATCCTGGGGGACAACTTCAAGGACCCAAAGCTTGAGGCATCGGGGGTCTCTGTCATGCTTTAGGCATACGTGCCTAGCAATAGGGGCCTTCAAATGGTAAGTCTCAATCTCATACAAATGCTCCTGAAAACGCTTATGCACAGGTCAGATGGTCTTGCCTATGTAAAAGGAATTACAGGAGCATGTGATGATGTAAATGACCCCCATAGCATCACAACTATCCCTCTGTCTACAGCTCAGGACCCTGCCTGTGGGAAGTTGCTGCTGACACACGGAGAACCGGGATCTGTGTGTGTAAACACACAGTTTCCGGTTCTCTGAGAGGAGAACAGACAGATCGTCTGTTCATACAGAGTATGAACAGCGATCTGTCATCTCCCCTGCACAGTTCCCGTGCCCCTTCAGTTAGAACACACACTAGGGAACACATTAACCCTTTGATCGCCCCTAGTGTTAACCCCTTCACTGCCAGTGACATTTTTACAGTAATCAATGCATTTTTATAGCATTGATTGCTGTATTAATGCCAATGTGTCAAAATTGTCCGATGTGTCCGCCATAAAGTCGCAGTAAAAAAAAATGTATAATAAAAATGCCATAAATCTATCCCCTATTTTGTAGACGTGATAACTTTTGTGCAAACCAATCAATATACACTTGTTGTTTTTTCACCAAAAATATGTAGAAGAATACATACTGGCTTAAACTGATGAAAAAAATTGTTTTTTTTTTGTTTTTTTTTAAATTTGGATATGTATTATAGCAAAATATAAAAAATATTGTTTTTTTTTTCAAAATTGCAGCTCTTTTTTGAATTATAGCGCAAACAATAAAAACCGCAGAGGTGATCAAATACCACCAAAAGAAAGCTCGATTTGTGGGGAAAAAAAGGCATCAATTTTGTTTGGGTACAACATCGCACGACCGCGCAATTGTCAGTTAAAGCGACACAGTGCCCTATCACAAAAAATGGACTGGTCATTAAGGGGGCAAATCCTTCCGGTCCTTAAGTGGTTAAAAGTGAAAGGAAAGATAAATTAGGTATTAACGTAACGTAACTTTTTTTTTTACAGATCTGGATAGATAAAGCTTTGAGGAGATGACTCATTCCTCCTGCCTGATCTCTCTAATTAGAGAAAGTCAGCGTCAAAAGAAAAGGCTATTGTTGTGTTCCCTCTTCAGAATTTCGATTATATTTACTATGAAACCAACATCATGGATATACCTTGTAGTAAAGTGGAACTTTACTCACCTCACGATATTTTATTTTTATCTTTGCTTACCAGGTTTGGTGGGTTATCCTCAGTTCACATACTCACAACCCCGGAAATCTAGCAATGTTTTGCGGCACACCAGGTCCCAAACTGTTTTCCTTAATGATATTATTGGGAGCCAGCTGTCTCCTCTGGGCTTGGGTAGCTGGCCCCCTGATGATGCAAGCCAAGTCCACCCTCCTTCAGTGCTATGTAGAAGCTTTGAGGCCTCCAGGAATATTAGATATGCATATCCCAGGAGACACCAGGAGTAAGGACACATCATTCTCGCCTAGGAGAAAATTGAGGCTGGGGGGGGGGGGGGGGGGTTGGGTGAAATGCAAAAAAAAAATGAATAAACAGAAAGAGAAAAAAATGGCTTTTCACCATTGTGGTGAAAAAAAAATTTGAAAATGTACACACTTAAAAATGAAAATCAATTGACCTAAAACAATAATGATAACAATGATACAAATGATAATTGGAAAATGCTTGTAATTGTAAAATTATTATAAAGATGATCATTGTTAAAACTGGACATGATAAATTCATAAATTACTGCAGTTGTGCATTCATTCACTGCTTTAAATATCCTTCTGAAAGCAACTAGCATGAGCACCTAAATCCGTCTTGGTAGTAAGATTGAGTATCCCTACCCTATCAAAAACTTGAAGAAAAAAAACAATTTTGGCTTTACACTTTTTGATTGATTTACTAAACGGCCATAGATTGTTCACTTTGCAAAGAAAGTTTCACTTTGGAAGGGAATTATTCCCAGTGAATGAGGTGAAGCTCTACTGACTTGTGCTAGCAAAAATCCTGTATTTTCTATTTTCCTTGCACATGATAGGATATTCTTTGCAAAGTTAAACTTTACCACATTCACTAGGTTCTGGGGTAAGTTCCTTTGCAAAATGAACAGCCTATTTGTCTTTAGTAAGCTAAAGGAGAAGTAGAGCCAAAGCTCTTTTGTGGGTCACAGGCCTGCGCACCAGTGAGTGCTGGAGGGGCAGAGCAGAGAGCCAGTGACTGACAGCCACTGGCTCTCAGTGGTCTTCGATCGCTCAGTTCTTGGAGTAAAGACAGCGGGGGGGGGGGACAAATGCAGCATTGGAGCAATGCTGCATCCACCTAAGTGAGCATGTTTGTTTTTTTTAAATCCCGCCCTTCTCTTAACCGACTTTGATATGACTTTGGTGTGACTTTTTACACTCTGTGGCATTGAAGTCATATCAAATTTGGACCAAAGTAGTGCACAAACTTTTTCTAAAGTTGGACAGACTTGTGTAGCATCAGTTAAGACAGCTCTCATAGGGAAATATTGAATTTCACGTGCCATCCGACTTGGGGTGTCACAAGTCGGATCCTATGTCACATTAGTGTGAACTGAGCCTGAGCCAGACACAGGCACCAAAAAACAATAAGTCATGTAGTAGACACAAAAGTAGCATAAGGTCAATATTATAAAGAACAGAGAATTTTTGACACAGAGTGAATCCTACTGGGATAAAATTATCGTGAAAATAGAGAAATCAAACTTCAATAAATCAGGTTTACAAAGGACAGTCAGCAATATTGTGAGGAGAGGAGATTCACAATCCCCAAATGTTGTCAATAAGAGCTGGATGGCTACTGTTTGCAAATGTCAGTTCATGAATTAGGAGAACAAAGTTAGGCTTCATTCACACGGACGCTCAAACTCATACAGAGTGAAGAGTCCATTGTTTATCTTTTTTCAAGCAGCACAGAGTTGTGTGAAGGCCTCTTCCTGGGAGACTTTGAAGCAGGACTGATGGCCTTGTAAGCCTGGAGCAGTGTTTCTCAACCTTTTTCAAGTCAAGGGACCCTTTAAAATGAAGCACATTTTGAGGCACACACATAGGACAGCCAACATTAGAGATGTTTATTTCTTGCAAATCAAATACACTTTTGCATAGCTCTCAACTGTTCTTGATTTCAAGGGACTGCCCCTGATTTGAAACAAAGTCCCTCTGTCCCTCCTTCCTCATTTGTCCCTTATTTTGGTCTGATCTATATAGTTGTAAATAAAATGCACTGTTTATCTTGTAAAAAGTATTTTCCAGTGCTAAACCTTTCATCCAAATTCTAAATTGCTGCATTTGTGAATTTCAAAAGCCAATATAAAGGAATAGTAGTGGTTAAAAGCACTTGTGGGTTTAACTAATCTTTTTTTTCATACAATTCTCTTTTAAGGGGGTTTGGCAGGAGGTGTGTCCTATGCCTACATACTTTTGCTAATAGGTGTCCCTCATTTCCATATCAAAAAGGTATGCTTTTGCACACTGGTACTGATGCTGTTAATGTGACCCCAGTGCTGAGAGAGAAGGGTGAGGGCTCCAACAAGGATGCTGTCCAGGTGACAGACATCCTCCTTAACAATTGATGGTGTCAGCAGTTGTTAGAGTGCTGGCGGCTGGCCTACACAGTACCCAGGTTGTAATGTTGCACACTGAAAACCCTTGGCTTTGTGTAACGAAAAGGCAGGCTTGATCCACCTACTGGGTTGTACACAATTTTTGGGCAATTTTTAGACATTTTGTCAAAGCTCCCCGGAAGAACCCAGAAGGCACCCCGGGATGGTTGAAAAAAGCTGGCCTAGGGAACACAGTTGCACTAGAGTATAATAAATCTGATGAAACAGTATAAGTTATATGACCTTGTTCTTAGCTGGGATGTTTGGTATATATTCACCAAACATTTGAGTTATTGAGATTGGTTTACTAAAGGCAAATACCTTGTTCACTTTACAAGTGAAGTTGCACTCTGCAAGGTTTCTCTAGAACTTAGTGAATGCAGTGAAACTTCACTTTTCAAAGAATACCCAATCACATGTAAGAAAAATAAAAAAAATATTTTTTTTTCTCTTGCAGATTGCAACTGCACTTCAAAGTGAATAGTCAACAACATATTTTCCTTTAGTAAACCTTTTTTTTTTCTTCTAAATTTCCGTTTCTCTATGTACCAATATACCATTAATGTACCTCTGTTGCAGAAAAGAAAAAGCTTTCCTAGATTTTAGGGCAAACTACCACTAGGTTCTTCTATAGAAAACTGCTTCATTAATTTCCTGGTATACATTGTATAGGACATTTAAAACTTTTAGTAGAATGAGGAAGTACTTCAGCAGCTGACCTCATTAACTACTTGCTGACTGCCACCCTCAATGTGCTGCAGATGATTGGCACAGTAGGCAAAGCGACATACCGGTATGTGGCCCCCTACTTCTGGGTTTAGGCCACGCACGCGAGCCCTCCACATAGCTCCCACTGTGTTTGTACACAGCAGGAGCCTGTCAGCAAGTCCCGGCCAATGATTCACAGCCTGGGACCTGCTGATCAGCTGTGTGTAATTACAGCCCAAAGCTTTGTGTTGGTAAACAATACAGAGCTCTGTCTTGAGGGAGCAATATGTCCATTTCTCAAGGCTTGCAAAGCGGAGATGATAAACTGAGAGATCTGTAGTAAAAAGCAGCACATAATACACATATTACACATAGTTAGGCACACTTCTAACCCCTTGATTGTCCTAGATGTTAACCCCTTCCCAGCCAGTGTCATTAGTACAGTGACAGTGTATAGTATTATCACTGATCTCTGCATTAATGTCACTGGTGTTGTCAGTGGCAGTTAGTCATTTAACTCAGGCATCAGTTAGTGTCAGATTGTCTGCCACACTATCACAGTCCCACTATAAGTCACTGATCGCTACCATATATATACCATAGTTTGTAGGCACTATAACTTTAACGCTAACCAATCAATATACACTTGTTGGTATTTTTTTTACCAACCTAGCAGAATACATTTTTGTCAAAATTTATGAAGAAATTAGATTTTTAAATAATTTTATTGTATATGTTATTTAGAAGAAAGTAGAATTTTTTTTTCAAAAATGTTAGTATTTTTTCGTTTATATCGCAAAAAAATAAAAAAATCCAGTATAAGTGTTTCGTATGACCATGCAATTACCAGTTAAAGTAGCACAGTGCTGAATGGGAAAAAATGGCCTGGTCACGAAGGAATAAAATCTTCCGGAGCTTAAGTTGTTAAAACACACTCTACACCTGCCCATCCCCTCTAGGAGATTGCTCCCACCCACCTCTGTACTTACATGCTTTTTTAATTCTCCCTGAATACGTAGCCAGTGTCTTCCTCTGCGGTTCAATCATTTGCATCTCTCCTTCTCCTTGATCACACAACAGCATATGTGAATAGAGCTGCAGTATTGAAAACAGGAGATGTGTGTCCCTGAAAGTCTGTAAAGCTCACCACACACTATACAATCTGATTGTACAAGTTCTTTAGATCTGCCATCAACTATGTAGCAGCCTGATTGGATTCAGAATGATTGTATAGATAGGTGTGCCCTCTTAATAAATAGTTTTGGTAAATCTAAAGAGATTGTACAGAGATTGTACAATCAGAGTATATAGGGCATCTTTTTACAAGTACATGGGAGGGAGACATTCAGCTGTCAATGTTCTTGTAATCAAGCTCCAGCTCAGGGAGGGGGAGGGTGTAAACACACCAATTTCACTTTCAGGCCCCATTCACACCTAGCGTAGAGTTTTTTGGCACATTATTCCCACACCATGTAATGAGTAGCCCATTGATTTCAATGGGCTGCCCTATGCTTGGCAAATACAGCAAAGTAGCTCATGGGGCATTTTGGTGCATTGTGGTTTGTGTGGTTAACAATTAATGTTAGTAGTTAATTTTAGGTGTATAAACCTAAATAGGGATAATTTTGAGTTGGGTGTCCCTTTTGTGACGTCTTTCTCTTTACAGCATAACAATATAAAGAGTCTAATATATAAACATTGGCATGTTATTAAGAGTGATATGATTCTCAATGGGGTCCTGCCGGATAGGCCCCGTGTGGTTTTTAGGGGGGCACCCTCATTGAGAAATCAGTTGGCCCCCAACATCTTGAACCCTCCGGTCATAAGACCAACCTTTTTTGACCAGCTAACTGGTTTTTACCAATGCAGGAAATGTAGAGTCTGTACTTTGAGTGCATGCTCCCATAGACGTACTACCACCTTCATTTCCACCAGTACACAGGAGAGACACATCATTAAACCATTCATTACTTGTGCCACCAAGTGAGTTGTTTATTTGTTGCAGTGCCCATGTGACCTGCAATATGTGGGCAGAACTAAGCGACCTCTTCAGGTGCGACTTAATGAACACATCACCAATATCTTAACAGGCTTCAGGAACCACTCAGTGTCCAAACACTATTTATTGGTGCATGATAGGAATCCCTCCAAAACTATTTTTTGGGGATAGATAGATTTAAACCCCATTGGAGAGGAAGTTCACTGATTAGGAGGATATCTCAATTAGAGATGAGCTGGATCCATAGGTTGAGGACTTACGCCCCCTATGGATTAAATATTGATATGGATGTAAATGCTTTTATTGACAATTCTTAAGTATTTGAATTTGTTTGGAAGTTTATAGAATGATGTGAATTCGCTCTGAGATACTTGCTAGAGGGTAATAGGTCGTGGAAATTCATATAGATTTTTTTTTCTTTTTTTAATTGGTTTTTTAACTTAATTTTTTGATTTATTATTAATTTTTTGTATCACGATATAATTTCAACTTGTTTCACATAATTCTTCATATATATTTATATATGTGGGTCTATACACAATTTTTTGACTGTATATATGTCATAATTTTGTATTTTTATTTATTGATTGGGTATTTACCTGATTTATTTATTTATTTTCATTTATTAGACACATTCATTTAGATACACTATTTAATGAATATTCCTTTGCAAGAAATACATTTTTTGTAGAGGTTATTTTATAATGAATGAATTAATTTATTTATTATGGATTCGGGTATTCATTTAGATTGCATGATTACACGAATTTGTGTAGTCATGCCTATTAGGATTCAATTATTCACACATTTTTCTAAAAGTTTTTTAAGATAGGTGTTTTTTATTAGTTTTGTTTGATTCGGTAACAACGTCGCTGGACACGCTTCTGGGATATAATGTCTGCACTTCCCGTTGAAGTCTGGGCGGTTGCCCATATCCAGCATGGCGTTGCTAGTTGCTCTATTTGGGCTATGTATTTTTAACCATCCACACATCCTGGTGGATGTCAGGGCATTTGCCCATACCTAAGATGGCGTCCTTGTGCTTGTATCTCAGAACGAGGCTTGGTTGCCTATATAATGGTGGTGGCTCACTGCGCTGCTTGTCCCCATTGAGAACGTCCTTTTGATGATGAAACGCGTCTGGGTACGCACGCAGTGAAGCTACCACGTGACCAGGAAGTAGGACGAGCTCCGCTTTGTGATCCTATGCCGGCCAGCGTTTTGTATGAGATTTTATGCGAAAATCATTCTTCTGTTTGTAAGTGTATTACTTTTATCTATTAAAACCGTCTTTGAATGTATTACACCATGGATAGTTTATTTCCTTTTTGGGTCATGTACTGAGGACATGGATTTCCTGGCTACAGAGGGCGAATCAATCATTTCTTGTCACCTATCAATCAATTCCTAGTGTGATATAGAGCCTAGCTACCACTGTGAGTCGGTAAGTGCAATTTACAGCCACGGTGGTGGGATATCACCCTTTGTTTTTGTGTGCACACCAGGGTGTTGGTACGTTTGTATGTTCACACAAGTTTATAACCATACTACACTATGGCTAGCTTTTTTGTTATTTTTTCTTCTACATTTACTGAGGGAATCATATCTTGAATCTGGACAAAGCAGATCAGTTTCCATCCCAAAGGCCCTGGCTGGGTTTAAGCCATCCGTCTATTTTGTTTGGCGTTCTGGTAAGGGCAACTTACTCTTGTGATTTTTTGGACTGTTATTTCATCCATATATGTTGAAGCATTCTGGCGATCTCAAGTTTTTTTCCATCATAGGAGATATCTGGACTTTATTTTTAATTCTTAGTTTTTATTTCAATTTTTTGTGGCATTCAATTTTCCACCTAAATAACGTTTTAGATAACGTAATAAGGATTTAGAGCGGTTTATTATTTTTACATTGCTATTTGGTGTTGTCGCACTGTTTACTGCTGCTTATTTTTACAATTTTTTCCAGCGCGGAATTTTTTATTGTATACTGTATTGACAGCTGAATGTCTCCCTCCCATGTACTTGTAAAAAGCTGGCCACGCACTTTGCAATCTGATTGTACAATCTCTGTACAATTTCCTTTAGAATTACCAAAACTATGTAATAGGAGGACCCACCTGAACAATCTATTCAATATGTATTAAATCAGGCAGGCCCTTGCAGATTGTACAGTGTATGGCCACAGAAGTAGTAGAGTGGGTGGAAATAAAAATGAGGTGGTATAGTGATGAGGTAGGTATGGTCCAGAGAGGTAAACACACTATATTCTGTGATGCAGTAAGACAATGCATGATGGAATATGAAGTTTCCTGGATGATCACATGATGACATAGGAAGTGATTGGCTCAGAGTGCATTTTTTTTATTTTGAACAAAAAGGTACAGATTTAAAGCTGCCATGGACTAAGTAAGTGATGGCTTGGGCAAGAAAGATACTAGAAAAGGCTTCTATTTATAATGAAAAGTGAAATTCTATCTGGAAAGGTGAACTTAGCTTTTAGGGTTACTATCTTGAAATAATTGAAGCAGGTATTTAATATCTTGTGCATACCATTATTCCAGATAGGGAATAGAGCGATAGTGCCGTAGAGAGAGGTTACCCCAAACTGGATTATTTGGGGAGATAGACCAGTCATCCTGAGGGAAAAGTTTAAAATTTGAGAGAGGATCTTGAGAGAAGTTAGCAACATAGGTGGTTTCCTGTATAACACATTACACAAGGATTCATATAAGGTTATTATGGCTGCATCCATTGCTGTACATGAATTATGTTTGGAGCGGCAAAGCCAATCTTGTATGTATATTAATTGGAAGGCCAAGTAGTAATATTGAAAATTAGAAATGGCCAATCTGGCATGATGTAGAGGAAGTTGCAGGGTGGCTAAAGCAATTTGAGATTGTTTCTGATTAAATAAAAAGAAGATACAGAAGGATGGGATGAGCTTAAAGAGATCAGGGCATTCAGAAAATCATTTTGGATAAATTGGGTTTACCCGTGGAATTTTCAGGGAGGACATCCATTTTTTGGTTTTGCCAGTTACTATAGGAAAGAGATTTTAATATAGGGAAGATGTTATTATCCCAATCGGTAATTAAGAGAAGCTGTATGGTAATTTCCAAATAACAAAATGTATCAATAAGTCCAGAGGATTGATGAATGTTATTCACAAAGTTAGGGTCCACAGGAAAACAAATCAGTTTAGCAGACGATACTAAGCTAAGCAGGGCAATAACTTCTCCGCAGGATGTGGAAACCTTGCAAAAAGACCTGAACAAATTAATGGGGTGGGCGACTACATGGCAAATGAGGTTCAATGTAGAAAAATGTAAAATAATGCATTTGGGTGGCAAAAATATGAATGCAATCTATACACTGGGGGAGAACCTCTGGGGGAATCTAGGATGGAAAAGGACCTGGGGGTCCTAGTAGATGATAGGCTCAGCAATGGCATGCAATGCCAAGCTGCTGCTAACAAAGCAAACAGAATATTGGCATGCATTAAAAGGGGGATCAACTCCAGAGATAAAACGATAATTCTCCCGCTCTACAAGACTCTTGTCCGGCCGCACCTGGAGTATGCTGGCCAGTTCTGGGCACCAGTCCTCAGGAAGGATGTACTGGAAATGGAGCGAGTACAGAGAAGGGCAACAAAGCTAATAAAGGGTCTGGAGGATCTTAGTTATGAAGAAAGGTTGCGAGCACTGAACTTATTCTCTCTGGAGAAGAGACGCTTGAGAGGGGATATGATTTCAATTTACAAATACCGTACTGGTGACCCCACAATAGGGATAAAACTTTTTCGCAGAAGAGAGTTTAACAAGAATCATGGCCACTCATTAAAATTAGAAGAAAAGAGGTTTAACCTTAAACTACGTAGAGGGTTCTTTACTGTAAGAGCGGCAAGGATGTGGAATTCCCTTCCACAGGAGGTGGTTTCAGCGGGGAGCATTGATAGCTTCAAGAAACTATTAGATAAGCACCTGAATGACCGCAACATGCAGGGATATATAATGCAATACTGACATATAATCACACACATAGGTTGGACTTGATGGACTTGTGTCTTTTTTCAACCTCACCTACTATGTAACTATGTAACTATGTAGTTTTCCCTAAAACCTGCTACATTCCTGAACGCTCAATAATTTGAAAGAGAGAGGAAAGTGAGTGATCCAGATCACCAAGGTAGATTTAGGGCGTCATCCAAATACATAGATATACATTCCTTCAATTAGTACAATTAATTAGTTCAATTAATACAAAGTCCTTTAATAATGGGAGCAGTTTATATCAGAATTGCTAGAGGTTCTATGGCTTTGAATAAAATAGGTATTAAGCGGCTTCCCTGTCTTTCAGCTCTCTAAATGAAGAAAACATTTGATACATTTTGATTGAGTCTAATCTTGGTTATTGGATCCTTATATAACAACTGAATCAATTTAAGAATCTTTGAGCCAAACCCCAAAAGTCATAGGACAGCAAACAGATAGGGTCATTCTACACTATCTTTTGTATTCTAACACTTTTTTGTGTCTAAGGAGTGTGGATATTTCAAATTACTGAAAAATCCAAGCCAAGTAATCCAACAAATCAAGATTAGAATAAGAGGCAATTGAGGAATACAGTTGACAATAATAGGGAGTAAAAGCACCCAGGACCTTGAGAGCATGTGTATGGCAAAATCCCTGGTGATCCACTATTCAAGAATTTGCTATGAAAGTGTAGTCTGAATTGGTAAAGTAAGAGAAACCTGTTTAATAGCCAATTTCAAAAATAAGTTGTTTGAATGCAAACAGATTTTTGCAGTTTGAGAGAGAAGGAAAATTGTTTGTTGGGCTTGCCATTCTATATAATGTTGCTGATGAGGGATTATTGTGCTCTAGCATTGATTAAGGTGGATTGTGTTGTTTTGAAAAGAGCCCCCCAAATCACAAAAATAATGCCTATAATGGCCATAAAAGAGCCTTTAGGAATAGCCGTAGATGCTTCCCATGTTAGAAATGAAGAATGGGTGTGTTGATTATCCTCCAATAATCTTGCATGGCTATCTGGCAGTGGTTCTTTATAATTTAATACAATAGCCAATTAGGTTGCAATCTTCAGATATGTGACCCGATAGGAGGAGAGAAGTAATAAGATAAAAGAAGGGGGCATGGTTAGAAATACCTCTAGAGAGATAGTCTCAGCTATGGTCAGCAATAAAGGGATGCAGAGAGCTAGATAAATACGGGAAAGGGGGCTATGAGTGTTTAAGTGACATAAAAACATTTTGTTATCTTGGTGCATCCACCTCCATACATCAGTTAAATCATATTTCACAATCCAAACAGCAAATTTAGAGGTTTGATAAGATGTTCCACCCAACCTATCCATCACAACATCAGAGTCTGCATTGAAGTCCCTTATAAACATATTACAAACAGAATCTAGGGAAATCATTTTCTAAAATGTTGCGTCCAGGAGGTTAGGATTGACATGGGGAGGGGCGTAGAAGTTCACTATAGCCACTTCCCGACTGGCTCATGTACATATTCGTCGGCACGTTGGTAGCCCTGTGCAAAACGAGGTACAGGTACATTGGCTCCTTTAAGAGCCTTAGCAGGCATGCGCGCACACTGCATGGTGGGGGACCTGCAATCGCGGGCACGAGAGCCAGAACAGGGATCTGTGTGTGTAAACACACAATTCTTTCCTCAGTTAGTGCAGGTAGCCAGGCGCACAGCAGCTTCTCATCCACACAGGGTCAGTAAACAGTTCAGGGGTGTCTTTTTTAAAGTTTATTGCTCAGGAACCATGAACTTAGGAGGTCAGTAGAGTGTGAGATACTCCAAAACGCTTGGTGCACAAATTGCAGAGGACTCTTCCCTACCTTTGAGCAGCAGCAATACTGTACCCTCCCCAGCTGTAGACCGAGGGATTGCTAAATAAGTTATATGGTGAACAAAAACAAAAAAGATTAAAGGAAATTTGTAATAAAAGAAATGCAATTAGCCATTTCTGACCCCTCCTTCTGAAAATATGAGTTGCCTGGTTGTAATTGAGGTCCTGCCTGGTTGTAATTGAGGTCTGTTCACTTACAACCCTTTGACCAAACCATTGTTGTGTGGGCTGTTTTCAACACAGCCTCTATCACTTCTTGGTTCCTTAAGGTGTAGATAATGGGATTCAGAAGAGGAGTCACTATGGATGGGACAACAGAAACTATCTTATTAAACTGAAGGGAATCACCACTAGCTGGTCTGATGAACATGAACACTATAGTACCATAGAAAAGGATAACAACAAATAAATGGGAGGCAAAAGTGGAAAACGCTTTACGTCTTGCTGACACAGAAGACAATCTGATTATCATTCGGGTAATACATGCATAAGATATCAAAGTCAAGAGAAAACACCCTAAAGTTACAAAACATATGGAAAAAAAAGCTGCATTCTGAGCTTTCGCTGTATCAGAGCAGGACAAGCGAATCATTGGAGCAAAATCACAATAATAATGATCTATCCTATTCCCTTTACAGTACCAAAGTTTGGATAGTCTTAAGCATGGAACAATCACTCCAATGAATCCACATGCCCATGATCCCAGTATGAGCATAGTACATACACTGGGACTTATGATCACAGAATAGCGCAGTGGATTGCAAATGGCGACATAGCGATCATACCCCATTGCAGTCAGGAGATACATTTCTGTTGCTCCAAGAGAAAAATGGAAATAATACTGAGCCAGACAGCCAGCTACAGAAATGTGTTGGTCCTTTGTTTTAAGAGACCACAGGAGTCTAGGGACTGTAACAGAGGGATACCAGAGCTCAAGGAATGACAGTCCACCGATAAAGAAGTACATTGGTTTATGTAGACCTTTGTCTGCTTTGATAATGACAATGATGAAAATGTTTGCTGTAATGGTGGCAATGTAGATAATCAATAAAACAATAAAAAGCCAAATTCTTCTCTGCCCCTCAATAGAAAACCCTAAAAGAAGAAAGTCAGTTATAACTGACTGGTTAAATTGATGGCTTGTTACCATGGTGATCTGTAAAGAAAAATACATAGAGTCACAAACATTTCCAAGATTTTTTGCATTATACAACCCCTGGCAAAAAGTATGGACTCACCACCCTTGGAAAATGTTCATTCAGTTGTTTAATTGTGTAGAAAAAAAAACTAATCACTGACATGACTCAAAACAATTTTCATTATAATTCCAACCTTTTGGCTTTAAGAAACACTTAGCAGGCATGCATGCCTGCTAGAAAACTGTAGTCAATTGCAACTGTTTTTGCAGATCAAGCAAACTTTTGCTTGGAACTTTTGTTTGGTGCTGTTTCGATTAAATGTATGAAGACGACTGCCTGAAGAAAACATGCAAATTTCCACAATCATTGATGATATGGGATTGCATGTCAGGTAAAGGTACAGGAGAGATGACAGTCATTAAATCTTCAATAAATGCACAAGTTTATATTGAGATTCTGGACACTTTTCTTATTCCATCAATTGAAAGGATGTTTGGTGATAATGACATCATTTTTCATGATGTAATCTGCTGCAGATGTTTGTTTTAGAACTGCAAAGTACATGGTGATTCCATAATATTTTCCTCAGAATTGAGTGATTCCATATTGTTTTCCTCTGCTTGATCTGCAACTGACTACAGTTTTCTTTCTTTTTTAATTTGTTTAATTGTTTCTTAAAGCTATAAGGTTGGAATGTTAAATGAACATAGTTTTGAGGCATGTCTGTAATTAGTTTTTTTTTTCTACACAATTAAACAATTGAACATTTTCCAAGAGTGGTGATTCCATACTTTTTGTCAGGGGTTGTATATATATTATTTATTATATTAAATAACACTTCCTACAAAAAAAATTACACACAAATATTGTTTCATAAAAGGAAATCTGTTGACCTAGAAAATTCAGTTGTCACAATCTAAATCAGTGGTCCTCGCCCTGTTTTCCATTCCCCTCTTGCTTTCAAATGTGGTCCAAGATGAGGGTAACTCAACTCTCACAATTTATAACAGGTTCTTCCATTTTCTTCACTGCAACAAACTTTTTTAATTTTCTCCAACAGGAGCATATTGGTATCTTCAAATTTAACATTTTCTGGAGCATAATATCAAGTTCCCTAATGGTAATTTGCTTTTGTCTCCCTTCAAACAAAGGTATTGTAATGACCCACATTCCCCAGGAATGATATCACTTATTTACACCATGTTACTCACCCCACTCACATCCCATTTCCTAATTTAGTTGGCAACAGACATTAGTTGGCAACAGACTTTGGGATAGACCTAGAAGCAGATAATTGTTCCCATATATGGGATAGAGTGAAATCTTACTCTCGTAACATGCTTGCAGTAGAGACCAACTATAAAGTTTGGACCTGTTTCTGGTTATCCCCCCACATGTTTCTGAGGCTGTAGACACTTGGGAACATTTTTCCATATATGGTGGACTTGTCCACTGGTTCAGCAATTTTGGCCAGCAGTGTTTTCAATCTTGACTTCACTGATGGAACAGGAAATCCCTCTCAAAGCAGAATATGCTCTCCTTTGTATTAGACCCCCAAATCTATGTGTAGCCAGATGCTTGGCTAGATAGAGAGCAAATTAGGACACTGAGCTGAAGCTTCTAGGGATTAAACACTTAACCAACAGCTTATACCACTGCAAGCAGATTTCCACTGGGACTAAATTCATGTGCACCACCATCAAGACGGGCCCCAATTTTAGCCAGATGAATCTAGGGCATAAGACCGTCTCTTTAGATGAGCTGCTGTACAAGGATTACAGTCATTGCCTGTGGAAGTAGGGGCACCACTGCAGTACATCTGGGTTATAATCTAGTATCTCTTCGAGTGCACTCTAGTAATATAGCATACTGGTAGCAGGAAAATTATGCCAATACTGATTACTGTTACTTTTGTTGTGGTTTATCCCTTTGCTTAACACTGATTTGCAATTTACTAGATATAGAGCCAACTAACTGCTGTGATCATAAGTTCATCATAAGGTAACTTTTCTGCCTGCAGAGTTGTATTAGACATACAACCAACCTAAAGTTATATGCAAATATTGCCAATTCCTTCAATTTATTACAATATAACGTACTTCTTTACTAATAACCAGACTGGTGTTTATCTTCAGATACTGAGATACTGTGTGTCGAGTACATATCCTTATGCTTTCTGCTTTACAGCAGCTGCTATCCACTTTACTTGGTGTGTCAGAGGGTCCGAGATCATTCATAGATTCGAGGCAAAAAACAGAAGACCCAAACTACCAAGGGGCTACTTCAGGGATAGCGCTACATTTGCAATTTAAAGTGGGATTCCGGCCAGCTAAATTTTTTTTTTTAAGTCAGCAGCTACAAACACTGTAGCTGCTGCCTTAAATAAGTAGACTTACCTGTCCTGGGTGCCCGCGATGTCGGCCACCCGAGGCCGACCCGTCCCTCGGCTCTCGGGTCCCGGCACCGCCATCCTAGGTAAGGGAAACAGGCAGTGGAGCCTTGCGGCTTCACTGCCAGTTTCCTACTGCGCACGTGCGAGCGGCACGGCGATCTGTGAATGGCCCCGTGGTTTTCTGGGAACACACACAGTTCCCAGAAGGCAACGGGGCCGCTCAGCTAGGAGCAGAACACGCCGCGGAATAGGAACAGGCAGATTAGGAAGACTGCCTAGCAACAAGGGTTCAGGTAAGTTTCAAATTTTTATTTTTTCAAATTTTTATTTTTTTATTTTTTTAGGATTTTTGGTGAAATTTTTTTTCAGGGTGGCCCTCCACTTTAAGTTAATGATCCCTGTCTTCACAGCTGCTAAACAACAATCATAACATTGGTCCTCAACAAATGTAAAGTGTGCAACAAACAGGGGTTTTAGAAAGACAAAAAATGTTTAGAAATTTCTTTAGAAATGTCTTTAAACCCTTCATGAAAGTCGCAAGTGGTCAAGCTACAGGGACAATACTGAGCATGTTTTTAATACTAAAAATGATGATTAAATGAAAAGGTTACTGATTAAATGAAAAGGTGTAAAAGATAAATGATTAGTTGCTTATTATTTTAGGACCATATCTTAGTACCTGTGGTTGTTGGATTACTATTTACCCTTCGGATGTATAGATGAAAGATATGTGCGTACAATGGGGGTGATTTCTGAAAAAAGTAGAATATTCATTTAATACAATCTGTGTTCACTTCAACCATCCAATTGTGTGGAGGAAATTTTTTTATCCCCTAGATGTGATTGGATAATTATGAGAACAAGTTTAGTTGGCGGACTTTCTATTCTGCTTCCCTAATAGATTCTACAAGAGTACATCATTGAGCACATTTCTACATGAAATTGTCTGTGCATTGGAAATAAATACACAGACTGCATCCTACTAGTAAGAAGTGGCAATAAGAAATGGTTGGTTTCGTTTAGATTTAAATAAGTAACAGCATTGTTTTTTCCTGTCTAGAAATACACTCCAGATATTTTACTCCAGTGTAATCCCTGTGTAATCCCTGCAGGGAATATTTTTAAATACAAGAATGATTAAATGTTATGTAACCCCCAATAGACAGCACTATAAATGTGTCAATGATACCTAAATGTGCAAATATATAACAACAATGTGCAAATATGCAAACTATGCTCCAGAAAAATGCCTAGTGTGCACATATTGTGCACATTATATATATATACATAAAGTAGGGCAGAGGGGCAGAGCAGAGAGCGATAACTGACAGTCACCCCTGTCTGCTCAGTGAAGAACCTGGCGATCAGTGGTCATGTGATCACTCAGTTCTCTGTCTTTGAGCTGGCAGGAGACAGCTGTGATCCCTCAGTTCTTGGTCTTAGAGCCAACAGGGGGCATCCACAGCATCAGACTGATGCTGCAGCCATATAGGTGAGGATGTATATTTATATTTTTTTGCTACCCTACACTTCTCCTTTAACCAGTTGCTGACCGCCGCACACCGATATACATCGGCACAATGGCAGCAGTGGGCAAATGGGTGTACCTGTACGTCCCCTTTAAGAGCCGGGGATTGCAGGCCCACGCGCGCGCTGCATAGAGCGTGACCGTGCCTGCAGGACCGGCGGACTCGATGTCCGCTGGTGTCCCAGCGATCGTGTCACGGAGCCTGAGAACGGTGAAGTGCCTATGTAAACAAGGCATTTCCCCGTCTTGGCTTGTGTCATGACAGAGATCACTGCTCTCTGTCATTGAAAAGCAGTGATCGCTGTCATATGAATTGAAGCCCACCCCCCCCCACAGTTAGAATCTCTCCCTAGGACACACTTAACCCCTTGATCGCCACCTAGTGGTTAACCCCTTCACTGCCAGTGTCATTTACACAGTAATCAATGCATTTTTATAGCACTGGTCGCTGTATAAATGACAATGATCCCAAAATAGTGTCAAAAATGTCCGATGTGTCCGCCATAATGTCGCAGTCCCGATAAAAATCGCAGATCGCCGACATTACTAATTTTTTTTTAAATAATAATAAAAATGCCATAAAACTATTTCCTATTTTGTAGACGCTAGAACTTTTGCACAAACCAATCGATATACGCTTATTGTGATTTTTTTTAACCAATAATATGTAGAAGAATACATATCGGCCTAAACTGAGGAAAAAAATCGTTTTTTTTATATATTTTTGGGGGATATTTATTATAGCAAAAAGTAAAAAATAATGCGTTTTTTTCAAAATTGGCGTTCTCTTTTTGTTTATAGTGCAAGGAATAAAAACCGCAGAGGTGATCAAATACCACCAAAAGAAAGCTCTATTTGTGGGAAAAAAAGGACATCAATTTTGTTTGGGTGCAACGTCGCACGACCGCACAATTGTCAGTTAATGCGACGCAGTGCTGAAATGCAAAAAGTGCTCTGGTCAGGAAGGGGGTAAAATCTTCCGGGGCTGAAGCAGTTAAGGTATATTGACACATTTATAATGCTGTCTATTGGGGGATACACAGGTTTTGTAGCACAGTGTGATGACTAAACAGATGCTATTTGTTGTATTTTATTTTTGTGCAGACTAAATATATATATAGACGCATACACAATCTCCTGTGGAGTCCCTCAGGGCTCACCCTTGTCATCAGTGCTATTCAACATCTACATCTGCCCACTCCTCAATATCATCAGAAAAACGGACCTCTGCTTCCACTCATACGCTGATGACGCCCAACTCTACCTTCGCATCACCGGACAAAAAATTCCATCGTCAGCAATTAGAGAAATGCCTCACTTTAATAGGTGACTGGATGACCATTAGCTCCCTCAAACTCAACAGTTCTAAAACAGAACTTCTTCTCCTACACGCTAACAAAAATTCCAAAACTAAGACTCCGTGGACACCTCCCACCATCTTCGGATAAACCATCTCTCCAAGCACCAAAGCCAAGAGTCTCGGAGTCATCTTTGACTCAGGAATGACAATGGATGCACAAATAGGATCAGTAGTTAGCGGATCCCACCATCTCCTCCGCCTGCTATGTAGACTCATCCCCTTCATCCCAGAAGAGGACAAAGCGGCAGTTGTTGGAACAATCATCAATTCCCGACTCAACTACGCAAATTCGCTCTACGTAGGATTACCCCAATATCAGCTTGCGCGCTTACAACTCATCCAAAACACAGCGGCAAGACTGTTAACAGGAAAGAAACCCTGGGAATCCATTTCCCCCATCCTTAAAGAGCCTACACTGGCTAACCGTAAAGAATCGGATCACATTCAAGACCCTCTGCCTCACCCACAAATGCATACAAGGAAACGCTCTGCTATATCTCCGGGAGAAAATAAAACACTACACACCTAATCGCAGTCTTCGATCAGCTAACCAAAACCTCCTCATCATTCCCAAATACCGCTACAAAGCAAAGGGAGAACGAAGATTCGCAGTCCAAGGACCTCGACTATGGAACGCTCTTCCGACCCACATCCGCATGGATGAAAACCATCAGGCCTTCAGGAAAAAACTAAAGACCTTCCTTTTCTAAGAAGCTGACAACAGAGAACGCATCTAGCACCTTGAGGCGATTCAGTTCCCATTTGCAGCGCTTTACAAATCATTCATTCATTCATTCATTCATTAAAGCCATATTAAACCCAAAGAACAAAATCTAATATAGTGCAGGTTCCCCATCCAAAATGTGCTGGCTACTATGATTTTCTTTTTTTTCTCCTTTATTTTAATCTGGTGATCTGGCCAGTATCACACTTTATTTCTTAGGATGTTAAAACTTGGAAAGATGGAGCCAAGGAGACACCTTTGGATAGCAGTATTGTCATTTCGGAAGAGGGTAGTATTAGATGCACTAGCATATTTAGATGGATTTGACTGATAAATTAAAGCTGGACTCCAGAAAATACCTTTCAAGTTCCCGTTTTGGATTAAATGTTTTTCATAAATTAATAAAAGCTGACCATTGTAAGCACCCCAGTCAGTGTTAAATGGTTTGTCTCAATGCTCTAACTACCTCTTTTGCTGGACAGCTTGGTCTGTTAACCACTTAAGGACCGAGCCTCTTTCTGAGATTTGTTGTTTACGTTAAAAACAGTTTTTTTTGCTAGAAAATTACTTAGAACCCCCAAACATTTTTTTTTCTAACACCCTAGAGAATAAAATGGTGGTTGTTGCAATACTTTGTGTCACACCGTATTTGCGCAGCGGTCTTACAAGCGCACTTTTTTGGGAAAAAATATCCTTTTTTAAATTAAAAAATAAGACACCAGTAAAGTTAGCCCAATTTTTTTTATACTGTGAAAGATAATGTTACGCTGAGTAAATTGATACCCAACATGTCACGCTTCAAAATTGCACCCGCTCGTGGAATGGCGACAAACTTTTACCCTTAAAAATCTCCATAGGCGATGTTTAAAAAATTCTACAGGTTGCATGTTGTGAGTTACAGAGGAGCTCTAGGGCTAGAATTATTGCTCTCGCTCTACCGATTGCGGCAATACCTCACATGTGTGGTTTGATCACCGTTTTCATATGCGGGCGCTACTCGCGTATGTGTTTGCTTCTGCACGCGAGCTCAGCGGGACGGGGGGCGTTTACATTTTTTTTTTCTTATTTATTTTACCTTTTATTTTTTATTTTTACACTGTTCTTTAAAAAAAATTGTGTCACTTTTATTCCTATTACAAGAAATGTAAAAATCCCTGTAACAGAAAAAACATATAACAGGACCTCTTAAATATGAGATCTGGGATCAAAAAGACCTCAGAACTCATATTTACACTAAAATGCAATAAAACAATAAAATAAAATTTTTTTTGTCATTTGAAAAAAAAATGGCTTTTTAAGAGCTATGGGCGGAAGTGACCTTTTGATGTCGCTTCCGCCCTGCAATGATATGGAGATGGATGGGGGCCATGTTCCCTTTACTTGTCTCCATGTCTAGCCAGGAGAAGGATCCGATCGCCTCTGCCGCTGCTGACAGCTCCGGTAAGTGGCGGAGGGCACCAGAGCGTGGCGGGAGGGGGGCCCTCTCCCGCCACCCATAAAAGTGATCTCGCGGAGAGTCCGCCACAGAAACCACTTTTATCTGAAAGCGGACTGCCTGCTGAAGGAGAGGATACCGGGGTTATGGCAGCTAGCCTTAAGACGACCACTGTAGCAAAGTGTCATTTCTTGAGTGTTGTCACATGAAAAGATATAATAACATATTGACATAAATGTGAGGGGTGTATACTCACTTTTGTGAGATACTGTATGTGTATGTATTACATGTGATTTCACTTAACTGAAGGGAAATTTACTTGCAGTGCGATTAGCCTATTTTAGTAAATCAACCTCCCTGACCCACATGACTCATTGGACACAGTGAGCTTAATTCACAAAGCAGTATTTACAGTAAAATAATGCATAGCATTTTTCAAAAAAATTTTGACATTCACTAAAAAAAGTTTCTAAAATACCACATGTGGTATTTTTCTATATACGGTATTTATTACATGAAACCATGGGGTATTTTATCTCACGACATTTCCAGTGGGATGGATACAGTGGAGAAGAATTAGAACCCCTGGCAGTTTTTATTGCTAATAAAGAGGTAAAATGGTTTAAACCATGGAAATATGCCAACTCACTAAGTCCCTGCAGCATATGTATTACTACAAAAGAAAAAATGGTGACTAGAATACCAATCAAAGGGAAGCTGCTTTTACAGGACACACGTGGTGTATCGCAAACAACTAAGTTCAATTAGGTAAATACAATATATCTTTCTAAATTTCAAATATTGAAAGAAAATATTATCAAAAATCACACACCTATATAAATACCCTTCTTCCACAATGTTGTCATATTTATAAGAAGAAGGGTATCTTCTATATGTGTGTGTGATTTTTGATACTATTTTCTTTCAATAACTGATATTTATAAAGATATTTTGAATTTACTTAAAGCATAACTAAAGGAAAAACGTTTCAAATAGGATGTAGAGTAGGGATGAGCTGAACACCCCCCTGTTCGGTTCGCACCAGAACATGCGAACAGGCAAAAAATTTGATTGAACACGCGAACACCGTTAAAGTCTATGGGACTCCAACATGAATAATCAAAAGTGCTAATTTTAAAGGCTTATATGCAAGTTATTGTCATAAAAAGTGTTTGGGGACCTGGGTCCTGCCCCAGGGGACATGGTTCAATGCAAAAAAAAGTTTTAAAAATGTCTGTTTTTTCGGGAGCAGTGATTTTAATAATGCTTAAAGTGAAACAATAAAAGTGTAATATTACTTTAAATTTCATACCGGGGGGGGGGGTCTATAGTATGCCTGTAAAGGGGCGCATGTTTCCCGTGTTTAGAACATTCTGACAGCAAAATGACATTTCAATGGAAAAGAAGTCATTTTAAACTACTCGCCCCTATGTCAGAGGGGGGCGGGGTCACCCCACCCCACCGTAACTGGGTGACCCCACCCCCTCTGACGTCACGGGGAAACCCATAGGGAAGTCCCCGTCAAGTCCCCATGCGTCAGACAGGGCAGGGTCACCGGGTGGCCCCGCCCTCCGTTATTTAAGAAGTGTCAGAAAAAGAGAAGCGTCACACAGCGGGAGCCTCCCATGGATGCGGAGCGGCCCAAGAACGAAGCGGAGAAGAAGATGCCACGGAGGAAGATGCCAGACAAGAACACTGAAGCATGAAGCAGAGGATCGGAGGAAGAACCAGAGGAAGAAGAAGATGGAGGAAGAAACCGAAGGAAGAAGGAAGGAAGAAGACCCAAAGAAGATGGAAAGAAAAAGACTTTAAATAAAGGAATTGTCAAAAACTGTCTCTTGTCATTTTTAACATTTTTGACACTTTTTTTGTGAAATGGTAGAGGTACTTTTGTACCCCATTACCATTTCACACAGGGGGGCGGGATCTGGGGGTCCCCTTGTTCAAGGGGGCTTCCATATTCCAATAAGCCCCCCACCCGCAGACCCCCACGACCACCAGCCAAATTGGGACAAGGTGCTTTGGGGGGCTACCCCAAAGCACCCTACCAATGTTGAGAGTATGTAGCCTGGTATGGTTCAGGAGGGACGGGGGGCCACTCTCTCATCCCACCTCTTTTCCTGCAGCCTGCCAGGTTGCATGCTCGGATAAGGGTCTGGTATGGATTTTTGGGGGGACCCCATGCCATTTTTTTATTACATTTTGGCACGGGGTTCCCCTTAGAATCCATACCAGACCTGAAGGGCCTGGTATGGAATTTAGGGGGACCCCCACGCCATTTTTTTTTTAATTTTGGTTCGGGGTTCCCCCGTGGGGGAATCCCATGCTGTTTTTATCAATGAACTTTTATGTGTATTGTCAAACTGACAATTCATTAATAGCCGCGAGTAGTTTTAAATGACTAATTTTCCTTTGAAATGTCATTGTCACTGTTCTAAAGACGGGAAACATGCGCCCCTTTACAGGCATACTATAGGCACCTCCAGGTAAGAAATTTAAAGGAATATTAAACTTTTATTGTTTCACTTTAAGCATTATTAAAATCTGCTCCTGAAAAAACGGCCGTTTTAAAAACTTTTTTTGCATTGATACATGTCCACTGGGGCAGGACCCAGGTTCCCAAACATTTTTTTTGACAATACCATGCATATAAGCCTTTAAAATTAGCACTTTTGATTTCTCCCATAGACTTTTAAAGGGTGTTCGGCGGCTTTCAAATTTGCCGCGAACACCCCAAATTGTTCGCTGTTCGTCGAAATGGCGAACAGCCGATGTTCGAGTCAAACTTGTGTTCGACTCGAACTCAAAGCTCATCCCTAGTGTAGAGATATAAAAACACCTATTACAGGGATATGCAATTAGTGGACCTCCAGCTGTTGCAGAACTACAAGTCCCATGAGGCATAGGAAGACTCTGACAGCCACAAGCATGGCACCCATAGGCAGAGGCATGATGGGACTTGCAGTTTTGCAACAGCTAATTGCTTATCCCTAACCTATTAGATTTTTATTGCTGTCTGTGCCCCCATTATGGAGACCCCTCTATTTATCCTGTTTACTATTATCATTGAAAAGAAAACCCCAAATTTGGGATTGTTTCCAGAAAAGTAATAGAGGGGACATCTTCCAATGGGGACACAGATGGCAAAAAAACAGAAACTGACAGGGGTTCTAACCCTCCCTTACTCTATCCAAAATGAAAAAAGTGTTGCTTATAGTTACACTTTCAAGCAGCCTTTCTCAACCTTTTCAACACAGAGTAGCCCTTAAAATATTTTTCCAGTCTCAGGAAACCCCTGCTAAAAATGACTATATCTACAACTCATGATACATTAGTGTGATGGTGAGTGAGAATTACCCCTTATAGATAGCTCAATGATATCAGTGGGAACTTCTCAGTGGGAAGATATTTCCAAAAATATTTGAGAAAAAGTAAAGTATCCCCACCAGATATGACCTATGTTCAAACAAGGCATTAGACCATTGTGATATACATATCCATTATTGTATACTGATATTGAGTACCGTAATAGTCCCCTCTCTTTTTCCTGTTGGGGGTTGAGACGCTAGCTGACAGTAGCAGCAACTGCGGCTACCACTCTACCCTCTTACTTTCCTTGACTGTGATATACATTGTATTATGTTTGGAGTGATTGGGGGTTTTTTTCGCAACAAATGATGTATATGCTTGTATATGACAGGAGGAAATAAGTATATTTTATTACATGTAATGGGGTGGATTTACTAAATGTAATGGGGTGGATTTACTAAAGGCAACTTGCAAGTGAAGTTGCTCCAGAGCTTAATAAATTAGGGGGCGCTCTGCTGACTTCCATCATCCAATCATGTGCAAGCAAAAATGCTGTTTTTTCTCCTTGTATGTGATTGGGTATCCAATATAAAGTAAAGCTTTACCTCATTAACTAAGCTCTGGAGCAACTTGCAAATTGCACAGTCTATTTGCCTCAAAGTAGAACTATAGGCAACACTTTTTTTTTTAGATAGAGTAAGGAAGGATTATAAATGATTTTATATGGGTTGTTTAGTTAGTTATTTGTAAAGGTGGCTATACCCCCCTTTTTTAAAATTTTTTAACATTATTTAGCACACATATTTGAATGTGAATAAAGATTGAGCATTTTTAAACTTTCTCCTGGGTGTCGCTTGCCATTTAAGTAGTGACTAATTATAATCACATACTGTTTTTACTCATGTAGTTTGGAATACTATTCTAGATTTATATTTTTTTATTTATTTAACAACTTATTTCAGTATATTCTCCAAGATATTATACATCTAGGTGATTGGTTTTGTATCTGATATGAGCTGGTATGGTGTGATGTCCGTCAACCTCTGACCTGGACAATAGTATTGCAATTTTATTTAATATTAGATGATCTTTTTCTCTAACGAATACTGGCGATTAGCGCTCATTACATTGTGTTTACTGATTAATACATTGAGACCAGTTGGTTATCAGCTGTGCCTGAGTTTCACTTAGCTCATATATCTTGTAGCCTAACACTAGAATGTCTGCGAACCACAGCAAAATGGCTGCAGGTAGTGTATTTAAAACAATAGATCGGCCGTCCAATCAGTATCCCCCTGATGATGACACGTGATCCCTGTGTCGAACACGCGTAGGGGAGGGGCCAGGACGGAGCGAGAGACAGCTGAGCTGCCTGTTGAGGAGACGCACACCATACCCTCACGAAATATATCATACTTGCCATGTTTAGAGCAGTGCACTGACGCACCTATATATTGTGAGTACCCCTTTTGGGGAGAGTATCTATATCTTTTAATAAATTTTAAAACGGTATTATACTATGTAGTCTTTTCTTCCCATCTATATACTCTTTACTGCATTGGAGCCTGGGATCCTGTGATCTACTTAGAACCCGGGGTGGTTCACAAGCGTGGTTTGACTTTGTCTAGAGGTGAGCGCGTAATGGGGTCACCGAATCGCACCATTGCATGGTCTGTGGCACTTTGAGAGTTACTAGCAAGTTGATTGTATCACCAGTGGACATCACATTTAGGCACCTTTATACCTTTTGTGGGGCTTCATAGTGAACTATATTTTTTAGTTCCATTGAGGACTTTTTTTTACACATGAACTGTATGACGCCAAATTACTTTCTGTTTTGTGTTTTTTGCACTTAGCACTTTTTACATGCTCATATATATATTTATATTGTAATAAGTATGTTTATTTGCACATTTGCACTTTATGCGTTTATATTTTGCACATTTGAGTAATATTGTCATTTAGTTATGCATATTGGAACATTTGCACTTTGATGCGTTTATATTCTTTTATTCATTGCATCTAGTAATGCTGTGATTCAGTTATGCTTATTGGTACCTGTGCACTTTGATGCGTTAATCTCTCTTATTTCACATTTGAATTTGCATTTATACTTTGATGCATTTATATGCATTTGTCAATTTTCACATTTGCACTTTGACACGTTTATATTCATTTATTCATTGCACTGCATATGCATTTGTCAATTTTTCGCATTTGTATTCAGAGTATTTATCTATTACTAGGTCCGCTTACCTTGTAGAGGTATTGTGTTTCCCACATCCACATGCGTTTATTTAGACGCAGTTGTTCTATCATGCTATAATTTAGTAGCATGTCTGACACACTCTAGCGCAGCGTAATCCTTTTTACAAGGATTATAATCCATGTCAGTTTTTTTTTTTTGTTTGTTTCTTTTTTTCATTTTTTGCCATCTGTGTCCCCATTGGAAGATTTCCCCTCTAATACTTTTCTGGGGACAACCCCATATTTGGGATTTTCTTTTCATTTCACTTTCAATGATAATAGTAAACAGGACAAATATAGAGAGGGGGAATCTCCATAATGGGGACACACACACACAGCAATAAAATCCCACTCAATCTCCACTCTATCCAAAAGTTTAACAAAAATGTCCTTTAGTTATTCTTTAACTGCTTGCCAACCAGCCGCCGTCATTATACTGTCAATGTAAACAAACATATCCCCATTCTGTCAGGGAAGTACAGAGCGATCATCTGTTCCTAGTGATTAGGAACAGCGATCGTTCTGTACTCCCAGTCAGTCCCACACCCCCCCCCACAGTTAGAAACACCTCCCAGGGAACACACTTAACCCCTTGATCGTCCTCTAGTGTTAACCCCTTCCCTGCCAGTGTCATTTATACAGTAATCAGTGCATTTTTATAGCACTGATTGCTGTATTTGTGGGAAAAAAAGGACGTCAATTTTGTTTGGGTACAGTGTCGCACAACCGCGCAATTGTCAGTTAAAGCAACGCAGTGCCGTATCGCAAAAAATGGCCTGGTTATTAAGGGGAAAAATCTTCTGGGGCTGAAATGGTTAAGTAAATCAACCCTAATAATTTTCATATTTCCATATTTAGGTTTTTATGCATTACTGTTGAGAGAACTGATCCCACAGGCAGAAACTACTCAAAATTGCCTATTTTCTTTTCATATTTCTTAAATACCGCTTGCCTGGACCACTACTTAATTACTGCATGCATTTAATTATTTATTTCATTCTGTGAATTGAGTTGAACGCCTTTTCCGTGGTATTTATAGAGCGTTTTGAGCATTTTGCAGTAAATACCTCAGAACGGTGTAGTGAATTGACAGTTTCAGTATAGCATGAGATATTTAGGTAAAATGTGTCCGGACAACTACATACCACATGCGAGTCGCTTTTGTGAATGGAGCCCAGTGTCAAAAATCAGTGGCTCTTTTATTGGTGGGAGAAGGGTATTTATATATGTGTGTAATTTTTTTTTTACTATTTTCTTTCAATCTTTGACACTTATAAAGATATTTTGTATTTACTTAAAGAATAACTAGAGAAAAAGTAAAGTATCCCCACTACATATGGCATATGTTCTAACAAGGGATTAGACTATTGTGATGTACTGTATATGTACGTATGTACTTTGTATTATGTTTGGAGTGATAGGGAGGCTTTTTGCAGCAAATGATGTATATGCTTGTATATTCCCAAAAAACTCTACAAACCTGGTGAAGTAACAGGAGAAAATAAGTATATTTTATTAAATGTAATGGGGTGGATTTACTAAAGGCACATATACTGAGCAATTCGCAGTGACGTTGCTCCAGAGCATAGTAAATGAGGGGGAGCTCTGCTGACTTCCATCATCCAATCATGCATGTGCAAGCAAAAATATTTTTTTTTTCCTTGCATGTGATTGGGTATTCTTAGTAAAGTGAAACTTTACCTCATGTACTAAGCTCTAAAGCAACCAGTAAATTGCAAATCTATTTGCCTTAAAGTAGAACTCTAGGCAAAACTTTTTGTTTTCATTTGCATATAGTAAGGGAGGGTTATAACCCCTGTCAGTTTTTTTTATTTTATGCCGTGTCCCCATTGAAATATTTCCCCTTTATTACTTTTCTAGGGACAACCCAAAATTTGGGATTTTCTTTTACTTTCACCTTTAATGATAATGGTAAACAGGACAAATAGAGAGAGTGAATCTCCCTAATGGAGCACAGACCGCAATAAAACCGCAATAAAATCCTGAAAGATGTTCTAATTCGCCTCTACTCTATCCAGAACAAAAAAAAAAGTTTTTCCTTCAGTTATACTTTAAGTAATTCAACCCCAATGATTTCCATATTTTTCTTTGTCCAACGGCTTTGTGCGGGGTTTTCCTAAGCCCCTGTGTCATCCATGCGGCTCCAGCCTCCAGGTACTGTCAGTTTTTAATCCAAGTCTCTGCATGACCATCAATTTACTGCTGTATGCTTGGTGAACATTTTACTATTTTTTTAATAATAATACGTTTTTACTTTGCCTCTGTGGGTCCTATTTATGTCTGCTGATCAGCACTGTTCACCCCTTTGATTATATCTTTCGTCCTCATTTCTCTATGAGTTTTGGACAGCAGCGGCCACAGCTACATTTAATTTTTCTTTTTGACTTTTCACTTGGCCTCTGGTCTGTGCGCCTGGATTTTTGTTTTTAGTGTTTGATATTTAGGGAAAATGTGTCTGGGCACCTAAATAACGCATGTGATATGCTTGAGTGAATGGAGCCCAGTGACTCTTGTATGCATCAAAAAAGTAGTTGTTTTTGTGACTGACAAAAGACACTAGTTGTAGGACATAACAGACAATACCTGAACAAGAACTTTCATGGAAGGATCACCACACATTTGTTTAATGAAAGCTGCAGATTTTAAAATACTGAAAACAACTTCACATGTTAAAGGGGTTGTAAAGGTAAAAATTTTTTCACCTTAATGCATTATATGCATTAAGGTGAAAAAACTTTTGACAATACCGCCGCCCCCAGCCCCCCCGTTTTACTTACCTGACACCTCGAATCTCCGCTGCTCGTTCCCGTCATCTCTATTGCAGCTCAGCCTGGTCGCTGATTGGCTGCAGTGGATGGATTTAAAGCAGCGCAGCCATTGGCTCGCACTGCTGTCAATCACATCCGATGACGCGGCGCGCCGGGGGCGGGGCCGAGTGATACAGTGAGCGGCTATAGCCGCTGGCTGTATCACGGGAGCGCGCCCGCAATAACTAACCACCATGCGAGGGAGCTCGCATTAAGGTGGTTAGTTCTTGCGGGGAGGAGATGAAACAGCCGCCGAGGGACCCCAGAAGAGCAGGTTCGGGGCCACTCTGTGCAGAACGAGCTGCACAGTGAAGGTAAGTATGACATGTTAGTTATTTTTAAAAAAAAATAAAATTACCTTTACAACCCCTTTAAAGATTATACTAGCTTTTGCTAATTAGGCTCAGATCTCTTTTAAGTTAGAGTAGAAGAAAAGCCTAAAGCTGGATACACACTGATAGATTCAACAAGCAATGTTAGTGTGGCGATCTCCCCTGCTGTTCTATTCAATTCAACTTGTGCTGATCAGATGCTGATTTTCTAGCATGTCCCTTTGACAAAAGCCAGTCGTTATACCGGCTTCTGTGGGATAGACAGCCATACGCACTGACCGATTTTCGACCCATGTGTACCCAGCTTAACACTGTCTATTCTTAAAAATGTTCCTTCTCCCCTCCTCCTACCTATCTTGTATAAAAAAAAAGATCTGTGTACTAACCTATTTTTATCTGCTCTGGCCTGGTTACATGATCCCACAACTCTGTCTTCCCATGTCAATGAGCAGCTGCTGCAGGGGAGAGCAGGGAACACTGACAATGGCTGGGAAATGGGAGCCTATGGGTGGTGTCATGGCACCTGGAATTCCCAGTGCTTGTCAAGCTCTCTCTGAGCTGGAGCTGCAGGATCACATGACCAGACCAGAGCAGACTAGAAATAGGTAAGTATACAGATTTTTTTATACAGGGTAGGCAGGATAGGTATGGGGGGGGGGGGGATAATAGTTAAACTTAGGTGTTTCTTCTTCCACTTTAACAGCTCTTCAATCAGTTTATTTTGTTTTCTGGACCCATTAACTATCAATTCTGTTTATATTATTATTCTTTTTTTTTTGTTTGTTTCATAAATTTTTATTGATGAAAGATGAAATGTACAAAACATGTAATGGTTTTTCTCCAAGGTTTACAGAGATACATTGTCAAGTTACAGATTTCGTACATTTAACAAGCAGATATAGTGGTACATATAACAACGTTGAATGTAAAAGAACATATGGGTGTGAAAGCGTCCAATTGCAGATAATTAAAACGTTTAAAACATTTGTAAGTAATTATATGAGGTGTCCAGTCACCTTAAACAGTTGTTAGCTGCTCTAGAAACATTGAAGCCATCTATTGAAATCTATAATATCCCCTGTTGTTATTGTGGGATGGAATTCAAAAGAGGAGCATGGGACACGGACCTATACCAAACCTCTCCCATTCCCAGTACCCCTACAGGAACACACTGTACTGGGGGGGGGGGGGAGGGTCAGAAGAACCAAATATATGGAGGTAGTGAGAAAGGTCCTTTATGTGGAATAGTGTTTCTAAGAGGTCTTATAGTGTATGTGGTGTATTTGATTTCGAAAGGTGTGGGGTGCATATAGGATAGGGGGGAGAAAAGTTGGATTAAATATGCTTTACTTTGTATATATATAATATGATGGGGTAGAGACTAACATGGGTGGGTATATGGGTATGTGAGCACAAGGGTGAGGTAGAGGGTGGTGGTGGGGGTGGGTGGCGGACACTCCTTCTTCAGTCCCTGACTAGTACTTGTTACGAGGGTCATCGTGGAACTAAAGATGTTCCGGCTTGTGGGTCAATAAGTAGTGTCTGAAATTCAACCGAATCGCGAAAGTGTTTCCAATAAGCCCAAGTATGACTGTATTTTGTGGGGTTATCGTTTGCTTGATGTATTAAGTCTTCCATGACTGCTATTTTTTCTACACGTTTTAGCCAGTCTGATAAGGTGGGAGGGTTAGTGTCCCTCCATCGTAATGGAATACATTGCTTGGCCGCATTTATGAGGTGAAGCATTAAAGATTTCCTATAAGTGGATAGACAAAGTGAGGTGTGGTGCAGTAAATATTGGGCAGGTGTAGAGTCTAGAGTATAAGTAGTGATTCGAGTGATCATGTTGTGTACCTGTTCCCAGAATGGCTTTATGAGGGTACAGTCCCACCCTCTATGGAGAAGAGAGCCCACTCCAGAGTTACATCTCCAGCACAGAGGAGAAACATTTGTATGAAACATATGAATGCGATCAGGGGTGCGGTACCATCTAGAGTACAATTTGTAATTGGTTTCTTGTGCTGAGACGTTAATAGAGCCTTTATGGATATGAGAATAGATATTTTCCCAGTCTTCCAAAGATAAGTCCAGGTCGAGCTCTCTTTCCCATTTCCGGTTAATTGTGGTAGATAGGAGGTTAGTTTTGCCGAAAAGCAAGGAGTACACAGTTGAGATTAAGTGGTTTTGAGGATTTGTTTCAGAGCATAGTGCTTCAAAAGAAGTCATATCTCTACACCATTGAGAGATGGGATTGGAACTATTGAGAAAGTGTCTGATTTGTAAGTACGAGAAGAAGGGAATGTTTCCAGTCTGGAGTTCAGTGGGTAGATCGGTGTACGGGATAATTGAACCATTATGGAAAAAATTATGTGCTCTCAGTGTAGACATCATGGTGACCAGACGTGGGTTGTTTTCCGGAAGGCCAGGGGGAAAGGCGGGGTTGCCAGTGAGGTGGAGGGGGGGTCAATGGCCCTGGGAATGGAGTCATTTTTAGAGAACAACAAGTGTTCCTGAAGCAGTTCAGTGTAGGTCCCGTTAGTGGATGTGTCAAGTGTTCTTTAGGGGTCGCTTTGGTGTCAATCCATGGCGAGTGGGAGAGGGGTGTTTGGGTACAGGAATCCTCAATTGTGATCCAATCTTTAGAGTGGGTATGTATGTGCCAGTCTATTAGTCTGGTGATATGACAAGCATTATAGTATTTATGAATATCGGGTAAGCCTAGTCCACCTTTAAGCTTGGGGAGGACCATCCTGCTCCAACTGATTCTTGGAGGTTTATGGGCCCATATAAAGTTCCTGCATATTCTTTTATAAATTGTAAAAAATTTTGAAGGGAGTTTGATCGGTATTGTTTGTAAGACATAAAGTATTCGGGGCAGGATGTTCATTTTTAAGATGGAAATTCTCCCAAACCAGGAAAATTGTGCTGAGGACCATTTCGTAAGGTCTTTCTGTATAGTTCGAAGAATGGGAGAGTAGTTTCTATCGTTTAGTTCAGTAAGTTTAGATGGTATTTGAATGCCAAGATACGTGAGGGCATGTGGTTCCCATTTGAATGGAAAATTAGTTTGGCATTGAGAAACTATCTGTGACGTATATTATTATTCTTTAACGGATTTTATTGTAGCTTCTTGCACCCTTTACATTTTTATTCTTTTCTCTGTGCTTTTTTTTATAGCATTTTTAACCTCTTGATTGTGTAAGGTGTAGATGACAGGGTTTAGCAGAGGAGTTACAATTCATTGAAAGATTGAGAATATTTTATTTAAATATAAGAGATAATTTGCATTTGGTCATATAAATATGATACATGGTACAGATAGATGTTCTGTAAAACAAAAGAACAGGAAAATTAGAGGCACATGTAGAAAATGTCCTGTGTCTATCCTCTGCTGATGTAACCCTCATTGTGGTTCTTATGATACAGATGTATGACACAATAATAAACAGAAAACAGCCCAAAACTACTAAGCAAACAGTAGAAAAAAAAAGTTTTTCTACGTTTGATGTCTCTGAACAGGACAGTTTGACCAAGGGTGCAAAGTCCCAGTGATAGTGATCGATTTTCTTATGGAAGCAAAATGAGAGATTGAAGATTTGCAGACTAAGCACAATAATTACAATAAAGCCAAAAACCCATGAACCCCATAGAACCCCTCAAATGAATGCCGACAGCAACATAGCAATCATAGGCCATGATAGCAATGAGGAAATCTTCTATTGCACCAAAGGAAAAGAGGAAATAAAAACTTTAAGTACCAAATATATAAAGGATATAATACACCCAATAAAACAAAAAGGCAAACCAAAATTAGATAAATATAACAATGACAATTGCTTATTCTTGCTCCAATGTACTGTGAACAGTCCAATAAAATATACTCAGAAGTGTTTGTGCTCAAAATCTACATCTATAATCCATCCACAAGCTAACTGGCCTACTGTGCAACATTAAAAAGTTCTTCAGATTAATAGTAACGTTTGAATAAGTAGATAATATGAGAGTTTAAACATTTCTCATTTCCTTGTGTGTCTTTAGAAGTGCAAGTCATGGGTCATTCAATGAGTACAATATACACTGATTCAAAATCTTGCAAAGATTTGGCTTATAGGGTTTATAGTTCACTTAGTTGAAGTCAAACTTTATTACATAGAATAAGTTTTATTATACAGAAAATAACAAATGTAAAGAAAAAGAACCATCATAATAGAAATAATTATTATATGTATTATATAACATACACAACTAAACTGATATAGTTCCTTTAAGGATATCTATGATCACAGCATACATTTTAAATCATAAGCATTGTAATAACAGTACAATACAATAATAGTTATATCTGACAATGCAATATTATCTTACTTGAAAAATTTCCTTTCATGTTATGAGTGCTGCCTGTCTACTGACCATCTCTTCCCACAACTTCCTGGATTCCCTGCATGCTTTGCTCCTCTGCTACTTTTGATTTCCGAGGACTACATATCCCATGGTACCTTGCTGCCTGCAAGCAGTGATTCCTGTACTTACCCTGCCTCCTAAAACTCTCCCTCTCAGCAGATCTGTAGTTTAGGAGGCAGGCTCTGTTAAATTTGTGGCACAGCAGTGCCTACTTAAGGGACATATTGAATATATGTCACAGAATTCAGGGAAGCAAATGTGTTTGATTATTTACAAACTAAGTGTAGCGCTATCTCCAGAGGAGCCACTGAATTGTTTTGTGATTTCTTTGCACACCTGAAGATGGCACACCTTGCTCACCCAGCTCTTACCGACACATCTTAAGGTATTTCGAAAAATTACTTAGGCCAATAAGAAGAGTGAATTAGCAAGTGAACTTATACAAATAATCAATAAGACAATAATGTCGCTCTGAGGGATGTAGCCAAAATCCTGCTGTATTCTGCCTATTAGTAATAAACTGCACTGCTTTTACCTAGAAACACTATATATATATATAGACAGTCCTAATTTGCTATAACATTCTCTGTTTTATCCCACTGGCCAGTGAATAATGAAAAAGAAACTTTGGCTGTCAAAGTTGGGGCCCTTGAAGAAAGCACAAAAATGCCCATCAGACAACAGACTAATTGAGTAACGCTAGTCTCATACCAGACCCAGAGCACCCTCTTCTGGGTCTCTGGACACATGCTCTGATTCAGTAAAAATCAAGTTATAGTCAGACATGTCAGATTTTGCACTCTCCATTTTTAGTAAATCCTCCCCAAAGGAACCAAATAGGAGAAGTTCATTTTTAGGGTTTACATACCTTTTAGGGCTGCTTTCACACTGCTCCATTGCAAAAATGCAGTAAAAACACATATGCATTTTGCAGCATTTCCAGTGCATTTTGCACCTGTGAAAAAGGAAATATGACTTAAAAACCACACCAAAAAAAGCAACCGTGTGTGCGTTTTTGATGATGTGTTTTTACCACATTTCTATTTATTGCAACAGAGAGGTGGATTTATGGTGCCTTTTTATTTACCACACCAAACATGCGCCAAAAATGTAGCATGCAGGACTTTTAAAAACGCAGCCGACCTGCAACTGACTGGTGCGAAGAGTTCTAGAGGATTTAATGGTCATGCATTTTTCTCCCGGTTTTGGTAAAGCAAAAACGGAAGAAAAATTGATCAGTGTGAAGGGGCCCTATGACTTGTTATGGTGAACAAACCAAAAAAAAAACAATTGGAGGAAATCTGTTATTAAGGAAACACAATCTACCATTTCTGATCCCTTCCTGCTGAAAATATTAGTTGCCTGGTTATAATAAGTGGTCTACTTACTTACAACCCTTTGAGCAAACCATTGTTGTGTGGGCTGTTTTCAGCACAGCCTCTATCACTTCTTGGTTTCGTAAGGTGTAGATAATGGGATTCAGAAGAGGAGTCACTATGGATGGGACAACAGAAACTTTCTTATTAAAGTGAAGGGAATCACCACTAGCTGGTCTGATGAACATGAACAATATAGTACCATAGAAAAGGATAACGACAAATAAATGGGAGGCAAAAGTGGAAAACGCTTTATGTCTAGCTGACGCAGAAGACAATTTGATTACCATTCGGGTAATACATGCATAAGATATCAAAGTTAAGAAAAGACACCCAAAAGTTACAAAACAAATGGAAAAGAAAGACGCATTCTCAGCTTTCGTTGTATCAGAGCAGGACAAGCGCATCATTGGGATCAAATCACAATAGTAATGATCTATCTTATTCCCCTTACAGTACCAAAGCGTGGATAGTCTCAAGCATGGAATGATCACTCCAGCGAATCCAAATACCCATGACCCCAGTATGAGCATAATGCAAACATTGGGACTCATAATAATCAAATAACGCAATGGATTGCAAATGGCAACATAGCGATCATACCCCATTGCAGTCAGGAGATACATTTCTGTTGCTCCAAGAGAAAAATGGAAATAAAACTGAGCCATGCAACCAGCTGAAGAAATGTGTTGGTCTTCTGTTTTAAGAGACCACAGGAGTCTAGGGACTGTGACAGAGGGATACCAGAGCTCAAGGAACGACAGTCCACCGATAAAGAAGTACATTGGTTTATGTAGACGTGGGTCTGCTTTTATAATGACAATGATGAAAATGTTTGCTGTAATGGTGGCAATGTAGATAATTAATAAAACAATAAAAAGCCAAAATCTTCTCTGCCCCTCAATAGAAAACCCTAAAAGAAGAAAATCAGTTATAACTGACTGGTTAAACTGATCCTTTGCCACCATGGTGATCTGTTAAGAAAAGTCCACAAACTCAATAATTTGATATTGATATAGTATGTATTTACTTCTAAGAATTTCCCAAAGTCTACACAACTACTGTTTCATAAAGGGAAATCTGTTAATCTAGAAATTTCAGTTGTCACAGTGGTTCTCGAAGAATGGGTAGTGTGCACCAAACAGATGTTTTAGAAAAACAAAAGAAGTTTAGAAATTTTAATTAAAATGTGTTTAAACCCTCCTTGAAAGTGGCAACTGGTCAAGCTACAGGGACAATACTGAGCATGTTTTTAATACTAAAATTAAAGAGGAAGTCAAAAGAATATTCAAATGTACCAATGATTATGAGGTGCTTATTATTTTAGGACCATATCTTGGTCACTATAGAGTACCTGCAGTTGTTTTAGGACTGCGCAAATATTTTACCTTTAGGTATATTGATGAAGGATATGCTTATGCAATGGGGATGATTTAGTAAAAAAGTAGAATGTTCATTCAAAACAAGCTGTGCTCACTTCAACCGTCCAATTGTGTGGAGGAATAATTCCTATCCCGTAGATATGATTAGATAATTATGGGCGAACTTTCCATTGTTCATCCCTAATATATTCCACAAGATTGCACCATTGTACACATTGTACACTGCGTTATATTAGTAGGAAGTGCCAATAAGAAATGGTTGCCTTTATTTAGACTTAAATAAGTAAGCGTACTGTTTTTACCTATCTAGAAATACACTCCAGATATTTCAGTCTGTTCCAAGTGTAATCCCTGCAGGGAATATTTTTTAAATCCAAAAATTATTACGTTTTAAGTATCCCCCAATAGACAGCACTATAAATATGTCAATGATACCTTGATGTGCAAATATATAACAACAATGTGCAAATATACAAACTATTCAATACAAATATGCAAACTAGCTGGCACTGATGGGCATTGATAGGTTGCACTGATAATCAGTGTCCTGATTATTAGTGTAAACAATGTGCTGAGAGGTTTGCTGGTTAACAGCTCTCCTTTCCTCCCACAGACACAGCGTGGGAGGAAAGAACTGCCGATAACCTGCAAGTCTGTTTACATGTGATCAGCTGTGTTTGGACACAGTTGTTCACATGGTAAAGTGCTGCTGTGATTGGCCCTTTACCCTGATCTGTGATCAGCTTTGCCTAATCTGTGATCAGTTGTGTCAGTGTGAAACTTGTTTGAGAGGAAAAAATTGCTCATTGCTCAAGGAACCCCTAGCAACCTCTGGAGGAACCCTAGGGTTCCATGAAACCCTGGTTGAGAAATCCTGATCTAGATTTACCATAGTTTATTATGAATGATGTCAGTTCTGAGTGTCTAATAGCAAAGGGATAACTATATTACCTATCAAGACTTTAAAGAAGATTGATAATCTACTCTATATGATACATATAAATCTAACCCATCATTCATTTCCTTATTACCGCTTTGTTGAACTCTTTTGACCCCTTCATATTCTAAATCTTAAGCAATATACAAATTAGAGTTCAGAAATGGAGTAATATGACATGCTTTGGACAAATGTCTAGTCGAACTGAAGAGAAATTACCCCCGCTAGGATTAAAACAGCAAAAAAAAAAAAAAAATCTGACAAAGGTTTTAATCCCTCCCCTCTCCATCCAAACCCTGGTTGAGAAGCCCTAGTCTAGATTTATCATTGTTCATTACTGTATGAATGATGTCAGTCCTGATGTCTAATAGCAAAGGGATAACTATATGCTCTATCAAGATTCTCCATTTATAGCAATTAGACATGTGCACACTGAAATATTTAGTTTCGGAATTTCTTTTCGTCCGAAAAATAAATTTATTTAGTTACTCCCGAAATTTGCTTTTATTTATTTTGTTTTTTGTTAAAAATTACATTCGTCCGAAAATCCAAATTAAGGTTGAATCTGTCATTGAAGGCTTATGGTGTCTGTCGAATGTTCAAAGAAGATTCGACGGAGCAGCTAAACTGTACGACGCCGTATAGTTCACCTGCTCTGTCGAATCTTCTTAGAACTTTCAACATACACCATAAGTCAAAGTACGTGTGTACTTAGTTCTAGCTATTTTACTGCTCCTCCTCTTTGGTTACAATCAGCCAATAACATTCATCATCATCATTATTTTTATTTATCTTTTCTCCCCTACGTCGAATCTTTTCTCCCCTACATCAAATCTTTTCTCTCTATGTCGAATCTTTTCTCTCTATGTAGGATAATCTTGGACTAATAGAGTTAAGGTTAGGCACATTCGACCACAGGTTTGATGGACACAGATTGTTATTGTCATCATCATGTCGAATCTCCTATCTATATCGAACTGTTGTAGCAACGAAAATGAAAATAAAGCATTTGTTTATGTCGGATCTTTCGTTTTTCGGATTCTGCACTTTCGTTATCGTTTGTTAAAACGATAACGAAAATACCTGAAATTCGGACGAAAATGCATTCGGACGAAAACGAATGCACATGTCTAATTCAGCAAAAAAAAAAGGAAAAAAACTGACAAAGGTTTCAATCCCTCCCTTATCCATCCAAAAATCAAACATAAAAAGTTTCCTTCCAGAGATACAATCTAACATTAAGGAGAGCACATACAGCTTCCAAAATCCTTATACATTTTGGAAGGATGCTCTTCCCTCTCTGTGTTTTTGTGTTTTCAAACCTTTATTTGATGACTAACAGCAGTAACTTCCCCATTGGACTGACTCTATTATCGACATTATACCGGTGCAAGAACAATACATTCACATAACTTTGAGCTATAGGCATTATTTGATCTAATTGTTCCTTTGCTTCGTTCTTGGTTTCTTGACACATTGTTGGACATCAAATAAATAGAATGCAACTTTAATTTGTTAAGTTTTATGCTATATTACACTGTAATGTTATTTAGGCAATTTTGAATGCCTCATACATTTTCTAAATTCTATGCTCTTATAATGATTTTAGCATTTATTAATATTTACCTATAACCTTGTTAATATTTCATTCATAGGTTATTACAATATTTGTACCAAATTCGTACTACTTTAAGCCCCTGACAAAGTGGGGCTCCCCGCGAAATGCATAGGCCATCTGTTTTGATCCTTTCTGTCAGGATCAGCACGTTCTGGACCAAATAACAGTAACTGTGATTTTAACCTGTTAGAATTGTAAAATGCTCTTATTTGACCATTGATATATGGAAAATAAAGATTAACTATATTTTTACTCTGTGGTATATATCTTCATTTAAACCCTACAGAGTTACATACAAAGTCCCACTCCACCTTACCTTTGTTATTGATTTTTGACTAACAGCAGTATGTAAGATGTACAATCATGTAAAATAACTCTGGAAACATTACATTTTTACAAAAAAACTTAATATTAATTTTAACATTAATACTCAACTTGATCACATCAACTTCTTAATTTGATCACATCAATACTCAATCAATTGCAAGGAAAAAATAAATAAATACAAAAACATAATTTTTGGCTGCACACAATTAGATGATGGAAGTCAGTAGAGCTTCACCTCATTCGCTAAGCTCTGGGAAAAATTGTATTGCAAAGTGCAACTTCCCTTGCAAAATGAGCAGCCTATTTGCCTTTAGCAAAAATTTGGTGAGCTAACATAAGCAAAAAAAAATAAAAAATTGATAAATATGTGATATTAGCTAAAAAAGACAAAGTCCCATAAGTGAAGAGTGATTCAGTCCAATCCTTGTAAATCACACCAAAAAAATGTGAAAGGTTCAACATTGGACATATATGACATGCACATCTTGATAGTGAGAATCATGAAGAAAGTTGAGTCACCCAGGTGCACCTCCCCATATAATGAGAGATGGCCGCTTACCAGAAGGACTGGACTCTAGGTTACAAGAGACATAAATGCAATATGGTAGAATCTCATTTAAGGCAGAAGTTAGCAACCCTGTCTGATGTATAGTATAGCAGGAGACCTTAAAATCCTTCCTTAAATGTCAAATGGGAACACTCACATTGCAATAGTGGACGGTTCATCTGACAAATCATACATGCAGGATGACTCAGAGAAACTCTCATAGTGTAAAACTGTATAAAATTTATGACAAATAAAAAATACCAACTACTCACTGAAAAGTGGTTAAAAGCATATATGTAGTAAAAGTCGGTCCTGGGAATAAAGCACACAACCTTGTAGTATCGGTGGGTGTGGTAACATCACAAGCACGGACTCAACCCAACACGTTTCGTGAAAGGTCACGATATTGGGGGCATTATATTATATTGCTTATGTTAGCGTGGCAAATTGTTGTTTGTTTATGTTGTTTCCAATCTTATCCGTATTGTATTTGCCAGTGGTTTACAGCCTGGGTTCATCTGCACAACAACTTAGATCTTTATTTGCCTTTAATAAATCAGCTCCCATGCGTCAAGTGGCACAGAGGTAACATTGTCAATAACTATACTTACATTCCATGTTTTGCTTACACAGAAAGAGCAGAACAGCTCTCACTGTTTTTACGTAGATATGTTAAACATTGTGAGCTGCTATTTTAATCTAATTAAAGCTGCCAGCACTAAACATACATCCTAAACATGTGAATTAGCAAACTAGAATCAGAATAAGTGCAGCGCTAAATACAAAGTATTGCCTGAGGGGTATATAGTGCATTAAATAAACAATATTATAAATGATATAATGCAAGTGGTGCAGCGCTAATGAAAATTGACACAAGTGAAAAAGAAACTTTGAAATAAAACCAATGAAGAGACTCAAATCAACAGTCCATATATGGAAAAATAAAGATCAATATCCGTGCTCTCTGTGGATGAAAGAAGCTGTAAGTGAGGAAAAGATGATAGTCCTTCACACTAGATAGAGTCCTATTACACACCCAGTGAGAGTAAGTAAATCCTGCTTACCAGCTGACCGTGACCACTAAACCAGTGATCTCACTAAGCGAAGGGAATTGGGTCTCCCCAGGAACCTTAATGCTTGCTGGAACCACTGTTAGTTGCATGGAACTCGGAAATTAAAACAAAAGCTCCCATAGTGCAGTACTTAAAAAATACAAATTTAATGGTGATAAAGATTGCACTTACAAGACAAAGGCATCAAAACGGCATGTAATGGGATGGAATCGCAGCGTCCCTACGGGCTTCACTTCCTGGTTTGCTCGTGTGTCAACCTCTTGGGAGGTAAAGCGTGAGGACGTCACCGTCATAGGCCTCAACCTACGCGTTTCCTCACAAAAGAACGTCATCTGGGGATTTTTCCATATATGGACTGTTAATTTGGGACTTTTCATTGGTTTTATTCCTAAGTCTCTTTTTCACTGGCAGCTATTATTCCATCTGTTTTTTCAAGCGCAGCTTTAGCCTTTGGCTTGGTTTTTGCAGATATTATAAATGAAATACAATATGCAATTTTCACATATCTCCCCGAGGAAGTCACGAGGAGTGACAAAACTAGTAGGAGAGATCTGAGAAGCTGACAAACGTGGAACCAGGAAGCACCATTCTGAGTGTAACAGATGCAAGGAGCACTGACAGCCGGGGCTGCAGAGCTGGTTGAGAGGTGACATATTTGTCTTGGTGATTCAAGTATAATACACACAGGCTTGTTTTTAAGTTTCAAAATGTGAGTGCACATTTGTTAAGACCTTTTTGAATACAATTTTAAAAAAATAATAAAGCACTATTGCCAGATCTGATTGCTTTGCATGTGGTCAATGTGATTGGAGTTCACAAGCAACAGTAAGGAGTTTTATCCCTTTGATTGATCAATGAGACTGGAGTTTACGGGCAGCTTATAAGTAGAAGGAATACTATGAGAAGCATTTCAAAGGATTAATCATTTCTAAAGGCACATTAAAAAAGCCTATAAGGTGAGGGCACAACCGGTGGAGGGAGCACTAGGAGCTTGAGAAGCACATATAAGGGTGGATAATTATGGAAAGATTGTTAATTCACTATGCATGATATAATGAATTGGCAATATTTTTTCACCATCGATTGATCTTGATAAGGACAATATATGGGCAATATCTGCACATTGCACTTTAATATTTATTGTATTGTTTGATTTATATAAGAACACATTGTGAAAATATGCATATTGTATTTCATTTATAATTTTATTTATTGAACTCTCATTGTTTTTATCTAGCTTGTGTATTTGTAATTTGACTTTTTTCTATAAATTATACATTTGATAAAATCCTGATGATTTTCTATCAGCTGTTCTGTTCCCAGTTATGCATATGTAAAGAAAATCAAGCTATTGGCATCTTTTGAAGTCATACTGGTAGCTAATAGGACTGATGATGATTTAAACAGTGTGGCGAAGAGAGAAATAATGGGCAATCAATGTGAGTTTGTAATCATCAAAGAAGACTTATAAAGGATTCTATAGTACAATGAACCAAATAATTAAAAAAAAATATTTAATTGGTAATTTGTAAAGTTGAACTCCAGCCATACAAAAAAACAAAACAACCAAACAAAAACAAATGAATGGAATGCAGAAGTGAAGGAAGATCTTGGATCATTAAAGTCCATATGTTGACAAGAAACATGCTAAAAGGAGCAGAGCAGAGCTGATGACTCATCACTATGTTGCCACTCCGCAGGCTGGCAGTGTGCTCTTGACTAAATTGTTCCACAGCTACAGTGGAGGTCGAGGATCCAGCTACTGTATGCTGTTTAATTGGAGTACATTGATGGCACAGAGTTACAAATAACTTGGAAGGAAAACAGTGTTCCCATAAACAAATTTAAACTGTACATTTAAGGCCCCGTTCACACTTGGGTGTAGCAGAAAAACGTGCTTAAATGTGTGACGCACTTATGTGCCATTATTTCTTAATGGCACTTCGAAGTAGAGCTTGTTCACTTTGCAAAGCAAATTTTAACTTTGCAGAGAAATTGTCACGTAGCTTAATGAATGCGATAAGTACCCAGACATGCAAGGAACATTCGAAAAAATAACAAAACAAACATAATAAGAGATTTTACTTCAAACTGTCAAATTTACACTGTTTAACAATTTGCATTAAAACATATTTGAATTGCACATAATAAAAAAAATAAAAACAGTACTTTGGCACGAGTGGATGATAAAGATCTCCAGAACTTCAGCAGAACTTCATTACACTACAACAGGGGTGCCCAACCTTTTGAGGAGCAAGGGCCACTTTATCGACTTGGTAACCGGTAGCAGGCCACAATGAGCGTAAAATGTGGATGGCAGGTCTGTGTCCACTCTGCATATGTAGAGCAGACATGGATGCAACCCGCTCTACCCTAAGGGCCCTCCGATCTGCCCAGACAGAAGGGGACAGACCCCCTTCTGTTTTTTTTTTAAGGAGATCGTATTGCAGATAGTCTGTTTACATCTGCCACTCTATAGCTGTGAATCGAGAGTCAGTTTGAGTCCACCTAAAAAACAGACAGGCGGACCCGATCGGACCGATCATGTGAAAGGGGCCTAAGGCTGCTTTCACACTGATGCACAGCGGTTTACCTGCTCCTTAACTGACCTCAATCTTCACTTCTTCCTCAGGATTCCTGCAGCTGGCTGGTACGGCTGGCTGGTACTGCCGTTGGGTACTGTTGGCTGGTACTGGTACTGCTCGCTGGTACTGGTACTGCTGACTGGTACTACTGGCTAGTACTGCTGGTGGGTACTGGTACTGCTGGCTGGTACTGGTACTGCTGGTGGGTACTGCTGACTAGTACTGCTGGCTAGTACTGCTGGTGGGTACTAGTACTGCTGGCTGGTACTGGTAAGGATGACTGGTACTGCTGTCTGGTACTGGTACTGCTGGCTGGTACTGATACTGGTGGCTGGTACTGGTACTGCTGGCGGGTACTTCTGGTTGGTACTGGTACTGCTGGTTTATACTGCTGGCTGGTACTGATGACTGGTATGGATGGTGGGTACTGGTACTGCTGGCGGGTACTGGTACTGATGATTAGTACTACTGGCTGGTACTGGTACTGCTGGTTGGTACTGGTACTGTTGGTATTAGTACTGCTGGCTGGTACTGGTACTGCTGGTTGGTACTGGTACTATTGGTTGGTACTGGTACTGCTGGTTGGTACTGGTACTGATACTGGTAGCTGGTACTGATACTGGTGGCTGGTACTGGTGGCTGCTGTCCCAGATCGCGGGTTCCTGTGTCCCGACTCGCCATCCCCGAGCATAATTGTGACAGAAGCATGCAGCTGCAGTAGAGAGCAGAGCCAATGCTTCCTGTCACATGCAGAGTACATTTGGTATCACTCCGCCTGTGAATGAGCCGGCGCTATACAGGAAGCATCGCCTCTGTTTCCTCTAGCAGCGGCTCCGTTCTTCGCACTAATGTTCAGGGATGGCCCAGTGGGCCAGCAGTTGGGCACCCCTGCACTACAACTACACTCACTAAGCTGAAGGGAAATTCACTTGCAGAGCAATTAGCCTAATTTCCATTAGTAAATCAACCTCCCTGACTCACATGACTTATTGAACACAGTGACACTTGTATGCATCAAAAGAGTTGTTTTTGGTGGTTGACAAATGACACTAGTTGTGGGGTATAACAGACAGTACCTGAACAAGGATCAGTTATGGCAGTATCACCACACATTTAAATTGTGAAAAAAACAATCAGCGCCAAAATAAATTACTTCCTCCTATAACAGGTTAAATGTGTAAAATCACCAATTTATGTGACTGCACAGCTACTGAACACTTATGCCCTGTACACACGGTCGGACTTTCTGACGGAATATGTGTGATCGGAGCTTGTTGTTGCAAATTCCGACCGTTTGTGGGCTTTTGGGGGCTTTTAATAAACATGCAAACAGAGTACACTATGGCACTTATGTTTGTTGTTTCATGTCTATAACCTACGGAAGTAATAGTGTCATTGAGCACTTATGAGAAAGTGAAGGAAGGTTTGTCTGACAACAATACAAACGCTGATTACCCACACAGAGGAGCAGTCTGGAGACTGTAGGATTATCATTGGAGAGTGAAAATTGATCCATTGTGGTGGACATGAGGAGTGATTTGTCTATGCTTTTATATTCATCTTTGAAGTGAGCAGGCACTTTAGCTGGTGGAGGTGTGCACTGAATATTGGTCCTTTTGAGGACGAAGACACACAGCAGTGATTGTTTTGGAAGCATTGAAAACCAAAAAATAACCCAATATTGTTGCGCTACTATAAAAAACATGTGAAGAGAATAGCAGCCAGCATCAACAGTGTAGTGACAGTGTGAACAAAATGAAAAAATAAATGCAGCGCTAAACACAAACTCAAGAGTTAACTAGCACAATGTATACTAGTAGCATATATGTGACAACTAAACCTTCAACGTGATAAAAATAACAACCACATTGAAAAAAGTGGGAGGAGTGAACCTCATTGGCTGTAAGTAATGTCCATAATGAAATGAAAGTTTCTCCACCTAAACAACATAAAACTTCTGGTGCCAAAGAGGAAGAGCATGTGTGATAAATACACTTAAATCGCACGAGTGGTCTTCATGTGCTGAAAATTCAAAGGAAAAATGGAAGGAGCAAATACGCTTACCGGAAAAGGTGGACACATTCACCGTATGGCTAAGTGTCACTCAGGCTTGTGGATCCACCGATCCAGATAGATGCTTGTGGAGAGACGTTAGTAGTAGATCCCAATGGTTACTTTTGAGGCGACCGTGGACAGCAGTAGGAAGCGTGTGATGTTCAAATCCGCAGAGGATGGATGGGTACGCCTTCACAACAAATGGATGGCTGGAGAATGTGGCTTTCACTAAGCCAATGTGAGGGCATAGAGGGAAGGGAAAAGACTCCACATAGTGCATGGATCAGTAAAATCAGGTTTTATTGCAAACCACCAAACAAATGAACAGGTTCTAATGTAGACAGCAAATGCGATGAGTAAAAAAGTGATCACAAGTGGAATAAAATTGCGTGGTACCGGGGGAACATCACACGCTTCCTACGGCTGTCCACGGTCGCCTCAAAAGGAACCATTGGGATCTACTACTAACGTCTCTCCACAAGCATCTATCTGGATCGGTGGATCCACAAGCCTGAATGACACTTAGCCATACGGTGAATGTGTCCACCTTTTCTGGTAAGTGTGTTTGCTCCTTCCATTTTTCCTTTGAATTTTCAGCACATGAAGACCACTCATGCGATTTAAGTGTATTTATCACACACGCTCTTCCTCTTTGGCACCAGAAGTTTTATGTTGTTTAGGTGGATGAACTTTAATTTCCTTATGGACATTACTTATAGCCAATGAGGTTCACTCCTCCCACCTTTTTTAATGTGGTTGTTATTTTTATCACGTTGAAGGTTTAGTTGTCACATACAGTATATGCTACTAGCATACATTGTGCTAGTTAACTCTTGAATTTGTGCTTAACGCTGCATTTATTTTTTCATTTTGGAAGCATTGACACAGATGAACTGTTTTTTTCTAATTTTTTGACATTTTAATTTTTTAATTTAAAATATTATTTTTTTGATCATGAAATGTTTAATATACATTTTGTATGCACATTATTTAATGAGACACAGTACTGCACTATTTAGAAATCACCACACATTTGTTTAATGCAAGCTGCAGATTTCAAAAGACTAAAAACAACGTCACATGTACTATACTATACTATACTATACTATACTATACTATACTATACTATACTATACTTATACTATACTTATACTAGAATTTAGTAATTAGGCTCAGATCTCGATTAAGATAAAGTAGAAGAAAAGCCTAAAGCTGGATATACACTCATAGATTCAACCCTGTGGGATGAAGGAAAAAAAACTGACAGTTCGCCGTACCAACACAAGCGATATTAGTGAGGCGATCTCCCCTGCTGTTCTGTTTAATTCTGACTGCAGAGAAGCTCTCCCGTTCCCCCATTCCCTCACCAGAATTCACAGATCAGCACTGATCAGATGCTGGGTTTTCTAGCATGTCCCTTTGACAAAAGTCGGTGTCCTGTCGAGAAATGTCCCCCATCGGATAGTGTCCGCCCTATACTGCGCAGGCGCAGTGCTTGCGCACTACGGAGGACAAAGGAGATGCCGAACATGAACAGCTGTTCATGAGTTCTACATGGCGCCTGCGCAATTAATAGTACATTCTGTCACACGCTCCCGCACGCTCCCGATGTTTGTGCAACTATGCATGGGGCGGTGTGCCTACAGAATGGGCAGAGCTGATTACACAACTGAAGGAGTTTTACAATGATGGCCAGAGCTGATAAGGGCGGGTAGTTCAATGTTACATGCATAACAGTTTTACTAAATAGGTCCACCAAACCCGTCCATCAACATTGCTAAACCCACCCCTCAGTTGTGTAAACACACCCTGCAAAGATCCGCCCATTTGAGAAATCCACCCCCACGAGCATCGGGAGTGTGCGGGAGCGTGTGACAGAATGTACTATTAAATCCGCAGGCGTCGTGTAGAGCTCATAAACAGCTGTTCATGTTCTGCTGCAGGGGAAAGGAGGAAGCACTGACAATGACAGGGAAATGAGAGCTTATGGGTGATGTCATGGTACCAAAAATTTCCAGCCGTTTTGCAGTGCTGCAGGATCACATGACCAGACCAGAGCAGATACAAAATACCTAAAAATAGTCAAGCATACAGAAATTCTTTTATACAGGGTAGGCAGAATACGTAGGAAGAGGAGGAGAGGGAAATTTTTTTAAGAATAGGTAAACGTAGGTGTTTATTCCACTTTGAGAGCTCCTTAATCAGTTTTTTTGTTTTATTGTTATTATTATTATTATTATACAGGATTTATATAGCGCCAACAGTTTGCGCAGCGCTTAAAAGCTCAGGGATCGTCTAAAAGCTAATAGAGTAGGAGATAAGTGGACAGATTGGGGTAAGGCATTCCATAGGATTGGAGAGGCTTTGGAAAAGTCCTGGAGGTGAGCATGGGAGGAGGTGATGAGGGAGCTATAGAGCAGGAGGTCTTGAGAGGAACGAAGAGAACGAGTAGGTTGGTATTTAGAGACTAGGCTAGTGATGTAGCTGGGGGCTAAATTGTGGATGGCTTTGTAAGTAGTTGTTAGTATTTTGAATTTAATTTGTTGGGTGAGCGGAAGCCAGTGAAGGGATTGACAGAGAGGGGTAGCAGACACAGAGTGATTGGAAAGGTGGATGAGTCTGGCAGCAGAATTCATGATGGATTGAATAGGTGATAGACTATGTAGAGGTAAGCCAATGAGAAGGGAGTTGCAGTAGTCGAGACGAAAGATGACCAGCAAGTGAATTAAGAGCTTTGTTGTGCCATTGGTTAGAAAGGGGTGTATTTTGGAGATGTTGGGGAGGTTGAGGCAGCAAGATTTGGACAGTGATTGAACGTGGTGCTTAAAGGAGCGTTCAGGGTCCAGGACTACACCTAGAACCTTGGCATGTGGGGATGGCCTTATAGTTGTGCCATCGATTTTGACAGAGAGATCAGGGGAAGGGGTAGGAGTCATTAACTATCAATTCTGCTGCTCCTGTTTAAGTTATTAGTCTTTAACTGATTTTATTGTAGTTTCTTGCACCCTTTACATTTTTAGTCTTTTCATTGCTTTTTTGATGGCATTTTTAACCTCTTGATTTCGTAAAGTGTAGATGAGAGGGTTTAGCAGAGGAGCTACAATTGATGGAAAGAAAATTTTTTTAAATGTATGAGATCATCTGCATTAGGTTGGATAAACATGAAGATAGATGTACTGTAAAACAAAAGAACAACAGCAAAATGAGAGGCACATGTAGAAAAGGTCTTGTGTCTACCCTCTGAAGATGGAACCGTCATTGTGGTTCATATGATACAGATGTATGACATGATAATTACCAGAAAACAACAATCAGTGGTCAATTTTGTTAGGGAAGCAGAATGAGAGATTGAAGATTTACAGACTGAGCATGATGATTACAATAAAGCCAAAAACCCATGAACCCCATAGAAGTTTAAAACAAACATTGGGACTCATGATTAACAGGTATCTCAAAGGGATGCAGACAGCAACATAGCGATCGTAGGCCATGATAGCAAGGAGGAAATTTTCTATTGCACCAAAGTGGAAATAAAACTGGGTCATGCAACCAACAAAAGATATAGAATCTTCGAAATGGAACAACACTCTTTGAGAAGAAAATGGCTGCACACCCCGGATAATGTTATAAAAATATGGAATTGTCCCCCGTGGGGTTTTCTAGGCAGCAAAAAAGAGGGTACAAGAGTACTGCATGAGGTTACGTGAGTGGGATTCTAATAATAAAAAATATCAAAGAAAACTATAAACACAGTCAATCAAACCATCAACTGTGGTACAAAAAATAAAAACAACGTTGCTGACGTGACAGTCACAATAATATACAGTAATCAAATAATGAGGTAGATTGGTACATGATTCGTGTATATAAATACTGACGCGTTTCGACCCCACCGGGTCATCTTCAGAGGATTGTTGTAGACTGTAAAAATGTTTATAAAAGTTGAAGTTCATAATGAGAAAAATATACTAAATAAATAAGGGAGAAAACAATATTGGACATGTTCATATATAGTTACCGATCATAATAGATTAAGCCGTATTGGATAGCCTCTAAAGGAGAAAACCCCTTGCTTGGTCCAACTCAAACAGTCCACACGATCCCAAGAGGGAGTCAGACTGCCTGTGCGTGTCTTGCGAGGAGTCACACATATAAAGCAACCATTTCCAACCATTTCCAATAATTATTATTTAATTCCATGTATATTTATTTTTATTGTAATTACATCATGAACATTTGTGATCTCCAATATTTATGCAACGGACATTGATGTAATGGTTTCTCATTATTTCTTAATTTTTATGGCATATATGGGATCATTGGTCATTGAATATCGATTACTGATGATGCTTACATTGACACTAACTTACAATACTATGTTATCCTTGTTTCATGTATCCCCTGGTCGCTGGCCTCTTTTCTTTCCCTTCCCCCTGATTAACTTGTTCCTGACTTCCAGCCCGCCGGTTTCTGGGTATGGGGTCGCTGCTACTGCATGTCTTCCTGGCAGGGTAGGGAGGCACTAGGGCCCTGTGCTTCCCTATGCACTCAACAGGTGGTACCACCACCTGGGGTGTAATTATTCTCTGCCAGCGGCGTCCCGGATCATTTCCGAACGCCGTGCTCATGCCCGCGCGAACTCTCGCGCGTGCACGTGACATCACGACGTTACGCATTTGCGGCGGTAATGACGGCAGAGCTGGGACCCTCCTCCAGAACGCCGGGGGAGCCACACATGGACTGCCGCAGCTGCGGCGCGGTCCCTGCCGGGGAGGGTGAACATGGGGAGTGGATCCTAGGCACCTGCATATCATTGAGGTTAATTATCCATGGTAGGTTTCCCCTTATAATGGGATGGAACATTCTGGGGATTTGTTGCATTCCGCAATGTCCACCTGGACGCCCTAACATTGGTTGTACTTTTTGAGAACTGGTAAGTTTATCTCCACATATACTTCTGACTCCATGGTGTGTGCCTCACGCCATGGACGTTTCTCTACTTCCTTGCACCACAAACGATCTAACTGACTCATTGATATACTTTTTTTGACACTACAGATCCTCCTACACAGTGTACATACCCAGTCGGAATATTTGCTGTGTGCCTTTACACACACACACCTTTCCTCCCTTGCTGAAATTTCTTTTTCTGCAACACACACGGTACCCATACCTACTTTAGTCTACAATGGCCCTCTTTCACTTTCACTTCTTCACACACATGCACCTTTTTGTCACCTTGGGGTTTTTTGTTTTTTTTTTCTTTTCATGGTTTTTTGGGTGTTATTTATTTATTTTTATATATTTTTTACACTTACCACTTGCCACTTTCACCTTCACACATACACTGCTTATTATACACCAGCACCATCACTCACGCCATTCTCCAACCCAATTTATCTGGATCCCCTTCACTCTTTTCCTCCCCCTTCTCCCTTCCCCTTCTTTCCAGCCCCCCGTTTTTCCCTTGTTGGCGTTTTTTCTTCCTTCCTTCCTTCCTCACCAGTTTTTCCACACACCTTACTTTCCTCCCTTTCGTTCCTCCCTCCCTCCATTTTACTTCCTGATACATTGACTATAATATGAGACATCTGATACATATAGAGTAGAAACATGTTAACAACATAGATATACACACTTACCATTTATACCATGTTCTCTTTAGTCACCTATTTCATTACTTTTGTTACTTTTTGTTACTTGATTACCACTAGCATATAATACCTCTATTGCAGGCATTGCCTATCCCCCTCCACCACTCCCCTAGGCCTCTGGGATTGCTTTATATGTGTGACTCCTCGCAAGACACGCACAGGCAGTCTGACTTCCTCTTGGGATTGTGCGGACCAGTTGAGTTGGACCAAGCAAGGGGATTTCTCCTTTAGAGGCTATCCAATACGGCTTAATCTATTATGATCGGTAACTATATATGAACATGTCCAATATTGTTTTCTCCCTTATTTATTTAGTATATTTTTCTCATTATGAACTTCAACTTTTATAAACATTTTTACAGTCTACAACAATCCTCTGAAGATGACCCGGTGGGGTCGAAACGCATCAGGATTTATATACACGAATCATGTACCAATCTACCTCATTATTTGATTACTGTATATTATTGTGACTGTCACGTCAGAAACGTTGTTTTAATTTTTTGTACCACAGTTGATGGTTTGATTGACTGTGTTTATAGTTTTCTTTGATATTTTGTTATTATTAAAATCCCACTCACGTAACCTCATGCAGTACTCTTGACTCTTGTACCCTCTTTTTTGCTGCCTAGAAAACCCAACGGCGGACAATTCCATATTTTTATAAGATATAGAATCTTCTTTTGTCAGAAGAGTCTAGGAACAGAGACAGATGGATACCAGATCTCTAAAAATGATAGTCCACCAATGAAGAAGTACTTGGGCTTACGGAGACGTATATCAGTTTTAATAAAAATGATGATGAAGATGTTAGCTGAAATAGTAACTATGTATACAGTAAATATAAGAAGGAAAAGAAAAAATCTTGATTCATCTATGACAGAAAAACCCAGGAGAATAAATTCTTTAATAGCGGTTTCGTTCTCCATTTCAGCCTGGACCTCCTGTATCTATGTGATACAAACCTCTCATTACAATTTTAGGTGTTGGATGATGAATGTAATTTACTGAGGTGGCCAAACTACATCCTTAATATACTCTTATTTATCTTTACCATTGAAGGAAGAATAATAACACAATATAGAAAACAAAGAATAGAGTGGGATGTGTGTGATCAGTCATCGCTTACCAACAGGAAAGGTCTGTTGATGATCTACATTTACTGGCAAATTCCATCTAACAAATGAAACTTAGCAGGGGTTGTGGAAACCCCTCCTATAGATATTTGCCATACAGATTTACTTCAAGTGCAATAATGGATTATATACAGTATCTCACAAAAGTAAGTACACCCCTCACATTTTTGTAAACATTTTATTATATCTTTTCATGTGACACCGAAGAAATGACACTTTGCTACAATGTAAAGTAGTGAGTGTACAGCTTGTATAACAGTGTAAATTTGCTGTCCCCTCAAAATAATTCAACACACAGCCAATAATGTCTAAACCGCTGGCAACAAAAGTGAGTACACCCCTAAGTGAAAATGTCAAAATTGGGCCTAATAGGCCATTTTCCCTCCCTGATGTCATGTGACTCATTAGTGTTACAAGGTCTCAGGTGTGAATGTGGAGCAGGTGTGTTGAATTTGGTTTTATTGATCTCACTCTCTCATACTGGTCACTGGAAGTTCAACATGGCACCTCATGGCAAAGAACTCTCTGAGGATCTGAAAAAAAGAAATGTTGCTCTACATAAAATGGCCTAGGCTATAAGAATATTGCCAAGACCCTGAAACTGTGCTGCAGCACGGTGGCCAAGACCGCACAGCACTTTAACAGGGCAGGTTCCACTCAGAACAGGCCTCGCCATGGTCGACCAAAGGAGTTGAAGGGGTGGGGGGTCAGCCTGTCAGTGCTCAGACCACACGGTGCACACTGCATCAAATTGGTCTGCATGGCTGTCGTCCCAGAAGGAAGCACCTTCTAAAGATGATGCACAAGAAAGCCCTCAAACAGTTTGCTGAAGACAAGCAGACTATATTCATAAACAAATTATCCTCTTAAATTTAGCAATCAAAGTAGAAGAGGGGAGAATTATAATGAAAACATTCCATAATCCTTCTGACTGCTACAAATTTGTCCCTGCCCAAAATTGTCAGCTTGGACTATTGTTAAACCAAAATGTCAGTTTGTTAAATACTAAAGAAGTATTTGAGCCGGGAGCTATATGACAACAGGTGAAGTCATTGAAGAAATTTAGATTTTTATTTATTTTATTTATTTATTTCAGGTACTTATATAGCGCTGTCAATTTACGCAGCGCTTTACATATACATTATACATTCACATCAGTCCCTACCCTCAAGGAGCTTACAATCTAAGGTCCCTAACTCACATTCATACATACTAGGGCCAATTTAGACAGGATCCAATTAACCTACCAGCATGTCTTTGGAGTGTGGGAGGAAACCGGAGTACCTGGAGGAAACCCACGCAGGCACAGGGAGAACATGCAAACTCCAGGCAGGTAGTGTTGTGGTCGGGATTCGAACCAGTGACCCTTCTTACTGCTAGGTGAAAGTGCTACCCACTACACCACTGTGCCGCCCTATAGAAACAATATGATTCTCAAAGTACAGAGAAGACGTATCAGGAGTAGGGATGAGCTTCGAGTTCGAGTCGAACACATGTTCGATTCGAACATCGGCTGTTCGCAAGTTCGCCGAACAGCGAACAATTTGGGGTGTTCGCTGCAAATTTAAATACCGCGGAACACCCTTTAAAAGTCTATGGGAGAAATCAAAAGTGCTAATTTTAAAGGCTTATATTCATGGTATTGTCATAAAAAGTGTTTGGGGACCTGGGTCCTGCCCCAGGGGACATGGATCAATGCAAAAAAAAGTTTTTAAAATGGCCGTTTTTTCGGGAGCAGTGATTTTAATAATGCTTAAAGTGAAACAATAAAAGTGTAATATCCCTTTAAATTTCATACTTGGGGGGTGTCTATAGTATGCCTGTAAAGGGGCACATGTTTCCCGTGTTTAGAACAGTCTGACAGCAAAATGACATTTCAAAGGAAAAAAAGTCATTTAAAACTACTCGCGGCTATTAATGCATTGCCGGTCCAACAATACACATAGAAGTTCATTGATAAAAACGGCATGGGAATTCCCCACAGGGGAACCCCGATCCAAAATTTAAAAAACAATGACGTGGGGGGTCCCCCTAAATTCCATACCAGGCCCTTCAGGTCTGGTATGGATATTAAGGGAAACCCCGGCCAAAATTAAAAAAAAAAAATGACATGGGGGTCCCCCTAAATTAAAAAACCAGGCCCTTCAGGTCTGGTATGGATATTAAGGGAAACCCCGGCCAAAATTTAAAAAACAAAATTACGTGGGGGGTCCCCCTAAATTCCATACCAGGCCCTTCAGGTCTGGTATGGATATTAAGGGGAACCCCGGGCAAATTTTTTTTTTTAAAAACTGCGTGGGGTCCCCCCAAAAATCAATACCAGACCCTTATCCAAGCACGCAACCTGGCAGGCCACAGGAAAAAAGGGGGGGACGAGAGAGCGCCCCCCCTCCTGAACCGCACCAGGCCACATGCCCTCAACATTGGGAAGGTGCTTTGGGGTAGCCCTCCAAACCATGTCCCCATGTTGATGAGGACAAAGGCCTCATCCCCACAACCCTGGCCGGTGGTTGTGGGGGTCTGCGGGCGGGGGGCTCATCTGGCATCTCCTCCGTGGCGTCGTCTTCTTCCCTTCTTCTCCTCGGGCCGCTCCGCATCCATGATGGCATGGAGGGAGGCTCCCGCTCTTCTCTTCATCTTCTTCTCTTCATCTTCTTCTCTTCATCTTCTTCTCTTCATCTTCTTTTCGGGTCGCTCCGCATCCATGATGGCATGGAGGGAGGCTCCCGCTGTGTAATGCTTCTCCTCTTCTGACGGTTCTTAAACAACACCACAGGGAAGTCCCGTTAAGTCAACGTGCATCAGAGGGGGGCGGGGTCACTGGGTGGCCTCGCCCCCCGTTATTTAAGAACCGTCAGAAGAGGAGAAGCGTCACACAGCGGGAGCCTCCCTCCATGCCATCATGGATGCGGAGCGGCCCCGAAAAGAAGATGAAGAGAAGAAGATGAAGAGAAAAAGATGAAGAGAAGAGCGGGAGCCTCCCTCCATGCCATCATGGATGCGGAGCGGCCCGAGGAGAAGAAGGGAAGAAAACGCCAACGCTGCGGAGGAGATGCCAGACGAGAACACCGGAGGAAGAACCAGAAGAACCAGAGGAAGAAGAAGATGGAGGAAGAAACTGAAGGAAGATAGAAGATAGAAGAAAGAAGAAGCATTTAAATAAAGGAATTGTTAAAAACTGGCTCTTGTCATTTTTAACATTTTTGACAGTTTTTTAGTGAAATGGTAGGGGTACTTTTGTACCCCCTTACCATTTCACACAGGAGGGAGGGCTGGGATCTGGGGGTCCCCTTGTTAAAGGGGGCTTCCAGATTCCGATAAGCCCCCTGTACGCAGACCCCCACAACCACCGGCCAGGGTTGTGGGGATGAGGCCCTTGTCCTCATCAACATGGGGACAAGGTGTTTTGGGGGCTACCCCAAAGCACCCTCCCAATGTTGAGGGCATGTGGCCTGGTATGGTTCAGGAGGGCTGCTGCACTCTCGTCCCCCCCTCTTTTCCTGCGGCCTGCCAGGTTTTGTGCTCGGATAAGGGTCTGCTAGGGATTTTTGGGGGTACCCCACGCAGTTTTTTTTTTTTTAATTTTGGCGCGGGGTTCCCCTTAAAATCCATACCAGACCTGAAGGGCCTGGCATGGAATTTAGGGTTATCCCCCACGTAATTTTGTTTTTTAAATTTTGGCCGGGGTTCCCCTTAATATCCATACCAGACCTGAAGGGCCTGGTATGGAATTTAGGGGGACCTCCCACGTCATTTTTTTTTTTTAATTTTGGTTCGAGGTTCCCTTGTAGGGAATTCCCATGCCGTTTTTATCAATGAACTTCTATGTGTATTGTCGGACCGGCAATGCATTAATAGCCGCGAGTAGTTTTAAATGACCTTTTTTCCTTTGAAATGTCATTTTGCTGTCAGACTGTTCTAAACACGGGAAACATGCGCCCCTTTACAGGCATACTATAGACACCCCCCAGGTACGAAATTTAAAGGGATATTACACTTTTATTGTTTCACTTTAAGCATTATTAAAATCACTGCTCCCAAAAAAACAGACGTTTTTAAAAATTTTTTTTGCATTGATCCATGTCCCCTGGGGCAGGACCCAGGTCCCCAAACACTTTTTATGACAATAACTTGCATATAAGCCTTTAAAATTAGCACTTTTGATTATTCATGTTCGTGTCCCATAGACTTTAACGGTGTTCGCGTGTTCTGGTGCGAACCGAACAGGGGGGTGTTTGGCTCATCCCTAATCAGGAGGTATGGAATATGGATAGAAACTAATTTTTGAGATTCTGTTAAAACAATAATGAAAAGAAAACACAGCTGTGTATATTACCATTTATTTACAGTGAAAAGTGCAGCTGCGCTGATCTCAAGAATATTGAATATATATCTTACCACGAAACACATAAATCAATATTATATGTGATACAAAAAAAATGCTGTATAAAACTATATTTCCTCAATCCTGCGTAGTGATAGCAAAAAAGTAGAAAGTGATGACAATAATAATAATAATCGTGTATTCAATAGATAAACAGTCCCCTTGATCCTCTGTATAAATGGAACATCCAACTCCCACGAGCACAAATTCACATCCGTGACTGGAATAAAGTTTTCACCAATTCATGAGACACCACCACCTTCTGAAATGGGCACTCACCAGAAACAAGTAAAAAATGCACCTTTGGTTTATGCTGGGTTAACCACTCCACTCTATATTTGAAGATATATTGGTTGCCAATGGTTACTCCCTATGCCTCCTCATTAATCATGATATCTCATGGAAAGCAGACAACCATCAATGCGCAACATGTTTAAAATGTATTTAACCACTTAGGCCCTGGACTATTTTGCTGGCCAAAGACCAGAGCACTTTATGCGATTCGGCATTGCGTCGCTTTAACTGACAATTGCGCTGTCGTGCCACGTGGCTCCCAAACAAAATTGACGTCTTTTTTTCCCACAAATAGAGCTTTCTTTTGGTGGTATTTGATCACCTCTGCGGTTTTTATTTTTTGTGCTATAAACAAACAAAATGGCGACAATTTTGAAAATAACGCATTATTTTTTGCTTTTTGCTATAATAAATATCCCCCAAAAATATATAAAAAAAAATTTTTCCCCTCAGTTTAGGCTGATATGTATTCTTATATATATTTTTGGTAAAAAAATCACAATAAGCGTTTATTGATTGGTTTGCGCTAAAGTTATAGCGTCTACAAAATAGGGGATCGTTTTTATGGCATTTCTATTAATTTTTTATTTTACTAGTAATGGCGGCGATCAGCAATTTTTATTGTGACTGCGACATTATGACGCATGAATAGGGGGTGGCTACAGCGGCCATTGATAGACTCATGTGCATATAGGGGGGTGGTGTGGGGTGTAGAGAGAGGGGGCGGAGCCCCGGGCGCCCCTAATGGATGGGCCGCCACTGCCTTCAATACTGCATGTCTGGACCACTAATTAATTACCGCGTGCATTTATTTAATTCTGTGAATTGAGTTTAACACCTTATCATGCGGTACTTACCAAGCGTTTTCAGCATTTTACAGTAAATACTGCAAAACGGCAAAGTGATATGACAGTTTCAGGATGGCATTTGATATTTAGGGAAAATGTGTCCGGGCACCTAAATAACGCATGTGATATTGAGTGAATGGAGCCCAGTGACTCTTGTATGCATTAAAAAAGTAGTTGTTTTTGTGGCTGACAAAAGACACTAGTTGTAGGACATAACAGACAATACCTGAACAAGAACTTTCATGGAAGGATCACCACACATTCGTTTCATGAAAGCTGCAGATTTTAAAAGACTGAAAACAGCTTCACATGTTAAAGGTTATACTAGCTTTTACTAATTAGGCTCAGATCTCTTTTAAGTTAGAGTAGAAGAAAAGCCTAAAGCTGGATACACACTGATAGATTCAACAAGCGATGTTAGTGCGCCGATCTCCCCTGCTGTTCTATTCAATTCTGACAGTGGAGAATCTCTCCCGTTCCCCCTCCTCTCACCAGAATTCACAGATCAGCGCTCGCAGTCATTGGCTGCTTGCGCTGATCAGTTGCTGGTTTTCTAACATGTCCCTTTGACAAAAGCCAGTCGTTAGACCGGCTTCTGTGGGATAGACAGCCATATGCACTGACCGATTTTCGACCCGTATTTTCCCCAGATTAACACTGTCTATTCTTAAAAATCTTCCCTCTCCCCTCCTCCTACTTATCTTGTATAAAAAAAAGATCTGTGCACTAACCTATTTTTATCTGCTCCGGTCTGGTTACATGATCCCACAACTCTATCTTCCCGTGTCAGTGAGCAGCTGCTGCAGGGTAGAGGAGGGAACACTGACAATGACTGGGAAATGGGAGCCTATAGGTGATGTCATGGCACCTGGAATTCCCAGTGGTTGTCAAGCTCTCCCTGAGCTGGAGCTGCAGGATCACATGACCAGACCAGAGCAGACTAGAAATAGGTAAGTATACAGATTTTTTTTTATACAGGGTAGGCAGGATAGGTACGAGGGAGGGGGGAGGATAATAGTTAAACATAGGTGTTTCTTCTGTCATTTTAACAGCTCCTCAATCAGTTTATTTTGTTTTATGGACCCATTAACTATCAATTCTGCTGTTCCTGTTTATATTATTATTCTTTAACGGATTTTATCGTAGCCTCTTGCACCCTTTACATTTTTATTCTGTTCCCTGTGCTTTTTTTACGCCATTTTTAACCTCTTGATTCTGTAAGGTGTAGATGACAGGGTTTAGCAGAGGAGTTACAACTGATGGAAAGATTGAGAATATTTTATTTAAATATAAGAGATCATCTGCATTTGGTCAGATAAACATGATACATGATACAGATAGATGTTCTGTAAAACAAAAGAACAGCAAAATGAGAGGCACATGTAGAAAATGCCCTGTGTCTATCCTCTACTGATGGAACCCTCATTGTGGTTCTTATGATACAGATGTATGACATGATAATAACCAGAAAACAGCTCAAAATTACTAAGAAAGCAGTAGAAAAAAAAGTTTTTCTAAGTTTGATGTCTCTGAACAGCACTGTTTGACCAAGGGTGCAAAGTCGCAGTAATAGATTTTGTTATGGAAGCAAAAAGAGATTGAAGATTTGCAGACTGAGCACAATAATTACAATAAAACCGAAAACCCATGAACCCCATAGAATTTTAAAACAAGCTTCGGGATTCATGAGTAACGGATATCTCAAATGAATGCCGACAGCAACATAGCGATCGTAGGCCATGATAGCAAGGAGGAAATCTTCGATTGCACCAAAGGAAAAGGGGAAATAAAAACTTTAAGTACCAAATATATAAAGGATATAATACACCCAATAAAACTAAAAGGCAAACCAAAGGCAAACAGAAGTGTTCGTGCCCAAAAATCGACATCTATAATCCATCCACATGCTAAAAGGCCTACTGTGCAACATTAAAAAGTTCTTCTCCCCTCAGGACCTTTCCTGACCTGATTAATAGTGACGCATGAATAAGTAGACATTATGAGAGTTTAAACATTTCCCATTTTCCTTGTGTCTTTAGAAGTGCAAGTCATGGGGAATTCAAGGAGTACAATATATACTGATAAAAAAACTTGCAAAGATTTGGTTTATAGGGTTTATAGTTCACTTAGTTGAAGTCAAGCTTTATTACATGGAATAATTTTTATTATACAGAAAGTAACAAATGTAAAGAAAAAGAGCCGGGGGGGACAGGAGGCGGAGCCTAGCGGAGCAGACATGCATTGTTAGAGCTCCACACCGCTGAGGAGAGAAGAGAAGGACAAAGCGGAGCCTGCAGGCTCAAAAGGTATCCATTTGAACCTTTTTGCCCCAGGGAACAAACTGTGAAAGTTTGGGCAGGAAATATGGTACTGGGAGGAAACCGTGGCAGAAATAAAAATCACCTCACAAAGAGCTCACAGGCACTCACTGCAACTAAAGCAGCTCCAGTCACCTCACAATATACAGCATCAGGGCGTTCTCACAGACAGAAAATGTCACAGCAAGACTCTCCATTTGAGTCAGATACAGAACAAATCCTCTCACAAACTTCTCCGCAAGCCTCCTCAGCATCCCCAGTAATATTATTACAATTTGAAAAGATGCTTCATAAGGCTTTAAAACAAACCTCAGACCAAATAACAAACAGCCTAACCAAAGAAATAAGAGAGCTGGGAAACCGCACCGCAGCCTTAGAAATAAAAATGGATGAAATTGAAATTACAACCCAAGAAAATATAACAGAATTGGAACAATTAAAAGAAGAGAATTTAATACTTCAAACTAAGCTCGAAGATTACGAAAATAGAGCCAGACGTTCAAACTTGCGCATAAGGGGAATACCTGAAACCGTGACAGACCTGCAATCTACTATTACTGCTCTATTACAAGAACTAAAGCCAGATATCCCTATTGAACGTTTAGAACTGGACAGAGTACACAGAGCCCTCACAGCCAAAAAGAAAGACGGACCCCCACGTGATATAATCACAAAATTTCATTATTACAGAACGAAAGAACAAATACTAATTGCTGCAAGAGAAAAAAAGGAACTTAATTTTCAAGGACATAATTATCAAATTTTTGCTGACCTATCCCAACTTACTATTACTAAAAGACGATCCATGAAACCCCAACTAATGGAACTGCAACGCCACAACATTATGTATCAATGGGGCTTCCCCTTTTCAGTCAGATTTAACTACCAAGGTACAATTTACAGAAGCAGATCAGCAGATGAACTACAACAAACCCTTTTAAAATGAAATCTAACAGAACCCACAAGCAGCAACACCCCCACATGCAGAAGAATGGCATCATCTTCACCTTCAGGCAGCACCCAGAAAATTTCAGAACAAAATGGGAATCATCATTCTCACAAAAGAGGCCGTTATGCCACATCATCCATGGACCAAGAAGATTCAATGGACTGACATCCTAATTCCTGATATCTCTTCATTTATTATACTAAGAGATGGTTCTCTATAAAAAACCTGTATTTATAACTGAATGTAACTGCATTCTGATAGTCACACACTGTATGTGATCAAGTTACATTCCAGTTATATTTCTTATTACTTCTGATTCATATAGCCTTAGAATATATAAGTGAAATAAGGAAATTCTTGTTCAGTTATATATTTTCAAGTAATAACAATAGATTTATTACTTTTTAGGACAAATACGTTCAATAATCCAGAAGTAATGGAAGCTTTGTCTTTCTTTTCTTAAAACAAATATATTATTACCTAACTAGTTCCTAGAACTATGTTTTTGTTTATTCTAATCTGAAGCAATACAACCTCAATTTTATGAGTTAACATATCTAAACAGTTACATATGAATAAAATATGTAATTGTTTACTCTAAAAGGGTTAAGATCCCAAAATAATTCAAATTATCTTCATCAATACCAAAGTTATAAACAGTACCTTTCTAACTGAATTATTTAGCCTAGGGCAAGATTAACCATATACAACCACCCTGGAATAAATCATTTCAACAAAAACTATATTCTGCACTCCAATTAATGAATCATCATTTTGATGTCTTTTGACATAGCACTTCTCTCTTGTAAGCGGAAGATCCGTGTACCCCCATTAGCCCTCCTCATTCTCCCAACCATATTATGTGGGAGTGTGACGAAGGCACTTATTCCCCTGAGAGAGATATTTATTCTCTTTCACAGGTAAATTGTGATTACTTGCAAAAAATAATTTATACAATGTATCATCTAATCTCATATGTTTTTTGTTTACTCTTTACTCCAGAATTCACTGGTTTCTTTTCTATCTTTTCATCTCTTCAGTCCACACAGGTTGATCTGCGCAGTCAGTTCTGCATAACAAAAAGTAAGTCAAAACTATTTGATCTGTTGCCATGGCACCACTGAATATACTTTCCCTGAATGTTCAGGGAATAAATGTCCCTCAAAAAAGGACCAAAGCCTTCCGTACTTTCCATAACAAGAAGGCTCACATAGTATGCCTCCAAGAAACACACTTCACCAAAGATTCTACTCCAAAATATATTTCTCCTTTTTATCAACAAATTTACACGGCTTCTGCCTGTACCAAACAAAGTGGTACTCTAATTGCATTTCACCGATCCACACCATTCACCTTATCATCAGAAATTAAAGACCCAGAAGGTAGATACCTGATACTCATGGGTTATATAATGGATACAGCAATCACGGTGATTTCCTACTACGCTCCTAACAAACAACCTACACCATTCCTCTCACATATATTACAAGTGATTAATACACACAAAATAGGAACAGTGATAATGTGCGGGGATTCGAACCAGGTCCTCCTCCCATTTCTAGATAAATCACCTTTTACACCATCCAAAATAACCTCTTTTTCTCAACTTCTTTCCAAATACAATCTGGTAGATTCGTGGAGAGAAAGTAACCCAATGAAAAAGAAATTCACTTATTTCTCGCACCCTCATCAAACCTTCACCAGAATAGATCATATTTTTCTAACAATAGGAATGATACCAGAAATTATTGCATCAGATATAATTCCGATTCCGTGGTCTGACCATAATGCAGTATACACTACTATAGCCTCAGCCATACCAAAAGCGCATGACCCAACGTGGTACTTACCGGACATAATGCTCAAACACCCACTACATCAGATGGCCATTGAACAAGCTTTAAAGGAATACATATCAATTAATAATACAACAGACATTTCCCCAATAACACTGTGGGAAGCTCATAAGCCTGTCTTGCGTGGTACAATACAAAGACAAATGGCACTATTTAAACGGGAACGCAAAAATCTAGCAAAAAAACTAGAACTCAATTTTAATGCAGCCTACATATCATTCCAAGATAATCCATCTCAGAGTACAAAATCTCATCTGGAAAAATCTAGATTGGAATACGATCTATTTCTCACTGAGTCAGTTGATAAATCCCTCAAACGCTCCAAACACAATTTCTATATGAATACAAACAAACCAGGTACATATTTGGCTCGGGCATTAAATTCAACTAACAAATCTTTCAAACCAATACGTTTGAAATTATCAAAAAATGTTTATACTTGTAATCCAGTTAAAATAGTCCATAAATTTCACTCACATCTCGCAACTTTATACAAGACAAACAATGAATTTAATCCTACAGAGGCTGAATCCTTCTTCTCAAAAATAACCTTACCTGAGTTGTCTCAGAATCAAAAAAGCAGTTTGGATGAGCCTATAACTATAGATGAAGTTGCTAACGCCATAAAAGACCTAAAACTTAACAAAAGACCAGGCCCAGACGGCTACTCGGCTTTATACTATAAAACATTCTCAGAAATACTCTCTCCCATTCTCACTGAAACTTTTAACAAACTTCTAGAAGGACATTCTTTTCAGCAAGAAACACTAATGGCAATTGTTTGTATGATCCCAAAACCCTTTTCTGATGATACTTCCTGTGTGAATTATCTGCCTATCTCTCTGTTAAACCTTGATATTAAATTATTAGCAAAAATAATAGCAAAACGCCTCAATAGCATTTGTAATGGAAATTTGTAAGTTCTGTATATAATTGTATTGTATTTTGTATGTATCGCACACTGCCCTCACTGTGCACACGGCACTAATAATATTTTCAGTAAATGTTTACATTCTTTTGAGTCCTGATTAGAATAAGCCTGCCTATGTAACGCCCCTTGTTACCATAAACGTACACTTGTAATATTAATGTGATACCTACGTAATCATGTGCATAAAAACCTTCAATTGCGTCATAATAAAGCAGAACAGTAATTTGGAAAGATGCTGAGCGTATCTTTTGTGTCTGTTCCCTACTGCAGTAGTTATTATTAATTTGGAACCACTAATCAATATGAGGATAGGAGTTGCCTATCATCAATTTAACCGAGTCAGCATGGCGAGCCAGCCAGAAGGGGATTCCAGGTGACCCTGAGTATCCGAAACGAGGAGCTTGAGACGATCCGGGAATTTCTGATAATCAGCCGGCTGAGGTAAGCCTTTTGCTTACATTTGAGTTATCAGACTTCCTTGATCGGTAAGGGATTTTCGGGACAAAGGGTACCTATTTTACTCCCCTTAATCAAACTGTATTGATTGGTGGTTATATGTTATGTTGTCCCTGTCTATTGTCCATCAGAGTTTTATAGATAAGAAAGGGAAGAATAGTGCTGTTCACAGGTATATGTAGTACATCTGCTAGATAAAGTAGTTTAGAGGCAAGAGGGTATAGGCACAAGTAGAGAAGAGAGAAGACTGGCCAGTCATTATGGGCATTGAATTAAGTAAGGGAATGAAGGGTAAGAGACCCTCAAAAATGCCCAGCGCAAGAGGAGCGCTACATATGAACCAAAGGTGCGGTTCCGCCTATACTGAGCCCCTAGATTAACGGTTAAAGTGGACAGGGATCCACAATGGGTAACTGGGTTACCAAAGTCCACAGGGACTAAGAATCATGCAGAGTAAACAGCTAGCGAAACGGCTATCTATGTGAGCAGGATGGTTTAAGGGTAACATTAACACTAGACAGAAAGGGACATTTTCATGTTAAGTTGTGGGATGAATTTGGGGTCAGGCACTATAACTAGTAAAATCAGAAACAGAGAAATGAGAGTTAAAACAGATTACTTTATATGTTGTCAGAGAGGGAAGATGGGATGAGCACTCTGGCTGCCCATCTGATCATAGAAGCTAGATATAAAAGATATCTGAACAAAATAAAGAAAGTAGAATTTAGACAGGAAAATATTAATGAGAGTTAAAAGAAAGTGAGAGAGATATTGGTGTATGTGTGTGCGAATGCTGGGACCTTTAGTTCTATTGCTTGTGTGTGTCATGTACGCAGATGTGACCCCCTCCTTTGTGCTCTCCTGAAAGAATGTCCCTGAGAGGTCAGTGATAAGCTGGAAGGACACCATGCCAATTCCAGTTTTTTAGACAAAACATGTGCCGGGTTAACGAATCTAATGGTAAACAATGTGGTCACAATTATTTTGAATCTGTTTTCCAAACATGGTAAAATGAAGGTTACATTTAACCGTGTATTACACAAATTGAATATCCTTTGATAGTGGAAACAGTGCATTTAAAAAAGGGAAATTAAGTAATAATGAGTATTAATTTCTAATATGAGTTTAACAATTTTATTAATAATATAGATATATTGAAACTGGTTTAGACAACCTTTGGTTGGAAATGAAATTCAGGTTAATGGGGAAATTTGTAATGAATGAGATTAGTTTAGATTAAGATAACAATTTTGTTATTTTACATTTATACAATAAGCCCTTATTGAGAGAAAAAAAGATTAAGATGAGGTTGTTATTTTGAATAAAGCTGCCATAATATTTAACAAAGCCAAGATGGATGGAATACATAAGAAGTTCTTCTACAAAAATGATATTGTAAGGTTTTTGATAATAACTTGATGTGCGGTCCATGATGTAAGAGTAATAATAAATAAAATTTAAATATAACAGACCCATCACATCAAGTCCACACACCCTGTTAGGATAGATGCCACCTGCAGCCAGTTGTTTTATAGTTTTTGATGCTTTCTGGTCCATCATACAGATTACTGGTCCTTTTGTTTTTATTTATTTTTATTTTTGAAATCCAAAGCAGAATGTGTGGATTGTGAAATGATGTGCCCTTTTTCTTGTAAGTACAGTGGTATAAGCAGAAGAATATTTTGAATTTATGGGCATCTCTGCATGACCGCAGGGTATTGTTATCATTTATTATAATATTGCCAGGAAAAAGTTGTCTTTTGAAACATGAAACTGGAGTTCTTACACAAACAGCGTGATAGAAAACAAGCCATTGTAATATATTTATGCAAGCTGGACCCAGTAATAAATGGTTCACCCCGATATATCAGAGCTGTAGCTTTTATGCAAAGGTGCTATTAGACAAAGTTAGATATTGTTTTGGTCAAACATTTAATTTTTAATGGTCCGACATTCTGCGCAGCAAATATACAGATAACTAAATGTTTGTCTAATGAAAGGTTTAAAATATGAGTTTGTTTATGTACAAATCTAACAATGAAAAATGCGTACATTTGAATCCAGACACCTTATTGCCTCTATTGGAGGAGGCTGGAGACAAAGGAAGACACATGTGTTAAATTGATGGTGTAGGAATCAGCTGCTGTGAGCCCAGTACAGGACACACTCCCTGAAGACCCAGATATTTAATTTTTTGTAGATTTGAGTATGCAGTTTATCACTCAGAAGGATACTCTGTATTCAAAGTCATTGGATCCTTTTTCCCCAGCTCAAGAAACAGAGCTCCATGTTTTAGCAAAGTCTGTGAGCTATAAAAAGAGTGTATATTTATATAGATAGTCGAGATATAGAGAGCTTTTGGTTCCATTTAAAGGGCCAGAAGTTTGTTTTTACTTCGGCAGGTAAACCAACCAAGCATGCCAAGTTAATTTGATCGGCTGTTTTCAGCCTTCCAGGTTCTTGCTGAGGTAGCCATATTAACTTTCACACATGGAAGCAGACCAGGTGACTAAGGATGCTGCATTTACAGCCCCGGATACTTGATGGGTCTGTGCAACTCACAGATTCCACCCTAGTTCTGGCCCAGTATAGCTGGGATTAATAATTCAACTTTAAGGACCCCAGAACGAGAAGAACAAGTGGTCCACAGGGGACAACTTCTTATGAAATAGGACTTTGGAAAAGGTGATCATTTATGTCTGCCAGCCACTCTTTTCCTTCCAGCTTGACACATGGACCGTGTCATCAGTCACAAGAAGTTATGGCTGCCTTAGTAAATGAGCGTGGGATAGAGCCAGGGTTCCCCACAGTTGTTTTTATAACATACCACTTCTTGTTTTACCTGTTACCAAAGGTGTTACCAAAAGCTGAACATCCCTCCCAGAGATTCCAAAAAAGATAAATCCAGATGCCCAAGTTAGGATCTTACGAGTATGCATTTTGTCTGTATGGACATGTTTTTTGGATGTCCAGTGGCAAATTCTACTGCAAAGGCCACAGTAAAAAGTGTTATCAGAAGTAGTTTGTAAATATAGGGTGAAGAAAGTACAGAGAGTAACAGAGGAAATAATTTTTTTATAGGAGAGTCCTTACTAGTTTTGAGGTTTTATTTTTACACCCCCTACTGTCTACAATGTAGTGGACAAAGTAGAGTAAGAAACTAGAAAACTTTTGCCTGAATGTTTTCTTATATTTTATGAAGCCTCTAAGGGGGATGTTGGACTCTCTCCCTATGGGATTTTGTTTGGGAGTGTGTTACTCATTTGCTTATATTTTGTCTCAGCAGCTGAAGTCCTCCATTCGGATCTCACAGAGAATGTTGCTGATCTTCTAAGGTTTTTGACAAACTCATTTATGTGTTTTCTCCCCAATTCCAGATCCTAAAAGTTTGGAAGGATCTAAAACTAAAGCCAGGTGACTTGTGGATTGTTAAGAGACATTTATATATAAGGAAAAGTTTGGAGACTCAATACAGCATCTATTTCATGTACAGTTTTTGCAAAACGTGAAGAAAAAGTCACCTGGATCCACACCAGACACTGCAAAAATGACTTAATTAAAGAAATCTCTGAGTTTGATTTGTTTCCCTCTTGTGATCACAGTCTAGGGTACTTTTTAATTAAATTACTTTAATTGTAAGGGATATATATATTTGAAAAGTAGTTTAGCCATGTTGAAGTCATATTTTGTCTTTTGTACGTCTTCTATTTTATGTAGAATTGTCTGTGTTTACATATGCTGATAAGTCAGCATGCCCACAATTAAGCTAGAAGGCCATTCTGGCCACAGGAGTGTACAGCCAGTACTCTGTAAATATCTCTTATCAATCATTTGTTTTTCACAATGAAAAGTCATTTTGTAATGAAAAAGTTGCTCAGCTATTATTTTCTCCACAATGGAGTTTTTTTGCCTCTTTGGTCAGGACTACCTCCACCTAAGCGTGTGGAGGTTCCAGGTTAAAGGTGATAGCAGGTATGGTTAGTGATCAAAATATTGATCAAAAGAGGGGAGACTGTAATGGAAATTTGTAAGTTCTGTATATAATTGTATTGTATTTTGTATGTATCGCACACTGCCCTCACTGTGCACACGGCACTAATAATATTTTCAGTAAATGTTTACATTCTTTTGAGTCCTGATTAGAATAAGCCTGCCTATGTAACGCCCCTTGTTACCATAAACGTACACTTGTAATATTAATGTGGTACCTACGTAATCATGTGCATAAAAACCTTCAATTGCGTCATAATAAAGCAGAACAGTAATTTGGAAAGATGCTGAGCGTATCTTTTGTGTCTGTTCCCTACTGCAGTAGTTATTATTAATTTGGAACCACTAATCAATATGAGGATAGGAGTTGCCTATCATCAATTTAACCGAGTCACATTATAGGAAAATTAATACATAGAGATCAAGTAGGCTTCATGCCAAATAGACAGGCAGGCGATAATATACGCAGGGCAGTGTTATTGGCACATATAGCTAAAAAACAGAAAATCCCTTTATGTTTTCTATCTCTCGATATTAAGAGGGCATTTGACACAGTATCCTGGCAATATATGCAATATTCATTACAAAAATGGGGTTTTGGACCCCACTTTTTAACATGGATCAAAGCATTATATAATAAACCCAAAGCCTATATAAAATACGCTGGATACAAATCTGATGCCTTTAATATCGAAAGAGGTACCCGACAGGGTTGCCCATTATCTCCTTTATTATTTGCCCTTATACTCTAACCCATGGTCCAATACATCAGAACAAACCAAACTATAACTGGCATTGAAGTAGGTGGTATTACACACAAATTATGTATATTTGCAGACGATATATTACTTTTTCTATCATCACCACAGGTCTCTGGTCCTAACTTAATACCAGCTCTTGATGGATTTGCAGCCCTATCCGGCCTTATGATTAATCCTAAGAAATGCCTAGTGCTTAATATTTCGCTCACAAACATGGAATTGATCCCGGCTAGGGCTGCACTCCCATTCACATGGGCAGAAAAATCAATCCCATATCTTGGAATTCATTTAATAGCATCTCATTCTGACTTATTCTCAACCAATTATCCTCCTGTATTAAGACAGATCACAAATCTAATAAAACAATGGTCGCAACTTCCTTTATCCTGGATAGGGAAGATTAATGCAATCAAAATGACTATTCTACCCAAATTGCTTTATCTATTCAGAGTCCTCCCTATTCCAATTCCTTCCTATTTTTTGAGAATAGTACAAAAAGGAGCAACTTCATTTATATGGGGCTCTTCTAAACCACGTATACCTATACACACACTACATCTTCCCAAAAATAAAGGAGACCTGGGATACCCTAATTTTACTAACTACTACAGAGCAGCACATTTGGCCAGTCTGTCCAAATACCATGCAAAACAGGAAATCCCATTATGGGTATTTATAGAGGCTTCAGAAAATGACCCTCTATTAATATCAAACTTGTTATGGCTTGATCCTAAAGACCGCTTTAAAATTCATAATCCCATAACTAAACACTTCTTATCTCTCTGGGATAAACTAAAAACCAAATATCAGTTACAATCTCCACACAATCCTCTCCTTTCTTTTATCAGAAATCCGGCCTTTTATCCGGCATGGATCTACCCAAATTCTTTTAAAGCTTGGACAACATCAGGCATTCAGACACTAAATGACTTCATAGCATCTAAATCATTCCTTTCATTCCCATCGCTTAGAGAAAAATATGATCTACCAAACTCTGAGATATTTAGATATCTCCAAATCAAAAATTTCTATACACCATTCCTAAAGGGGGATACACCATTATCCCAATTATCCATTTTTGAATCAATCTGTACAAAAGATCCATTTGCTAAAGGTACAATTTCATCACTTTATAATCAATTATATGGAGTAGCAAATCTTAATAGACCCTCTTACGTTCAGAGGTGGGAGGAGGACCTGGGACGAACTTTAGAAGACACGGACTGGTCTAACATATGGCTCACATCTAAGTCATCCTCACCCAACATCTTAGCACTGGAGACAAATTATAAAGTCCTAACTCGCTGGTACCTTGTACCCGCTAGAGTGGCAAAATATTCACCTAATACCTCAGCTCTTTGTTTTCGAGGATGCCCAGAAATAGGCACACATTTACACATATGGTGTACGTGCCCAGTAATCCAAACCTTCTGGAAGGAAGTCTTCGTGATTGCATCTAAAATATTTAAAAAAATAATACAACCAGATCCATATATAACTTTACTTAATCTAAAACCGGAATGGTTAACACTCTCTCAATTCAAACTTATGATCCAACTAACAACGGCTGCAAAACAAACAGTGGCCAAAGCATGGAAATCTCCTACGTTGGTACTAGCAGAAACAATTCACAGAATGAATAATACAATGTCCCATGCTAAGATGGTAGCCATCGATCAAAATCAAATTCCAAAATTTGAAAAACTTTGGCATCCTTGGATAAAACAACAATTCCTGTCAAATTTCAATGACTCTGTCCTGTTGCCATGGTAACAGATTAAATGACTTACAGAGACACCCATTCTAAGGCTTCAAAGAGAACTAAAAAGAATAATAAACTGACGAGCGGGACAACCTTGTGGACCATACCTCTGCCTTTCTACCCTTTTTCTTCTTTCTCTTTCCTTTTCTCCACCTTACGATTAAAGCTCATTGGTGTCCGTTTATGAAGCAGTGATCAGCGGTGATCCCGAGGATCGCCGCTGATCACAGTCCATAAACAGTTTATGAAACAGTGATAATCGGGGGAGAACATGTTTGAACTTGTTCTCCCGCCGATTATCTCTACACACAGAGAATCCTCATTGAATGACACAGAAAGGGCCAGTTTATGAAGCGGTGATCTCACTGCTTCACTGGCGATCTGAGTCAGACTTCACACTCCCAGGTTCACCAGCTCAGAGGTGGTGAATCGGGGAGTGAAGAGGAAATCTGGGGGGATCTGAGGGGGAAGGAGGAAGATTTTTAACTTCCTTATGCCTCGTTCAGACCCCCCAACACTGTAAGCATGTCCCCCTGTCATATTTATGTGTATACATATATATACATATATACATATAATGTGTATATGTATATATATATAATGTATGTGTATATACATGTATATATAATGTGTGTGTGTGTATATATATGTATATAATGTAGGGGGACTCATTATTTTATTAATAGTAATTCACGCCGTCTGTCCGTGTATTGAGCGGTGATAATTTATCACTGCTTAATAAACTGACATCTCTGTATTTCTGGTGCTGTAATCTCGTAAAGTCTCACGAAATTCCAGTATCAGGAGCCGTTCTCCACTGTTGGAAGCATTTGTAGATCTCTTCACTCCTCCAAAGGTGAAGCGATCTACAAAGCTTCATAAACTGGCACACAGAGGAGAAAGATCTTCACTGTGAATGCCGGAGAACGAAGCAGTGAATAGATTTCACTGCTTCATAAACGGACACCATTATCAGAATTTATTTGACCTATATACACTCTACCTGTAAACAATATATATAGTAGGTATAAATCATTTAAATACCTACAAAAGTAACTAAGGAAATGATATATATCTTTAATTTAGGTTTACGTGAACCCAATGTTTAATATTTGAAATTTCATGATATTTACCTATATAATCCCTACTGTAAAACAATGAGCTTACTTTATAGATCCTTGTAAACTTACTTTATGTATCTTTATAATATTGTATACTCAATAAACTTCTTTTGACAAGGAAAAAGAGCCATCATAATAGAAATAATTATTATATGTATTACATAACATACTTGACTAAACTGACTAAGGATATCTATGATCACAGCATACATTTTCATTTTATATCATAAGCATTGTAATAACAGTACAATAATAGTTATATCTAAAAATGCAATATAAGCTTACTTGAAAAATCTCCTTTCTTGTTATGAGTGCTGCCTGTCTACTACCTATCTCTTCCCACAACTTCCTGGATTCCCTGCATGCTTTGTTCCTCTGCTACTTTTGATTTTTTGAAGACTACATATCCCATGGTACCTTGCTGCCTGCAAGCAGTGATTCCTGTACTTACCCTGCCTCCTAAAACTCTCCCTCTCAGCAGATCTGTAGTTTAGGAGGTAGGCTCTGTTAAATTTGTGACACAGCAGTGCCTACTCACGGGACATATTCAATATATGTCACAGGATTCAGGAAAGTAAATGTGTTTTATTATTTACAAAGTAAGTGTATCGCTACCTCCAAAGGAGCCACTGAATTGTTTTGTGATTTCTTTGCACACCTGAAGATAGCACACCTTGCTCACCCAGCACTTACCGACACATTTTAAGGTATTTCGAAAAATGACTTAGGCCAATAATAGCCTATGTAGCCATGGTGTTGCAGCTAATGACAAACAATCACCCCACTGCTAGACTTCATACATCACTTCCAGAGACAATGAACAGTCTTTTGCGGGCTTTGTTTTTGTTGTTTTATTGGGGGGTACAACGTGGATAGGAATAGGAATATGGGATGCCTATAGGATAAGTTATTGCCATCATATTTTTAGGATTTGAATCCACTTTGAATAAAGTTAGAGCCAGAAGCTAGAATGTGCATAGTACATTAGATACGCATCTCCTCCTGCATCTCTATGCAGACTGTTGCTCCTCCTGCGGCTCAACCTCAGCAGACTATTCCATCTAAGAGTTCTCCATCCATCACTGTGTGTTGAATAGAGACATCACTAATGACCATGTAAAAGCAATGTTCTTAGATCTCTTTCACCTCCTGCTCATAACTTGTTTCCTCCTGTAGACTTGGTTCCTCCTGCACAAACTTGAAGTTACTACTTGAAATATGACACATCCTCTTCTATTGAATAGAAGGGGCCCACTCTGAATAAGCCTCCCTACTGTGGTTCTGGTTGCTCGCTGCCACTAGGCCTGAGGCCTGCAGAACCTCTCCCCGGAGGCCTAGTGGGTTAAAAGCATATCTTCTAGGAAATATGGTCTACTGTTCCCAGCCAGCCCAACTTGCAAATCATGAGCCCGCAGGCTACATTGACTTGACACAGATCCCCACAGTCTCTTTTCTGATTCAGGACTCCCCATCATCCACCGTGTGTATTGATGAAGACTCTGCTAGTGATCGTGTACTAGCAGAGTTCCCTCACAGACTTCTTGGCACTTCCAGCCCTTGGCACCTCCAGCCACACTGTGGTAACACCCACCGACCTTCATCCTTGATGAGGAACTTTAACTGGACCATGCGTACCGACAGTTTCTCCTGCCCCTCTGCTCCTGGAGTTCCCTGCCATCTGACCGTGTGGTGGCAGAGACATTGCCAATGACCGTGTAGAGGCAATGTTTCCTCACAGCTCTCCCCGGGCCTTCTCCTGCGATCGGCACACCCCCCCAGATGGGGATGGCCTCCTGTGACTGTCTAACATGCCATTCCTCAGTGAAATATCACCTCAGCTTATATATGAGGTCCGCCCCCTGCCAATCTCAATTGGGGATTGGTCAGGGCTCACACACAAGCTGCCTGTCACTCCAGTTCCAGGCCCAGCCCCTTTTCTAGAACATTTTCCTCAGAAACAGGGGAGGTGCCTCAGAACTGAAGTGCAGGTGGTCACACCCACTGCTACTCTGACCACTTCCAGCCCCAGATCAAAACAGACAGGCCTAGCATGCAGCATAAGCCTGCCTAAATTTGCCTGTGCTGGAATAACCTAGTAAAAATACCTTACTAGCACCTACCTACTGGTAGACGGTGCTACACCTAAAAGAAGAGTGAATTAGTAAGTGAACTTATACAAATAATCAATAAGACAATAATGTTACACTGAGAGATGTAGTAAAAATACTGCTATATTCTACCTATTAGTAATAAACAGAACTGCATTGCTTTTACCTCGCAACAGTATATATAAAGTCAGTCCTAATTTGCTATAACAGTCTCTGTTTTATCCCACTGGCCAGTGAATAATGAAAAAGAAACTTTGGCTGGCAAAGTTGAGGCCCTTGAAGAAAGCACAAAAATGCCCATCAGACAACAGACTAATTGTGTAACACTAGTCTCATACCAGACTCAGAGCACCCTCTTCTGGGTCTCTGGACACATACTCTGATTCAGTAAAAATCAAGTTATAGTCAGACATGTCAGACATGTGGATATTACCCACTGGTTATTGAATTTTATCCACCTATATATATTTTGGCTTTGTTTTGTTTTAGCACTACATTTTTACACTAGCCTTAAAAGGTACTGTATATAAACCCTAAAAATGAACTTCTGCTAGTTGGTTCCATTAGGGAAGATTTACTAAAAATGGAGAGTGCAAAATCTGACATGTCTGACTATAACTTGATTTTTACTGAATCAGAGTATGTGTCCAGAGACCCAGAAGAGGGTGCTCCGAGTCTGGTATGAGACTAGTGTTACACAATTAGTCTGTTGTCTGATGGGCATTTTTGTGCTTTCTTCAAGGGCCCCAACTTTGCCAGCCAAAGTTTCTTTTTCATTATTCACTATTCATTATTCATTATTTATTATTATTGGTCTACTTACTTACAACCATTTGACCAAACCATTGTTGTGTGGGCTGTTTTCAGCACAGCCTCTATCACTTCTTGGTTTCGTAAGGTGTAGATAATGGGATTCAGAAGAGGAGTCACTATGGATGGGACAACAGAAACTTTCTTATTAAAGTGAAAGGAATGACCACTAGCTGGTCTGATGAACATGAACAATACAGTACCATAGAAAAGGATAACAATAAATAAATGGGAGGCAAATGTGGTAAACGCTTTACGTCTTGCTGACGCAGAAGACAATTTGATTACCATTCGGGTAATACATGCATAAGATATCAAAGTTAAGAAAAGACACCCAAAAGTTACAAAACAAATGGAAAAGAAAGACGCCTTCTCAGCTTTCGTTGTATCAGAGCAGGACAAGCGCATCATTGGGATCAAATCACAATAGTAATGATCTATCTTATTCCCCTTACAGTACCAAAGCGTGGATAGTCTCAAGCATGGAATGATCACTCCAGCAAATCCACATACCCATGTACCCCAGTATGAGCATAATGCAAACATTGGGACTCATAATAACCAAATAATGCAATGGATTGCAAATGGCAACATAGCGATCATACCCCATTGCAGTCAGGAAATACATTTCTGTTGCTCCAAGAGAAAATTGGAAATAAAACTGAGCCATGCAACCAGCTGAAGAAATGTGTTGGTCTTCTGTTTTAAGAGACCACAGGAGTCTAGGGATTGTGACAGAGGGATACCAGAGCTCAAGGAACGACAGTCCACCGATAAAGAAGTACATTGGTTTATGTAGACGTGGGTCTGCTTTGATAATGACAATGATGAAAATGTTTGCTGTAATGGTGGCAATGTAGATAATTAATAAAACAATAAAAAGCCAAAATCTTCTCTGCCCCTCAATAGAAAACCCTAAAAGAAGAAAATCAGTTATAACTGACTGGTTAAACTAATCCTTTGCCACCATGGTGATCTGTTAAGAAAAGTCCACAAACTCAATAATTTGATTGATATATATATATATATATATATATATATATATATATATATATATATATATATATATATATATATATAGATAGATAGATAGATATATAGATATAGATATATATAGATATGTATATGTGTATAATTACTTCTAAGAATTTTCAAAAGTCTACACAACTACTGTTTCATAAAGGGAAATCTGTTGACCTAGAAATTTCAGTTTTTTACAGTGGTTCTCAAATAATAGGTAGTATGCGCCAAACAGATGTTTTAGAAAAACAAAAAAATGTTTAGAAATTTTAATTAAAATGTGTTTAAACCCTTCATGAAAGTGGCAACTGGTCAAGCTACAAGGACAATACTGAGCATGTTTTTAATACTAAAATTAAAGAGCAAGTCAAAAGAATATTCAAATGTACCAATGATTATGAGTTGCTTATTATTTTAGGACCATATCTTGGTCACTATAGAGTACCTGCAGTTATCTTAAGACTGAGCAAATATTTTACCTTTAGGTATATTGATGAAGGATATGCACATGCAATGGGGATGATTTAGTAAAAAAGTAAAATGTTCATTCAAAACAAGCTGTGCTCACTTCAACCATCCAATTGTGTGGAGGAATAATTCCTATCCCGTAGTTATGAATAGATAATTATGAGCCCAGTTTGGGTGAACTTTCCATTGTTCATCCCTAATATATTTCACAAGATTGCACCATTGTACACATTGTACACTGCGTTCTATTAGTAGGAAGTGCCAATAAGAAATGGTTGCCTTCATTTAGACTTAAATAAGTAACTACTTGTTTTACCTATCTAGAAATACACTCCAGATATTTCACTCTGTTCCAAGTGTATTCCCTGCAGGGAATATTTTTTAAATACAATAATTATTTTGTTTTATGTATCCCCCAATAGACAGCACTATAATGTGTCAATGATACCTTAATGTGCAAATATATAACAACAATGTGCAAATATACAAACTATTCTCCACAAAAAATGTGAAGACTTTTTGTGAAGCACGGTTTCATTATTAGCATATTGTTGTTAAATATTTGCAGATTTAGGTATAATTGACACATTTCAAAAGCTGTCTATTGGGTGATACACATGTTTTATATCACTGTGTGATAACAAAACAGTTGTTTGTTTTATTTAAATTTGATTTGTTTCTTTTTGCACAGACTTGTATATATAACGATATATTAAAGCTAATTAGCCACTTCAATAGTGGGCACTTTCCCCACCCCTACCTGCCCAGGCTAACTTTTAACTCACAGTGCTTTCGGAATTTGAATGAGACTTTTATATTTTTTATTTATTTCGGGCCGAACTTTAATTGTTCGGATGTTCTGTGAACACTGAACAATATGCGGTGTTCGGGGCAAATTCGAAAGCCGCTGGAACATCGTTAAAGTCTATGGGACATTAACATGAAAAATCAAAAGTGTCATTTTAAAGGCTTATATGCAAGTTATAGTAGTGAGTAGGGGGTGCTAGTGCTTGACAATAGACTAAAAAAACGAGACAGCTAGGTCTCAATGTGAAAAATTATCATAAGCATGCAAAAATAAGTTATAAAAAGTAATAAAAATAAAAAGTTATAACACAATATTATAACAAAGGTGGTGATGATAAAGTCCCAATAGTAGAATGAACACAGTATTGGCAATGAAGAAATGGTGATCTTCCAAGATAAGTAGATTCCTCTATATAGACAAATGGAAAATCCTTCACCAAGAGTTAAGATACACTTTGCAGTAGTATATATATATATCTGCTTACCAGATACCAATGACTCCTTTAGTTAAAAAGAGAGTCATTAGCGCTTGTGCAGGATTGTGCCTGCTCACATGGGATGGCTGGATGCTGGATGGTAATAGACAGAGAACCCATCTTGCCCCGGTAATCAGACATGGGATATATGAAAGACAATGGAATCTTCCATAGTGTAATACAGTTTATTAAAATTATTAAAAACAAATAGTAAAGCCAAATGGCTTCTTACATTGAAAGGTGCCTGCCCGGCAATTTGTAATTTAGGATAAATCCAAATAAGCGTGCAGCCACAATATCGGTTGACAATAATGATTATTAAAATTACCATTACCATTGGTCACGATCTCCTCCTACGTCCAGTTTCTCTGGTTGTTGCTTACGCCGGGTAGAATGCACGCCAATCATTAAGGCGGTGTGACGGCATCCATACTGAGATCCGTACCCAGATAAGCGAGCAGCCCCAGTGCCAGGCAGGCACCTTTCAATGTAAGCGGCCATTTGGCTTTACTATTTGTTTTTAATAATTTTAATAAACTGTATTACACTATGGAAGATTCCATTGTCTTTCATATATCCCATGTCTGATTACCGAGGCAAAAAGGGTTCTCTGTCTATTACCATCCAGCATCCAGCCATCCCATGTGAGCAGGCACAATCCTGCACAAGCGCTAATGACTCTCTTTTTAACTAAAGGAGTCATTGGTATCTGGTAAGCAGATATATATATACTACTGCGAAGTGTATCTTAACTCTTGGTGAAGGATTTTCCATTTGTCTATATAGAGGAATCTACTTATCTTGGAAGATCACCATTTCTTCATTGCCAATACTGTGTTCATTCTACTATTGGGACTTTATCATCACCACCTTTGTTATAATATTGTGTGTTATAACTTTTTATTTTTATTACTTTTTATAACTTATTTTTGCATGCTTATGATAATTTTTCACATTTTTGCTCAACAAGGGGAGCAGCTTATTACCTAACAATTTTTTTCACTTTTTTTCACATACAATTTTTTTTGGCGCGGAGTTTGTATTTTCTATATATGCAAGTTATGTCATAAAAGGTGTTTAGGGGGGGCATGGTCTCCACATGCAGCGGTGAGGACGCATCTCTCTCGGGCTCCGGCGCTGACGCCAGCTATAAATAGCATTCTCAGCAATTCATAATTCATTATCGCTGTCACCCTACAAATCATGCGTAAGAGTATGAGCAAATCACTGGCTAAAAAAGGAGCCTCGTCGGGCTCCATAAAAAGATTCCTGGCCGCGGAGCCAGAGGACCTATTGAGCATGGATGGATAGGCCGCTGTCCATGTGGCAAGGGCTCCGGCGCGGGCTCTGCCTCTCGCCATAGGTCTGCATCCAGACACCGTTCTCCAGCATCATCAGCCGGCTCGGAGGGTGAGGGCAGTACATCCAGGCACTCAGAGGTAGCTGCTCTGGTTGGTGATCTGCCTACTAAGTCGGAGCTGGCTTCCATGTTCCTGGGTCTGGAAAGATCCATCAAGAAAGAGATCTCTGCAGTACGCTCTGACCTGTCGCAGGTACTAGAACGTGTAGAGGAGACAGAACATCGCCAGAATCATCACGCAGCCACCATTAGGAGCCTGCAGAATACCACCCGCAGCCTCACCATCGCACATCGGATGGCGCTATACAAAATCGAGGACCAGGAGAACCGCAATAGGCAGAACAATATAAGGATTCGAGGCCTACCTGAAGCGACTGGCGATGCTGACCTTCTCCCCTCTGTTCAAGGTATTTTTAATAAATTGCTAGGCCTTGCGGCCGATCACCCACCGAAAATAGACATGGTGCACAGGGCCTTGCGCCCTCGCAACTTGTCCTCAGACACTCCGCGTGACATCATCTGCCGGGTCCACTATTATGACGAAAAAGAGCGCATAATGCAGAAGGCCAGAGAATCTGCCTCCCTGGATTTTGATGGAGCAACCCTTTCCTTCTTTCCGGAACTTGCCAGGGAAACACTAGAGCATCGCAGAACCCTGCAACCTCTGACAGAAAAATTACGTGCGGCCTCCATTAATTATCGGTGGGACTTCCCTGCAGCCCTTATTGTAAACAGAGACGGTAAAACTGCGATACTCCGCTTTCCTGAAGACCTAGAGAAGTTCTGTATGGATGTCAATATTTCTCCACCGGAGCTTCCTGGGTGGCAGGATGTCATCCCTCCCTTACCTACCCACTCTGAACCGAGATGGCAGAAAGTAGACCGCAAGCACTGATCTGCCACCCCTGGGGCCTCCCCTCAACTAGAGTGAATCCCAGGCCTGGGATCCAGCATACCCGTAGACTGTCTACTAGTGTCAGTCGCTGATCGCAAGTATATGACTGTCCACTGGACATTATTAACCCCTCTTTTTTTTTTCATTACGGGTTACATGTTTTATTAGATCTGTTTGGGGTGACAATAATGCTTGTTAAAATGGCAGATAAACCTATCTTACGTTTACAGACTACGGTTTATAGTTATGCTTACACTTAAAGTTACTAATTTTGACACAAGTGGCGCCGGCACCGGGGCATCGAGACAGGGCTCACACCAATTTTGGTGCCTGCAGTCTGGTGCCCGGGGCTGTATGTCTCCCCCCTGTGGGGCATGCCGGGGCCCCATCCCCTCATGTCCCTGCTCCTAGTAGAGTGGCGTGCATGGGGATGTCGGGTACCCTGTGTGCCCCATACTTGCACAGCAGATGTACGCGTGCACATACTAACCGTCTGTTCGGATGGTTTCTGGTGTTACTGTTGCACATTGTTAATTTGTTTTTTCTATAATCTTTACTATTTCTTTTCTCCCCACCTCACTCCCTATCTTGTACTCTGCCTCAGGCTCAACTCCCTTGGAGATTCGTGCATATGAGTTCACCTTGTCGGTCCCGATGGCCAAGATGCAATTAATATCTATCAACGTTCGGGGCTTACATGCTCCAGGTAAGAGGCATAATTTATACAGAGAGTTGGATCGACTGCGGGGAGATATTGTTTTCCTACAGGAGACCCACCTTACACATACCACTTTGGTTAAACTTTTCTCCTGACATTACCCAACAAGGTATTACAGCCTATCTGATGTACATAAAGCAAAAGGTGTGGCCACTGAGTTCCGCGGGGGTACCTCATTCATGCTTGAATCTATGATCAGTGATCTGCCGGGTCGTTTTCTGTTCCTAAAAGGCAACCTGGGTAATATGCCATGCGACTCTGTATGCACCTAACTGTGATAAAGTGAGCTTTGTAGCGGCCACTCTTAAAAAGCTTAATGACTTTGCCGTGGTTGCATTATCCTCGCTGGGGATTTTAATACTTCACTGGAACCTCTCCTAGACTCGTCACATAGGAGTTCCTGTATCTCTCGTGGGCGCTTGGCGTTCATACGCAAACGCTTACATGAAGCTCAACTAATGGACATGTGGAGGGTTATGTATCCGCAGACAAGGGACTACACGCATTATTCCCATTTGCACCATACCTATTTGAGAATTGATTACTTTCTCATTGACCACCACCACCTCTCTCTCCCCATAGCCTCTGAAATTGAGACCTCTACCATATCAGATCATGCCCCGATTACACTTACACTGAAAATCCCATCCTTACCTCCTAGGGCAACAAATTGGAAACTCAATGATCATCTGATACTAGAGGAAATTGATAAGAAAGCAATCAGGGATGACCTGGCCCTTTATTTTAAGGAAAATATGCTTCCGGAAATATCACCGGGCACACTCTGGGAGGCCCACAAGGCCTTTATTGGTGGGAAGCTAATAGAATTGGGTATCAGAAAAAAGGGAGAACGGACACACCTACAAACAAAACTAATCAGTGAGATCGGTGCTCTCGAACGGCGTCACAAAGCAGGATTGTCTCAGGCAACATTACACACTCTGACCCAGATGAGAGAGGAACTAAAAGCCCTCTTTCATTTGGAACAGAAACAACAATTTTGCACGGTGGCCCAATGCTTGCATGAATGGGGCAATAGGCCTGGTAGGCTTTTGGCACGTTCACTGCAACATAAAAAGTCTGCAACTTTTATAGCCAAAATTAAATCCCTGACCATTATTTTACTATATGAAACCTCGGCAATAGCCAAAGAATTTAAATCATTTTATCAGCACCTATATCATGTCCACCAAAATACAACGGATTATGAATCCAAGACTAAACGTATTCAAGATTACCTAGCACAGGCCAATTTACCCAAACTCCCTCCTGACACTTTAGATTCCCTAGAAGGAGAGTTCACCTCATCGGAAATGAGAGTTGCGTTGCAAGCTATGGCCAATGGCAAAGCACCGGGCCCAGATGGCTTCACGGTAGCATATTACCGCTCCTTTGCAGATATCTTACTCCCTCAGTTGACCCGCTACGCCAGTGGTTCTCAACCTGGGGGTCCATTGACAATTTGCCAGGGGTCACGGAATCAGAAGTCACCAAATAGCTGCCGTTCCTGGAGCCTGCACCGCTCTCCCAGCAGGGCTGTCCCTGGAGCCTGTGGCCGCCCAGCAGGGCTGTCCCTGGAGCCTGTGGCCACCCAGCAGGGCTGTCCCTGGAGCCTGTGGCCACCCAGCAAGGCTGTCTCTGGAGCCTGTGGCTGCCCAGCAGGACTGTCCATGGAGCCTGTGGCCACCCAGCAGGGCTGTTCCTGGTGCCTGCGGCCGCCCACTTAGCCTCTTTGCAGCTGCCCATTCAGTTCACGGCATTGCTGGGGGACAGAGACTAGAGGTCTGCTGACTGGTGAGGAATATGAAGTGGGAGGGGCTGGAGGAGACCCTACCTCCTGATTTTGGCATAGGTGTCACTGCTACAAGACACCACAAAGTCGGAGACGCAGTGAATCCGGAGACACAGCGTGTAACACTACCTGTAATTATAGTTGCCATTAAAAGTCCCCACTACAGTTCTCAGATCAGCAGATGACCTTGATCAAGAGCACCTAAGCTGGCTGATCAGAACTCCCCCCAGCATTGCCACACATCTCATTCTCCCCACCCCTCCAGCAAGGACTAAGAGAAGGAATAAAAATAGAGAATACATGGAAGGGAGAGGGAAAAGAGGGGGAGGAACAAAGAAAAAGGGAGAGAAAGAGTAATGCCGCGTACCCACAACCGGTTTTTCTCTTGGAATAAACTCTGAAGGTTTTTCCGACTGAGTTTTGAAGGAAGTTCCGCTGAAACTGTCTTGCCTACACACGATCACACCAAAGTCCCACCGTCTAGAATGCAGTGACGTACAAGACGTACGATGGGACTAGAAAAAGGAAGTTCAATAGCAAGTAGCCAATAACTGCCATCTCGTACTTGCTTCAGAGCATGCGTTGTTTTTGGTCCGTCGGAACAGCATACAGACGAGGGGTTTTCCCGAAAGGGATTGATTCCGCTGGAAAGCTTTAAAACATGTCCTATTTCTAGGTCCATCAGAATTTTCAAAAAAAAAGTCAGATGAGGCCCACACACAATCGGAATGTCCAATGAAAAGATTCCATCAGACTTTTCCTGCCGGAAAGTCCGACCGTGTGTACGCGGCATTATAGAACAAGAAAGACGGCTAGAGAGAGGGATGGGGGAAAAAAACAAGAAGTTAGGATAGAGAGAGATAAAAGGGAAATAAAGAAGAACAAAGAGAGTGTTAAATCCTAAAATATACCATAAGGGGTTTTAATATTGTACCAGTGGAAGGGACTCAGGGAGCGCTAAATGTCCGTGGGTTAGAGGCGCAAATTACTTGTCTTGCCTTGGGTGTTGACAACCCATGCTATGAAAATTTTACTGTTAGGGGTCCCCACAACTTGGGAATTTTATCAAAGGGTTACGGCACTAGTAAGGTTGAGAACCACCGCGCTACGTTAACAGGATTCCGACTGGTGGCACTCTCCGACCTGAAACTCTTCATGCACATATCACAGTCCTACCCAAACCGGGCAAAGACCCCAGTAGCTGTGGAAGCTATAGGCCCATTTCCTTACTAAATCTAGATGCAAAACTGTACGCCAAGGTCATAGCGAATAGGCTACTCCCGATTCCACAATGGGTTGCTAAAGACCAAACAGGTTTCATTCCAGGTAGGGAGGCACGTGACAATTCTTTACGTACTCTGTCGTTTATAGCTCATGTGCGAGGATCTTCCCAGCCCACCCTATTATTATCGACTGACGCGGAAAAAGCATTTGATAGGGTGGACTGGGAATACCTGTTAGCAACATTATCTCATCTAGGTATTGGCCCCTCTTTCCTAGCCCAAATATCAGCCCTTTATAACTTACCTACTGCCCAATTGAGAATAAATGGCACACTAAGCGAACCTTTCACATTATATAATGGAACCCGTCAGGGCTGCCCCCTCTCACCCATTTTATTTGCCTTATCCCTAGAACCATTTTTATCAAAGATTAGACATAACCCCAACATTCATGGGATAACTGTAGGGAATTCAGAACATAAGTATGCTGCTTATGCAGATGACATATTGTTTTATATACAACATCCCTTGATTTCCCTCCCAAACCTAATGTCAGCCTTTACAGCATTTAGTGATATTTCCAAATTTAAAATTAATATGACAAAATCGGAAATTTTAAATATATCAATCCCAAAAACGACTGTTGCTCACCTGAAAAGATCCTTTCTCTTCAGTTGGCAAACTTGTTCAATGAAATACTTAGGTATATTTCTAACCCCTAACCCTGCTTCTCTGTTCCGTGCCAATTATATGCCTTTGTTAAACAAGATCAGGTTAGATCTTCAGAAGTGGTCCCAGCTTGCTCATTCTTGGTTGGGGAGGATCAGTGTAGTGAAGATGAACGTACTGCCCAGGTTGCTGTTCTTGTTTCAGATGATTCCATATAGAATCCCTGTGGGCTACTTTACACTGTTAAGAACTATGATCTGCAAGTATGTGTGGGGCAGAGGCGACCCAGACTAGCTAGAACCCTCCTCAATAGACCTAAAAGAGAAGGAGGCCTAGCATTACCTGACATTAAATGGTACTTCTTAGCAATAGTGTTGAACAGAATTTTAGATTGGAAATATCATTTAGACTCTAAGCTCTGAAACAAGAACAGCAACTGCCCAGGTTGCTGTTCTTGTTTCAGATGATTCCATATAGAATCCCTGTGGGCTACTTTACACTGTTGGAAATATCATTTAGACTCTAAGCTCTGGGTAACCTTAGAAACAGACCTATGTGGCACAGAACTTTTCCCACAAATATGGATCCCAAGGAAATATAGGTTTTTGTCTTCTAACACGTCACTGCTCACATGTGCTACCTACACAATTTGGGACTCACTGTGTAAATTACACAAATGAACGCACAACTCTCCCCTGTTGCCTCTGACTAGTCGCAACTATTTTCCCCCCGGGAATATAGATCCCAAAATCAATGCCTGGAATTTTGGGGCCACAGTCTTGTTACACCAAGTTGCCACTGCATCAGGCATTGTGCCCCTCTCAACGCTCATCACTACCTCGTCAGCGACAATCATGGATCAATGGCGTTACCGACAGCTGTCAGTCTTTGTTCAATCTTTGCCAAAACCCATACGCACCATCTTGAACTTGACACCTATAGAATCCGCTTTCTCGGAAGAACAACCAGTTGAAAAACCCCTCTCTTACTTCTACCATGCCTTACAGTCACTAGCTTCCAAAGGATACCCTGCTTTCATCAACAACTGGGAGAAAGACCTCCATAAAGATCTCTCAGAGACTCAGAAATCCACGATTCTCCATTTGTCTCACACGTCTTCGATGTTTTCCAAAACGGCAGAGGTTAACTACAAATTGTTGACAAGGTGGCACTATACCCCAGTGGTGCTTCACAGGGCCTTTCCACAAAAATCCCCATTATGCTGGCGTGGATACTAATTCGTCCCTATTGGCTGAGCATCCTTCACTGGATTCAAGAGATCCAAGGTTTTGAGATTCCTAACGACCCATGGGTCATACTATTACACTTTATGGATAAACCAGCGGGATCATACAAGAAATCTGTAACACCACACCTGCTTAATGCAGCAAAAGCCCTTATTCCCCACTACTGGAAGCAATCGACTATACCCACATTACGCCAATGGCTAATGGAGGTAGACCACATTTACCATATGGAAGACCTCACATACTCTCTGAGAAATAAAGCTAACTTCTCAAAAAATGTTCCTATAAATGACAAGATGGCAACTGCATGCGACTCTGAGCCAGACAGTGAAAGTCGTAATAAGGTCTATGCCAAGTTATCTTACAATGTATATCTATAATCTACAAAACACTACATACCACACTGCGATGTGGCCCATTTCATTTTATGCGATGTTTACATTTGCTTGTAATATAATAATATCTTGTTTTCTAATAAAAACTTATTAAACAAAAAAAAAGTGTTTGGGGACCTGGGTTCTGCCCCAGGGGATATGTATCAATGCAAAAAAAAAGTTTTAAAAACGGTAGTTTTTTCAGGAGCAGTGGTTTTAATAATGCTTAAAGTGAAACAATAAAAGTGAAATATTCCTTTAAATTCTGTACCTGGGGGCTGTCTATGTATGCCTGTAAAGTGGTGCATTTTTCCTGTGTTTAGAACAGTCCTTGCAGAAAATGACATTTCTAAAGGAAAAAAGTAATTTAAAACTACTAGCAGCTATAATGAATTGTCTATGGGAGAAATCTAAAGTGCTCATTTTAAAGGCTTATATGCATGGTATTGTCATAAAAAGTGTTTGGGGACCTGGGTCCTGCCCCGGGGACATGTTTCAATGCAAAAAAAAGTTTTACCTAACAATTTTTTACACTTTTTTTCACGTACAATTTTTTTTTGGCGCGGAGTTTGTATTTTCTATATATGCAAGTTATATCATAAAAAGTCTTTGGGGACCTGGGTTCTGCCCCAGGGGACATGTATCAATGCAAAAAAAGTTTTAAAAACGGTTGTTTTTTTCAGGAGTGATTTTAATAATGCTTAAGGTGAAACAATAAAAGTGAAATATTCCTTTAAGGTTCGTACCTGGGGGTGTCTATAGTATGCCTGTAAAGTGGTGCATTTTTCCCGTGTTTAGAACAGTCCTTGCACAAAATGACATTTCTAAAGGAAAAAAAGTCATTTAAAACTACTAGCGGCTATAATGAATTGTCGGGTCCCGGCAATACAGATGAAAGTCATTGAAAAAAACGGCATGGGATCCCCCTAGTCCATTACCAGGCCCTTTGGGTCTGGTATGAATATTAAGGGGAACCCCGAACCAAAATTTAAAAAAAAAATTGCATGGGGATCCCCCCAAATTCCATACCAGGTCCTTCAGGTCTGGTATGAAATTTAAGGGGAACCCCACACAAAAAGTTAAAAAAAAATGGCATGGGGGTCCCCCCAAAAATCCATACCAGACCCTTACCTGAGCACGCAACCTGACAGGGCACAGGAAAAGAGGGGGGACGAGAGAGCGCCCCGCCCTCCTGAACCGTACCAGGACACATGCTCTCAACATGGGGAGGGTGCTTTGGGATAGCCCCCCAAAGCGCCTTGTCCCCATGTTGATGGGGACAAGGGTCTCATCCCCACAACCCTTGCCTGGTGATTGTGGGTGTCTGCGGGCGGGGGGCTTATCGGAATCTGGAAGCCCCCTTTAACAAGGGGACCCCCAGATCCTGGCCCCCCCTGTTTGAAATGGTAATGGGTACATTGTACCCGTACCATTTCACTAAAAAGTGTCAAAACAAGACACAACTTGAGATGAATGGACTTCGTAGGACATTTTTATTTTTTTGTCCCAAGTTGTGTCTTTTTTTTTTTTAACATTTTGACACTTTTTTTCTGAAATGGTATGGGTACAATGTACCCGCTACCATTTCAAACGGGGGGCGGGGATCTGGGGGTCCCCTTTTTAAAGGAGGTTTCCAGATTCCGATAAGCCCCCCACCCTCAGACCCCCACAACCACCGTGCAAAGGTTGTGGGGAGGAGGCCCTTGTCCCCTTCAACATGGGGACAAGGTGCTTTGGGGGGCTACTCCAAAGCACCCTCCCCATGTTCAGGCGCTCTCTCGTCCCCCCTCTTTTCCACACAGGTATCCCCTTAATATCTATACCAGACCTGAAGGGCCTGGTATGGATATTAAATTTTTTTTCAAATTTTGGTTCAGGGTTCCCCTTAATATTCATACCAGACCCAAAGGGCATGGTAATAGACTGGGGGGGATCCTATACTGTTTTTTTCAATGACCTTTATCTGTATTGCCGGGACCCGACAATTCATTATAGCCGCTAGTAGTTTTAAATTACTTTTTTTCCTTTAGAAATGTCATTTTGTGCAGGGACTTTTTCTAAACATGGGAAAAATGCGCCACTTTTCAGGCATACTATAGACACCCCCGAGGTACAAAATTTAAAGGAATATTTCACTTTTATTTTTTCACTTTAAGCATTATTAAAATCACTGCTCCCGAAAAAAATGGTCATTTTTATAACCTTTTTTTTGCATTGATACATGTCCCCTGGGGCAGTACTCAGGTCCCCAAACACTTTTTATGACAATACCATGCATATAAGCCTTTAAAATTAGCACTTTTGATTTCTCTCATACACAATTCACTATAGCCGCTAGTAGTTTTAAATGACTTTTTTTCCTTTAGAAATGTCATTTTGTGCAGGGACTGTTCTAAACACGGGAAAAATGTGCCACTTTACAAGCATAATAGACACCCCCTAGGTACGAAATGTAAAGGAATATTTCACTTTTTTTGTTTCACTTTAAGCATTATTAAAATCAATGCTCCTTTTTAAAACTTTTTTTTGCATTGATACATGTCCCCTGGGGCAAGACCCAGGTCCCCAAACACTTTTTATGACAATAACTTGCATATTAACCCTTAAAATTAGCACTTTTGATGTTTCAAGTTCATGTCCCATAGACCTTAACGGTGTTCGCGTGTTCAAACAAATTTTTTGCATGTTATTCTGCAAACCGAACCAGGGGGGGTGTTCGGCTCATCCCTAGTGGGCACTGATAGGCGGCACTGATGGGCACTGATGAGCAGGCACCGAAAGGTAGCACTGATGGGCACCACTGATGGGCACTGTTACGCGGCACTCATGGGCAATAATAGGTGGCACTGATAGGCTGCACTGATAATCAGTGTCCTGATTATCAGTGTAAACAATGTGCTGAGAGGCTTGCTGGTTAACGGCTCTCCTTTCCTCCCACAGACATAGCGTGGGAGGAAAGGACTGCCGATAACCTGCAAGTCTGTTTACATGTGATCAGCTGTGATTGGACACAGTTGATCACATGGTAAAGGGCCCCTGTGATTGGCCCTTTACCCTGATCTGTGATCAACTTTGCCTAATCTGTGATTAGCTGTGTCAGTGCGAAACTTATTTGAGAGGCAAAAATTGCTCATTGCCCAAGGAACCCCTAGCAACCTCTGGAGGAACCCTAGGGTTCCATGAAACCCTGGTTGAGAAACCCTGGTCTAGATTTATCATAGTTTATTATGAATGATGTCAGTTCTGAGTGTCTAATAGCAAAGGGATAACTATATTACCTATCAATCTTCATAAAGAAGATTGATAATCTACTCTATATGATACATATAAATATAACCCATCATTAATTTCCTTATTACTGCTTTGTTGAACTCTTTGACCCCTTCATATTGTAAAGCTTAAGCAATATATAAATTAGAAATGGAGTAATATGACATGCTTTGGACAAATGTCTAGTCAAAGTGAAGGGAAATTACCCCAGCTAAGATTAAAACACCAAAAAAAAAAAGAATCTGACAAAGGTTTCAATCCCTCCCCTCTCCATCCAAACCCTGGTTGAGAAACCATAGTCTAGATTTATCATTGTTCATTACTGTATGAATGATGTCAATTCTGATGTCTAATAGCAAAGGGATAACTATATGCTCTTTCAAGATTCTGCATTTATAACAATCAGCAAAAAAAAACTGAGAAAGATTTTAATCCATCCCTTATCCATCCAAAATCAAACATAAAAAGTTTCCTTCCAGAGATACAATCTAACATTAAGGAGAGCACATATAGCTCTCTCTCCAATATCCTTATACATTTTGGAAGGATGCTCTTCCCTCTCTATGTTTCTGTGTTTTCAAACCTTTATTTGATGACTAACAGCAGTAACTTCCCCATTGGACTGACCATTAGGCATGTGCAATTCGTTTCGTTCTGAATTAGTTTTTTAACGAATTTCGACAAATTCGTTCATTCGGAAATATCCGAATTAACGAAAACCCGTTTAACGAATTTTTCAGAATATTCGTAAATTTGAAAAATTTGTACATTCGTAAATTCGTACATTCGTAATTTACGAATGTACATTCGTACATTCGTAAATTCGTACATTCGTACATTAGTAAATGAGTGAATTCGTAAATTTGTAAATTCGGAAAATTCGGAAATCTGAAATAATAATTGACTAATAATAACTTAACTATTACTAGTAACTATTAAATTATAGGTACTATAATTTCCTTTTAAATTTGGCTGTTAGTGAACGTAACACATACAAATTTATCCGAAGTTATTAATGATGCGAAATAACGAATGCCGTATCCAAACGTATGGAACATAATGAATTAATAATAATAAATAACAATAATAATAATAAAAATGTTTTATTATTATTATTATTTCTTATTAATTTGTTCCATTCCATTTGTTTAGATGCAGCATTCATTTTGGATAATTCGTAACTTCAGATTATTTCGTATTTGTTACGTTCACTGACAGTCAAATTTGAAAGAAAATGACAATACCTATAATTTAATAGTTAGTTACTATTTCAGATTTTCGAATTTTCGGGTTTTTGGATTTTCAAATTTCGAATTTACACATTTCCGAATTTTCTAATTTACAAATGTACGATTTTACAAATGTACGAATGTAAGAATGTATGAATTTACGAATGTACGAATGAACGAATGTACGAATTTATGAATGTACGAATGTACGAATGAACAAATTTTCGAATGTACGAATTTACGAATGTATGAATTTACGAACTCAGATCATAACGAATGACCTGAAAAACGAAAAAAAAAAAAAATAATGAAACGAAAATGAAAATGAATGAATTTTTTGGCTGTGCACATGTCTACTGACCATATTATCAACATTACAGGTGAAAGAACAATACATTAATATAACTTTGAGCTATAGGCATTAATTGATCTATTTGTTCCTTTGCTTTGTTCTTGGTTTCTTGACACATTGTTGGACATCAAATAAATAGAATGCAACTTTAATTTGTTAAGTTTTATGCTATATTACACTGTAATGTTATTCAGGCAATTGTGAATGCCTCATAAATATTCTAAATTCTATGCTCTTATAACGATTGAAGCATTTATTAATATTTATCTATAACCTTGTTAATATTTCATTCATAGGTTATTACAATATTTTTTGAAGTACCAAATTCATACTACTTTAAGGCCCTGATGAAGAGGGGCTCCCCGCGAAACACGTAGGCCAAATAACAGTAACTGTGACTTTAACCTGTTATAATTGTAAAATGCTCTTATTTGACCATTGATATATGGAAAATAAAGATTAACTATATTTTTACTCTGTGGTATATACTGTATCTTCATTTAAACCCTACAGAGTTACATACAAAGTCCCACTCCACCCTACCTTTGTTATTGATTTTTGACTAACAGCAGTATGTAAGATGTACAATCATGAAAAATAACTCTGGAAACATTAAATTTTTACAAAAAAAAACTTGATCACATTAATAATCAAATTGATCACATCAACTTCTTAACTTGATCACATCAATACTCAATCAATTGCAAGGAAAATAAAAAATAAAAAAACATCATGTTTGGCTGCACACAATCAGATGATGAGAGTCAGCAGAGCTTCACCTCATTCACTAAGCTCTGGGAAAATTTGTTTTGCAAAGTGCAACTTCCTTTGCAAAATGAGAAGCCTATTTGCCTTTAGTATAGACAAACAAAAATTTGGTGAGCTAACATAAGCAAAAAAAAAAAATGGATAAATATGTGATGTTAGCTAAAAAAGACAAAGTCCCATAAGTGATACATTCCTGTGAATACAGTCCAATCCTTGTAAATCTCTCCAAAAAAAGTGAAATACATGCAGGATGAATCAGAGAAACTCCCACAGTGTAAAACTGTATAAAATTTATTACAAATAAAAAATACCAACTACTCACTGAAAAGCGGTTAGAAGCGAGCATATATGCAATAAAAGTTGGTCCCGGGAATAAAGCCAACAACCTTGTAGGATGTAATCACGAAATGTACGTTGAGGCAGTACCTGGTCATGCTATCCCATGTCACTTCCGGTCCCTCTGGTTGTTTCCGGTTTACCTGGTGGAACACACGCGAACTACGGAGGTGGAAGCAAGGCGCCACACAGCTATTAGCAGAGAGAAGCCAGCAGCTCCAGTGCCGAGTAAAGGCACAATCACATGTAAGCGGCCATTCGGCTATTGCTTTTTTATATCATTTTATAATATATAGCATTACGCTATATATTCTATTATTTCTTTCATATATCCCATGTATCCACTCTGAGGAGGAAGGATTCCACACACCTCCAGCCTACATTTATGTGTGCAGGCACTATCCTGCTAAGGCGATTTTTGACTTTCTTTTTAAATAAAGAGGTCAAATGTTTCTGGTAAGCTGATTATTTATCTAGAAACATGTTGGGTGTTGTTTTTGGTGAAGGACTACTCACAATTTTTTTGGAAGAATTTCCACATAGAAGAATTTCATTATGAACTGTTGTTTGGGACTATTCACTTCTTCAACTATCAATCACGGCTGGCTATGTCATTAGAATAATTAAGTTGACTAATTTATTTGTTATGTATGAACTGTACCAGTCTAATTGAATTTGTGTTATTGGAATATAGATTTTTTCACTACTATTAATTCTCTACAAGCGCCCTCTATATATTGCACAACCTTGTAGGATCGGTGGGCGTGGTAACATCACAAGCCTGGACTCAACCCAATGCGTTTCATGAAAGGTCACGATATCTTGGGCATTATATTATATTGCTTTTGATAACGTGGCAAATTTTTGTTTGTTTATGCTGTTTCCAATCTTATCCGTATTGTATTTGCCAGTGGTTTACAGTCTAGGTTCATCTACACAACAACCTAGAACTTTATTTGCCTTTAATAAATCAGCTACCATGCATCAGGTGGCACACAGGTAACATTGTCAATAACTATACTTACATTCCATGTTTTGCTTGCACAGAAGGAGCAGAACAACTCTCACTGTTTTTACGTAGATATGTTAAACATTGTGAGCTGCTATGTTGAGCTAATTAAAGCTGCCAGCACTAAACACACATCCTAAACATGTGAATTAACAAACTAGAATCAGTCTAAGAATAAGTGCAGTGCTAAATACAAAGTATCCCCTGAGGGATATATAGTGCATTCAATAAACGATATCATAAATTATACAAGTACTATAATGGCTACAAAGTTATTGCAGATCATCCTATGATTTGCTGATTATACTCCCTGTTTATTACGGATTGTATGCCTATTCTTATGTACCCTGTACTACCTTGTGTTTAACTCAATAAACTTCTATTTTGTTGATTAAAAAAAATAAATGATATAAGTGGTGCAGCGCTAATGAAAATTGACACAAGTGAAAAAAACAATGAAGAGTCTCAAATCAACAGTCCATATATATGGAAAAATAAAGATCAATATCTGTGCTCTCTGTGGATGAAAGAAGCTGTAAGTGAGGAAAAGATGATAGTCCTTCGCACTAGATAGAGTCCTATTACACACCCAGTGAGAGTAAGTAAATCCTGCTTACCAGCTGACTGTGACCACTAAATCAATGATCTCACTAAGCACAGGGAATTGGGTCTCCCCAGGAACCTTAATGTTTACTGGAACCACCGTTAGTTGCATGGAACTCGGAAATGAAAACAAAAGCTACCATAGTGCAGTACTTAAAAAATCCAAATTTAATGGTGATAAAGATTGCACGTACAAGACAAAGGCATCAAAACGGCATTTAATGGGATGGAATTGATGCATCCCTACGGGCTTCACTTCACTCCCTGGTTTGCTCGTGTGTCAACCTCTTGGGCGGTAAAGCGTGATGATGTCACCGTCGTAGGCCTCACCCTATGTGTTTTCTCACAAAAGAACGTCGTCTGTGGATTTTTCCATATATGGACTGTTAAGTTGGGACTTTTCATTGATTTTATTTCTAAGTCTATTTTTCACTTGTGTCAATTTTCATTAGCGCTGTACCACTTGCATTATATTATCTGTTGAGTCTGTATTTGGCTTTAGGGTGCTGGTAGCTATTATTCCATCTGTTTTTTTCAAGAGCAGCGTTAGCCCTTGGCTTGGTTTTTGCAGATATTATAAATGAAATACAATATGCAATTTTCACACATCTCCCCGAGGAAGTCACGAGGAGTGACAAAACTAGTAGGACTGACAAAACTGAGAAGCTGACAAACATGGAACAAGGAAGTACCATTCTAAGTGTAACGGACACAAGGAGTAGTGACGGCCAGGGCTGCAGAGCGAGTTGAGAGGTGACATATTTGTGATACAAGTATAATACACACAGGCTTGTTTTTACGTTTCAAAATGTGAGTGCACATTTGTTATGACCTTTTTGAATACAATTTTTTAAAATGATAAAGCACTATTGCCAGATCTGATTGCTTTGCATGTGGTCAATGTGATTGGAGTTCACAAACAGCAGTAAGGAGTTTTATCCCTTTGATTGATCGATGTGACTGGAGTTTATGGGCAGCTTATAAGGAGAAGGAATACTGTGAGAAGCATTTCAAAGGATTAATCATTTCTAAAGGCACATTTAAAAAGCCTATAAGGTGAGGGTACAACTGGTGGAGGGAGCACTAAGAGTTTGAGAAGCACATACAAGGGTGGATAATTGTGGAGAGATTGTTTACTTACTATGCAAATAATGAATTGGCATGATTTTTTCACCATAGATTGATTTTCATAAGGGCAATATATTGACAATATCTGCACATTGCACTTTAATATTTACAGTATTATATTGTTTGATCTATATAAGAACACATTGTGAAAATATGTATATTGTATTTCATCTATAATTTTGTTTATTGAACAATCATTGTTTTAGGTAACGTGTGTATTTGTAATTTGACTTTTTTCTACAAACTTACCAGCTAGCCTGTCAAATTTACACCGTTTAACAATTTGCATTAAAAAAAATTTTAATTGCACATAATAAAACCATAAAATCAGTACTTTGGCATGAGTGGATGATGAAGATCTGCAGAACTTCATAGTCCAGAACTTCAACAGAACTTCATTACACTACATTCACTAAGCTGAAGGGAAATTCACTTGCAGAGCGATTAGCCTATTTTTCAATTAGTAAATCAACCTCCATGACTCACATGACTTATTGAACACAGTGACACTTGTATGCATCAAAAGTGTTGTTTTTGGTTGTTGACAAATGACACTAGTTGTGGGGCATAACAGACAGTACCTGAACAAGGACTTTCATGGCAGTATCACCACACATTTGTTTAATGCAAGCTGCAGATTTCAAAAGACTGAAAACAACGTCACATGTACTATACTATACTATACTATACTATACTATACTATAATATACTATGGGTGATGTCATGGCACCACAATTTCCAGCCGTTCTGCAGTTCTGCAGGATCACATGACCAGACCAGAGCAGATACAAAATACCTAAAATTAGCCAAGTATACAGAAATTCTTTTATACAGGGTAGGCAGAATAGGTAGGAAGAGGAGGAGGAGAGGGAACATTTTTTTAAGAATAGGTAAACTTATTTATTTATTTCAGGTACTTATATAGCGCCGTCAATTTACGCAGCGCTTTACATATACATTATACATTCACATCAGTCCCTACACTCTCAAGGAGCTTACAATCTAAGGTCCCTAACTCACATTCATATACTAGGGCCAATTTAGACAGGATCCAATTAGCCTACCAGCATGTCTTTGGAGACTTAGGTGTTTATTCCACTTTAAAGGCTCCTTAATCAGTTTATTTTGTTTTATTATTATTATTATTATTATATAGGATTTATATAGCACCAACAGTTTGCACAGCGCTTTACAACATGAGGCCAGACAGTACACTTACGATACAAATCAATACAGGATGGATCAGTGGGCTCTGTAGTTAGAGCTTACAATCTAGAAGGGAGAGTCAAGAGGAAACAAAAGGTAATAACTGTGGGGAGTGAGCTGATGGAGAAAATGAAATGTCAGGTGTGGGTAGGGTAGGCTTCTCTGAAGAGAAGGGTTTTCAGGGATCGTCTAAAAGCTAATAGAGTAGGAGATAAGCGGACAGATTGGGGTAAGCCATTCCATAGGATTGGAGAGGCTTTGGAAAAGTCCTGGAGGCAAGCGTAGGAGGAGGTGACAAGGGAGCTAGAGGGCAGGAGGTCTTGAGAGGAATGAAGAGAACGAGTAGTTTGGTATTTAGAGACTAAGCTAGTGATGTAGCTGGGGTCTAAATTATGGATGGTTTTGTAAGTAGTTGTTAGTATTTTGAATTTAATTTGTTGGGTGAGCGGAAGCCAGTGGAGGGATTGACAGAGAGGGGTAGCAGACACAGAGTGATTGGAAAGGTGGATGAGTCTGGCAGCAGAATTCATGATGGATTGAATAGGTGATAGACTATGTAGAGGTAAGCCAATGAGAAGGGACTTGCGGTAGTGGAGACGAGAGATGACCAGCGAGTGAATTAAGAGCTTTGTTGTGCCATTGGTTAGAAAGGGGAATATTTTGTAGATGTTGCGGAGGTTGAGGCAGCAAGATTTGGACAGTGATTGGACGTGGTTGGACTACACCTAGAACCTTGGCATGTGGGGATGGGCTTATAGTTGTGCCATTGATTTTGACAGAGAGATCAGGGGAAGGGGTAGGAGTCATTAACTATCAATTCTGCTGCTCCTGTTTAAGTTATTAGTCTTTAACTGATTTTATTGTAGTTTCTTGCATCCTTTACATTTTTATTTTTTTCATTGCTTTTTTGATGGCATTTTTAACCTCTTGATTCCGTAAGGTGTAGATGACAGGGTTTAGCAGAGGAGTTACAATTGATGAAAAGATTGAGAATATTGTATTTAAATGTATGAGATCGTCTGCACTAGGTTGTGTCTACCCTCTGAAGATGGAACCTTCATTGTGGTTCTTATGATACAGATGTATGACATGATAAATAACCAGAAAACAGCCCAAAATTACAAAGCAAAAAAAGTTTTTCTACATTTGATGTCTCTGAACAGGACAGTTTGACCAAGGGTGCAAAGTCGCAGTAATAGTGATCGATTTTGTTATGGAAGCAAAATGAGAGATTGAAGATTTACAGATTGAGCACAATAATTACAATAAAGCCAAAAAGACATGAACCCCATAGAAGTTTAAAACAAGCTTCGGGATTCTTGAGTAACGGATATCTCAAATGAATGCCGACAGCAACATAGCAATCGTAGGCCATGATAGCAAGGAGGAAATCTTCTATTGCACCAAAGGAAAAGGGGAAATAAAAACTTTAAGTACCAAATTTATAAAGGATATAATACACCCAATAAAACAAAAAGGCAAACCAAAATTAGATAAATATAACAATGACAATTCCTTATTCGTGTGCCAATGTACTGTGAACAGTCCAATAAAATATACTCAGAAGTGTTCGTGCCCAAAAATCGACATCTATAATCCATCCACATGCTAAAAGGCCTACTGTGCAACATTAAAAAGTTCTTCTCCCCTCAGACCTTTCCTGACCTGATTAATAGTGACGTATGAATAAGTAGACATTATGAGAGTTTAAACATTTCCCATTTTCCTTGTGTGTCTTTAGAAGTGCAAGTCATGGGGAATTCAAGGAGTACAATATATACTGATAAAAAAAACCTGCAAAGATTTGGCTTATAGGGTTTATAATTCACTTAGTTGAAGTCAAGCTTTATTACGTAGAATACGTTTTATTATACAGAAAATAACAAATGTAAAGAAAAAGAACCATCATAATAGAAATAATTATTATATGAATGATATAACGTACATGACTAAACTGACATAGTTCCTTTAAGGATATCTATAATCACAGCATACATTTTCATTTTATATCATAAGCATTGTAATAACAGTACAATACAATATTAGTTATATCTGACAATGCAATATAAGCTTACTTGAAAAATCTCTTTTCATGTTATGAGTGTTGCCTGTCTACTGACCACCTCTTCCCACAACTTCCTGAATTCCCTGCATGCTTTGCACCTCTGCTACTTTTGATTTCTGAGGACTACATATCCCATGGTACCTTGCTGCCTGCAAGCAGTGATTCCTGTACTTACCCTGCCTGCTAAAACTCTCCCTCTCAGCAGATCTGTAGTTTAGGAGGCAGGCTCTGTTAACCTGTTAAAAAAAACAGAATAAGTGCAGCGCTAAGACAAGATATGAATTGTATAACATACTAAAAATGACCATAAACAAATAGGTTAATCCACCAAAAATGAAATATAAGTACACAGAATAAGTCTCCCATAAAGGACAGAGACAGATGTTTCACCATATAACAAGTGTGAAAAATTATAAAAAATCACATATAAATAAATAAAAAATGTGATAGAGCGAGTCCCAATTATAAATATTCAAAAAAGTCCATAAGTAAAGTGAATAGATGCTCAAGGTGCATATAATCAGGAGAGATGTGACACAGGTGATACAGGTGAATCCAGCATCCAGTGTGACTTGCACCCAAGTGAGGTATGAGGCTCCTTACCAGCTCAGAATGACCACTATGACAGTGGTCTCACCAGGCATTTGGGAAATTATCAGGTCACCCACAACCTATACCGATCTATCCAGTAGTAAATGTGGAACTCAGAAGACATGCATCTTTTCAAATACCTTGGAATGTCTTCTGGAAGACATTCCAAGGTATTTGAAAAGATGCATGTCTTCTGGAAGACATTCCAAGGTATTTGAAAAGATGCATGTCTTCTGAGTTCCACATTTACTACTGGATAGATCGGTATAGGTTGTGGGTGACCTGATAATTTCCCAAATGCCTGGTGAGACCACTGTCATAGTGGTCATTCTGAGCTGGTAAGGAGCCTCATACCTCACTTGGGTGCAAGTCACACTGGATGCTGGATTCACCTGTATCACCTGTGTCACATCTCTCCTGATTATATGCACCTTGAGCATCTATTCACTTTACTTATGGACTTTTTTGAATATTTATAATTGGGACTCGCTCTATCACATTTTTTATTTATTTATATGTGATTTTTTATAATTTTTCACACTTGTTATATGGTGAAACATCTGTCTCTGTCCTTTATGGGAGACTTATTCTGTGTACTTATATTTCATTTTTGGTGGATTAACCTATTTGTTTATGGTCATTTTTAGTATGTTATACAATTCATATCTTGTCTTAGCGCTGCACTTATTCTGTTTTTTTTGGTGTTTTGGAGTTTAGTATTGGACTTTTAGTGCTGGCAGCTTTTACTATTTCATTTATTAATGTACACTGTTCTAGCGCAGCGTTAACCCTTTTCTTGGGTTTTTTTATTTTATCTGTTAACCTGTTGCCACCCGCCCACCGTCATATGACGGCGGAGCGGTGCGGCTTTTGTTCTGGCCCGACGTCATATGACGGCGGCCCATTAGCACAGGGCATACGCGCAATCAATGGTGCGCAGCCCTGCACTGTCGGTGGTGGCGTGTCCCTGAGACACAGCGCGTCACCGACAGGGGTGAACAGCCATTGGGCATGGCTGTTCACCATGTGATCGGCCGTGATTACATCACGGCCGATCACAAATGGGTATTCCCTGCTTAAGACCGCGCATGCGCACAGTCGCAGTCATGTCGGTGTCGGCTTGTTCCCAAGAACACTGCTCATCACTGACAAGGGTAAACAGCCAATGGCTACCTGTTACCCGTTTCCAGTGTGAGGAGAGAAGAGCCAAGAGTGGTGAGTTACCGATCTATGTATTGTAGTGTATTGCACCAACACCACAGTAAAGAGAACCTGTCACATCGCTCTCCCCCCAATAACAGCTGTCACCCAACAGTCACCACATCAGCAGTGCTTATAAAAGTGCACCTGTCACCCATCAGTGCCCACAAAGTGCACCTGTCACCCATCAGTGCCCACAAAGTGCACCTGTCAACCATCAGTGCCCATAAAGTACACCTGTCATCATCAGAGACTGCCATCAGCGGTGCACCTGTCACCCATCAGTGACCATCGCCAGTGACCGTCATCAGTGACCGCCATCAGTGACCGTCATCAGTGACCAATCCGTGACCCTCATCTGTCACCTATCAGTCCCATAAAGTGCACCAGTCACCATCAGAGACTGCCATCAGTGACTGTCACCCATCAGTGACCGTCACACATCACCTGTCACCCACCAGTGACCGTCACCCATCACTCTTCAGTGACCCTCACCTGTCACCCATCAGTGACCATCACCTGTCACCCACCAGTGACCGTCATCTGTCACCTGTCACCCATCAGTGACCATCACCTGTTGCCCATTAGTGACCGTCACCTGTCACCCATCACCTGTCACCTGTTGCCCAACAGTGACCATCACCTGTCACCCGTCGCACAGCCCATCAGAAAAATGTCCAAAAGATTATATGCAAGTGAGGAGGCTTCCAGATCCTCTCCATGACTGATGAGAGCAGTGGGGAGTTTTCATCAGATTCAAATGCCAATTCCGATTGTCAATCAAATTCAGCATTTGAACTGATCGATAGTAGTGGATCGGCAAATGAATCAGAGGAAGAATGGATGCCTTCTAAAAGGGAATGGCACTCTGGAAACCAGGTAGCCACCAGCAATATACCCCAGGATCAAATTCCCAGGCCCAGTACCAGCGCTGTCGCCAGCGATAGACCCCAAAACCAAAGGCCCACTACCAGCGCTGCCGCCAGTGAAAGACCACAAGAAATGCCCAGTACCGGCACTGCTGCAGCATCACACCCAAATGCCAGCACAGGAACTTCAAATCCCCCAACTACCAGCACTGAAGTGCCACATCCCCCAAGAGCCAGGGCCACTACACATCTTCCAGCTGGTCTTGCCAATCCAACATTGCTGCCTTCCGACTCAGGATCAGCAAGAATTCCCCCTTTCACTGCACAGCCAGGTGTGCAGGCCAATACCCAAAATTTTACTGAAATCGATAGCTTTTATTTATTTTTGCAATTCATCGTGGACCAGACCAATTTATATGCCCATCAGCATATTGCCAATAACCCCCAATCATCATATGCATGTCTGTTTGAGTGGAAGGATTTGACTCTGGAGGAGTTCAAAGTGTTTATGGGCCTCACCATAAACATGGGGCTTACAAAAAAAATGAAGGACATGCCTATTGGTCCACCAACCCCATCCACCACATGTCCATTTATTCTTCCGAAATGTCTAGGTCCCGATACGAGATGATAATGTGCTTTCTTCATTTCAGTGACAACACCCAGTGCCCTCCCCGCAATCATCCAAATTACGATAAATTATATAAAATTCGCCCACTCATTAATTTCTTTTCCCATAGCAGAACTCTATGTCCCCGATCAGCAAATATGTGTAGATGAGTCCCTGGTACCCTTTTCAGGCCGGCTAGGAATAAAGCAATACATTCCTAGCAAAAGAGCCAAATACGGAGTGAAATTTTATAAGCTTTGCAAGAGAGTCATGGGATATCTGTATGCGTTCCGCATATATGAACGAAGAGATTCCCTGCTCCAGCCCCCTGAGTGCCCAGCCTACATGAGCACAACTGGTAAAATTGTATGGGAACTGGCATACCCACTGCTGAAGAAAGGTTACCACATATACCTGGATAACTTCTACACCAGCCTGCCCCTTTTCAAACACCTATACCTTGCAGAAACCCTGGCCTGTGGAACCTCCAGAAAGAATAGGAAGGGCTTCCCACAAGCCATAGTGAATAAGAAATTGCGAAGGGGAGAAAGAGCAACTTTGAGATGCAATGAAGTGATGGCCTTGAGGTGGAAGGATACCAGGAATGTGTACATGATGCCCACTATCCATAATGACACTATAGTTGAAGTTCAGAGAAGATGAGGTCCCATTGAAAAGCCAACATGTGTACAAGATTACAATCGCTACATGAGGGGGGGTGGATTTCAACGACCAAATGCTTCAGCCCTATTTATCAATAAGGAGGTCCCGTTTCTGGAACAAGAAAGTAGCAATCTATTTAATTAATTTGGCCATTTATAATGCCTACATAATTCACACCAAATACAGGGAAAGCCCTGCCCACTTCCTAAAATTCATCGAAAAAGTTGTCACGTCCTTCATCTACCATCAAAGACCCCCCCAGAAAACCTTCGCTCTGATGCTCTTAGCCAACTTCATAAACGCCACTTCCGGGACAACATTCCACCATCTGAAGCAGGCCGAAAATGCCAAAAAAGATGTCGCGTATGCAGCAAAAAAGGATTTCGAAGAGATACCAGCTACCATTGTCGCCAGCGTCCCTCCAAAACCTCCAAAACCGACTATATCACACATCCCTAAAATATTAGCCCATATTCTTAACCATTTCCCTGTTTTCATCATCTGTGCTGACCATTTCCCATGCTTCCTCAAATAACCATGCCACTACTTCCACGTGAACTGACCCTGGCCTGTTTTATCAACTATGCTTCTGCCCACTGCTTGGACTGCTTCCATGTGAACTGACCCTGGCCTGTTTTATCAACTACACTTCTGCCCACCGCTTGGACTGCTTGCACGTAAACTGACCCTGGCCTATTTTATGGTCTATGCTTTTACCTACCGCGTGGACTGATCTGTTGCCCTGCTACTGTAGTACACAGGGATCTCACATGTGAGGGGCTCCAGAAATGTTTTCCTGGATGGAGAAAACTATTTTTTTTGTTGTCTCCGGGTTTCGTAATTTCTGGATTAGGGTCTGGAGTCCAGAGGTTTCATAGAGATTTGGGTGGGTCAAAGCCTCTACCCCTGTGCCCCTGTGCACAGGTCTTACTTGATTGCGGCCCTCAGCCTGCTGCTGACTTACTGCCATCATGCCTCTGCCTGCCGCATAAACTGACCACACCTCTGCCTGCTCCCTGGACTATGAAATAATTAGCTGTAGCAAGAGGCAGTATGTTTATGAAAGGCTGGAGAGCGGTACAATAATGAGGCAGGCAGGTAACGGTGTGCCAGGACCAATATTATGGCTGTGCTGGCTGTCTCTGCCTTGACAATTTCCATGGACAAATGCTTTGGCTTTGCTGACAATATCCTTGTGCTGACTATAGACAATATTCCTGCCTGCTGCCTGGATAATTATTATTGTTGTTGCTAAGCACATCCCTGCCTGCTGCCTGCTGCCTGCTGCCTGGACCAATTCTCTCCTTTGGGGACACTACTAAAACCACAGGTAATACTTTTTTTAACCCTTTCCTCAATAGAATTTATTTTGGAGTGTAATTTTAAGTATGTAAATGCTATGTTTTAGAAATATGAAGGGCCTTCAAAAATGATAGGTTGTCAGGAAATTAGATGTGTAATTTATGCTTGTAGAATGCCTGAAGGTGCTACTTCACTGGCGGACCTCTGTATGTGGCCAGGCTGTGTCTCACACATGTGGTATCGCCATACTCGGGAGGAGTAGCAGAATGTATTTTGGGGTGTCATTTTTGCTATGTACATGCTATGTGTTGGAAATATCTTAAAAATGGACAACTTTGTGGGAAAAAAATGCGTTTTCTTTTTTTTTTTCCACAGTTTCCAAAAACTTCTGGAAAAAAATGAACCGTTCAAAAGACTCATTATGCTTCATAGATTATACGTTGGAGTGTCTGCTTTCCAAAATGGGGTCATTTTGTGGGCGTTTCCATTGTCCTTGTGCTCCAGGGCCTTCAAAATTGTAATAGGTGGTTGAGAAATAAGATGTGTAATTTATGCTTGTAGAAAGCCTGAAGGTGCTACTTCACTGGTGAGCCTCTGTATGTGGCCAGGCTGTGTAAAAGTCTCACACATGTGGTATCGCCATACTCAGAAGGAGTAGCAGAATGTATTTTGGGGTGTCATTTTTGCTATGTACATGCTATGTGTTGGAAATATCTTAAAAATGGACAACCTTGTGGGAAAAAAATGTGTTTTAATTTTTTTACACATTTTCCAAAAACTTTGGGAAAAAAATGCATCGTTCAAAAGACTCATTATGCCTTATAGATTATAAGTTGGGGCGTCTGCTTTCCAAAATGGGGTCATTTTGTGGGTATTTTTCCTCCCTGGCTTGTTAGTGTCTCAAGAAATGAGATACCATATTTATTGGCGTATAACACACACTTTTTTCCCCTTAAAATCAGGGGGAAATCGCAGGTGCATGTTATACGCCGATCCCCTGCGATCCCCCGCTGATTTAGCGGAGCGATCGCCGACCGCGATTTGAAAATGGCGCCGCCGGCGCCGAAATACACAGAGCCGGTCCTCAGCTCTTCTCGGCCACTTTCGGCTTCACTCGAGCGCCGCCCGAACCTAGCCGAGTGTACTCAGCTAGGTTCGGCTAGCTCCGCTCACAGTCACGCCCATCCCGGGCGGGACTATGAGTGGAGCCGAAAGTGGCCGAAAGTGAACGAGAGCCGCCGAGAAGAGCCGAGGACCGGCTCTGTGTATTTTGGCGCCGGCGGCGCCATTTTCAAACTACAGTGACACTGACATGTCACTGCAGTTTAACTGCAGCCTGGGCAAGGCTGCAAAAGGACACAGACAAAGATGCAGATCGGCACTGGCAAAGCTGCAAGGCTGCAAATGGACACTGATAAGGCTGCAAATGACACCAAGGCTGCTGACTGCAAGGCTGCAAATGACTGCAAGGCTGCAAATGACACCAAGGCTGCTGACTGCAAGGCTGCAAATGACTGCAAGGCTGCAAATGACACTGGACAAGCATGCAGATGGACGCTGTGCAAGGCTGCATTGATGGGCATTTAAATGTAAGTTTTTTCCTTAAAACATTTTTTTCCTTAAAATTCCCTCCTAAACTTGGGGTGTGTGTTATACGCCGGCGCGTGTTATACGCCGATAAATACGGTAGGTCTTCAGTACATCAGGTGTGATCAGGTGTGATCAATTTTCAATGATTGGCACCATAGCTTGTAGACTCTATAACTTTCACAACGACCAAATAATATACACTAATTAGGGTTATTTTTACCGAAGATATGTAGCTGTATAAATTTTGGCCAAAATTTATAAAGAAAAATTACTAATTTGCTAAATTTTATGACAGAAACAAAGAAAAAGGCATTTCTTTTTTAATTCATAGCACAAAAAAATAAAAAACCCACTAGTCTATAAATTGATATGTGTGAAAAAAAAGGACGCAAATTACACTTGGGTACAGCGTTGCATGACTGAGTAATTGTCATTCAAAGTGTGAGAGCGCTGAAAGCTGAAAATTGGTCTGGGCAGGAAGGGGGTGAAAGTGTCCTGTAGGTAAGTGGTTAAAATTAGGACACAGCAGTGCCTACTCACGAGACATATTGAATATATGTCACAGAATTCAGGGAAGTAAATGTGTTTGATTATTTACAAAGTAAGTGTAGCGCTACCTCCAGGGGAGCCACTGAATTGTTTTGTGATTTCTTTTCACACCTGAAGATGGCACACCTTGCTCACCCAGCACTTACTGACACATACATACACATACAAGGTATTTCAAAAAATTACTTAGGCCAATAATACTAGCCTAAAAGAAGAGTGAATTAGCAAGTGAACTTACACAAATAATCAATAAGACAATAATGTTACTCTGAGAGTAGTCAAAAATCCTGCTGTATTCTGCCTATTAGTAATAAACAAAACTGCAATGCTTTTACCTAGCAACACTATATATAAAGACAGTCCTAATTTGCTATAACATTCTCTGTTTTATCCCACTGGCCAGTGAAAAATGAAAAAGAAGCTTTGTTTGGCAAAGTTGGGGCCCTTGAAGAAAGCACAAAAATGCCCATCAGACAACAGACTAATTGTGTAACACTAGTCTCATACCAGACCCAGAGCACCCTCTTCTGGGTATCTGGACACATGCTCTGATTCAGTAAAATCAAGTTATAGTCAAACATGTCAGATTTTGCACTTTCCATTTTTTGTAAATCCTCCCCAATGGAACCAAATAGGAGAAGTTCATTTTTAGGGTTTACATACCTTTTAGGGCTGCTTTCACACTGCTCCATTGCAAAAATGCGGTAAAAACACATATGCATTTTGTCGCATTTCCAGTGCATTTTGCACCTGTGAAAAAGGACATGTGTCTTAAAAACTACACCAAAAAAGCAACCGTGTGTGCGTTTTTTATGTGTTTTTGCGACATTTCTATTTATTTCAATAGGGAGGTGGAAATATTAGTTGCCATTTGACCAAACCATTGTTTTGTGGGCTGTTTTCAGCACAGCCTCTATCACCTCTTGGTTTCGTAAGGTGTAGATAATGGGATTCAGAAGAGGAGTCACTATGGATGGGACAACAGAAACTTTCTTATTAAAGTGAAGGGAATCACCACTAGCTGGTCTGATGAACATGAACAATATAGTACCATAGAAAAGGATAACAACAAATAAATGGGAGGCAAAAGTGGAAAACGCTTTACGTCTTGCTGACGCAGAAGACAATTTGATTACCATTCGGGTAATACATGCATAAGATATCAAAGTTAAGAAAAGACACCCAAAAGTTACAAAACAAAGGGAATAGAAAGACGCATTCTCAGCTTTTGTTGTATCAGAGCAGGACAAGCGCATCATTGGGATCAAATCACAATAGTAATGATCTATCTTATTCCCCTTACAGTACCAAAGCGTGGATAGTCTCAAGCATGGAATGATCACTCCAGCGAATCCAAATACCCATGACCCCAGTATGAGCATAATGCAAACATTGGGACTCATAATAATCAAATAACGCAATGGATTGCAAATGGCAACATAGCGATCATACCCCATTGCAGTCAGGAGAGACATTTCTGTTGCTCCAAGAGAAAAATGGAAATAAAACTGAGCCATGCAACCAGCTGAAGAAATGTGTTGGTCTTCTGTTTTAAGAGACCACAGGAGTCTAGGGACTGTGACAGAGGGATACCAGAGCTCAAGGAATGACAGTCCACCGATAAAGAAGTACATTGGTTTATGTAGACGTGGGTCTGCTTTGATAACGACAATGATGAAAATGTTTGCTGTAATGGTGCCAATGTAGATAATTAATAAAACAATAAAAAGCCAAAATCTTCTCTGCCCCTCAATAGAAAACCCTAAAAGAAGAAAGTCAGTTATAACTGACTGGTTAAACTGATCCTTTGCCACCATGGTGATCTGTTAAGAAAAGTCCACAAACTAAATAATTTGATATATATATATTTATACATATATAATTACTTCTAATAATTTCCAAAAGTCTACACCACTACTGTTTCATAAAGGGAAACCTGTTAATCTAGAAATTTCAGTTGTCACAGTGGTTCTCGAAGAATGGGTAGTGTGAGCCAAACAGATGTTTTTGAAAAACAAAAAAATGTTTAGAAATTTTAATTAAAATGTCTTTAAACCCTTCATGAAAGTGGCAACTGGTCAAGCTACAGGGACAATACTGAGTATGTTTTTAATACTAAAATTAAAGAGCAAGTCAAAAGAATGTTCAAATGTACCAATGATTATGAGTTGCTTATTATTTTAGGACCATATCTTGGTCACTATAGAGTACCTGCAGTTGTTTTACGACTGAGCAAATATTTTACCTTTAGGTATATTGATGAAGGACATGCATATGCAATGGGGATGATTAAAGCCTTGTACACACGATCGGATTGTTGGCCAACAAAACCGTGGACTTTTGTCCGAAGGGCGTTGGCCCAAACTTGTCTTGCATTCACAGCGACACTAAATGGTGACAAATAGAGAAAATGATTTTGCGCAATATTTTAGTGAATTAAGGTGAAATTAATAACTATAAATAATGTGCATCCAGTGTGCAAGACATACAAACCTCTAAATAGTAGTGTACTAAATGATGTGGCATAAACAACACTCACTATAGGGACAAAGTTGCTTTTATAGCTTTTTTATAGCTTTTCTCTTTATATATGAGGATTCGCAGCATCCATTATACATGTGAGACAACTTTGTCCCTATAGTGAGTGTTGTTTATGCCACATCATTTAGTACACTACTATTTAGAGGTTTGTATGCCTTGCACACTGGATGCACATTATTTATAGTTATTAATTTCACATTAATTCAATAAAATATTGCGCGAAATCATTTTCTCTATTTATGTGTTTTACTTCAAATGACAGTTTGGGAGTAGGCAGTTACATTTTAAAAAATACAATGAAAAATTGACAACGGACACCAACACAGTTGTATCTTTGATCTTAAAAACTACGGGATAATGGTGTTGTGGTAACTTGCCCAAAAAAATACTACTACTAATAATAATATTATTTTTGATATCACTAGAAAAAAAAACCTTTGAAAATTTGCAATAACTCCATCAGTATCACCAGCAAAGCAGTTTCATTATTATCCCATTAAAGAAGAAGAGAAAGTGTGCTGCATTTCGAGATTTCAAAATTTGCCACGTCACGAATGTTAATTCTCCATTACGAACACTAGTTTACAAGACCGACCGCTTCTGGCTCGTCCTTGCTTCCGAGCAACGCTTGGAAAATTTGACAACAGACATTTGTCCGCGGAAAATTTTAAAATCTGCCATCCAACATTTGTTCGTGAAAAATCCGACAACAATTTTCCGGTGGAGCATACACAAGGTCGGATTTTCCGCCAAGAGCCTGTCATCACACATTTCCCGTCGGAAAATCCGATCGTGAGTATGAGGCTTTAGTAAAAAAGTAAAATGTTCATTCAAAACAAGCTGTGCTCACTTCAACCATCCAATTGTGTGGAGGAATAATTCCTATCCCGTAGATATGAATAGATAATTATGAGCCCAGTTTGGGCGAACTTTCCATTGTTCATCCCCAAAATATTCCACAAGATTGCACCATTGTACACATTGTACACTGTGTTATATTAGTAGGAAGTGCCAATAAGAAATGGTTGCCTTCGTTTAAACTTAAATAAGTAACCGTACTGTTTTAACCTAGAGATACACTCCAGATATTTGTTCCAAGTGTAATCCCTGCAGGGAATGTTTTTTAAATACAATAATTATTATGTTTTATGTATCCCCCAATAGACAGTACTATAAATGTGGTAATGATACCTTAATGTGCAAATATATAACAACAATGTGCAAATATACAAACTATGCTCCACAGAAATGTGAAGACTTTTGTGAAGCACGGTTTGATTATTAGCATATTGTTGTTAAATATTTGCAGATTTAGGTATAATTGACACATTTAAAAAAGCTGCCTATTGGGGGATACACATGTTTTATATCACTGTGTGATAACAAAACAGTTGTTTGTTTTATTTAATTGTTATTTGTTTCTTTTTGCACAGACTTGTATATATAACGATATATTAAAGCCATATTAGCCACTTCAATACTGGGCACTTTCCCCACCCCTACCTGCCCAGGGTAACTTTCAACTTACAGTGCTTTCGCAATTTGAATGAGACTTTTATATTTTTTTTCATACAAATAGAGCTTTCTTTTGGTGGTATTTAATCAACAGTTTTTTTTTTTTTTTCTAAACAAACAAAAAAAGCCCATTTTGCAAATCTTCACTGAAGTGCTCTAATGAGGCTGCATTGATGAGGCACTAATAGGCACTGATGAGCACTGGTGGGCACTGACAAGGAGGCACTGATGAGGCTGCACTGATAGGTAGCACTGATGGGCACTTATAGACAGCACTGATGATGACTGATAGGTGGCACTGATCAGCACTGATAGGCAACACTGATGGGCACTGATAGGCGGCATTGATAGGTGGCACTGATGGGCACCATTGATGGGCACTGTTAAGCGACACTCATGGGCAATAATAGATGGCACTGATGGGCACCACTGATGGGCACTGTTAAGCGACACTCATGGGCAATAATAGATGGCACTGATGGGCACTGATAGGCTGCACTGATTATCAGTGTAAACAATGTGTTGACAGGCTTGCTGGTTAACGGCTCAGGCATAGTTTATTATGAATGATGTCGGTTCTAAGTGTCCAATAGCAAAGGGATAACTGTATTACCTATCAAGACTTCATGAAGAAGATTGATAATCTACTCTATATGATACATATAAATATAACCCATCATTAATTTCCTTATTACCGCTTTGTTGAACTCTTTGACCCCTTCATATTGTAAAGCTTTAGCAATATACAAATTAGAGTTCAGAAATGGAGTAATATGACATGCTTTGGACAAATGTCTAGTCGATGTGAAGAGAAATTACCCCAGCTAGAATTTAAACAGCAAAAAAAAAAAAAAATGACGAAGGTTTAAATCCCCCTCCCCTCTCCATCCAAACCCTGGTTGAGAAACCCTAGTCTAGATTTATCATTGTTCATTACTGTATGAATTATGTCAGTTCCGATGTCTAACAGCAAAGGGATAACTATATGCTCTATCAAGATTCTGCATTTATAGCAAACAGGAAAAAAAAACTGACAAGGATTTTAATCCCTCCCTTTTCCATCCAAAAATCAAACATAAAAAGTTTCCTTCCAGAGATACAATCTAACATTAAGGAGAGCACATATAGCTTCCAATATCCTTATACATTTTGGAAGGATACTCTTCCCTCTCTGTGTTTCTGTGTTTTCAAACCTTTATTTGATGACTAACAGCAGTAACTTCCCCATTGGACTGACTATATTATCGACATTATACAAGAACAATACATTCATATAACTTTGAGCTATAGGCATTAATTGATCTATTTGTTCCTTTGCTTCGTTCTTGGTTTCTTGACACATTGTTGGACATCAAATAAATAGAATGCAACTTTAATTTGTTAAGTTTTATACTATATTACACTGTAATATTATTCAGGCAATTGTGAATGCCTCATAAATTTTCTAAATTCTATGCTCTTATAATAATTTAAGCATTTATTAATATTTACCTATAACCTTAGTCAGGCTTTGCATGCCCCATTTTAGGCATTGGTAATCCCTATTGGGTAAGCACCCTTACTAGATTAATAAACTGTACTTGTACAATGTAACTATAAAACAGTACCTAATATGAATCTATATAATCTAGAGATACCGACAGATGTAAGCGACGCCCTTGAAGAAGCAGGAAATCTGCGAAACATGTTGGCTTATCGCATATCCAAGCATCTTTCCAGCAATTCAAGGACTAATGATAATTAGTATTAAGTATCTCTAATGGACTGTTTGTAGCTCATGATTTTATTATATTTGTTAATATGTGTTTTTGTAATCAATAAAATGTAAATTTTATCAATTTCTAAGTTTGTGCTTACCTTATTATACAGATGATATGGTCCACTAAAAAATCCAATTTTTTAGGAGGCAGCCGAGGCTCTCTCCCTTAGTCTCCACTTTCGAATAATCAGTAGGGATTGTGGACCTATATCTGTATCTGGAAATAGTCCAACATTAATCATTATTTAATTATTACCTATAACCTTGTTAATATTTCATTCATAGGTTATTACAATATTTGTACCAAATTTGTGCTACTTTCAGGGCCTGACGAAGTGGGACTCCCCGCAAAATGCGTAGGCCATCTGTTTTGATCCTTTCTGCCAGGATCAGCACGTCCTGGACCAAATAACAGTAACTGTGATTTTAACCTGTTATAATTGTAAAGTGCTCTTATTTGACCATGGATATATGGAAAATAAAGATTAACTATATTTTTACTCTGTGGTATATATCTTCATTTAAACCCTACAGAGTTACATACAAACTCCCACTTCACCCTACCTTTGTTATTGATTTTTGACTAACAGCAGTATGTAAGATGTACAATCCTGTAAAATAACTCTGGAAACATTACATTTTTACAAAAAACTTAATCACATTAATACTCAACTTGATCACATTAACTTCTTAACTTGATCACATCAATACTCAATCAATTACAATGAAAATAAAAAAACAGCATTTTTGGCTGCACACAATTAGATGATGGAAGTCAGTAGAGCTTCACCTCATTCACTGAGCTCTGGGAAAATTGTTTTGCAAAGTGCAACTTCCTTTGCAAATTAAGCAGCCTATTTGTCTTTAGTATAGACAAACAAAAATTTGGTGAGCTAACATAAGCAAAAAAAAAAAATAAAATTGATAATTATATGATATTAGCTTAAAAAGTCAAGTCCCATAAGTGACACATTCCTTTAAAGAGTGATACAGTTCAATCCTTGTGAATTGCTCCAAAAAAAATGTGAAACATTCAATATTCAACATATAGCACATGCACATCTTGATAGTGAGAATCATGAAGAAAGGTGAGTCACCCAGGTGCACCTCCCCGTATAATGAGAGATGGCCGTTTACCAGAAGGACTGGACTCTAGGTTACGAGAGAGTCATAAATGCAATATGGTAGAATCTCATTTAAGGCAGAAGTCAGCAACCCTGTCTGGTGTATAGTATAGCAGGAGACCTCAACATCCTTCCTTAAGTGTCAAATGGGAACACTCACATGGGAATAGTGGATGGTTCACAGGCAGATCATACATGCAGGATGAATCAGAAAAGCTCCCATAGTGTAAAACTGTATAAAATGTATCACACATAAAAAAAACCAACTACCACTGAAAAGCGGTTAAAAGCGAGTATATATGCAGTAAAGTGCTTAACTATTCACCCCTAAAGCCAATACTTTGCGACTATCACAGCTCCAAGTCGCTTTGGATAAGTCTCTATGAGCTATGAGCTTGTCGCATCTTACCAGTGGGATTTTCGCCTATTCCTCCTTGCAAAACTGCTTCAGTTCCTTCAAGTTGGATGCTACAGAACTAGTAAGGCCTTAGTTGTAATGTGAAAATGTAATAGGTACACGTACCATCATCCCAAATTACTATAGTCAAAGGGAATTGAGGGGGTAGAGACGTGATGGCAGTTGCTGCTACTGTCAATTCGCGTCTAGACCCCCCAAATAAGGAGGAGACGTGGGACTATTCCGGTACTAGTTAATAGAGTACAGTGATAGACATAAGAATGAGTTAAAACATTAAATTTTTAATAATAATAAAAAATACAAAATACAATTACAGACAAAGTAACTACATACAATCATAAAAACAAAAGGGATATACCACACTGACTAAGCAAGTGGATCCCGCAAGTTGTTGGGTAAGGAGTGTATGTAAAGCTTTTAATCTCGACCGGTTTCGCGGTTAACACCGCTTCTTCAGGAGAAACGCATCTATAACATAATATAAAGTAGCTTTAACATATACAAGTACCATTGCAGCAAAATCATTTACAAAGGTAACAAAAAAATACAGTACACATAGGGTAGAAATGAGGAGAAGCTCACCCGCTCAGGTGGATTCCGTGGATATGCAGGACCCAATATAAATCCTCCCGCGTTGGACACAGGGGGTAATAGACAGGCTCTAGTAAGTAAGAAAGGTTGTAAGCATCAAAATGATGATCCCCCTCTCCCCTCCATGGTTGTCCCTTCCCTCCCCTCCCCTCCCCCTCCCTGGCCCTCGCCTTTTTTCCCCCCCTCCCCCCCCCTCCCCCCTCCCTTCTCCTTCCAATTCTCCCCCCCCTCCCCTCCTTGTATTTTTCCCTCCCTGTTTTTCTCATGTCCTTCCCTTCCTCATTCCCGGCTTTACCCATCCTCTGTCCCCCCTTTGTCCCTCTCCCCTTCTACCTTTCCCCGCATGCTCTCTCCCCTCTACGCCACCACTGTGAGTTCACCTTATTATTTTGTGGGAATTGCACACCCCTTCATTAATCACCACATCATCATCATTTTGATGCTTACAACCTTTCTAATCCAATCTTACTTACTAGAGCCTGTCTATTACCCCCTGTGTCCGCCGCGGGGGGATTTATATTGGGTCCTGCATATCCACGGAATCCACCTGAGCGGGTGAGCTTCTCCTCATTTCTACCCTATGTGTACTGTTACCTTTGTAAATGATTTTGCTGCAATGGTACTTGTATATGTTAAAGCTACTTTATATTATGTTATAGATGTGTTTCTCCTGAAGAAGCGGTGTTAACCGCGAAACCGGTCAAGATTAAAAGCTTTACATACACTCCTTACCCAACAACTTGCGGGATCCACTTGCTTAGTCAGTGTGGTATATCCCTTTTGTTTTTATGATTGTATGTAGTTACTTTGTCTGTAATTGTATTTTGTATTTTTTATTATTATTAAAAATTGAATGTTTTAACTCATTCTTATGTCTATCACTGTACTCTATTACCTAGTACCGGAATAGTCCCACTTGTCCTCCTTTTTTGGGGGGTCTAGACGCGAATTGACAGTAGCAGCAACTGCCATCACGTCTCTACCCCCTCAATTCCCTTTGACTTCAAGTTGGATGGTTTGCGCTTGTGAACAGCAATCTTTAAGTCTGACCACAGATTTTCTATTGGATTGAGGTCTGGGCTTTGACTAGGCCATTCCAACACATTTACATGTTTCCCCTTAAACCACTCAAGTGTTGTTTTAGCAGTGTGTTTGGGGTCATTGTCCTGCTGGAAGGTGAACCTCCGTCCTAGCCTCAAATCACACACCGGGTGGTACAGGTTTTGCTCAAGAATATTCCTGTATTTAGCACCATCCATCTTTCCCTCAACTCTCACCAGTTTCCCAGTCCCAACTGCTGAAAAACATCCCCACAGCTGCCACCACCATGTTTCACTTTGGGGATGGTGTTCTTTGGGTGATGTGATGTGGTGGGATTGCGGCAGACATAGCATTTTCTTTGATGGCCAAAAAGTTAAATTTTAGCCTTATCAGACCAGAGCACCTTCCTTCATACATTTTGGGAGTCTCCCACATGCCTTTTCCCAAACTCATAACATGCCATTTTGTTTTTTCCTGAAAGTAATGGCTTTCTTCTGGCCACTCTGCTATAAAGCCCAACTCTATGGAGCGTATGGCTTATTGTCGTCCTATGTACAGATACTCCAGTCTCTGCTGTGGAACTCTACAGCTCCTCCAGGGTTACCTTAGGTCTCTGTACTGCCTCTCTGATTAATGCCTGGTCCATGAGTTTTGGTGTGTGGCCATCTCTTGGCAGGTTTGCTGTTGTGCTATGTTCTTTCCATTTGGTTAAGATAGATTTGAAGGTGCTCCTAGGGATCATGAAAGATTTGGATATTTTTTTATAACCTAACCCTGACTTGTACTTCTCAACAACATTGTCCCTTACTTGTTTAGAGAGTTCCTTGGTCTTCATGGCAGTGTTTGGTTAGTGGTGCCTCTTGCTTAGGTGTTGCAGCCTCTGGGGCCTTTCAAAAAGGTGTGTATATGTAATGACAGATCATGTGACACTTAGATTGCTCACAGGTGGACATTATTTCACTAATTATGTGACTTCTGAAGGTAATTGGTTGCACCAGAGCTTTTAATGGGCTTCATAACAAAGGGGGTGAATACATACGCACATGCCAATTATCAGTTTTTTATTTCTGAAAATTAGTTTTATGTATATATTTTTCTAATTTTACCTCACCAACTTAGACTATTCTGTTCTGATCCATCACATATAATTCAGATTAAAAAAAAACATTAAACTAAAGGCTGTAATGTAACAAAATAGGTAAAAAGCCAAGGGAGTGAATACTTTTGCAAGGCACTGCATAGTGCATTCAATAAACGATATTATAAATGATATAATGCAAGCGGTGCAGCCCTAATGAAAATTGACACAAGTGAAAAACAGACTTTGAAATAAAACCAATGAAGAGCTCAAATCAACAGTCCACATGGAAAAATAAAGATCAATATCCATGCTCTCTGTGGATGAAAGAAGCTGTAAGTGAGGAAAAGATAATAGTCCTTCACACTAGATAGAGTCCTGTTCCACACCTGGTGAGAGTAAGTAAATCCTGCTTACCAGCTGACCGTGACCACTAAACCAGTGATCTCACTAAGCGCAGAGAATTGGGTCTCCCTAGGAACCTTAATGTTTGCTGGAACCACCGTTAGTTGCATGGTACTTGAAAACAAAAGCTCCCATAGTGCAGTAGTTAAAAAATCCAAATTTAATGGTGATAAAGATTGCACTTACAAGACAAAGGCATCAAAACGGCATGTAATGGGATGGAATCGTGGTGTCCCTACAGGCTTCACTTCACTTCCTCTTTTGCTCATGTGTCAACCTCTTGGGAGGTAAAGTGTGATCACCGTCGTAGGCCTCACCCTATGTGTTTCTTCACAAAAGAACGTCGTCTGGGGATTTTTCCATATATGGACTGTCAATTCGGGACTTTTCATTGGTTTTATTTCTAAGTCTCTTTTTCACTTGTGTCAATTTTCATTATCGCTGCACCACTTGCATTTTATTATCTGTTGAGTCTGTATTTGGCTTTAGGGTGCTGGCAGCTATTATTCCATCTGTTTTTTTCAAGAGCAGCGTTAGCCTTTGACTTGGTTTTTGCAGATATTATAAAAGAAATACAATATGCAATTTTCACATATCTCCCCGAGGAAGTCACAAGGAGTGACAAAACTAGTAGGACTGACAAAACTGAGAAGCTGACAAATGTGGAACAAGGAAGTACCATTCTAAGTGTAATGGACACAAGGAGTACTGACGGCCAGGGCTGCAGAGCCAGTTGAGAGGTGACATATTTGTCTTAGCACTGGTGATACAAGTATAATACACACAGGCTTGTTTTTAAGTTTCAAAATGTGAGTGCACATTTGTTATGACCTTTTTGAATACAATTTTTTAAAATGATAAAGCACTATTGCCAGATCTGATTGCTTTGCCTGTGGTCAATGTGATTGGAGTTCACAAGCAGCAGTAAGGAGTTTTATCCCTTTGATTGATCAATGTGACTGGAGTTTACGGGCAGCTTATAAGGAGAAGGAATACTATGAGAAGCATTTCAAAGGATTAATCATTTCTAAAGGCACATTTAAAAAGCCTATAAGGTGAGGGCACAACTGGTGGAGGGAGCACTAGGAGTTTGAGAAGCACATATAAGGGTGGATAATTGTGGAGAGATTGTTTATTTACTATGCAAATAATGAATTGGCATGATTTTTTCACCATAGATTGATTTTCATAAGGACAATATATTGACAATATCTGCACATTGCACTTTAATATTTATTATATTGTTTGATCTATATAAGAACACATTGTGAAAATATGTATATTGTATTTCATCTATAATTTCGTTTATTGAACCCTCATTGTTTTTAGCTAACTTTATTTGTAATTTGACTTTTTTCTACAAACTTACCAGCTAGCCTGTCAAATTTACACTGTTTAACAATTTGCATTAAAACAGATTTTAATTGCACATAATAAAAACATAAAAACAGTACTTTGGCATGAGTGGATGATGAAGATCTGCAGAACTTCATAATCCAGAACTTCAACAGAACTTCATTACACTACATTCACTAAACTGAAGGGAAATTCACTTGCAGAGCGATTAGCCTATTTTTCTATTAGTAAATCAACCTCCGTGACTCACATGACTTATTGAACACAGTGACACTTGTATGCATCAAAAGAGTTGTTTTTGGTGGTTGACAAATGACACTACTTGTGGGGCATAACAGACAGTGCCTGAACAAGAACTTTGGGGATTTTTCCATATATGGACTGTTAATTTGGGACTTTTCATTGGTTTCATTTCTAAGTCTCTTTTTCACTTGTGTCAATTTTCATTAGCGCTGCACCACTTGCATTATATTATCTGTTGAGTCTGTATTTGGCTTTAGGGTGCTGGCAGCTATTATTCCATCTGTTTTTTCAAACGCATCGTTAGCCTTTGGCTTGGTTTTTGCAGATGTTATAAATGAAATATAATATGCAATTTTCACACATCTCCCTGAGGAAGTCATGAGGAGTGACAAAACTAGTAGGAGGGACCTGAGAAGATGACAAATGTGGAACCAGGAAGCACCATTCTAAGTGTAACAGACGCAAGGAGCACTGACGGTCGGGGCTGCAGGGCCGGTTGAGAGGTGACATATTTGTTTTAGCACTGGTGATACAAGTATAATACACACAGGCTTATTTTTAAGTTTCAAAATGTGAGTGCACATTTGTTATGACCTTTTTGAATAACATTTTTAAAAATTATAAAGCACTATTGCCAGATCTGATTGCTTTGCATGTGGTCAATGTGATTAGAGTTCATAAGCAGCAGTAAGGAGTTTTATCCCTTTGATTGATTGATGTGACTGGAGTTTACGGGCAGCTTATAAGGAAAAGGAATACTATGAGAAGTATTTCAAAGGATTAATCATTTCTAAAGGCACATTTTTTTTTTTTTTTTATTCTTTTTATTCAATTTTTTACATACATATAGCAACCACCGAGCCGCCAATGTGGCAGAGTCCCGACAGTGTGGCCTCACAGGGCCCAAAAAACAAAAATCCCAACCAATGAAACCCCCCCCCCCCCCCAAACTCTCCCTCTCCCCGTCACAGCCCATGTCCTGAGTGAAATTGGAAAATACGTACTTAAGACACCTATTTTTTTTATAACCACAACACCGCTGAAAAAAGCAATCTTATATCTCACTGTGAGTCCTCAATCCACCACCCTCATTTCAACCCTCCATTACCTTCATTTATATAGAACTCTCACACAATTATATAATAACATCTCCTGTTAAGACATTGTACTTGATTGTCTATCCCACCGTATTGTCAGCTCCATACCAGGCCTGCCATACCTTATCGAATTTCTTTCTACACCCTCTAGCCTGATAAGTAGATTTGTAAAAGGGCATCATATTATTTACCAACTTCTTCCAAAATGCGACGTCTGGAGCCCTTGGATCTTTCCATTTAAATAAAATGGCCTTTTTAGCATAAAAAAGAAAAATGGTAAGCAAAGTTCTTAGTGCCCTGGTCTGAACCACCTCTTCCACCAATCCCAACAGACATACCTTTATAGATAAAGGAATAGGGATTGTGAGAAGGTCCGAAACACAGGCTAGGACCTCCTCCCAATAGCTTTTGATGTGTGGGCAGTACCAGAAAATACGACCAGCGTCAGCTGGGGAAAATGTACATCTCCAACATTCCGCTGAGTCTGTCCCAAAAATCTTTGTCAACCTTGCTGGAGTAAAATAGCTCCTATGAAGAAATTTAAATTGAATTAGCCTGTCCCTAGCGGACACCAAGTGCCGAAATGGTTGATCCCACATTTCATCCCAATCCTCTCCCTGCAGCTCTGCAACCTCCAGTTCCCATTTACTTCTGGTTTTAGCAACTGCTTTAGGTGTAGTTTTGAAAAACTCTTTGTAAGATTTAGAGAGGGGTTTGTCCAGAACATCCTCCGATAACATTGATTCAAGAGTTGATGGAAATTATTCCACTTTACGGTCCCTGAATTGTGACTGATATACATGTCTAAGTTGTAAGTACCGGAATAAGTAGATATTTTTCAAGTTGTGCCTTGCCTTTAACTGGGGGAACGTCAAAAGATCACCGTAAGCGGTTATGCCTTCTAGTGTCTTAACTCCCTTTATTGCCCATATCATGGGGTCAGGTATGTTATAGAAATGCTGCAGCATAAGATTCATCCATAGCGGTGTCGTGGGCGAATAACCCTGAAAGCTTGGAGAAGCCAGGTGAACCGCCATGTCCCAAGCTTTAATCGTAGCCTTCATAGTAGTAGTTAACGGTAATTCAGATTTAAGACCCCTAAATAGAGCCATACGCAGGCTTTCATAGTGAGCCGCCTCCAACACCTTGGCTGCGCCCCCTTCATCCATGGTTAACCATCTGTGTACAAAAACCATCTGCCCTGCCAGATAGTACTTGTGCCAATCTGGGAGCGCCAGTCCCCCCCTGTCTCCCGGTTCCTGATGTACCTTAAGCCCAATCCTGGGGGGTTTGGGGGCGCATAAAAAGGAGCCCACTATTCCATCCAATTGTTGAAAAATCGATTTTGGAATCCACACTGGTGCATGTCTCAAAAAGTATAGAATTACCGGTAGGACCTTAATTTTAAGTAGAATGATCCTGCCTATCAGAGACAGTGGGAGCCTAGTCCACTCCTGAGTTTTTTGTTTGAGGAAAGTCACCAGTGGGAGTAAATTAAGGGACATATAATCATTTATATTTGCTGTAACCTTTACCCCAAGGTATTTCATGGACAATACCCATTGCAATGGCAGATCCGGATCCACCCCGCTTGTTGTCTTATCATCTAACGGAAGAATTGAGGATTTACTCCAGTTCACCTGTAACCCAGAGAACCTGGCAAATTCATCCAAGATTTCCAGTACTACCTTCAATGAGTTCCCCAGATCTGCCAGAAACAAGAGCATATCATCAGCATATAGTGCTACTGTTTCATGGATGGTGCCCACTTTAATATCTCAAACCCTCCCAGAGGCACGCAAGGCGATAGCCAGAGGCTCCATCACCAGGGCAAAAAGGAAGGGGGATAAAGGACAGCCCTGCCTGGTACCCCTACCGATTGCAAAAAAGGAGACACCTGCGTACCCATGCGTATCGCCACCTTAAGGTTCTTGTATAGCATAGAGATCCACTTCCGAATGTGGGGTCCGAATCCCATGACCTCCAGTACCCTGCTAATGAATTGCCAATCTACAGAGTCAAAGGCCTTTGCTATATCTAAGGATACCACAATTCTAGATTCAGAGTCTGTGGAGGGGAGCTGTAAATGCGTGAACAGTCTCCTGAGATTAGTGTCTGTCGATTTTCCTGGCATGAAGCCAGTTTGGTCTATATTAACTATTGTCTGGATAACCTGGGCAAGTCTGGTTGCTAATAATTTGGTTAAAATTTTAAGGTCTGTATTTAGGAGAGCAATAGGGCGGTAAGATGCACAGTCTGTCAGGTCCTTCCCTGGCTTCGGCAGAAGAATCATATATGCTTCCATCATAGAATCTGGTAAGGAGGAGTGTTCTAGACAAGGTTCCAGTAACCAATTAATTCTAACAGCTAATAATTCAACATTTGCCTTATAAAAATCTGTCGGGAAGCCATCCGACCCAGGGGCCTTGTTAGGCGGAAAAGCACATATTGCAGCCTCTATCTCCTTAACTGTTATTTTGGCCTCCAACAGGGTACAGTCTTCCTCTGACAATCGAGGTATAGGCAGTCTCTGCAGTACATTATCCAACTCCGCCGTGTCATATGGAGGAATAGGAGAATATAATGACGAGAAAAAGTCCACAAATTCCTGCATGATAAGTGCCGGGTCACTAACCATCTTCCCACCCCTGTCTTTTATAACTCGAATGTGAGCCATCGGAGGGTGATCCGCCACCAGCATAGCCAGGAGCTTCCCATTTTTGTACCCTTCAGTGAAAACCATGTGCATTTTCTGAGATTCCTCTGACTTTGTCTGTCCTTTAACCAACAGTGACAGACGCCGTCTAACCTCCAGTAGGGATTCATACGAGACCCTCGATGGGGATTCCGCATGCGCCCTGGCATATTCTCTCTCTTCCTGTTGCAGGTTGTTATATTCCTCATTCTCATTTACACAAGTGGTCTTAATGGCCGATATGCATTCCCCTCTGGCAACCGCCTTGAAGGCATCCCAGACCACCGGGGGCCCTGCCGTATCAACATTGGAAGTCCAATATTTTTTAATAACCTCCTCCAGCTGAGCAGCAACCTGTTCGTGCTGCAACCAACTAGGGGATAGGCGCCAACCCCCCCTCTCCCCCCCGACCGGAAGGCCAGAGTGAGAAACAGAGGATTGTGATCCGACAGACCCCCCCGCCAGGTAATCAATATTTGCCACATACTGTAACATAAGATTATTGCCAAAAGCTAGGTCTATTCTTGCTGAGGAACCATAAGCTGTCGATATGTGGGAGAAGCATCTATCCGTCGGATGCTTCCACCTTCATAATTCCACCACTCCAGCCATGGAGGCCCAACTCTGCAAATCAGCAGAGCTTGCCCTGCTTGGATTGGAGGAGTGCAATGCCGCGTCCAGCACAGCGTTGAAGTCTCCCAGCTAACCAGGGGTAAATGTAGATATTGAGCTAGCCTAGTCAACATGTCATACAGAATTTGAACCTGGAAGGGTGGGGGCACATATACATTAATTAACAATATGCGACTGTTAAGAATATCTAATATTACTGCTGCATACCTTCCCTCTGGGTCTGTGATTACTTGATGAATAGTACACGGCACCGACCTACTTATAAGAATGGAGACTCCTCTTGCAAACGTGGAATAGGTAGAGTGAACAGCTTTTTGGATCCACTGTTTACGCAAAGCCATAACTTTACTACCCTCTAAGTGGGTTTCTTGTAGAACAACTAGGTGTGGCTTATAATGCTTTAAATAGTGAAAGATTGAGGCCCTTTTGAATTTGTTGTTGAGGCCCCTGACGTTCCAGGACACTATATTAACTTTATCCGTCATGACCTTCACGGTCCTCAGGACCAGTATTATGAAACGTCAGGGGACCTACCTGTTACCTCCCAGCGGCAAGATTCTTACACCAGACAAAAGGCACAAATACCTGGGCTGTGACAGTTATACCTTCCCCCCTGCTATTATACCAGAAAAAAGTCCCCAACAAAACACAAAAACAGTTCCGGTATGTAGCTTCATCCCAAAAACAACAAAAAACTTCTTGTGAGATCTGGTCGTTGCGATCAACAGTTCTGCAGCACTGTGTCAAATCCGCATGTATTCTCATCGCTCCGGTTCATAAACAATCGGAGCATCCGAAGAAAAAGATTAATGAAAAATGTAACTTTGCACAATTGAGGAGAGAAGCATTCCTCTACGAACAAGTAAACCCACCTCCATTACCATACTTGTTATAGACAGCTGTGGATGTATAGTATGCTCCACTAGAGGCTTCCTCTGTTTGCATTAATGGTTGGTTGGTTAAAGTATGTCCTCAGTTCACGATCTCTTCTGCTGAGAGTCCTCGCATATGTCGGATTCTCAGTCAGTCAGACCTCCATCACTGCATTTTCTTGACCTTTTGGTGTAACTCAAGGAGACTCAAAAAATGTCTATGAGACCTTCCATCATTTCAATCATATGTAGTCACATAGGTCCGATCACGGCAGTCCACAGACATATGAAGGTTAGGAATAAGAACATGAGCCTTGAAACAAAGCACATCAGGTGCAACGTTAGGTCCGGGTGATGTTGACCTCCGGTTCGAGACAAATTCAGGATAGTTCTGTTAAGGAAATGAATAAGAGCTCCAATCGAGCCCAAGGTTATCTGCTGCTGTCTCTAATTTGAAAAGTGTTGATATGCATGCATATAAAAGTAAACACTCTGAGACACGCTCAGTAGCATTACTGTTACACTTCTAATTTATTCAAGGCGGTATTAATGTTTTATACACACAAATACGTCATTGCTATGTTAGTCAAATAGGTACATCTCATTGGTTAAGAAGGAGAATGTTCATAACGAGGTCTGGCTGATCTTTGGTTTTATCTTCAGTTCCGCGTTCTTCTGATGTGTGGGATGCAGGGGGTACCCGCCATCTTGAGAAAATATAGGAACAGAGCAAACCTGTATACTTATATAATGAGTAAGGAGAAAAATATGTATGCACATAAGAAAATAGACATTTTCAGATTACTATTATTATTATCTACATCACATTCCTTCACAATCCCCCCTAAAATGACTATTTTTTTTTTTTTTTTTTTTCTGTCCCTAATACTAAAGGTCCTACTTTTAGCCTGGCCCTTCTCCTCAGCAACTCTTTTAGGCTGTATATAGAATTGGGCAGCAACTGTTCACTTCCCTCCTCGATACAGCTGGAGATGTGCAGTCAGGCGCTATCTATCCCTATAACCCTATAGGATTGTGAGATTTTGGACAGGCAGTGACTGTAGAGGAGTGAACGGTTTGTCATCTTCCATCATAAGGAGGTCCTCTTCTTCTTGGTGGAGAAATGTAGGTGTGCTATTGTCTACAGCCTTGCTCATTAACTTTTTACAAAGGTAGAATACAGCATACAATCAGGGCTAAAAGAACCAGGATTATTAATACCGTTACCCCTATCTGGACGAGCACCTTCTGCCACCCACTCATCCAGCTAAAGTATTGGTCCCATGGGTCTGTGATACCTGAGTTCTTCTTCAACTCCAGTGACAGATCTTCTAATTTCTTTATAGCTAGAGTAACCTTACCATTTGGGCCAATATTATCAGGAATGTATGTACAACAGGTTCCCGTTTTTTCCTATGATTTTACAAACACCCCCCTTCTCGGCTAACACCATGTCTAAGGCCATCCGGTTCTGGAATGTCATGTAGGAAGTGGGGGCTAACTGGTCAGCAATTCCCTGGAGGGCATCTTTAGTGTAATTTACACATCTCTGTTGGTTATAATATGTGTAGTGTCAGGTCACCTAGAGGCTGGGTGACAGATGCACACCGTTGGGATCAGGAGTGCACCGCAAGGTAGTGGACCCTACGGGTGACTGCTGCGGCTTAAACCCTGGGAGGTTCAGGAATCAGGTCTACTGGATCACTGACACAGATCCCACTGGGAGCTAGAGCATAGATTCCCCAGGGCGCGGAGTCTAAGAGCCAGCAGGTGTTCACCAGACCCTCTAGTGGTGAGGATGGACTGCGCTGCAGTCTGGCTCCAGGTCGCGGCCCCCAGGGTCTCACAGCTCATGCTCACGGTAGACTACAGGAGAAGAGGAAGGAGGGAGCTGGCTGGAACATCAGGGTCACAGGCAAACAGGGATGGCCGGGAACAGGCCAAAGTCGGTAACAGAAATCAGATGTAGGAAACACAGCAAGTACACACAGAGGCTAACACACAGTGGTTGATCAGCACTGCTGGCTTGCAGTGCACAGGTTAATATAGGGTTCCCTGATAGGGCCTGGGGTGGGGCCATGCTTAGAGGAGAGGTTACAAAAGCAGTCAGGTGAGGGTCAGCTGGTCTCTAGAGATGAACACATGGAGACAGGTATGCTGATCGACAAACTCTATTGCATAACCATGACATGTAGTTAATCCAATCTACATTCTTGCTGACAGTTGTTATGGGGATCAAAGACTCAAAACCAGCTTTTACCTGATCCCTGGCTTTAAACTCATCAGGGACCCCCCTTGTAACCCCTATGACATGTATGTATACATGAGGATCAAAAGCTTCCAGAGAGAGCTGCTCGCTTCCTCCTCTGACTGTGTGCTGGGTCAGTGCATGTATCAGGGGTATCTTGGTTAGGATATGGGGGCTTTCTATTTTCATCTTTTTTGTCTAATGCACTCTGTGGTCGCCCAGTCTGGCCCTGTGTTCCAACCCACTGGCCCCCACAGAAACCACAACTCTGTCCCCAGTAACTGTCTGTGTGGCATACATATATGTCCTTACCGTCAGGGATCTCACTGTACCAATGGCATCACCATGAAGGGTCAAACGGACAAGGTACTATGTCACAGTAATCTAAGGTAAAGGTAGTCACATGTGTACCTGAAGAGTTACACCAAAATGTAATTATGTTATCATTTTTGTGATGGCCACCTCCTGGGCCCCTCCCCCCTAGATCAAACAGAAAAAGGATATGTAGCACCCGAAAACACGCTCTCCTGCAGTGATAAGCGTGCATTCAGGTGTTCTTCCTGGCCAACTTGACTGAGGTGGCTGTGGTCACCAAAACTTGGAATGGACCATCATAACTTGGCTCAAGGATCTCCTGACAGTAGTTGGTGTGTTCCTGTATCTAATTCAGGATCTGGAATGGAAGAAAACACCTGGACATGCATTCAGGTTAATTCTCGTGATAATGTGGTTACATAATTAGTCAACACATCAGACTGTAACTGTAACTGTTGTGGAAAGTAACAACCAAGTCTGGGAGCTGAACCAAACAAAATTTCATAAGGGGATAGGGCATGTTTCCCCTGGGGGTGTGTCTGACACTGAACAGGGCAATGGGCTAACTGTCTGGCCAACTCATGTTAGTCTCTTGGGCCATCTTTAACATCCTGTTTTTAGTGTCCCATTCATCCTTTCTACCTTCCCGCTACTTTGAGGGTGGTATGGGATGTGTAGTGCCAACTGAACCCCCAGTGCTGCCCAAATCTCTTTTGTAAGGGTTGTTGTTAGGGCTGGTCCCTGATCTCTCAATATCACCTCTGGGACCCCAAATCTACATACTATCTCACTCAGTAGTTTCTTAGCTGTGGTCCTGGCAGTCGTGACCACTTCCACTAGGGCGTTTTCAAATCTGTCACTTCTTGGCACTTGAGAATGATCAATTTGCATCCTCTGGAATGGGGTGTAGGGCTTTTGCCAGGTGCTTCTTCTGTGCTTCTTCTGTGCATCCTGGGTTACATTTGGTGCAGATAATGCATGATCTGCAGAAGTTGTCGGTCAGTGGAGTAACTCTTGGTGCAACACTTGTTGATAAGAGAGTTCATAAAAGTCTTTGTCAAGTGGGCAGCTCCATGTGCCCATTGCACCACAGCTGGGTACATACTCCTGGGTAGACAAGGCTTCTTGTTGCACTCGAATAGTCCATTTCTGAGAGTTGCTCCTCTCCGTTTCCAGCTTTCCTTCTTATCCGGACTTGTTGTTTCCTGTAGTTCTTTTAGATAAACTCTGTCCACTGGGAAAGTCTGTAAGGTAAGCACGGGGTGGTCTTCTTCTACCACCCTGCTGTCCACTTCCCGTGGACCACCAGCTGTCTGTTTGGCAGCTGTATTGGCTCGATGATTGCCTTAAGCTTCCTTTGAGTTCATTTTGTCGTGTGCTTTACTCAGAATAGTCACTTAGGTTGTGAGAAGCAAGGCATCAATCAAGTTTTCACAGGTGTTCCTGCAGCCATCAGGAGTCCTCTGTTCTAGATAACACCATAATCATGGGCAATGTTGAAAGCATATCTTGAGTCCATATGAATGTTGGCTCTTTTTCCCTCTGCCCATTTACATGCTGTAGTAAGTGCTTACAGCTCTGCCTCCTGTGTAGACATCACCAGTGGTAAGGCTTCAGCTTGTAGAACAGTGTTTTCAGTGGTGACCGCGTGTCCTGTGTGGTCATGGGGTGACAAGTCAAGACTCTACTCCTCCTCCTCTTTTCCCCCCTCGAGAAGTGGAAGAAGGGTGGTAGGGTTCAGTGTTTGACAACTTAATAGAGTAATGCTGTCCAGTAGGAGGGAAGACAGGAGTCTCAAGTGTCTGGTAGTGGACAAGTGTTTCGGCTGGATCTTGGTTGAATATGGCAACAACGTCATGGGGAGCAAGCAGAACGAGGCAGTGTCCGAGGACCAAGTTCAAAGTTTTGTCAAGCAAGGCTTGTGTAGCAAATCCAGCTCGCAGACACAATAGGCCTCCTCTTGCTACCGCATCCAGCCGACGGGAATAATATCCTACGGGGCGTAGGCTGATGCCGTGTGATTGGGTGAGTACACCTGCAGCATGTCCCAGACGTTCGGATACAAGGAACTTGAGCATTTTGCCGTAGGCTGGGAGCCCTAGCGCCGGGGGTGGCGCACTTAAAGGCTTCAAACTTTAGATATTTCTTCAGGAGACATCTGGAAGGGTCTGATTGCAGAGCATCAGTAGGAAGGCTTCTGGAATCCATGCTCTGCACTAGGAAATTAGTCCAAGGAAAATGACAGGTGTTGAGCACCACTGCAATTTGGGCTTTGAGGCTCTGCAGCCCTGGTTGGCAAGATAGCACAACAGGCTTTCTGAGGTGACTTCAACAGGGGGTAAGTCAGCTGCACAAAGGAGAAGGTCATCAACATGTTGGAAGAGAATCACTTCCGGCTGTTCCTCTTGTCATGTGTCAAGGATGATAGCCATAGTTTTTGCAGACTGGCTTGGAAAGTTCTGTACCCCTTGTGGCACAACTGTTTAGGTATGTTTCCGTTTCTTTCCGTGGATGAATGCAAAAAGGTACCAGCAGGAGGGGTGAGGGTGGACACTGAAGAAAACGTTTGTAAGGTCCACCTCTGTGAGGTATTTTGCAGTCAAAGGCATCCACAGCAGGTACCTGGTTCTCCTTTAGGGGTTCTCTTCTTGGGGTTATTGTGGTTTCCGGGGCAATGATGCGCCCTCTTTTAGCTTGACTGAAACTGGTGGCACCTTTAAGTGACCGTTGTCTTCCGGTCCTGTGGACCATAGGCACGCAGGGATTCTGTCAAGTACTTCCTGCAGTATTGAACTTGAAGTTTTTTCTTCATTAAGTGTCATCAGGAGAGGCAGAGAACACAAGGCAGATGAGTCTTCTAAAGATAGGGGAGTATGTAACTTCATCCCCCCTTCAGGCGTGTCCTGATTGAGGCCTGTAGTCTGGACAACACATCAGCTCCTAGTAGATTCAAGGGACATGTAGAGGACACCACAAATCTGGCAAGCAAATCAGGAAGTGGACTGGAGCGGGGCACCCCATCCATTCCTACGCAGGAAACATCAATAGTGGAAAGGAAAGAACTATTAGGCAGGTTCACCGCCCTCAACACACTTTTGGCTGCACCCCTGTCAATGAGGAAAGTGGTAGGTTTTTCGTCTGGGACATCTTGGGGCTCTGCATTCTTTTCTGAAGTGACCCCGTTTCCCACAGTTGTAACAGGTGATTCTTTCCCTGGTATTGGGCAGTGGTGGTGGACTAGTGTAGGCGGGATCTTCGTCATGGGTTACCATGAGGGGCGTTGGTTTTTTACCTGTTTGATTTTCTATACCTCTGGTCACCAACAATAAATCAGACATTTTCATTGAATGGTATTCAGGGCGGGCCACCATCAGGCCTTTTCTGATATCCTCTCTGAGCCCTGAAACAAAAGCAGTTGATAACATGTGTGTGTGTGCCTTTATGAGTCTAGCATGATACTTCTTCACAGACTCCCCTTTATCTTGGGTAATATCTTGGATTGTGGTCTTCTGATCCGTCAACTTCTCCTTTGCCCAGTCGTGGAGTTGTGCACAGAACTCCACGCCTGAGGTGTAGGAAGTGGCACTTGTCAGGCAGGCATCATTGAAGGCCATCTGCATGACTGGCCAAAAGACATATCCTGCTTTGATTTGGCATAGGTTGATCAAGTCTCTCCAGGCAGCTGAGTAAGTTTCTTGTATCTGCACTATCCTGTGGTAGAAGGGAATTGGCTGCTTCTCTGGGTCAGGCAGACTTGTCACTAAGGCCGCTGCTTGTGATAAAAGCGACATACATCACTGGTGCCCCTTCTGGTAACCGAGACTGTTGTTGGGGCAGGGTCTGGCAAGAAGCACTGTTCTTTACGGTTGCCAGCATGTGTTTAAGATCCTCTCGGAACTGAGAGTCTGGAGCCGGATTGGGGGTTAAATCAGTGGGTGGCCTTGCTGCCTGCTGTCGGGCTTCCCACTCAGATGCTTCTTCATCATTAACATATCCGGCCTGGGAATGTGATGCTCCCGTATTGGGGAAGACAGGTGTGTGGTATGAACCATCTTGGTTTAAAACAGGGAGGGCTGGGTACAGGCTGTTTAAGCTTACTGGGTGTACCAAGATGGCCGCCGGCAGGAAGTGCACTGGACTGGGTAGAAAGTGAAGGCATGGGTGCACTAAGATGGCCGCCGGGCTGAGTTGTCACAGTGGGTTGTGCTTGGGTGGTGAGAAAGGAGTGGTTGTTAGACGGAGGGCAGTGCTGTCCCTCCCCTCCTTTGTTTCAAGTTCCAACATATCATGTGATACACATACATAATACAATCGCCATCTTTCTTAACTTCCTTTATCCAATTTTCTTTATCACACAGGATTTTTCTCCCTGTTTCTTCTGCAACATAACTTTCGTCACTTCTTTCAACTTTGTTAACTATTTCAACATCTTCTTCTCTCCTTCTTTACAATATCACTTTCTGTTTCTCGGCTAACGGCTTGAGAGGGGAATACATACAACCAAGGAGTTAATATTTTTCTCAGCGTTCTTATCAGCAAATTCCTTTCTCCGGTTTAGAGTTGTTCTGACCCATCTCCCCCTCCTCTCTCAGGGCCTCCTAAGACGTAACCAAGGTCTCTAACTCTGTTTTGTTCGTCTGCCGCAGTCTCGGCTGACGGTTTGAAGGGGGAATGAGGACAACTAATGGTTTGATAACCCTCCTCCCTGGCTCTCTGTTCTATCACTTCGAGGGGCTGCCCAAACCCCCCTGTCACCGGGTAATGTACGTTTAATCTCAGTACAAGCACGTCAGGGGTAGTAGGGAGCAACGGCTTGTGACCCAACAGATCCTTCGGGTAGCCTCCTTCTCTGACTTTCACCAGTCCCCACCCCCTCTCATGTATAGCAAACAATAAACCACAAATACAATCACGACAGGACATTACACCTGCCACTCTTCGAACTGCAAAATTTCAGCAGGCTAAAATAATCACAAGGGCAGACCACCCTGCAAAAATAAACCCGTTTTATAGACGTTTGCCACAAGGGAAACCAACTCATTCCAGAGACCGAAAGTTCATCTGGAGATGAGAGCACACATTCACACATGTAGCACTTTAGACTGCAAAGCCAGCAGCTAAAATAGTAATCCGTCTATAAACGTTTGCTACAAGGGAAACCATCTCATTAAAGAGACCACACAATCACACATGTAGCACCCTTAGACTGCTGAGTTTCGTAGCCCAAAGAATGTCAGACAGTGAACAAATACAGTCAGCAGAAACCCATCAGCAGGTTCGTTAAAACAACCTCAGGCGAGGAAATACCTGCCTCTAAGACAGTCTCAGCATACCGACAGAATCCAGCCATCAACCGAAAGATAAGAGAGTCGTACAGTGGTAAGAATATTAATTAAACTCACCGGTACTGTTAGGGCTGCGCAAACCCCACTCTCATCAATCAGTTAACGCCCGAATGCTTGTCGCGGTATAACTTCGACTGTAGCCTGAGGTCCCGGGTTTCGGCACCATCTGTTAAGGAAATGATTAAGAGCTCCAATCGAGCCCAAGGTTATCTGCTGCTGTCTCTAATTTGAAAAGTGTTGATATGCATGCATATAAAAGTAAACACTCTGAGACACGCTCAGTAGCATTACTGTTACACTTCTAATTTATTCAAGGCGGTGTTAATGTTTTATACACACAAATACGTCATTGCTATGTTAGTCAAATAGGTACATCTCATTGGTTAAGAAGGAGAATGTTCATAACGAGGTCTGGCTGATCTTTGGTTTTATCTTCAGTTCCGCGTTCTTCTGATGTGTGGGATGCAGGGGGTACCCGCCATCTTGAGAAAATATAGGAACAGAGCAAACCTGTATACTTATATAATGAGTAAGGAGAAAAATATGTATGCACATAAGAAAATAGACATTTTCAGATTACTATTATTATTATCTACATCACATTCCTTCACAGTTCCTTGTCAAGCCAGTCACTGGCCTCTCCAGGGTCTTCAAAAAATTTCACACTGCCCTTAAATTGGATCCTAAGCTTGCTCGGGTACAACATACTGTATTGGATCTTTTTGTCTCTCAGTCTCTTGCGGACATCGTTGAAGGACCGGCATTGTTGTTGCATAGCTGCACTTGCACTTTAATATTTATTATATTGTTTGATTTATATAAGAACACATTGTGAAAATATGCATATTGTATTTCATTTATAATTTCATTTAGTGAACTCTCATTGTTTTTAGCTAACTTGTGTATTTGTAATTTGAATTTTTTTCTATAAATAAATTTGATAAAAGTACCCAGTCATGCAAGGAAAATTAGAAAAAATAACAAAACAATCATAATAAGAGATTTTACTTCAAACTTACCAGCTAGCCTGTCAAATTTACACTGTTTAACAATTTGCAATTAAAAAAGATTTTAATTGCACATAATAAAAAAATAAAAACAGTACTTTGAGTGGATGATGAAGATCTGCAGAACTTCTTCATCCAGAACTTCAGCAGAACTTCATTACACTACAACTACATTCACTAAACTGAAGGGAAATTCACTTGCAGAGCGATTAGCCTACATTCCATTAGTAAATCAACCTCCTTGACTCACATCACTTTTTGAACACAGTGACACTTGTATCCATTAAAAGAGTTGTTTTTGGTGGCTGACAAATTACACTAGTTGTGGGGCATAACAGACAGTACCTGAACAAAGACTTCCATGACAGTATCACCACATATTTGTTTAATGCAAACTGCAGATTTAAAAAAAAACTGAAAACAACGTCACATGTACTATACTATACTATATACTATACTATACTATACTATACTATACTATACTGTACTATACTTATACTAGATTTTCGTAATTAGGCTCAGATCTCCTTTAATATAAAATAGAAGAAAAGCCTAAAGCTGGATATACACTGATAGATTCAACCCTGTGGGATGAACAAAAAAAACTTACAGTTTGCCGTACCAACACAAGCGATGTTAGTGCGGCGATCTCCCCTGCTGTTCTCTTAAATTCTGACTGCGGAGAAGCTCTCCCATTCCCTCCTTCCCTCGCCAGAATTCACAGATCAGCACTGATCAGATGCTGGTTTTCTAGCATTCCATTTGACAAAAGCCGGCCATTAGACCGTCTTCTCTGGGATAGACAGCCATACACACTGATCGACTTTCGGTCTATATGTACCCAGCTTAACTCTGTCAATTCTTAAAAATGTCCCCTCCTCCTACCTATCTTGTATTAAAAAAAAGTTCTGTGTACTAACCTATTTTTAATCCACTCTATTCTGGTTACATGATCCCATGACTCTGTTTCCCCTGTGTCAGCGAGCAACTGCTGCAAGGGAGAGGAGGAAGCACTGACAATGACTGGGAAACGGGAGCCTATGGGTGATGTCAGGGTACCCAAAATTTCCAGCCGTTCTCAAGCTCTCCCTTAGCTAGTGCTGCAGGATCACATGACCAGACCAGAGCAGATAAAAATACCTAAAAATAGGCAATAATACAGAATTTCTTTTATACAGGGTAGGCAGAATAAGTAGTAATAGTAATAGTAATAGTAGTAATAAGTAAACGTAGATGTTTATTCCACTTTAAAAGCTCCTGAATCAGTTTATTTTGTTTTGTGGAGTCATTAACTATCAATTCTGCTGCTCCTGTTTAAGTTATTAGTCTTTAACTGATTTTATTGTAGTTTCTTGCACCCTTTACATTTTTATTCTTTTGATTGCTTTTTTGATGGCATTTTTAACCTCTTGATTCCGTAAGGTGTAGATGAGAGGGTTTAGCAGAGGAGTTACAATTGATGGAAAGATTGAGAATATTTTATTCATATGTATGAGATCATCTGCATTAGGTCGGATAAACATGAAGATAGATGTGCTGTAAAACAAAAGAACAACAGCAAAATGAGAGGCACATGTAGAAAAAGTCTTGTGTCTACCCTCTGAAGATGGAACCCTCATTGTGGTTCTTATGATACAGATGTATGACATGATAATAACCAGAAAACAGCCCAAAATTACAAAGCAAGCAATGGCAAAAAAAAGTTTTTCTACATTTGATGTCTCTGAACAGGACAGTTTGACCAAGGGTGCAAAGTCGCAGTAATAGTGATCTATTTTGTTAGGGAAGCAGAATGAGAGATTGAAGATTTGCAGACTGAGCACAATGATTACAATAAAGCCAAAAACCCATGAACCCCATAGAAGTTTAAAACAAACATCGGGACTCATGATTAACAGATATCTCAAAGGGATGCAGACAGCAACATAGCGATCGTAGGCCATGATAGCAAGGAGGAAATTTTCTATTGCACCAAAGGAAAAGTGGAAATAAAACTGGGTCATGCAACCAACAAAAGATATAGAATCTTCTTTTGTCAAAAGAGCCCAGAAAAGCCTAGGAACAGTGACAGATGGATACCAGATCTCTAAAAATGATAGTCCACCAATGAAGAAGTACATGGGCTTATGGAGACGTATATCAGTTTTAATAAGAATGATGATGAAGATGTTAGCTGAGATAGTAACTATGTATACAGTAAATATAAGAAGGAAAAGAAAAAATCTTGATTCATCTATGACAGAAAAACCCAGGAGAACAAATTCTGTAATAGCGGTTTTGTTCTCCATTTCAGCCTGGACCTCCTGATACAAACCTCTTCATTGCAATTTTAGGTGTTGGATGATGAAGGTAATTTACTGAGGTGGCCAAACTACATCCTTAATACATACTCTTATTTATCTTTAACATTGAAGGAAGAATAATAACACAATATAGAAAACAAAGAATAAAATGGGATGGGTGTGATCAGTCATCGCTTACCAACAGGAAAGGTCTTTTGATGATCTACGTTTACTGGCAACTTCCATCTAGAATTCATCTACAAAAAAGTATAGCTTTTAGTTGCTCGGAGTATAAGGATGATCCTGATAGAAGAAGAGTGACAATTTGAAATATATGAAACTATTAATACATTTAGGTTGATACATATGTTTTTTTTAAGTACATTAGTAGTGACTGATATTTAACATATGGCGCGCACTTAAAGTGTCACTAAACAATATTCTTATTTTTCAGAAATAATCCATTCACATCTATTACCTGTTTTTAACAAAAACACATCTACATAACATCCCATTGTACAAGCTGCCCACTGTTCCCATTTCTGTTACCGCTCCAAATAGATCCTACACAAAATCTGTCCTACCTTTAAAAACTGCTAGGCCCCCATGTAAGAAGGTTTGGGACAGGTGAATGGCCACTCAGGAGATAAACACTGCATTGTGGAAGGGAAGAGGAAAAGTCACCTGTCAGACCTGAAAGTTCCTGGATGTTAAACCCAGTGACAGTAGAAAATGCCGCAACAGGCAACAGTGTTAGTTGTTTTAGTGGATGCTTAGTACTCACTTAGGGGGGTAGATTTGGTTGTTTTTTTTAATTTTTGGTTGAAAAATGTCAGTTAGAAAACTTGTACCAAAGTGTAAAACTCTTGTTCCAGCACATGTATTCAGGTGTAATTCTTGGAATTATATGTCCTTTATATTATCAAATTACATAGTGTACAATTGAGGATGCACTCCATAAGTACAGCCAGCAACAAAATACTAATATAGAGAGGAAGCCATTATGTTTGTTCTTTGGTACTAAATGTAATGCCTTGACTGAAGATCCTCTTTATTTAGTGTATTACATCAGAATACTGGGATTGTAATGTGGGTTCTTGCTTCTCTAAAGCAATCTGACTTTTAGCAGCCTGCATGAGGGCTTTCCATAATTTGCTCAAGCTGGGAAAAAAAAGGAAATTATATAATATGAAATGTATTTTAATCCCAATCTATGCATGTACTGGGTGTATTACACGTAAAGAAAAACTCCACAAAATGATATACCATATACTTGCTTCACAAGCTATTTTAAAATGTAATACTAATAAACAATTTATATTTCATTCTGAAGTCATTGAGGGTTATTTACTAAAACTGGTGAGTGCAAAATCTGGTTCAGCTCTGCATAGAAACCAATCAGCTTCCAGGTTTTATTGCCAAAGCTTAATTGAACAAGCTGAAGTTAGAAGTTGGTTGGTTACCACAGTATTTCTCGAAATCAGTCCTCAAGGCACACCAACAGGTCATGTTTTCAGGCTTGCCATTATTTTGCACAGGTGATTTGATCAATTTCACTGCCTTAGTAATTACCACAGCCGTTTCATCTGAGGAAAATCCTGAAAACATGACCTGTTGGGGCGCCTTGAGGACTGGAGTTGAGAAACACTGGGTTACCATGCACATCTGCACCAGATTCTGAGTGCACCAGTTTTAGTAAATCCCCCCATTGTGATTTTCTAAAACTACCAAAACGATTAAAATGTCCCTTCTTTGTAATAGTGTACACCTGGGGGTGATCTGTACACTATGGGGTTGATTTAATAAAGGCAAATAGACTGCACTTTTGCAGGTGCAGTTGCTCCAGAGCTTAATAAATGAGGTAAAGCTTCTCTTTACAAAGAACACCTAACCACATGCAAGGAAAATAAAAAAAAAACAACATCTTTGCTTGCACATGATTGGACATTTACTAAGCTCTGGAGCAACTGCACTTGCAAAAGTGCACAATCTATTTACCTTTAGTAAATCAATCCCTATATGTATATGAAATAGTAGGGTTCATCCACTCCTAAAGGGCTGCATACACTGCAGCTTTCTTTACTACAAAAAAAAGAGTTTGATCAGCTAATTAGGATGAAGACAAACAAAAACAAAAAAAAAAACATTTTTTTCTCTCTTCTTTTGTTTTTTTTTTTATGTTTTTTTTTTCTTTTACTTGAATCAACATATTGTAAGGGGTGTGAATTGTAATTTAGTGAATCACTATGGGGAGAGAGTGTATAAAATATTTGTATTTTCCTATTGTTTTAAAAACCTAATAAAGATTGGAAATTAGAATGGAGACTGAAAAAAATATCTACAGATTTATTTTTCCCAGCTGGTGGGCAGTGAACTTCGGTTTCCTTTTTTCCTTTTTTATCTCTGATCTGCTCTTTCCTCCTCACACACTAGTTCCCTTTACACTCACTTGTTCACCTGCACCTTGGTGTTGGGCTCTAGCAACTTCCCACAATATAGAGTATTTACAGTATACCCAATATATATTTTTAGATATGAAGCCCACTCACAACATTATCTGGAACTTTGTCCTTCGTCTTCTTGGGGGTCGTGTTTATGCACCCGGTCCTTCTTCTCCCACAGCTTCCACAGCTCCCGGTACAGACAATTTGGACAGCCTCTGACTCCTCGTCCCCCATTTTCCAGACTTATTACAATGTAAGTTCTCATAGAGATGAGTAATTCTCTCCCTTTCTTTTTGTACATATCCTCCCCATTGAGGGGTACAACATTGGATCATACTGGTATACTCATGTTTTGTTTTTTATAGATTTGCATGCACCTGCCCTGAAGAGTGGTATTATCCACGAAATGCGTCAGTCTAATTTGGATGCACTTATTCTCATGCAGACACCCTTACTGAATACATTATCTTGAGTTCTCCATCTACCATGTAATTTTAAGTGTTTTTACTATATCCAGGATTTGTTCCATACCACACAGTGGTTGGCTGGTTGCTACTAATGTTTGTTTCTATATATGGTCTGTAATATGTGATTGACAATTTTATTCATTGCTGCATGTATCATGTCATTTTGCCATGTTCCTTGTGTCACCAATAAAAATATGTTTTTGATAACTACTCATCTTCTAGCTATGTGTACTCACCTCATTTAAAGTCCCAAACCCCCCACCTTTCTTTTCGCAGATTTAGGGATGGAGACATGTGACCCATATGTCTCATTTAAAGTTCCAAACTCCCCCTTTTTAGTTCTTGGCAGTGTACTTTGATTGAATGGAAAATATTATTATAAATGTTGCTTATTTGTTAAAATTCACCTTGTTTGTAAAATGCATGACAAACATTTGCACGCATACCATTTAAAAAACCACAACCAGTATACACAGCAACTGTGCTACAGTAAGAAAGCTAATTCACTTTTCTTTTGGTTTTGTGCAATCCCCAGCAGAATAAGCACACAACTTTGTATATAGAATCAGTAAAAGTGTACTTCCTGAAGCATGTGCTGTGTATTTTCCATTCTCTCTTCAAAACCAATCACATTCAAGCTTCTAAGGTAGGTTAGAATCTCATTGGTATCAGAGGGATTCATCTTAGTCTGGTGTTTTATACATCTTGCTTTCTGAAGGGAGTTCCAGCATCACTAGCAGGTGTGTTCCAGGATCACAGGATTAAAGACCAGTCAGGATGGGGTAGACTGGTGCAATGTAGCAATGTCTGGATAAAATGTTAAAACTCAGCAGGTAGGCTATACTTCCTATATGCATTTCTAGGATTAATTTTAACTTAGACTGTAACTAAAGTGTGTCTTTAATGTCTCAGAAAACTTTGGGTTTTATATTATATGAAGTTTTTAAAACTGTAAATCAAGCTCTAAAGTTGTTTTTAGGCACTCTAATATTAATTCTGAAATCAGAGCACTTGTCAACCTAGGGAGGAGACCTGTAGAAAATTAAAAGAATTGGAACAATAAGGATAGGAGATTCTTGTTTCTGTTATGTCACATAAACACAGCATATGTACTAGTCAGGGAGAGTGTAACAGGCAATATGTATTGTTTGTTCAAGTATAATTAGCTCTACTTTAGTGCATTTGGGAATATATATTGTGTAAATAACATCCTACAATTTCTGTACTTTTGGGAACAATACCTAGTAGACCTATTACACACGTTTTTCTCAGACAATGAATAACGACTCCCGAAATAAAAAAAAACATGCAGCCCTACAGATAGAATGAATCTGAGTGAAATAATGATGGAATGCATATATGATTTAAAACTAAACCCCCGGTCAGCTTACAGTGTAAGTTCACCTTTTCAGAAAAAATGGTGAACTAACACTGTACACCCTCCCCGGTCCCCACTGTACTTACCTCCATGGATGAGGAGCTGTCAGTGCCCACACAGCTGGTGCAGCGGACCAGGGATTCGAAATCCTCACTCTTCTCCCTCTTTTTTCTGCAGCTTTCGATTAGTCAGTCTCAACACAAAACATTGCTGAGATCCATCTTTGAAACACTGCAGAGAGAATAGGGAGAAGAGTGGTAGTTTCAAATCCCTGGACCATTGAACTGACTGTGCGGAAAAACTGACCAATAAAAATCGTTATGATCCATCCGAGGTGCTGCAGAAAGAAGGAGGAGGATTTCCAGGTTTTCAGGAGGGCAATGGAGGAGTTTCTGGTTTTATGAAATCTTGCTCATGATGATTCCATATGTTTTAATTTCCAGCCAGCAGTTGGAGTGCTAGGCTTCTTTAACATTTTCTAATGTTCACCAGGCTCATCTTAACTGTTTTGCTAAAAATAATCCTGTTCCTGTTATTTTCAGGGCTGAAGATCAAATTACACGTGGCTGAATGAGTTAGCAGAATGACTCCCATTCTTCCCTTCTTCCTCTTCGCCATGCCTGCTCTGTTGCTTTGTGTCTCTGGGGAGATTGACAAAGGTAAAATATACTACTGTACTCTTTCTTTAAAAATCCCAGACTTTTCCAATCAAATCTGTGTCATGGCTTCACTCTTTATAAAATATTAGGATTTTTGGTTTACCTGTAAAATCCCTTTCTTGGAGTATATCATAGGACACAATAGTTTATATTCATGGCTACTTAGGTTATGCTGACACGTTCGGGTTATTATACACTGACCAAAAAAAGGCAGGCATTCCTTCCCAAGCATCACCCCTCCCAGCTATGCAAAAGCTCAGGTACAGGAAACAGGAAAGAGGGGAGAGATCTCTGTTTCCTGTGATGTACTTAAAGGAAATGCATCCTACAAATCTTAATTTCTTCATCATACATCACAAGACAGAGAGGAGTTTATATTCATGACTATTCCGGATGTCCAAAATAGCTAAACGTGAAGGGTGGGCAACACAGCAATGGGGCCAACATGCCTAAAATCCCTTTAACAGAACAGAGAACTACACTATAAAGCTGGCGGCAAGACCTTTCACCCAAAACTAGTGTCTGCAGAGGCATAAACATCAATCTGGCAGAACTTTGTAAATGGGTGAAGAGAAAACCAGGTAACAGCCTTACATATATGAACAAAGGAAGCTTGATGCTGAGTACCCCCGGAAACACTAACAGTCCTTGTGTAATGCATCTTAACCAGGAAAGGAGGAACCTTGTCTTTAAAGCGGAGTTCCACACAAAAATGGAACTTCCGCTTTTCGGAACCCACCCCCCCTCCGGTGTCACATTTGGCACCTTTCAGGGGGGAGGGGGGTGCAGATACCTGTCTAAGACAGGTATTTGCACCCACTTCCGGCATAGACTCCCATGGGAGTCTATGCCTCTTCCTGTCCCTCCACGCTGTCTCCTGGGAAACACACAGCTCCCAGGAGATAGCGGGGACCAGTTACGATGCGCAGCGCGACTCGCGCATGCGCAGTAGGGAACCGGGAAGTGAAGCCGCAATGCTTCACTTCCTGATTCCCTCACCTAGGATGGCGGCGGCAGCTGCCGAGAACCGAGCGAGTTCTCAGCGTCGCCTGCCGACATCGCTGGACCCTGGGACAGGTAAGTGGCCATTTATTAAAAGTCAGCAGCTGCAGTATTTGTAGCTGCTGGCTTTTAATATTTTTTTTTTTGGCAGTTTAGGTGGACCCCCGCTTTAAGACCACAGACCTAGGAAATGAGCTAACAAAACCACTTTGAAATAGTGGATCGAAAGAAAGTCTGACATTTGCAAGGACACTAAAGCAGAACAAACAGGGAATAAGACTGTTAAAACAAAGCTGTAGATATTAAGATAAACTCAAACAGCATCCTAAGAGTGCAGCACCTTCTCCATAGCAACACAATCTCCTAATTCAGGTGGAATGAAGAAACCACCTTAAAGGAAAGAGGACAGAGGCCTCAACACCGCCTTATCCCGTTGAAGAATCAGGAAGGATTCCTTGCAGGAACTTAGACACACTGCAAGCTTGGGTAATGGCCACCAAAAAGACAAACTTGTGCATAAGGATCGAGAAAGGAACCCCTTGAAGAGTTTTAATAGGAAAAGACTGCAAAACAGACAAACCCAAATTAAGGTCCTACAGAAACAGGTAGCAGAACAATTTATGTGACGTTCTGCACAAAAGTTTACCAAGAGATGGGGATGGGATAGATCTCTGAAAAAGTTTCTCCATGGGGGCGTGGCTAAGCAGCAGATTAGACGGTCGCATCTGTCTCCCTCTCCGCCGAGAATCCGAGCATCTCATCCTGAAAAACATCACTCCTGGTCCCTTACGGGCCTCCGCCGACCGGAACTGGTAGCGCTGAAGCTGAGAGCATGGCTAGGGGAAATAAAAAGACCAGAGGCCTCATAGATGATCTCAGCCAATATGGCGTCTGGGCACAGCGCTCTTCAAAAGAGAAGTACAAGGAGGCTGCAAAGAGACTTATCTTTGGTGGAAAGCCTCCCAAAGAACCTCAGCCCTCTCCATCTGCCAAAGGGGAAGCTACAGGAGGACAATCTGAGGCAGAGGACACGGTCCCGCTGGAGGATGCAGGCAGATTGTCCCCTGAATGGAACACAGTGAGTACTCCTAGGGACACTTTCACAGGGCCACAGGCTACCTCCCCAGCTACAGATGAAGCAGAGCCCATTCTCAGTGACATATTCTCTGCAGTGACCTCATGCAATATGTCTATATCTGCTCTGGCTGATGAACTTAAAGGGGTAAAGGCAGAAATTTAATTTGTGCGCCATGACATGCAGAAAACGCACATCCGCCATAGAAGGCAGAATGAGTACAGTAGAGAATGATATAGCCCCCATGCAAAGAAACTTGCAATACAATTGTCATCTTACACCCCAACACGCTGCATGTTTGGATGACCTATAAAATCGCATGAGGCGCAATAATGTGCACGCTCTGGGCGTCCCTGAAAGGGCCGAGGGCAAAAACCATGTCACCTTCATTGAGCAATGGCCTCTATCTACCTTTGGCAAAGAAGCCTTCTCCCCATTCTTTACAGTAGAAAGGGCGCACAGAGTCCCAGCACGCCACTGGACAACCATCCACGCCTGTTTCTTTTCAAACTATTGAACTATAAGGACAGAGATGCTATCCTATCCAAAGCTAGGACCATGAGCGGCAATATGGCCATTGACAACTCCAAGATATCTCTGTTCCCAGACTTCTTGGCAGAGCTTCAAAAACAACGTACAAAGTTCATCAACGTGAAAAAAGCTCAGCGATCTTAATATACAATATGCAATGCTGTATCCTGCCCGCCTCAGGGTGGTTGCCCTAGGAGAGATCCACTTCTTTGACTGCCCCACCTCAGCAGCACAATGGCTGGATCGTGAGGATAGAGCACTTAAAGCCGCCAAGCCGCAGCGTAATGCCCCTGTTTGAAAGATCAACGCCACACAGGTTTGCAGGTGGGAAGCTGGTGTTTCCCTTGATTCCCTCCTCATTGCTGATTCACCACAGACATTCTTGACCCTTTTCTGTTCCCTGCTGTTTTGATTGCTGACTTACTACACCTGGACAAGGCGGGTAATGGAGAACATTGGAACACTTACTTCGCGGACCATCCCGCGCACGCTGCAGAAGTGAAGCCCCTTTACCATCTCAACGGGAGTTTCCACTGCCCCCCCCCCCCAATAGAAGAGATATGGGGATGGACTATACAGCGGCCTATATGGCTGGGAGCCCTGTTGGCTCCAACAGTTAACTTACTTTTCGAATTAAGTCATACTTACTGTTCTTGCTCTGACCGACCAGTACCTCAATCACCGGCCTCCTCCGGCACAGACTTTACCCGGCCGACCACCTATGCATATGGTAATGTTGGTATGAAAAATGTTCTATACTCTCTATTTAAATTCGATATTAGATGCAATGCTGTAATCTGCCTAAATAGCAGGCTTGTCCTTACCACTGCTACTGATAGATGTGCTCCCTTATGGCAGTAAACTTGAAAATGATGTCCTGGAAGTCCGAGGACTTGGTAACCCAGTGAAGAGATTGGCGGTCCTTAGACACGTTAAGTCTGTGGGTGCTGGTATTTTATGCTTACAGGAGACCCATTTCTCCTCTGACCCCACACCTAGCTTCAGCCCCGCCTATACGGCAAACAATTCCATTCTACCTACTCTGCATACTCCAGGGGGGTTAGCATCCTGATACGCCAGGATGTCAGGTTTCAATGCTCCCATTAGGTTATAGACCCAGGAGGGGGGATATGTGTTCCTACTATGCAAAGTTCTGGGTCTATCACGTGTAATAGCTGGAATATACAGTATATACCGCCATCATTCTCATCCGAGGTCCTCAGGTGTTTGGCGGGGTTTATGGCTCAATTCCCAGATGTTCCACTCCTAGCGATGGGAGACTATAACAATTATATGAATTATTAATGGGACAAACTACCTGTTCCCACTCATGCACCTTCTGGAGGGGGGAGGGGACATATGCCTTTTGCCAGACTACTTGGAGAGCTTGGACTGACGAACATATGGCGACATGGGCATCCAAAAACTAAAAAAATTCTCATGTTATTCAGCCTCGCATGGGGGACTGCCTTGGACATTGCCCTGCTTAATACTCAATTGTCTGAGGATGAATTAACAGCTGCCGTGGCAGAATCACACAATAACAAATCTCCCGGGATGGATGGCCTTCCGTCCGAGGTCTATAAGCGATATGCAGACACATTGCTACCCGAGTTACTAAAGGTATACAACGAGCCATTCAAAGAGGTAACCCTCCCCAGCTCTATGAACGATGCGATCCTCATTCTCCTATTGAAGCCAGACAAGGATGCTACCTCGCCAGATTCATACAAGCCCATCTCCCTGCTCACAGCAGATATCAAGCTACTGGCTCGGATGCTGGCAACTAGATTAGCTCAGGTAATACACAAACTAGTGCACAGGGACCAATCAGGGTTCATCCCCACTAGATCTACGGCCCAAAACATTAGGAGGCTTTTCTTGAACCTACAGCTTCCTGTTGACAATCCGGGCAACAGAGCTATGAGTTCACTTGACGCAGCTAAGGCCTTCGACAGTGTCGAGTTGCCTTACCTGTGGAAAGTGCTAAAGCGCATGGGATTGCGGGCTAATTTCATCAGAAGGGTCCAGCTACTGTATGCCGCACCATCGGCTAGGATCAGAGTTAATGGGGAGCTATCGGAACCTTCCCCACTGTTCAGGGGCACCAGACAGGGGTGCCCTTTGTCACCCCTGCTGTTCGCCCTAGCCTTGAAATCCCTGGTGGCACAGATACAGAGAGACACAAACGTAATAGGGTCCAAGCGGAGCACGGGCACCGATGTGGTGTCCATGTACGCGGGTGACACCCTACTTTACTCGGGAGACACGCAGGGTACCCTACAAAACGTCATGACCCTTGATCAAAGACTTTGCAGAGCTATCAGGCTTTTCCATTAACTGGAATAAGTCGGTGCTACTGCCAGTAGATCCCATAACAGCCCCACTGCCTAAATGTGCGGAGATCCTCTTTTCGCTACCTAGGTATACAAGTGACCCCAGACCCGTCCCAATATATTGCTCTTAATCTAGCCCCCCTACTCAGCAAATTTTGTGATAAATGTACTTCCTGGTGCAAACTGCCATTGTCAGTAATAGGGAGAATCAACATTATCAAAATGGTATGGGCACCACAATTATTATATGTGTTCAACAATTCCCCAGTATGAATCCCCCGAAGATGATTTGACAGGATAGATTCCCAATTTAGGGAACTGATCTGGCGCAAAAAAATTGCGAGGATTAGTTAATCGACACTACAGTATAGAAATGACGAGGGTGGTCTGGCGGTCCCTTACTCCAGAGCCTACTACCTAGCATCCCAGCTTCAACAGCTGGGAGGCTGGGGAGTGATAGATTTAGCAGACCCCATCCGTAGACTCCTAGCCAGGCAGGACAAAAATATGACCACTCTTGCATGTCTGGAAGCAGGATACATGCATTTAGACCCTGGGGCCCCCAAGGTGAGGATGCTAAAAACTCCATGGGCATATGCTAAAAAAATGTTAGGGATACGGGGCTTTCTAAGCCACACTCCAATATGGCGTAATGTAAACTACAAAGAAATACTGAAACTCAAGGGGTTCGGGAATTGGGAAATGGTAGGAATACGCTATCTTTCACAACTATATAACGGGCCAAATCTCAAGCCCTTTATGAAAGTCCAAGAGCAATTTGACATACCACGCATCAACTTCTTTAAATATTTGCAGCTATGCCACGCACTACAAATACAATCAAACCACATTCCACTTCAGCTGACCGACCATACACTGATACAGGGGATCCTTATGGAAGACGACAAAAAGGGAATGATCTCTAGATGTTATAATATCCTCCTTAATGTACACAGGACCCCTTCAGCCTGCCTTGTAGGCAAGGTTGGGAGGGGATATAGGGACCATAGATGGGGAGACATGGGACCTTTGTCTCTCCTCTGCCCCTTTGGTGTCGGTATCCATCTCTCAAAAATTGTTACATTTATACCTGCTGCACAGAGCATACAGGACCCCGTACAGATGCACAAATGGGGGATTAGGGATACTGCACTCTGTCCGAAATGTGAAGGTGATCATGGCAACCTAATCCACATGCTTTGGAAGTGCCCCAAACTTTTCCTATTGGAAGGATGTTTTAGATGTGATATCTCATGTTTATACGATAACCATTCCACGAGACCCAGTTGCGTGTCTGCTGGGCGCACTGAAAGAGGAGGCTCTAACCCCTTCGGCTTATACAGAGGTCTTACGATTGTTGTATGTTGCGTGTACGCTAATTGCACAACTGTGGATTGTCCCCAGGGTGCCCACTAGGAGGCAATGGGTGGAACAAGTTAACTACTGATAAGAGAGAAATTAACATACCAACAGAGAAATGTCCCACGTAATTTTTACTCCTGTACCCTGCACTCTGTATGCAGCATACTCCTGTACCCTGCACTCCGTACACAGCATACTCCTGTACCTCGCACTCCGTACTCCGCATACTCCTGTACCCTGCACTCTGTAAAACCAGTAACAAACAAATGCAGTGACAATTATTTATGATAATAAAGAGTGGACAAATAGTCCTACAGACACAACTGGCCCTTTGAGGGCAACCATACTGCTGATGCGGCCCCCGATGAATTTGAGTTTGACACCCCTGACCTAGATCATCTGCTAGTGGCACTGTGGTTTCCTGGGTGGACGGTTGTAATCACAGTGTCCACCAGCTGGTGTTTCCTAGCAGCCAGCAGACACCAGTAATCAGTTTCCACCTGATGCTGGCTGCTGAGAGGGCATTTGGGTCCTCCCCTACTAAGTGCCTCTTGCTCCATTGCTTTCCTTGCTACCAGATACTGATAGCTCTGATCCTGCTGATGTTCCTGCCCTGTCCTCTGTCCCCTGCTGCCTTGTACCGGCTCTCACTAGTTCTTGATTCCAGTTTCTTTCCTCCTTCCCATCTTCTCCCTGCTCCTCCAGTTTTCCCTGTTTTTCTTTGTTCCCCATTTTGTATACAGTATATAGTTATTTGTAGTTAGGCTTCCTGTTTGTTAGGTATTTTGTCACTGGGTTTTTGGTTCACATATATTTTTATGTTTGCTGTGTGCTGGTGTTTGGATGGATTTTGTTTCACTGTAAATAAATCTCACTTAAAGCATACACAGTCTGGCCCCAGTTTCCTGAGCGTAGCTACGCAGATTTGGCCATCCCTGCTGCTAATTCCAGACATAACACTGAAGCTACACTAAAGACCATATTTGCTGCACTTGGGAACTGGGAGATATTGCATTTAGTATTTGCTGTCTTTTATGTTAAGATGCATTAAGGGAAGGTTATTAGCCGTGTGAACTTGGTGTTAGAACATAAAGATCTTTGCCGCTTGATTGGGCAGGATTGCACCAGTGAAAGATTGCTGGAGTACATTAGGTAGCACATACCTTGGTTGATTAGGGTAGATTTTCATTTATTGAAATACAACTCTTGATTTGGGTTTGTTCTGAATTAGCTTTGCCTGCTACATCTGATGGCAATGATGTTTTAATTCCTCCCTTTAATATGCTTCAGGTTGAGTCTTTGGTATGTTGCTGGAAAATGTCACAGCTTACTCAGCTTGTTCACAAAGCCTCCTGTTGGATTGTGCTACAGATGTGCTTTCCCTAATAGGGTTGCCACCTCATCCCTTTAAACCCGAACATATATGAATTACACAGGTTCTGAGGCTAACTGAATGCAGATAAGGCACAAAGTGAGTTTAATTACCACCTTAATAAGCCACAGAACCTGTTTAATGAATATGTGTTCACTTTTGAAGGGATGAGGTGGCAACTCTATTCCCTAATCAGACAAGGGAACTGTAATTTTGTTCAGCCATTGTTCCAAGCCTGGTTAGAGAGTCTATCCCCAGTTTCAGTTGATTCACACCAATTCAGATCTGACTTCGAACAACAAGAATCTCTTCCTTTGTCCCCCTTAGCAATTACAGCTGCTAAGTGTTCCTTACCTGCTGTACACCAGTACTCTGCTTTCATACTTCCCTTGCATTCAACCTATTGAGGGCTCCCGTACAGTTTGGTCACCCATGGCAACCTCTCAGATACTTTTCTCTGCTTCTGCTAACTTTTCCTCTATGCTCCCCAGTTTTGTTACTAGTTTCTCATCAGCAGCACAATCTGGTCAGCACCTTGCAACAACCTGCAGGACTCCAGCATTTAAACTAAAAAAGAAACACAAGTTTTCTCATTTTCTACTCATACAACTTTGCCACTATCCACTGCTGCCTCAACCATTATTCAGCCAGTTGCTGATTCCATGTGGCCTGCCAGTGGGGTCCAGTCTGCCCCCATGCTGCCTGCTGAAGGGGTCCAGTACTTCTCCATACTGCCTGCCGATGGGTCCAGTCTGCCTCCATGCTGCCTGCCGATGGGGTTCAGTTTGCCTCAATGCCTGCTGATGGGGTCAGTCTGCCTCAATGCTTGCCAATGGGGTTCAGTATCCACTGCCAAGCCTGCCTTTGGTGGTCCGATGTCTGCTGCCAAGCTTGCCTCTAGTGGTCTGCTGCCAAGCCTGTCTCTGGTGGTCCGATGTCTTTTACCAAGCCTGCCTCTGGTGGTCCACTGTTTTCTGCTAAGCCTGCCATTGGTGATCTGGTGTCTGCTGCCAAGCCTGCCACTGATGGTCCACTGTCTGCTGCCAAGTTGGCCTGTGAGGATCCACTACCAGCTGTCAAGTCAGCCAGCGCTGATTCCCTGGTCCTTGCCCAGCCGGACTTTGCTAATTCCTGGGCTGCTGCCCAGATGGACTTTGCTGATTCCCTAGCTGTTGCCCAGCTGGACTCTGCTGATGGGATACCCAGTCAGCTTCCAGATCCCAGTAGGGGGGAGGGGGGCACAGTGGAGTGTCCAGGGGCCACTCCTTAAGGGGGGGAACTGTCAGGACCTGGATCACTGCTGGTGGCACTGTAGTTCCCTGGGCAGAAGGTTGTAATTCCAGTGTCCACCAGTGGATGTCTCCCTGATGCTGGCTGCTGGCAAGGCATTTAGGTCCTCCCATACTAAGTGCCTTTTGCTCCAGTGTTTTCTTAGTGCCAGATACTGCTAACTGTGATCCTGCTCTTGCTCCTGCCCTTTACCCTGTTGCCTTGTATGTGCTCTCACTTGTTCCTGATCCCAGTTTTTGTTTCCCCTTTCCATCTGCTCCTTGCTCCTCCAGTTTTCACTGCTTTTCTGTGTTCCCCATTTTGTATATACTGTATATAGTAGTGGTTAGGCTTCTGTTGGTTAGTTATAAGTCAGGTATTCTGTCACAGGGGTTTGTGGTTCATTTATACTTTCATGTTTACTGTGTGCTAGCAATGTAAATAAATCTCACATAAAGCATACTCGGTCCCAGTCCCCTGAGTGTAGCTATTCAGATGTGATCATCCCTGACACTTGGATTATGAAGGTGTCTCTGGTTTCTCACTTGTAACCTGCTCCTTAAAGGGTAAAAGCATGCGTTTCCCTATAGTCACCTTCTGGATGAGGGTTTTCTAAGGGTAGTCCAAACAAGCGTTCAACCTGAAAGGGCAGTCGTTCACATACTGCTTGCAGAGAAGTTCTGCCAAACAACACTTTATCACTTGTCATGTGGACAGACATAGGGCCACTTGTGATAGCTGCCTTATGAAGCCTTCCAAGGCATCCACTGAGAAACTGTAAGCTCTCAGAAAGTCTTCCAGGAGTTGCCAAATGTCAGGATCTTCTGCTTCTTATTCTCTGGAAAAGAGCACACAGTTTGCCCAAACTTGAAAGGCTTGACAAAGTCCCACTACAGGCTGCAGAGCTGCTCCTACTAGAGATAAGCTGCCCAACAGACATTACGGACTATCCTCGCCCTTACATATGGGTTTCCAGTATAGTCCTCCTTTGCCTGCTGGCCATTGTGACTGAACTGGATAGAGCCCACCTCTGCTTCACCAGGGGTGTAAGGAACAGGCCCCGAATATATGGAAACAAAGTCTATGACAGAGATCTTTATAGAGACACAGGGAGGAACATCCATCACCTAAGGATACTAGCACAAAATGAAGGGTTAGCTGAGCTGGGAAGGGTTATGCCTGGGCAGGCATTCCTGACTTTTTTTTATGAGTCTCCATTCACCTAAAGGAGGCAACATAAGCCAAGCAGTCTTGATTTTGAACTCCTCTGTGTCCTGTGATGTACAAATAAGAATTGTACTTGTACACTAAAGATTTAATATGAACAAAAAATATTACAAAAAAATGTGAAATAAAATAAACCTAACTCAACTCTATTATAATTTCCCTTTAAAAATGACTAAAAGAATCTGAGGATTTTGATACATCCATCCATCATCAATACATATGATCATTAAATATTCTCTATTCCTTTAATGGTGCAACTAAAACAAGACTTCATCTCAAAAGTTTTTCTCCATTAGTGCAGCTGGGATTTTTAGATCTGTACCAAATAGTTATTCACATGAGAAACGAAAGACTCATTAATTTTATCTATTTTTTCTTTCAGGCTAATGAGGGTTATTCCAGAAGATTAATTCCGTAGCGTCCCAAACAAACTGTAATTTGATAGAAAAACTGAAGAACCATTTGTTCCTAGTGCACTTGCTGTGTTGATAAACGTAAGTGTCCTTAGAGTTTTCTAATTACAAATTGGCAGCATGTGTACTTGGGGGGGGAGAGTAACAGACAACTAGCTAACTTATTAACTGTTAGGTTTACGCAGTTTAACCACTTAAGGACCAGGCCTATTTTTCAAACTTGTTGTTTACACGTTAAAATCCGTTTTTTCTGCTAGAAAATTACTTAGAAGCCCCCAAACATTATTTATATTTTTTTCAGACACCCTAGAGAATAAAATGGCGGTTGTTGCAATACTTTATGTCACACCGTATTTGCGCAGCGGTCTTACAAACACAATTTTTTTTGAAAAAATACACTTTTTTGAATTTAAAAATAAGAAAACAGTAAAATTAGCCCATTTTTTTATACTGTGAAAGATATTGTTACACCGAGTAAATTGATACCTAACGTCATGCTTCAAAATTGCGCCCGCTCGTGGAATGGCGACAAACTTTGACACTTCAAAATCTCCATGGGCGATGTTTACAAATTTCTACAGGTTACCAGTTTTGAGTTAAAGAGGAGGTCTTTTGCTAGAATTATTGCTCTCGCTCTAATGATCATGGTGATATCTCACATGTGTGGTTTGAACACCGTTCACATATATGGGCGCGACTTATGTATGCTTATGTATTATCAATCAACTGTGTTTACTCTTTTTAAATCATAATGACAACAGAAACTTGCCAAATGACCCCGATCAAAAGTTTACAGTTCTTAATACCGTGTATTGCCCCATTTAACATCAATATCAGCTTGAAGTCGTTTGTGGTATTTGTGGATGAGGCTCTTTATCTTCTCAGATGGTAAAGCTGCCCATTCCTCTTGGCAAAAAGCCTCCAGTTCCTGTAAATTCTTGGGCTGTCTTGCATGAACTGCACGTTTGAGATCGCCCCACAGTGGCTCAATGATATTGAGGTCAGGAGACTGAGATGGCTACTCCAGAATCTTCACTTTATTCTGCTGTAGCCAATGACAGGTCGACTTGGCCTTGTGTTTTGGATCATTGTCATGTTAGAATGTCCAAGTACGTCCCATGCGTAGCTTCCTGGCTGATGAATGCAAACGTTCCTCCAGTATTTTTTGATAACATACTACATTCATCTTGCCATCAATTTTGACCAACTTTCCTGTGCCTTTGTAGCTCACACATCCCCAAAACATCAGCGATCCACCTCTGTTTCACAGTAGGAATGGTGTACCTTTCATCATAGGCCTTGTTGACTCCTCTCCAAATGTAGCATTTATGGTTCTGGCCAAAAAGCTCAATGTTGTTCTCATCACTCCAAATGACTTTGTGCCAGAAGGTTTGAGGCTTGTCTCTGTGCTGTTTGGCGTATTGTAAGCGGGATACTTTGTGGCATTTGTGTAGTAATGGCTTTCTTCTGGTGACTCGACCATGCAGCCCATCTTTCTTCAAGTGCCTCCTTATTGTGCATCTTGAAACAGCCACACAACATGTTTTCAGAGAGTCCTGTATTTCATCTGAAGTTGTTTGTGGGTTTTTCTTTGCATCCCAAACAATTTTCCTGGCAGTTGTTGCTGAAATTTTAGTTGGTCTACGTGACTGTGGTTTGGTTTCAACAGAACCTCTCATTTTCCACTTCTTGATTAGAGTTTGAACACTGATGATTGGCAATCTCAATTTCTTTGATATCTTTTTAGATCGCTTTCCTGTTTTATACAGTTCAACTACCCTTTCCCGCAGATCCTTTGACAATTCTTTTGCTTTCCCTATGACTCAGAATCCAGAAACATCAGTGCAGCACTGGATGAGAGATGCAAGGGTCTGTCAGGACCAGAAACTCATCATTGACCTTTTATACACACACATTAATTACAAGCAAACAGATCACAGGTGAGGATGGTTACCTTTAATAGCCATTCAAACCCCTTTGTGTCAACATGTGTACATGTTATCAAGCCAAAACCACCAGGGTGTGTAAACTTTTGATCAGGGTCATTTGGGTAGTTTCTGTTGCCATTATAATTTAAAAAGAGTAAACACAGTTGATTGATAATAAATGGCTTCAAGCAAACACTAACCATGAGTGAAATAAATGTTTTTGTGTTATCATTCATATTCTCTGAAAAATGGCCAAGAAATAATAAATTATGCCAGGGTATGTAAACTTATGAGCACAACTGTACATCTTCTTTTTACATTAAAATACTGCCACTATATACCTTTTTCACTGATCTGTATACCACGATTACATGATAAACTGCAGAGTTTCTCCAGTGCTGAGAGTTCAGGTGGGAGGAGATTTCCTCTTCAACCTGTATACACGCCCACATGTGTGATGCCAATATCATGTGACCAGGCTATCTCTGAGAACAAGTATATGTTCTCTCCAGCATAAAAGACACAACTGAGCATGTGCAAGTTGGCTATGGCCTGTGTGTTAGCTAGCCTTCCCAAGCTAGACATTGCAGGAGGGGAGGATCTGTGCATACAGGATAAAACAGCCTTTTTACACAATGCAGAGGATTAACCCCTTAAGTTCCACAGTGAGTATAACAAGCATGCTATGTTGCATGTATAGAAGGGGTGCGCATCTTCACTGGTCTCACGATTCGATTCGATTACGATTATCTGGTCAACGATTCGATTTCACGATGCATCACGATTACTGATGTGCTCCCACTTCCGCATGGGCCGCCTAGGCGGCCCTTCCTCCCTGCAATCTTCTGCGATACATCACAGTTCCCAGAAGATTGCCTGGCTGTGCAGGACAGTGCATTGAGACAGGCGCACCTGGCTGTGAAGCTGCAAGCTGTCACAGCCGGATGCCCACAGTAGTATTGCCAGTGACGTGGACAGGCAGGGGAGAGAATGGAGGGTTTGGGTGGCCACGCCACTGGATTGTGGGACAGGTGAGTGTCTTTTTATTAAAAGTCAGAAGATACACTTTTTTTGTAGCTGTTGACTTTTAATAAACAAAAAATTTACTAGGCGGCCCCTCCCTGCCAGCGATCTTCTGGGTCCCAGAAGATTGGCTGGCCAATGGCAGAGCGCAGTGTGGCTCGTGCAGTCTGCGCCCGGCTGTGAAGCCATAAGCTGTCACGGGCGGGTGTCACTGCCCACAGTAGATATGACGGCGCAGAGGAGAGGAGCGAGGCTCCGTGCGGCCGCATCGATGGACCGTGGGACAGGTGAATGTCTGATTATTAAAAGTCAGCAGCTACACTTTTTGTAGCTGCTGACTTTTAACCGCTTCAATACCGGGCCAATTCTGACACTTTGCTCCTACATGTAAAAATCATCATTTTTTTGCTAGAAAATAACATAGAACCCCCAAACATTATATATGTTTTTTTTAGCAAAGACCCTAGAGAATACAATGGCAGTTGTTGCAACTTTTTATCTCACACAGTATTTGCGCAGGAATTTTTCGAACGCGTTTTTTTGGGGAAAAAAACTGTTTTGTGTTTAAAAAAAAACCAAAACAGTAAAGTTAGCCCAATGTTTTTGCATTTTGTGAAAGATGAAGTTACGACGAGTAAATAGATACCTAACATGTCACGCTTCAAAATTGCACACGCTCGTGGAATGGCGCCAATGTTCGGTACTTAAAAATCCCCATAGGCGACGCTTGAAATTTTTTTACTGGTTACATGTTTTGAGTTACAGAGGAGGTCTAGGGCCAAAATTATTGCTCTCGCTCCAACGTTCGCGGCGATACCTCACATGTATGGTTTGAACACCGTTTTCATATGTGGGCGGGACTTACGTATGCGTTCGCTTCTGCGTGCGAGCACACGGGGACAGCGGCGCTGTCGTAACGGTGAGTCGGAGCAGGCACCGGAGGGTGGCGGACGTCCCCTCTCGCCTCCCATAGGAACGATCAAGCGGCGGAACGGCCGCTATGATCATTCCTATGGTGTAGAGATTCGCCGGCTGAAACCGGCAATATCTGAATGATGTTTGTATCTACAGGCATCATTCAGATATACCTGCTCAAAGCCAAGGATGTCATATGACGTCCTTGGTATTGAAGTGGTTAATAAACTAAAAAACGGGTGGAACTCCACTTAACGTAGTGCACTAATCCGGTGCACTACAGGGTACAGGAATTCACACACACGGCTGCTGGGAGGTCAAGAGAGATTACAATCCACAACTGACAAACAGCCCTGTGAAGTTCCTGTACTACTGTCTCTGTGATGGCATTTTTAAGGGCTCCCTCGTTTGCACCTTCCAGCACACTAGGAGTTAACACAGTGTAATGTGCAAACTGGGGGGGGGGGGGGGGGGGGAGAAATAATGTCAGCACAGAGCACGTGTAGGAGCCAGTGTATGTAGAATACAAACACATTTGTACTCTACATACTGCTGTTAAAATACCTGTGTGGTAAAAAATGCAGTTATAATCCATTAAGTGCCCACTGCTGTATGTGCATTTTAAAATGAATGCAGCTTCATATCTTATTTTTTAGTCTGTGCATATAACTGTTTTTGTCAAAATAATTGTTAATAAATGCAATTGTAATCCATTAAGTGGTGACCGCTGTATGTGTTTTTCTTAAATATATGCAGCTTTATACCTCGATTTTTGTCTGTGAATAAAACTGTATAAGCCGGTCATGTGACTGCTCAGTCCAGCCCGCATCTCTCTCCCCTCAGTCTCATGTCTCTCTGTCTATCCTGACGTCAGTGGGAGTTCTCAGCCCTGCCCACCAACTGTAGCTATAAGATTAGAAGTGAGGCGGGCGGGGCTGACATCAGGAGAGACAGAGAGGAGATGGGTGGGCCGGACCGAGAAGTCACATGAGCGGCTTATACAGTTATATACACAAACTAAAAATGAGGTATGAAGCTACATATATTTAAAAAAAAACACATACAGCGATCACCACTTAATGGATTACAATTGCATTTAATAGCAAAAGCCATTTTGACAAAAATGTTCGGAGCACACTTCCGGGAGGGGCGGGGCAAGTCGGGATGACGTCACATCCAACATCGATTTTTCGGGGTGCTTGCATCGATGCCGCATCGGGGACCCCCAAATCGCAATGCATGGATGCAGCGATTAAATTCCACACCCCTAATGTACAGACAGATTTCACTGTTGTGGGTTTAGTAACAATTTAAGGAGGTTTTCCATGTTTTGAGGGCCATCAACCCCTTTAGGTGCCAAATTCTTTCTGGCAAGGCCCATGCATGCACTCTACAGTGCCTTGAAAAATATTCATACCCCTTGAAATGTTCCACATTTTGTCATGTTACAACCAAAAATGTAAATGTATTTTATTGGGATTTTATGTGATAGACCAACACAAAGGGAGACACGATTGTGAAGTGGAAAGAAAATGATAAATGGTTTTCAAAATATTTTACAAATAAATATCTGAAAAGTGTGGTGTGCATTTGTATTCATCCCCCTTTACTCCGATACCCCTAACTAAAATCTAGTGGAACCAATTGCCTTCAGAAGTCATCTAATTCGTAAATAGAGTCCACCTGTGTGTAATTTAATCTCAGTATAAATACTGCTGTTCTGTGAAGCCCTCAGAGGTTTGTTAGAGAACCTTAGTGAACAAACCGCATCACGAAGGCCAAGGAACACACCAGACAGGTTAGGAATAAAGTTGTGAAGAAGTTTAAAGCAGGGTTAGGTTATAAAAAAATATCCCAAGTTTTGAACATCTCACGGAGCACTGTTCAATCCATCATCCGAAAATGGAAAGAGTATGGCACAACTGCATACCCACCAAGACATGACTATCTACCTAAATCTACAGACCGCGCAAGAAGAGTGTTAATCAGAGAAGCAGCCAAGATGCCCATGGTAACTTTGGAGGAGTTGCAGAGATCCACAGCTCAGGTGGGAGAATCTGTTCAAAGGACAAATATTAGTCATGCACTCCACAAATCTGGCCTTTATGGAAGAGCGGCAGGAAGAAAGCCATAAGTCCAGTTTGCAGTTTACAAGAAACCATGTGGGGGACAGAGCAAACACGTGGAAGAAGGTGCTCTGGTCAGATGAGACCAAAATTGAACTTTTTGGCCTAAAAGCAAAACGCTATGCGTGGCGGAAAACTAACACTGCACATCACCCTGATCACACTATCCCCACCGTGAAACATGGTGGTGGCAGCATCATGTTGTGGGGATGCTTTTCTTCAGCAGGGACAGGGAAGCTGGTCAGAGTTGATGTGAAGATGGATGGAGCCAAATACAGGGTAATCTTAGAAGAAAACCTGTTAGAGTCTGCAAAAGACATGAGACTGGGGCGGAGGTTCACATTCCAGCAGGACAACAGTGACCCCACGATATTGCTAAAGTTTTTCAGTGAAAGGGAATTTAATAAGACAAGCGGGCATTCACTAAAATTTGAAAAAAAGCGGTTTAACCTTAAACTGTGTAGAGGGTTCATGTGACAACACTGAAGAAATTGCATTTTCCTTCAATGTAAAGTAGTGAGTGTACAGCTTGTATAACAGTGTAAATTTGCTGTCCCCTCAAAATAACTCAACACACAGTCATTAATGTCTAAACTGCTGTCAACAAAAGTGAGTACACCCCTAAGTGAAAATGTCCAAATTGGGCCCAAAGTGTCAATATTTTGTGTGGCCACCATTATTTTCCAGCACTGCCTTAACCCCCTTGGGCATGGAGTTCACCAGAGTTTCACAAGTTGCCACTGGAGTCCTCTTCTACTCCTCCATGATGACATTAAGGAGATGGTGTATGTTAGACTTTAATGGCTGTATGTTGTTATTTTGAGGGGACAGCAAATTTACACTGTTATAAAAGCTGTACACTCACTACTTTACATTGTAGCAAAGTGTAATTTCTTCAGTGTTGTCACATGATAAAATCTAATAAAATATTTACAAAAATGTGAGGGGTGTACTCACTCTTGAGAGATACTGTTCATAGATGTAATAAAGTAAAACCATATTGTATGGAAATGAGATGTTGATAGAGCCATGTGTAGAATAGAGACTGCTTCCTGTTAATCTCGACAAGTTTTGATGATAAATATGACTCATCAGGAGCGTATGCTACAAATACCACTGGCTGGGAAAAGTGATCCCCCGAGACCCCCAGATCCATCACTCTGTCTGCGCTGGGGAATTCCAGTTCAGGACGGGGGGGGGGATCTTGGTGGGGAATCTCTGCATGTCCGGCCAGGAGCACCCTTCCTTCTCCTCCTTTGGTTTCCGTAAATAGAGAAAAGGAACTCCAAAGCCATGTCCGTAATATAGGGGAAAAAAAAGAAAAAAAGGGGTAATACTGATGGTACTACCAAAATCGGACTTTATGGGCGAGGAAACAATGGAGAAAGGAACATTGCAAATAAATCATCATATTTATTGAAAAATTATACAATATACACAAATTATTGTAAAGGTAAAAACCATCATACATATGCATTATACAATTTACAGTGAGCCCTTGTGTGTCTACGCGTTTCGCCATTAGGCTTCTTCAGGACATGACCAAGGTTCAAAGACGCAACAGATAAGAGAAAGAATCTCAATATCTTGAGTTGGAGTATACCGATATAGAGATATATATATATATATATATATCAATATCTCAAAAGCCTAGGGTAGGCGATGGATATTCGTAATTCAAAATAATCGCTAGATTAGCATAGTAATTAGCGGGGGCAAGTAACGGCTTCACTGCAGGGATATAAGCAGCCAGCAGAGCAAAGATACACAGTGTATATCACGAAAAAAGGAGACCTTTAATGGATTTAAATGCTGCTTGAAGCTGGCAAAAACTGACAAGACATGCTGTGCATGAAGCATATATTGAGGAAGCGTGCCCCTGGGAGACTGGGCGCTGTACAACGTACATTAAAGGTCTCCTTTTTTTGTGATATACACTGTATATCTTTGCTCTGCTGGCCGCTTATATCCTTGCAGTGAAGCCGTTACTTGCCCCTGCTAATTACTATGCTAATCTAGCGATTATTTCGAATTATGAATATCCATCGCCTACCCTAGGCTTTTGAGAGATATATATATCAGTATACTCTAACTCAAGATATTGAGATTCTTTCTTTGCAATATTCCTTTCTCCATTGTTTCTTGGCCCATAAAGTCCGATTTTGGTAGTACCGCCAGTATTACCCCTTTTTTTCTCCTTTGGTCTCCGATAATCAGACCTGCCGCACACTGCCAGTGCTGTGATGGGCGGAGCTGGCGGTGTGATTACCGGAGACACCGGGGGGAGTGGAGCGAGCCAGAGGAGGAAGAAGGGTGCTCCTGGCCAGAGGGGGCCCGGGGAAGACAGGCCGTACATGCAGAGATTCCCCACCAAGATCCCCCCCCTCATCCTTAACTGGAATTCCGCAGCGCAGACAGGATGATGGATCTGGGGGTCTCAGGGGATCATTTTTCCTGGCCAGTGATATTTGTAGCATCCGCTCCTGATGAGTCGTATTTATCGATAAAATGCGCTGAGCTTCACCGGATGCAGTCTCTATTCCACAAAGGGCTCTATCAACATCTCATTTCCATCCAATATGGTTTTACTCTATTACATCTATGTACATTGTTTTCATGACATGATACAATTTGTTTTTATGGTCTCATTTATGTGCAATTTTGTTTTTTGCTATTCATGTGTTCTGCATGCTAAAGGATTATTACCCTTTATGTACTTACCTATTGCTATGGGGTTTCATACCCATGTAAATATATGTGTCATTACCTTTATATTTGTGTTATTGCCTGCCTCAAAGTCCCTAAACGTTCTATTTTTGTATTCAGATTAGGGATGGAGGTGCGCCTCCCCTTGTGCACCTCATTTAAAGAGGAAGAAAAATTCCTCCGCAAACTTTTACCCATAGGTAAGTCTGTAATAAGGCTTACCCATAGGTATTGAAAATATCTCCTAAACCTGTACAATTTAGGAGATATTTCCAGTGCATGCAGCCAGTGACATCACTGGCGCATGCACTCTGAAGGAACGGCCCACGGGAGCCGTTCCTTCTGAGCTCATGCCGTGAACAGCGGCTCCCGTGCGCATACGCGGGAGTGACGTCATCACGGCTTCAGCCAATTCGCAGCGCCGGAGCCCGTGAACCCGGAAGAAGCTCTGGGAAAGATGTCAGCCGTGACAACGGTATACAGGGACCACTGCAACAGCTTTGTTTTAAGGTAAGTATTTCATAATGAGCTAGTATGCAATGCATACCAGCTCATTATGCCTTTGTCTTGCAGGTTTAATTGGGGGGGGGAGATTTTTTCAGAGGTTTACAACCTCTTTAAAGTCCCCCTATATGTAGATATACATTCCCCCTCTCTTTGTATTCAGGTTAAAAACAAGGGTTTTTGTTGCATACATTTGCTAATCCACATTAAAGCCACACGGCCTCTGAAAACCGTAATCCAACTCTAAACTATCAGACTTCTCATATGTCATTTTCCCCATTTTTTTAATATAAAAAATACACTTTGCACACACTATATCATGTATATATACCTTAAAGTAATAACAAAATTATCAAATAATAGACCCACAGCTGAAGCTGGTTATGATTACTGTATGTAAATATATGTACAGTATATATTATGTAATAGATGGTATGTAATTTACTGTACACTAGAAAAACCACAAGATCTTTGAGGAAGTAAAAGAAAAATGCAACATTTATATAATACCAGATAAATATCTGTACAGGTATCTTCTGAATAACACACATATAAATATTTAAAAACACATTTGCAGCACAGTTTTCTGAAATTCTCCATAGACACGATTACTTATGGCAGTGTCAAAAAAAAAGAGAATCACATTTTTGTACAAAAATAATACAGTTAAAAAGGTACCATACACATCCAGACATTTTTGGTCAATGCAAACGTCCAACTTTTTTAAAATGCATCTGCAATAACATCACCACTTAAAACAAATACATTACAAATATACTGTAAAAGCAGAAGTGACCATTTTGAAACAAAGGCAGTTAAGGATAGTTGTCTGGTGTAAGACATGAAGATAAATGATTCTTCACACTCTGAGCAGTTCACCCGTCAGGATTCTCTCTAGTCCCTGGTTCATTATAAGGGGCAGCAGGAAATGGTCAGATAAAACAGGACCGTTCAGAAACAATAGATTTCATTTAAGATCATCAAACCCAAGTGCCCGTTCACACCGGAATCGCACAAAAAAAAAAAAGCGCTCTGCATTCTTGTGGAATTCGATTTTCAGAAATTGCACCAAAAGTAGTGCATGCAACAACATTTAAAAACGCACTGCAACCAAATTACATGGTACTGCGGTACTATGCGATCTTGTGCAGGCAAAGGCACTGCATTTGCGATCTGCGTTTGGAATCTATTGACACCTGCAGCAGATTGCACATCCAGTGTATTCAGACTCAGTGCAGGAAATGTGCACAGAACATGGGTTTCCTGTACCCCGTCCTGGTGTGAATGGGCCCTTAAGCCTATCTAAGTTTTTCAGTTGTGCAGTTTTTCAGGCATACCCGATCAGACCAGCCATAGCTCTCTATGGAGCGGAGGATGTCAGCGGACATGTGTCAGCTGATACCTGTCGGCATCCGATCCACTAAAAACAGACGGATGGGAATCCAGTCCCCATCCAACCAGCAGATCAGATGACAGTCGTATGGAAATGGACAGGCAGTAATTACCATCCGACCATCCCATAGAGAACAGCAGGCTGTGCCCGCTCCACATAGTGGAACAGACATGGACCTGTCATCCGCCTACTCAGCGGAGAGATCTCCTGTTGAGCAGGCGGATACACTTGATGGAGTCCACCCGTCTGAAAGGGACCTTAATGAACAAAAAATGGAAAAGCTTTTCACCTGCATGTTAGGCTTTTTGGAAGCAGCCAGGGAGCTGAGGATACTGCCATATGCAGATACAGGTGAGAAACCAACTTGGAACAACTAAAAGTGGAAGAGCTCTTTTTAATTCTGTTTGAGGGGAACCTATACTTTTCTATTCAAGGCAAAGTAACTGGCTTGTATG